>NC_092742.1:84327685-84946398 GCF_047496795.1 Chiloscyllium punctatum | reverse complement strand
CGCTTCTCAAAGCACCAAATATTTCCATACAAATATCAAAACATTGGAACTAAAAAGAAAATACAGCCTTTCACCTGAGGAGAGGAGAAGGGAAGAAGGTCAATGAGAAGCAGTAACATGAATTTAAAGAATACAGACCCCCCTCAACAAACTCAAAGAAACTCAATACTAGATCAGGTGGATCATTGAAACCACCACAAAAGCTGTAAAACATTGTAAAACATAGATTTTGGGGGAGATGTAGAGAATATCTACACATAAATATGTATAATCTGATGTCGGATAAAGGTTTGGAGAGAGATAGTGCAGTGAGGGATTAACTCCTGAAGGTGCACAAAAGACATTGTCATTGTTGGTGTCATATCTATGCGATGATAAACTTGATGATGGGAAAACATTAACTTCAAGCTCATACAGAATTGTAAGGTATATAGTTAGGTTGGTGTAGGTACAGAATTTCTTTAAAAGGATTGAAAGTTCCAGCTGTACCCCCTACCTTTCGGTAAGGCACACAAGCATCATCTAGTACTCAAGCTGACAATTTCGCTATTGGATTTCCTGCTGCTTTTCTATAGTGATTGTTTTAGACGTGGACAGAAAGTGCAACTGTTTCTTCACTTTCCTAAGCAGAACGTGGTTTAAATACGTAACATTTTAGTGATTGCAGAAACTGTGCAGAGCGGACATTGTAGATTTGTTAAAAGCATGTCAAAAAATAAGACTAATCAGAAATGATACATTGACAAATATTTTCTAAAATGTTGCTTTAGCAACCTGGTTAGAAGTTTAAGTATAAAGTAAAAAAGTTTAAATCAGCCATATTCATGAAGTGCAAGGGATGGAAATCTGTATCTGCCAATCAAAGTCCCTGCCATCTGTTGCCCATCATATTACCCACTGTGCAAAATGCATCAACTTAGAAATTCTTTTCACTGCATATTATTAGGATTACTATGCAGTTGGTGTCACTGAATCTAACTGCTCCCTTCTGCGTCTCTTCTCAAAGAATATGATTGTCAAGTGCTTTCCATGAAAGGTTGTAATTTGTCAGGAAAGGAACTATTAAAGGCAGTATGAATCTATTTCAGGTGTCTTCAAACCTCTTGTTTTGTTCTACTGTAGCTCATGTGTTCTCTCTCTATACCAGCTGATTACTGACCAGTGTTAGTCCTTTCACAGGATATGGTATCTAAGATCTCTGAAAATATTCAGTTAAGCACTGCTAGACTGTGAGCAAACTGCAAAGCTCATTCATTGCCATACCAGGTGGTGAAAGTATTTCATTTTACTCAAGACCATGGGCACATTTGATTGAAATCTTTGAAATAATGAAGCAACATAACTGTATAACCAAGAGCAGACTGTTAGGATTAGATCACAGAAACCCTACAATGTGGAAGCAAGTCATTTGGTCCATCGAGTCCACACCGACCCTCTGTAGGGCATCCCACCTCCTATCACCCATGGTTAATACACCTCACCTGCACATCCCTGAACACTATGGGTAATTTAGTGTGGCAAATCTACTGAAGCTGCACATTTTTGGACTGTGGGAGGAAACCACAGCACCTGGAGGAAATTACACAGATACGGGGAGAACGTGCAAACTCCACACAGACAGTTGCCCAAGGCTGGAATCGACCCTGGATCCCAGGCGCTGTGAGGCTGATGAGCTATAAAGAACCATGTCACATACACACAAGTTCCACAAGCAGAAGCATAATGAGATTCATGTAAATTATTAATTTATGCCTACCATCAGTATGGGAGTCTAGACTGTGTATATAGAGTCATAGCGATTTGCAGCACGGAAACAGACCCTTCGAACCAATGCATCCATGCCAACCAGATATCCTGTATAAATCTAGTTCCATTTGCCAGCACTTGGCCCATATCCCTCTAAACCCTCCCTACCCTGGATGGTTACATCCAGAAACCTTTTAAATGTTGGAATTGTACCAGCCTCCACCTCTTCCTCTTGCATGACAAGGTTGTTCCTTAAGTCCTTTTTATATATTTTCCCTCTGATCTTAAACTTATGCCTTGTAGCGTTGGACTCCCTACCCTAGGGAAAAGACCTTGCCTTTTATCCTATCCATGCCTATCATGATTTTATAAACCTCTAGAAGGTCACCCCTCAGCCTCCGATGAAGAGAGAGATCTTAAGCACTGCACTAGAGAGCTGCATGTGACCATCTACTGTGCTCAAATATAAGTAAATGAATGTTACTGTACATAAGAAGTTGAAGAACCTTATTTAAAGATAAGGAATGAGCACCCTTGGAGACAGTGTATGTGTGGGCACCATCAGCCTGAGATTACCCAGACTATTATCTCAATTAATTAAAAAGAAATTCAGCAAATCCTGAAAGGCTGCAAAACTCACTTACTATGTCAGATCAAAAATAAATGATGATTAGATTACTTGCAGTGTGGAAACAGGCCCTTCGGCCCAACAAGTCCACACCGACCCCGCCGAAGCGTAACCCACTTAGACCCATTCTCCGACATTTACCCCTTCATCTAACACTACGGGCAATTTAGCATGGCCAATTCACCTGGCCTGCACATCTTTGGACTGTGGGAGGAAACCGGAGCAAACCCACGCAGACACGGGGAGAATGTGCAAACTCCACACAGTCAGTCGCCTGAGGTGGGAATTGAACCTGGGTCTCTGGAGCTGTGAGGCAGCAGTGCTAACCACTGTGCCACCATGCCACCCGAATTAAGGTTAATTTAGTTAGGGTCAGTCTGATGCAGCCAAGAGCAGACTATGTTGTCATGAACATCAAAGAAGATGCTATGGTTTCAATCATTCTGCGCAGTGTGACTTTAGATTACACTTTGGCCCTGTTGCTGTTTTGAGCTCACTGGAAGATGGTGTCCAAATTCAGTGACAGTTAGCTACATCTGCACTATAAGCAGATTAAGACTCTAACATTGTTGTTGACTGTTTGGAATGTGACTGAGACTGAATCTCAGCGTGAATCTGATGAGGGAACAGAAGTTAGAAGGTTTTGTTAATTCACTCATTGCATTTGGACATGGCTGACTTGGCTAGAACTTATTGCCTGTCCAGAGTTGCCCTTGAGAAGGTGATGGCAAGCTTCCTTCTTGAACCGCTGCAGTCCGCCTGCTGTGGGTTGACGTGCAATGCCATTAAATAGAGATTTCCAGAGTTTGATACAGCAACAGTGAAGAATCAGTGATTCATTTCCACATCAGGATAGTGAACCTGCAGGTGGTGGTGTTCCCATGTACCTGCTGCTCTTGTCCTTCGAGATGAAATTGGTCATGGGTTCAGAAGGTGCTATCTAAGGAGTTTTGTTTAATTTCTGTAGTGTATCTTGTATATAGTGCACATATCTGCTGCTGAGCATCGGTGGTGAAGGGAATGGATGCTTGTGGATATGGTACTAATCAAGCTAGCTGCTTTGTCCTGGATGGTCTCAAGATTCTTGAGTGCTGTTGGAGTTGCATTCATCCAGACAAATGGGGAGTATTCCATCACACTCTTAACTTGGGCCTTGGAGATGGTGGATAGACTTTGGGGTGTCAGGAAGTGAGTTACTTGCTGCAGTATTCCTAGCCTCTGAACTGCTGTTGTAGCCACTGTGTTTATGTGATGAGTCTAAATGAGGTTTCTGATCAATGGTAACCCCAAGAATGTTGAGAGTGGGAGATTCAGTGATGGTAACACCATTGAATATCAAGAAGCAGTGGTTCGATTGTCTCTTATTGGAATTGGTCATTGTTTGGAGTTCATATGGTGCAAATGTCACTTCCCACTTATCAGTTCAAGCCCAGATATTGTCCAGATCTTGCTGCATTTATGAACAGCTTCAGTATCTGAGGAGTCAGAAATGTAGGCAATCATAAACACTTCTGACCTTATGATGGAGGGAATGTCATTGGTGAAGCAGCTGAAGATAGTTGGACCTAGGGCACTATCCTGAGGAACTCCTGTAAAGATCTCATGGAGCTGAAATGATTGATCTCAAGCAATCACAACAATCTTCCTTATGTGCCAGGTATGACTCCAACTAGCGGAGAGTTTGCTCCCTGATATCCATTGGTTCCAGTTTTTCTAGGGCTCCTTGATGCCACATTTGGTCGAATACAGCCTTGATGTCAAGGGCTGTCACTCTCACCTCACCTCAGGAATTCAGCTCTTTTGTCCATGTTTGACCCAAGGCTGTAATAAGGTCAGGAGCTGAGTGGCCCTGACCTGCACGTCACTGAGCAGGTTATTGCTGAACAGATACTGCTTAAGAGCACTATGAGAAACATAAAAATATGTGCAGGAGTAGGCCATTTAACCCCTTGAGCCAACAGCATTATTTGATATGGTCTTGGTTGATCATGCAATTCCCATTTTCTCTCCATAACCTTTGACCCCTTTAGTCCTGTTTGGTGGCTTCACCATGTTGACACCTTCAGCTCCCTCTTGAATGTATCTGATGAACTGGCCCCAAGAGTTTCCTGTGGGAGAGAATTCCACAGCATACAACTCTCTGAGTGAAGAAATTCTTCCTCATCTCAGTCCTGGATAGTTTACCCTCTCTTATTAGACTGTGACCCCGAGATCGGGACTTCCCCAACATTGGGAACATTCTTCCCACATCTAGCCTGTCCAGTCCCATCAGGATTTTCTATGTTTCTATGAGATTCCCCCTCATTTTTCTAAATTCCAGCGAGTACAAGACTAGTCGATCCAGTCTTTCCTCATATGTTGGTCTGCCATCCCGGGAATCAGGGTGGTTAACCTTTACTGGACTCCCTCGATAGCAAAAATGTCCTGACTCAGACTAGGAGACCAAAACTGCACACTATACTCAAGGTGTGGCCTCAGTAAGACCCTGTGTAAATGCAGCAAGGCATCCTTACTCTGATGCTCAAAGCTTCTCGCTATGAAGGCTAACCTGCCATTAGCTTTCCTATTGATGATATCTTCCATATCTTTACTGATGATCGAGGGTAAGGCTGATGGGGCAGTGATTGGTCAGGTCAGATTGGTCCTGCTTTTTGTGTATAGGACATACCTGGGCCATTTTCTATATTATTAGGTGGACGAAAATGTTTATAGATGTGCTGGAATAGTTTGGCTAGGGGAGTTGCAAGTTCTGGAGCATGTAATGTTGGCAGGGCCCATAGCCATTGCAGTATCCAAAGACTCCAACTGTTTCTTGATATCACGTGGAGTGAATGGAATTGGCTGAAGACTGGTATCTGTAACACCGGGACCACTGGAGGATCATCCACTTGGAACTTTTGGCTTAAGATTGCTGTGAAAGCTTCAGCCTTACCTTTTGCACTGATAAGTTGGGCTCCTCCATCATTGAGCTTGGGGATATTTGTGGAGCAGCCTTTTTCAGTGAGTTGTTTAATTGTCTGCCACTATTAACGACCACAGAGGTTAGATCTGATCAGCTGGTTGCGGGATTGCTTAGCTCTGTCACTTGCTATTTGGCATGCAATAGTCCTGTTTAATAGCTTCACTAGGTTGACACCTGAGTTTTAGGTATGCCTGGTGCTGCTCCTGGCATGCCCTCCTACACTCTCCATTGAATCAGGGTTGGTGTTCTGGCTTGATGGTAATAGCTGAGTGGGGAATATGCCTGATAATGAGGTGACAGATTGTGCTGGAGTACAGTACTGCTGCTGTGGATGGCCCACAGCGCCTCCTGGATGCCCAGTCTTGAGCTGCTGGATCTGTTCAAAGTCTGCCCCATTTAGCACAGTGATAGCGCCACATGACACGATGGAGGTTATTCTCAATGTGTGAAGGTGGGACTTGGTCTCCACAAGGAATGTGATCACTCTTACCAATACTGTCATAGCAAATGCATCTGCAGTCGGCAGATTGGTAAGGATGAGGTCAAATATGTTTTTCCCTCTTGTTTGTTCCCTCACCACCTGCTGCAGATGTAGTCTAGCAGTTAGACCCTTTAGGACCTGACCAACCTGATCAGTAAAGCTGCTGCCAAGGTGGACATTGGAGGTGGACATTGAAACCCCCCACCCAGATGACATATTGTGTCCTTGTCACACTCAGTTCTTCCTCCAAGTGTTGTTCAACAAGGAGAATATTGAAGCTAGTGGCAGAATCCACAATAAGAATCATTGTGTTTAAGACAAAATAAAGTCATAGCTAAATCAGCTTGTAGTGTTAAAAAAAACGCAGAACAATGGCATCCACAGTCAAGAGAGGATAAATTGAAATTTCTTCTCTGAGAATTGATGGACTGAATGAGAATCCTCTTGAAAAGCGTTGCCTTGGTACTGCAATTTTGTCATTGGAGACGATAGACTCAAATTCTACACCATGCAAGTTTTCCAAATCAGACATGATCACTGAGTGACCCTGACATTTTATTGGGAAAAACCAACAGACAATCCACAAAACGACCAGAACAAATTTGCGTTGGGACTTATACTATTAGAATTGTGCTGCAGACAATGACCTGAAACTGTTACAACAGAGCGCTAAGTTATCTTTCAACATTAAACAGAATACACTTGGGCAAACCAGGTCCACGTGGGAGCAGTGTCATCAAGATGATTGACTTATTGTTGTCACAGTGTTACAGTGAAAATTGTTGTGTTGAGTGTTGTACAAGCACATTGTACCATTCAAAGTGCACCAGTCTCTGTGGCATGTTTGGTCAGCGCATTCGGCTATTAACCTAAAGATTGGTATTTCGAGACCAGCCCGGGACTGAGCTCTCGCTGGTTGGGGTGGCATGGTGGCTCAGTGGTTGGCACTGTTGCCTCACAGAGCTAGGGACCCAGGTTCAATTCCAGCGTTGGGCAACTGTCTGTGTGGAGTTTGCCCGTGTCTGTAAGGATCACCTCCAGGTGCTCTGGTTTCCTTCCATTGTCCAAATATGTACAAGTTAGGTGTACTGGTCATGCTAAATTGCCCATAGTGTTCAGGGGTATGTAGGCTAGGTGGATGAAGCGTGCAAAATGCAGGTTTATAGAGATAGGGTGGGGGGCTTGGGTCTACGTAGGATGGTCTTTGGAGGGTTGGAGTGTCAGAGTCTCCTCCAGGTCCATGACAGAGACTCACTGTGCCATCCTCCCCTTCTCCAACATCTTTGGACAGTGCCCATTACCAAGCAGGGCATCTTCAGAGTGCCTGGGCTCGTCCTGGTACCCAGTTGCATTTTAAATGCAGTGCAAACATCAGGAATTTCAGTGTTTTGGCAGATACCCACTGAGTGGTGAGTTGTTTCCTGAAGGGTAGGTGGTAAGATGGGGATAGATTCACACCAGAGGGATGCCACAGAGGTGGGGTAGGTAGTTTTTAAAAAAAATATTGTTATTGAAGAATTTTTCTTTACAAAATTAGCAAGTTACAAAAATATGAAAATATAGCATCATACTATCAAAACAACAATAAACCAACTACTTGTTACTTTAGAGAAGAAATCAAAGCTACACTTATTACAAATCAATAAATAAATAAGTAACGCTGCTCCGCGCAACAAGGCCATAGCTCTCAACCTTCAAGAGCATCAATTATTAAACCCACATTTGTTCAAAATCCTTCCTCAAATGGCATTAGGTTTATCAGACCAAACCATCATGGCTAGACAAAAACCCTAATCAAAATGGTGGACAGATCTGCTTCCAAATAATTCAAAAAGGACTGCCATGTCTTATAAAAATTGTCCATTTTCTGGTGCACCATGTTTGTAAGAAAGCCCAAAGGAACGTGTTCCATAATTAACTTATGCCACCCCAAAAGACCTGGGGGTGGGGGAGGGGGGGGTGGGGGGGGGGGGGGCTGGGCGGGGGTGTTCTCAGACACCCAACACATCAGAATGTTCTTCCTTGCACAAAAAGTGAGGATGCTCAAAAGCTTTTTCCCATGTACATCTAAGGGAGGTAAATTTGGCAAACTCAGAAGCAAAGAGACCAGGTCCACCTTGACTCTGGTCCCCAAGACCCTCTCTATTACCGCTACCACAGTGCTCCAATACGCATGGAGCCTGTGGCAGGACCACAGACGATGAGTGAGGTACCCGTATTTATTTGGGACACATTGAAGATGCTCCCTGCTTACATTTTGCAATACGATCTGGGGCCAGATGAGCCCTATGAAGAATATTTAACTGCATAGCATGGGTCTTATTACATATTGAAATCCTCCTCACATTCTCACAATGTCCTCCCTTGATTCCAAAGTGATTTCAACTCCTAACTCTCTCTCTCCCAGACCTCACGTAGATGCTTGATGTCACCCGAGGAACCTCCTCCCAACAAATGATAGAGAGTACTCAATGAAAGAGTGGTGTTAACCTGAAGCACCCTCTTTTCTGTATCAGATCTATAACACTCAGTCAAGAGCGTGGTCTTCTTTCGGATAAAATCTCTAATCTGAAAGAAACAGAAGAGGTCCCGACTCGACAATCCATATTTCCGAGTTATTTGATCAAACAACCTCAACGTTTCACCCTCATACAGAACACCCAAACAAGAGACTCCCCTATCCACCCAAAGTTTAAACCTGGGATCATTGTCCATGGCCGGAAACCTGGCATACCAACTATCGGAGTAAGAAAAGGTGCTTTAGACATCTGCCTCATTGCCCTCCATGCTTTGACAGTGTTAATAACTATTGGATTACGGCAATGTTCCACAACTGTCTTCATTTTGTCTAAAAACAACAGATTGATAAGAGGACACTTAATCTGGGAGGCCTCAATGTCCAACCATGTTAACACAGAGTCCCCACAGGCCCAGTCACTTACAAAAGATAAGATGGAGCTCATTTGATATCTTCTAATGTCCGGGAGGTCCACTCCCCTCAATCCTTGGGGCAATTGCATTTCACAAGCTTAATAAGGAGCCACTTACAATGCCAAATAAAAGAACTAAACCAGCCATTCAATTTCTGAAATGTTTGACTAGAAAAGAGCAAAGGGAGCATCTGCAAAGGGTACAATAAGCGAAGAAGAGCATTCATTTAGATAAGAGCGACTCAACCCAACCATGATATTGGAAGGGCCCCCCATCTTTGAAAGTCTTGTTTAATCTTGCCTAACAAATGAACAAAATTAGCCTTGAATAACTGATCAAAGCTAAGGGTAACAGAGAGATCTAAGTTAAGGAAAACTCCTGTGCCCACTTAAAGGGGAACCCACTTTCCACATCAGGTATTCCCCTAAGACCCCCCCCCCCCATAGGCATAGCCTCCAACTTTGAAAAATTGATCTTGTAACCTGAAAAAGAACCAAATGAAGTAATACACCGTATCAAACAGGGCACTGAGATTGCTGGGTTCGAGAGAAAAATCAGAACATCATCCGCATACAGTGTAATGTTATGCAGCTTCAACGCCACTTTGGGGCAGCTTTATTGGGGTCCTCACAAATGGCCCCCCACCAATGGCTCAATCACCAATGTGAAAAGCAAAGCTGAGAGGGGACAGCCTTGCTGACTGCCCCTACCAATGTTAAAATGATCAGACATTACACCATTAGTGAGAACCGCCACCAGGGGATCACTGTAAAGGATCCTTGCCCATCTAGTAAACACTTCACCCAGGCCAAACCGCTCCAGAGTATAAAAGATATACAATTATTCCACCTGATCAAATGCCTTCTCTGTATCCAAAGAGACCACTATTGAACCAATCACTGCTGGCACACTTGAATCTTGTTAAGCAACCCCCGAACATCATTAGAGGATCTGCGACCCTTTATAAAGCCCGTCTGATCTTCTTTAACAATAGAGGGTAACACCCCTTCCCACCTCAATGCCAAAGCTTTAGACAAGGTTTTAAAATCAGAATTTAAGAGCGAGGTGGGTCTATAAGAAGCACAGTCTTCCGGGGCTTTCCCTTTCTTGAGGATAAAGAGAGATCCTAGCCTCTGTCAAGGATGGCAGGAGGCAAACACAACTATATGAATGGTTACTAGATTAGATTCCCCACAGTATGGAAACAGGCCCTTCGGCCCAACAACTCCACACTGACCCTCCAAAGAGTAAGACACCCAAACCCATTCCCCTACCCTGCATTTACCCCTGACTAATGCAACTAGCACTATGGGCAATTTAGCATGGCCAATTCACCTAACCTGCACATCTTTGGACTGTGGGAGAAAACTGGAGCACCCAAAGGAAACCCCGCAGTCATGGGAAGCAGGTGCAAACTCCACACAGAGAGTCACCTGAGGCTGGATTCAAACCCGGGTCCCTGACGCTGTGAGGCAGCAGTGCTAACCAATGAGCCACTGTGCCGCCCCACTGTGCTGCATTGGTCCTGACAGTATGTTTACAAATTTCTGATAAAGCTCACTGAGAAGACCATCCGGGCCAGGCACCTTTCCACACTGAAGTTGCCTCACCGCCTCCTGTGTCTCTTGTGCTGTTAATGGAGCACTAAGGAGAGACGCCTGCTCAACAGACACCCCCGGAAGATACAAGTTCCTAAAAAATGACTCCATTTTATCCCGTTTATCCTTACAACATTCAGACTGATGCAGTTCAGAATAGAACTCCGAAACGCTGTACTGATCTGTTTAGCACTACAAGTAAGAGTCCCATTCCCTTCCCTCATAGAAGCAGTAGATTGGGAGGCAGTCTTCCCCTTAACCAGATATGCCAAATATTTACCCGGCCTATCACCATGTTCAAAAAAAACCTTTGCTTCACAAAGGAAAGTTCCTTCCTGGCTGTATGTGTAAGCATGGATTTTAAGGCAGATTGAAGGGCTGTAACCCCTGCAGCTTAGTGGGGTAGGTAAATAATGAAGGGTGTTTGGTAAGACGTGGCAAGGGATCTCACCTCGTGGCGATAATCGCTCTGGAAAACTTGACACAATTCGAATTTATCCAAAAAATACCAGGAGGTTCAGCCCAATCTGATGACCCATCATAACAAGTCTGAATCCTTGAGTTGAGTTTTCCCAAAAAAAATGACCAAGAATCAATTTCAGGGAGTTTAAAGAAGCATTACTTCCCATGAGCTCTAGCAGCTCACCTCGCTAACTGTGGCACTGCCCTCCTATCACCCAGTGTTCACCAGGAGTGAAGATGCTTGCTGCTGCCAGGGCCTCCCAGGTTGAGTTTCAGTGATACACCAGGTCAAATGCTGCTGGCCAGGAATAGCCCTTCACAGTGGACAGAGCGGAAGGGAAATGCGAACTGAAAGCTTGTAAGGGCACCAGTGCGACCTCGTTGTAAATAGAAGAACACATTCAGAAAGTGTTGCCTCTTTACATTGTTGCCTGTCTGTTAGCTGTTAGAACAGCTGCTCCAAAAATGAAACTGAAAGAGCTCCCCCCACTTCCTTAGTGCCACTACTCTAAGCACAATAGGCTTATGGAACCACATTCAGATGAGAAGGGAAGACAATGTAGTGTATCTATCACTGGCAGACAGGTTGCCTGGCTTTGTGTCTGCATCAATCGGCAAGGCAAGACACAAATATGGTGAGCCTGAAAACTCGAAGTGAGACACCAGTGTGCAAAAAGATGAGGAAAGACAGGAGTGCAGTGTGCATCTAAGTGGGCACAAAGTGAGTGAGCGCTAAGAGAGGAATTGAGGAGACCAGTGATATACCTTCTGTTTGAGATGGGTACCTGTCTGTGTTTGCAAAGCAGACTGCCAGAAACATTGCAATGTGAGGTGCTGGCGAGGTCCAATGAAGTGTTGAACTGAATCACTCGGAGATGTGTCATGTGATGAGGCTGGGTCTGATGCCAGTCTCCGTGGATAGGGGACATTCTGCAGGTGGTGTCAGACCATGTTGGAAACTGCTGGGGCAAGATGGAGGCCTGAGGAAGATGTTCCCGAGCTCGTTCCTAGCTTAGACTTAAATGTTGGAGTTGTTGCCCCATGTTGCTTCTCTCTACTGCCTTGGTTAATGGCAACTTGCATATAAATGAGCTGAGATTATTTAATAATCAGATGTTAATGCATAAGAATAGGCTCCCTATAACCCCAGCCACTCACTAGCAAGATTCTTATCTTGCTGTCAAAACTGCAGGTGGAAAATATGATGTTTCTTTCCCCCTTGGTGTCTAGGATTTTATTTTTCCATATTTTGACAACAGACTTGCCATTACCTAGGGGCTGGGAAAATTCCTCCCCATGTTTTTGTGAAATAGCTACACTTCCAAGGCATACCACCAGATGGGGCCATTCTAAGCAGTTTCTCAGAAATCTGCAGCTACATTGAAGTTATTCTCCCAAACAGACATTTTGTCAGCTCATGAATTCTCATATGTGATTTACTCAGCCTCTTGGATTGGTAGTGACTTATTGCCAGGGAAAATGATTGTTTTCAGATTTGATTATACTACGAAGGCAACGGAGCACTGGACAAAACTGCACAATGAATATCGACCAGAAATCGAAATCATGCAAATGTGAGGTGTATGAATCTTTGTTGAAACTTGAATTCTTGTCTGAAATAACTTGGGCATCATAAATAATAGGAAGAAAAGTACCATTTCTTCCCTCTGCTTCTATTTTTCATAAAAAAGTGCACCCACAGTGAACCAACATTATCTATTGATTTTACAGCCAGTGTGTTACCATCTCAGCAAAGTGTAAGAAAATCACAGCTTTTATCAGAGGTGCAAGGTTTTGTGATCTCGACAAATTAGGTTCATTAAAGAGGATGTCACCACTAAGGTAGAAAAAGGCTGGGGCTTCTTACCCTGGAGGGGAGGCTAGGGGGTGACCTTATAGAGTTTTATAAAATCATGATGGGCATGGATAGGGTGAATAGTCAAGGTATTTGTCCCAGGATATGGGATTCTAAAACTAGACAGCATAAGCTGAGGGGGGAAAAATATAAAAGGGACCTAAGGGGCAACTTTTTCACACATGTGTGATGTGAACTGTCAGGGGAAATGATGGAGGCTGGTACAATTACAACATTCATGAGGAAAGGTTCAAAGGGACTTGGGCCAAATTCTTGCAAAAAGAAGTCGCTTAATGTAGGATATCTGGTCGGCTTAACCGCAGGGTCTGTTTCCGCGCTGTACGTCTCTCTGCCTCTATGGCTGTGTCCTCTGGTTGCTGTCCTTCAGATGGAATGTCAGAAAGATTCACAAGAAAAGCGCACCCAAGATGAAAATGGGAGCGCATGCAAACTGAAAGTGGCCTTGTGGCTTGGTTTGAAAACTGTTTGAGATGCTAGAAACTGAGAGTAGGAATAAAGGAAATTAAAGCAAAGAACTGCTGAAACTTTTCATACTATTTATCTGGAAAGGTGCTATGGGTGTGGCCACTGTTGCTGGGGCGCCATTCCATGAGCCACAAAGTGCACAATTATGAGGCATCTGCCATCCTCTCCACTTACAGTGACCACCGCACAGTCTTTTAGTACATGCCAACAGCAGGAAAGGACACTTAATTTTCCACTTATGTGGTACAACTGGCTTCTGAATGGGAGGGTGTTCTGCATTGAGTCACTGCTACATGAGGAGTTCAGTGGTATTGGGAATGCATTGAGTACTCCACAGCAATCCACATCCACTCCTTCACAGATTTCCTCACCATTATATGGACTCCCCTACCTCCCAAACTGGTTGAGGGGCCATTTTTGGAGTACCGTGTGCAGTTCTGGTGGCTCTGCTATAGGAAGGATATTATTAAACTGGAGGTGTTCACAAAAAGGTAATCAGGATATTGCTAGGAACAGAGGCAATGAGTTATACAGAGAGGCTGGATAGGCAGGGACTTCTTTCACTGGAGCACAGGAGCTTGAGGGATGACTTTATAGAGGTTTATAAAATAACAAGCGGCATAGATAAGGTGAATAGCAAAGGGCTTTCCCCCAGGATGGGGGACTTCAAAACCAGAAGGTACATTTTTAGGGGGAGAGGAGAAAGTTTTAAAAAGCACACAATGGGCAACTTTTTTTTTACACAAGGAGTGGTTCATTTGTGGAATGAACTGCTGGAGGAAGTACTGGATGCAGTTACAATAGGAAAGGTTTGGAGGGATATGGGCCAAATGTAGGCAAGTGAGACTAGATTAGTTTGGGAACATGGTCAGTTTGGACTAGTTGGACCGAAGGCTCTGTTTCCATGCTGTATGACTCTATGACTCTATGATTGCTAAAAATCCAGATTACTGTGTGCAGTTCCCCCTTTTCATGAGTACATTGTGGTACCTGATTGTAAAAGCTTCCTGATATGGGTTTTACCTCCAGTGGTGTGTCTGTACTTGATGCGGCAATGCTCATGTTATCACTCTTAACATAGAAGCAAAAACGTGGCTAACATGGTATTTAAGGATCCAACCAATGTTAATCGTAGCTGACTGTTACACATAATCATTACATTCCTCAGGCACAGAAGTGTCTTGAGCAATTAAGCAATTCTTACAACAGAACAGCATGTCTTCAATAGCACGTCATGCTTCAACTGATCTGGGTTAAGGTGGAGTCTGAGATCTTTATACCCTCGGTCACATACTGACCATTGAACAAACCCAACAATCTCCATGTAGTAACCAGAGAGAAAGAGATTCATTACGCTTGTGACCAACATTAACAAAGGAACGTGAGCAATGATATTACCAATCATGAAATGAATTCAGTCAGAAAGGCTTATCTGAAAACATAAATAATTTGACTTCCCAATTCCTACTTGGCAAAACATGTTTTTATATCTTAGTGACTGTGAAGCATAATTGATTTTAAATCCAGTAAAGGA
The DNA here is from genome assembly GCF_047496795.1 of Chiloscyllium punctatum. Classification (NCBI taxonomy): domain Eukaryota; kingdom Metazoa; phylum Chordata; class Chondrichthyes; order Orectolobiformes; family Hemiscylliidae; genus Chiloscyllium; species Chiloscyllium punctatum. The sequence goes on along the minus strand of NC_092742.1, from coordinate 84,931,715 downwards.
AAATAAACAATTTTAAAAACATTAAGAGAGAAACATATACCCAGAATGACTTTTGGTGGTGAGAAACGTGATAGTCCTCCATTCACAATGATCGAAAGTGGTAGGATTATTTGGTTTAAATGGTTTAAAGCTTCATTCAAACAACAGTCAGATGAAAGTTAAAACAATGCTGCCACCACTCTAACATTTAGCAATGTGGGGGTTACATAGAGTCATAGAGATGTACAACATGGAAACAGAGCCTTTGGTCCAACCCGTCCATACCGACCAGATATCCCAACCCAATCTAGTCCCACCTGCCAGCACCCGGCCGATATCCCTCCCAACCCTTCCTATTCATATACCCATCCAAATGCCTCTTAAATGTTGCAAAAAGAGACGCTGTTGCAGATCAGGCTAATCAACATCCACCTCAGTTCCAAGGTTTTGCTTCTGAAGGCATCAACACACCTTTCTCTCTCCTAAAACTACTCAAAATAAAAATTGTTCTATTGACACTAATCAAAATAGTTAAAGAAACGTAACGTCAGCATACCCTGGGGTGGGGCGTGATAGTATTAAAAAAGAAACATTTGTATTTATATAGTCTTTCATAGCATTCTGTCTCAAATCATCATCCAACTAATGAAGTATCTGAGGTTTAGGTCCTGTAATAGTAACGGGTTGGAACCTGGATTATTAATGTAATATAAATAAATAATATAGTTCATATATGATATTAATAATAACTGACAGTACAAATCTGACTGTAGCGGCTTGAGAATTTGAATTGAGTTTCAAAGAAGGAGCAGATTTCAGTAAAATGAGCCATAATAATGTTAGATTATCATAAAAAACATAATAACATCATTCAGGAAAATTGTCTTAATTGCTGATATATATAGGTAGATGTATTAATATTTGAGAAATGTAGACGATACTGCAGTTTTGGATGATTGGAGATGTTTCTTTCAAACACTTCAGTTCACAAGTCAATGTGACGTTCGCCTAGGACTTGAGCTATCTCCCATGGTGACAAACGATATAGTCCGTTCTCCATGGATGCAGCTCCTTATTGTTTGGAATGCCTGCTCCAGTCTCCTCGTGGGTGAATTATGGGACAGCTGACAACTGAGGATTGTACCCTGGGAAGCACTATGTGGCTGACGTACAAAATCTGTTGGGGATGCTCTTTTAATGGAGAAGAAATGGAGCTGGAAGCCCATTTGTGTAAATATGACCAAAACCCAACTCAGAGAAAATCCATAAAATGGCGAGGACAGTGGGAGATTGGAATACCCACCAACTCTCCACAGTCACTGGATATTAGGGGAATGGTGGGGAATGACCTTCTGCTCATTTACTTGATGCCTTTAATATACTTTTATACAGTGCCTTTAATGAACTAAAATGTCCCAGAGCTTCTCAGAAATATATCAGAAAGCTAAAAATGACACTGAGCCACACAAGAGGGCAATACAATCCCTACAGTGTGGAAATAGACCATTTGGCCCAACAAGTCCACACTGACTCTCCAAAGACCCATTCCCTGAACCTACATTTACCCCTAACTAATCCACCTAGCCTACACATCCCTGAAAACTATGGGCAATTTAGCATGGCCAATTCACCTGATCTGCGCACCTTTTGGAGGAAAACCACACCAACATAGGGGGAAGAATGTGCAAACTCCACACAGTCACCTGAGGCTGGAGTCAAACCTGGGTCCCTGGTGCTGTGAGTTAGCTGTGCTAACCATTGAGCCACTGTGCTGCCCCAATAGATCAAATGTTCAAAGGCCTGGTCAAAGAAGTAGGCTTTAAGGAGTGTCTTAAAGGAGGAAAGCAAAGGAAGGAGATGCAGAAGTTTAAGGAGGAAATTCCCGAGCTTATGGCCTGGCAAATGAACACAGTGCCAGGGACTCAGTGGCACCTCTATCCATTAGTAAGATATTTTGCAACGTCCTCCAATTGAGATTTATCTTTCCTTCTCTATTTTCCTCCATTTCTCTCTTCCTCCACTCAGTCTCTTAAAAGAGAACATAGAGGTTGGTCTCACTGAACTGATGAGCTGTTCGTTTGTTGCTCTGTGTGAGTCTCTCATCCTTTCACATCGGCTGTCTGTGGCAGAATGCACAGTAGCACAGAAAATGGCACCACATCACACAGGGACTGTCCAATGCAGCTAACATAGCAGTGAACTCAGTGATCAAATAGCCTGCTCATGACCTGTTTCTCCTCCAGCCTGCTGCTCTACAGTATCCTTAAGCTTGTCGTGGCCTTTTAGAAGCTGCATTTTAATGTCCAAGCACCTACTGCACATTGACAGAGTATTAGACTGAGGATCCCTCTGTGAATATCTACATGAACTGGTCAGAAGCATAAAGGCATACTCAGCCTTGAAAAGGTTCAGCAATGAGTATTCCACATTCATTTTCATTAAATTGGAATAGTCCAACAATTTTGAGGCCCATTTAGTTTTAATTGAAAATATACAACTTTAAAATTCCTATTCTTGTTTTTAAATCCCTTCATGCCGTTACTGCTCTGTACCCCTTCCAGCCCTACAAAATGTTTCAAGACTTCTGCACAGTGACTCAGTGGTTAGCGCTGCTGCCTCACAGAACTAGGGACCTGGATTTGATTCCAGCCTCAGGTGATAGTCTGTGTGGAGTTTGCACATTCTCCCTGCGTCTGCGTGGGTTTCCTCTGGGTGCTCCAGTTTCCTCCCACAGTCCAAAGATGTGGATTGATCTTGGGAAATTGGCCATAGTGTCCAGGGATGTGCAGGCTAGGTGGGTTAGCCATGGGAAAGGGGAGTGGGTTTGGGGGGGGGAGCTCTTGGGAGGGTCAGTGTGGACTCAAGGGGCCAACTGGCCTGCTTCCACACTTGTTCATCCCCAATGCACTTTCTCTGCCAATTATCATGCAAGCAAGTTCTAAGATCCTAAATGCTCCTTAAACTTCTCTACCTCTCTTTCCTTCTTGTTTACTCATTATTGTTGTTTTTGTGTCATTTCAGTCAAGCAGATCTGTCCTGAGTTAACTGAGGTCAGTTAGTGTCGCGCTTTGGGTGATGTAATTAGTCATGTCACCCAGACCCAAGCAAGTACGTACATCAGCCTGGATTTAAACAATTAATCCTTCACAGGGAAATATTTTGACTTGGCTGAACTGCTCCCCACTCACTTTCAAAGGTCACAGATGGCAAATAAGGGTGACTAACCAAAAAGCTGGTATTGTTAGCTGGGAATGCTGTTAGTTATTCCATTACACTGGATGGAGGCCTTTGAAAAATGTTTATTTTTATTCATTCATGGGATGTAGGCATTGCTTGCTGGACCAGTGTTTGGTGTTAATTGACCTTGAGAAGGTGCTGGTGAAGTGCAAAAGTCTACTTATTGTAGGTACATCCACAATGCTGTAAGCAAATTAGTTCCAGCAATTTGATTCAGTGGCACTAGATGAATGGCAATACAATTCCAGGTTAGGATGGTGAGTGGCTTGGGCCATGGAAGGTTGTAATCAGCAAAATGTTCCCGTGCCTATATTTGACCTGATGCTATGGTAATGCATGGGGTCCAGAGTCAATTTGGAGGACTCCCAGTGTAATTCTGCCCCAACTGCATATCACCTCCGCTGGGCCAGTCCTGCCTATGGTAGATAGCGATAGCTAGGACATCATGTGTAAGCATTGACTCTGTGACAATGACTTTTTCAGGGTGGTGCTTGACAGCCTGTGAGACATATCTTCCAATGTTGCCCCCAGTCCCTGGATGTTAGTAAGGACGACATTGCAGGACAGACTGGGCTGTTTTTGTTACTGTCGTTTCCAGTGGCCAAGTTGATGCCAGGTGGTCTGTCTGTCCTCAAACCTCTTTTGAGATATTTTAGCAAAAGAATGAATAAATCTCAGGAAATATTTCAGAAACTGAGGCTGGTGCTTTAAGGAAAGACAAGTCTGATTTATCTGGTCAATTGTCACCATCTAAATTTAAATGTAGATAAAAATAGGTAGCAGAATGGCTCATTACTAATGAAACGGGTTAGAAGGCTATTGAGCATGACATTAAATGTGGAGGTAGTGTCAAATAAAAGTTGCTCAACATGCAAGGGAAGAATTTCTCTCCTCTTTCCTGAAGGTGTCACATATTTTCACATTATAGTTCCGCAGACACCAGATTCTTCACGCGCATGTCTTCAGAGTTATGTTGTTCGATTGCTCCACAGATGGGCTAGCTCGGGCTTGATGAGCTGAATGGCCTCTTCCTGTGCTGCATGAGCCTATGATTTGGTGAGCAAAAATGGGCTGGGATTGGTGTTGCTGAGCCTGTCAAAGTGTGGCAGATGGCACAATGTGGATAGCAGAGGTTTATAGACAATCAAGTAAACTTCAATAAGGGAGAGAAAACCTCATTGTGAATCAGTAATATTACAAGGCACGAGGGTGTTGGCATGAGGCTTTGTGATGCAGGAGTGGACCTGTGTGACGGGGAACCTACATGAGGAGGAGTGAATGTATGAAGGAGTATTTTTGTAAGGTAAGTGTGCTAGTAAGGGAATATGAATGTACGTGTGTGTGTGAGTGTGTGAGTGTGTCTCAGTGAGTGTGTATGTGTTTGTGTGTGTGTGTGTGTGTCAGTGTGCATGTATGTGTGAGTGTGTATATGTCTGTGTGTATGTTTGAGAGTGTGGGTGTGTGAGTGAGTGTGTGTATGTGTGTTTGTATGTCTGAGTGTGTGTGTGAGTGAGTGTGTCTGTGTGTGTGGCTGTGTGAGAGAGAGTGTGTGTGTGAGAGAGTCTGTGTGAGTGAGAGTGTGTGTGTTTGTGAGAGTGTGTGTGTGTTTGTGTGTGTGAATGAGTGTGAGTGTGTGTATGAGAGAGTGTGTGTGAGTGTGTGTCAGTGTGCATGTGTGAGTGTGTGTGTATGTGAGTGAGTGTGTCTGTGTGTCTGTGTGTGTGTGTCTGTGTGAGAGTGTGGGTGTGTGTGTGAGTGTCTGTGTGTGAGTATGTGAGCTGTGTGTGTGAGTGGGTCTGTGTGAGAGTGTGTGTGTATCTGTGTGTGTGTGAGTGTGTGTGTGTCTGTGTCTGTGTGAGACAGAGTGTGTGTGTATGTGTATCTGTGTGTGTGAGTATATGAATCTGTGTGTGTGTATCTGTGTGTGTGTGAGTGTGTGCGTTCGTGTGTGTGTCTGTGTGAGTGTGTGTCGGTGTGAGTGTGTGTGTTTGTCTGTGTGAGTGTGTATGTCTGTGTGAGTGTGTGTGTGTTTGTGTGAGTATGTGCCTGTGTGAGAGAGTGTGTGTGAGTGAGTGTGTGTGCATGATTGTGTGTGTGTTTGTGTGTGTGTGAGTGAGTGAGTGTGTTTGTGTGTCTGTGTGAGAGTGTGTGTGTGAGAGTCAATGTGTGTGTGTGTGTGTGTGTGAGTATGTGAGTCTGTGTCTGTGTCTGTGAGTGTGTGTGTTTCTGTGTGAGTGTGTGTGTTTGTCTGTGTGAGTGTGTGTGTGTTTGTGTGAGTGTGTATGTCTGTGTGTGAGGTGTGTGTGTCTGTGTGAGAGTGTGGGTGCATGTGTGTGAGTGTGTGTGTGTCTGTGAGTGTGTGTGTTTGTGTGTGTGTCTGTGTGAGACAGTGTGAGTGTATCTGTGTGTGTGTATCTGTGTGAGAGAGTGTGTGTGTATCTGTGTGTTTGTGTGTCTGTGTCTGTGTGAGTGTGTGTGTGTGTTCAAAAATGTGTTGCTGGAAAAGCGCAGCAGGTCAGGCAGCATCAAAGGAACAGGAGAATTGACGTTTCGGGCATAAGCCCTTCTTCAGGAGTGAGGAGGGTGTGCCAAGCAGGCTAAGATAAAAGGTAGGGTGGAGGGACTTAGAGGAGGGGCGTTGAGAATGCGATAGGTGGAAGGAGGTTAAGGTGAGGGTGATAGGCCGGACAGGGGGTGGGGGCGAAGAGGTTGGGAAGAAGATTGCAGGTCAAGAAGGTGGTGCTGAGTCCGAGGGTTGGGACTGAGATAAGGTGGGGGAAGGGGAAATGAGAAAGCTGGAGAAATCTGCATTCATCCCTTGTGGTTGGAGGGTTCCTGAGTGGAAGATGAGGCGCTCTTCCTCCAGGCGTTGTTTGGCCAGGGTCTGGCGATGGAGGAGGCCAAGGACCTGTATGTCCTTGGTGGAGTGGAAGGGGGAGTTAAAGTGTTCAGCCATGGGGCGGTTGGGTTGGTTGGTGCGGGTGTCCCAGAGGTGTTCTCTGAAACGTTCCACAAGTAGGGGCCTGTCTCCCCAATGTATAGGAGGTCACATCGGGTGCAGCGGATGCAGTAAATGATATGTGTGGAGGTGCAGGTGAATTTGTGACAGATATGGAAGGATCCCTTGGGTGTGAGTGTGTGTGTGTATGTGTGTGTGAGTGAGTGAGTGTGTGTGTCTGTGTGTCAGTGTGTGTCTGTGCGAGAGTGTGGGTGTGTGTGTGTGAGTGAGTGTGTGTGTCTGTGTGTATGAGTAAGTGAGTCTGTGTGTGAGTGTGAGTGTGTGTGTGTGTCTGTGTGAGTGTGTGTGTTTGTCTGTGTGAGTGTGTGTTTGTGTGAGTGTGTATGTCTGTGTGTGAGGGTGTGTCTGTGTGAGAATGTGGGTGCGTGTGTGTGAGTGTGTGTGTGTGTTTGTGTGTGTGTCTGTGTGAGACAGTGTGAGTGCATCTGTGTGTGTATATCTGTGTGTCTGTGTGAGTATGTGTGTTTGTCTGTGTGAGTGTGTGTGTGCCTATGTGAGTGTGTGTGTCTATGTGAGAGAATGTCTCTGTGTGTGCGTGCGTGTGTGTGAGTGTGTGTGTGTGTCTGTGTGAGTGTGTGTGTCTATGTGAGAGAGTGTGTGTGTGTCTGTGAGTGTGTGTGTCAGTGTGAGACAGTGTCTGTGTGCGACAGTGTGTGTGTCTATGTGAGAGAGTGTGTGTGTATATGTGTATCTGTGTCTATGTGAGTGTGTGTGTGTGTCTTCGAATATGCTGGCTTTGCTAAAAGAGGTTACAACCTACAGGGCAACTTGGACAAAATAGAGGCCAGAACAAAAACAAGATTAATGGTTTGTGCATAGGAAGGACAACTAGACAACTGACATACTCCATCAACAGTTTTGTCATACTTAAAGTGCCGGAGATGAGGTGCTGGAGGACTGGAGGATTGTTCATGTTGTCCCCCTGTACAAGAAGGGTGGTAGGGATATTCCGGGTAACTACTGATCAGTGATGGGAAAGTTGCTGGAGAAGATAATAAGGGATGAAACTTATTTATATTTAGAAAAGAATGGGCTTATCAGTGATAGGCAACATGGTTTTGTGTGGGGGAGATCGCGCCTTACCAACTTAATAGAGTTCTTTGAGGAAGTGACCAAGTTGAAAGATGAAGGAAGGGCTGTAGATGTCAGCTACATGGACTTTAGTAAGGTGTTTGATAAGGTTCCCCATGGTAAACTAATAGAGAAAGTGGAGTCACATGGTATGCAGGGTGTTCTAGCTAGGTGGATAAAGAACTGGTTGAGCAACAGGACACACAGTAGTAGTTGAAGGGAGTTTCTCGAAATGGAGAAAGGTGACCAGTGGTGTTTGTAATGCACATAAATGATCTTGAAGAGGACACTGTTAGTATGATCAGCAAGTTTGCAGATGTTCGAAGATTGGTGGAGTAGCAGAAAGCATAAGGGACGGTCAAAGAATACAGGAGGATATAGATAGACTGGAGAGTTGGGCGGAGAAGTGGCAGATGGAGTTCAATCCAGGCAAATGTGAGTTGATTCATTTTGGGAAGTCTAAATCTAGAGCAAATTATACAGTAAACGGAAGAGCCTTAGGAAAAGTTGATGGGCAGAGAGACCTGGGAGTTCAGGTCCATTGCACCCTGAAGGTTGCTGCACAGGTGGATAAAGTGATCAAGAAGGCATATAGTGTGCCTGCCTTCAATGGAGGGGGTATTGAATATAAGAGCTGGCAGGTCATGTTAAAATTGTACACAATGTTGGTTCCACCACAATTAGAATACTGTGTACAGTTCTGGTTGCCACATTACCAAAAGGATGTGGACACTTTGGAGAGGGTGCAGAGAATGTTTACGAGGATGTTGCTTTGTATGGAAGGTGCTAGCTATGAAGAGAGGTTGAGTAGATTAGGTTTGTTTTCATTAGAGAAAAGGAGATTGAGGGAGGAACCTGACTGAGGTCTACAAAATCATGAAGGGTATAGACAGGGTAGATAGAGATAAGCTTTTCCCAGGGTAAAGGATTCAGTAATGAGAGGTCACGTTTTCAAGGTGAGAGGTGAAAAGTTTAAGGGGGATACATGCGACAAGTACTTTTCACAGTGGGTGGTAGGTGCCTGGAATGCGTTGCCAGCAGATGTAGTAGAAGCAGACATGGTAGATTGTTTTAAGATGCATCTGGACAGATGCATGAGTAGGTGGGGAGCAGTGAGATACAGATGGTTAGGAATTGGGCAACAGGTTTAGACAGTACATTTAGATCGGCTCAGGAGCCGAAGGGCCTGTTCCTGGGCTGTAAATTTTCTTCGTTCTTTGTTCTTTTTAAAGTTGGAAGAGACTTGGCATTAAATATTTCCAACTGATAAAAAGTAACAATTAACAATGCATTTGTCAAGCAATAGGAGACAAAAAATAAAATGCAATAATCAAAGAACTCAGTTCTGTTTTGATTAGACCATACTTTGAATAGTACATTGAGTTCTGGTCACCAAGAAACAAGAGACACAAAGTTCTGACGCAGTATGGAGCAAAATCAAGAGGCTATGAATAATAAGAAAGGATTGAGAGCTTAAGAGAAGAGGTATCTGAGAGGTGATCTCACAGAGGTAAATAAGATGGCTAAAAAAGCATACATTTACTGTATATAGAAATGTTCATGACCAATGGATGTGACTTCCATCTGATTAAACACTTTTAAATTAATCCTTTTGCTGGAAAATGGATTACAATACTTAGGTTCTTGTTTTTGACTGGGCAGTTTGATGGGCCAAAGGGTCTTTTTCTGTTTTGCCGACCTATATGACTCCATGACTTTATGAAGTGGGATCACTCTTATAATGTAAGAAATGGGGCACCAAATTTGCACACACAAGCAGAATTAATTGCTGTGAAGGGGTAATGTTAAAGACTGTATTATTTTCCACTCCATCTTTGATGCCATACAGTTTTTTGGTGAAGAATTGGAGAGTCTAGCCCAAGATCTTGATTGGGTCAGCCATGGAATCCCTTGCTCCTAATAATCTCAATAAATATTTCTAATTAGCTAATGTAACTTCTACCAATTTGATCATGAAATAAAGTACACCTTCTGTTTGAGAATAATTAGTGTGTTATTCCCTACCACTGTTAGAGAATAGTGCTGCATTAGGAATAGTAGGAATAGCATCCCTACTTCTGGGCTAGTAGCTTTAGATTCAAGTCCTGCTTGCTCCAGAGGTGTGTCGTACTATGTTGGAAAAGGTTGAATAAAAAAATTTGAAGATTAGGTTAGTGCCTTGTGGTACAATGGTAACATCCTTACCTCTGAGTCCGAAAGTCCCAAGTTGAAGTCCCACATGCTCCAGGGGTGTGTCATAACATGTCCCCTGTTGTGAAAAACACAGGATGTTAGACCCAGATAGAAAATAAAGCTAGCTGGGGAGGTGGTGGCATAGCAACTGGATTAGTAACCCAGAGCCCCAGGCTAATGTCAGGGACACAGGTTCAAATCTCATGATGACAGATGGTGAAATGTTCCTGGGCTCGACAGAGTAGCCATCAACAGGCTCAGGCCATTTGCTGGGATGGGGTTATTGTACCCGTGTGTCTTCCCCTCTTTTGCAGTTATGCCCGTGCTCAGCTATCTATAGAGAGGGAGCATGTAGTCTTCACCAGTATGATAGAGGCCTTCAGAGAATAGTGGGCACCGCGGGTGCTGGGTGAGTCATCACTCCTGATAGTGGTGTTTTGATTTCGTTTTTGTTTCTCTAATGTAAGTTTCTGTTAGCTGTTCATTTGCATTTCTGTTTAACTCAAGTTTGTTAGGCTAAAAGAGAAGAAAGGAAGTTTCATGGAAACACTCTACTCTGACTAGGAATGAGACTCCATAGCATTTAGAACACAAATGGCTAGATAATCTGTTTTAGTCATAAATATAGAAACATGAGCTTATACTCATCGGAAAGATAACTTTAAGACGGATTTCAGGAAATTCATCTTTACACAAAGAGTGATCTCCATGTGGTATAAGCAAATGAATGGAACTATTTAACAAATGCATACAGTAATGGGAGAGATTATTAACATCATTCTGCATAAATGAACTAAGATGTGCTGAATGTGCTTCCTCGTTTCTAATTTTTTGTGACAGCATGTGGGGTTGTTAAACACCTATCATCCACCATGCATTTTGTGCGCAGCAAGGAATACAATTACCTTAGCAACTAATATGTCATATTTTAGTAGAGATTATAGAGCAGCCTCTTAAGGAGGTCATTACCTCAGATGTTCCCATTTCTTTCCAAGTTTAAGTTTGCACTTAAATGAATAAAACATCTCAATAAATACAAAAATAAAACAGTCTGGAGTCTTGTTTGCAAAACCTATTCCATGCTATTAAATATAGATAAAAGCAGAAATAGCTGGAGAAACTCAGCAGGTTTGTGGAGAGAGAAACAGAATTAAGATTTTGAGTCAGGTATGAGTCTTCTTCAGAACTCAGTTCTCAAGATATTCATGCAGGCTCAAAGTGGGAGGTTTCATGGAGACTTTAATGTATATGTTCAACCATCTTTCACTCTATTGTAGAGTTGCTGAAACATTAACTTAGAAAATAATGTAATCTGCATAAAGTAATTTCAACTTCTGTTTCTTCAGCCTTGGTACTTGATTTCAATTGCACTTTGACATTTACAACTGAACCAAGCTTAAAATCAATGGGATGTCCAGCGATATATAGAGGTTCTGAGTTGGTTATCTGGATATATTTTCAATGATTGTGGTTGTCTTGCATTAACATTGTTACGTGAATGAGCATTTGCCTTTTTGCTGCCCTGTAATTATATCCTACATCTGAAAGTTATTTTGAGTAGCCTATAGTTTTACAGATGTAGCATTGCTTGTGCCTTTGAGACATTTTTATTCTATACACTGACACGGACTCTTCATATCTGCTATTCAGTGAACTCGTAGTGTGTTGGCTTGTCACATCCTTTTTTAGGAATTTATATTTTATCAAGTGAGTGAATTCCTTTCCTCTTTTCTGCTCAGATTGTCTTTCTTACCTCAAGATTTATTTGTGAGCAGTCCCAGTTTCTGCTCCTAGCATAATTTGAATTGCTTTTTTCAAAGTCAAACTTTCTGCAGACTGTAATAAATCTGACAGGGACACATCAATAATTCCAACAAACATTGTTTCTCGCATGAATTCTGATTTCAAACTCTTTGGTCCCGGTTCAAACTTCAGGGCGGCACGGTGGCTCAGTGGTTAGCACTGCTGGCTCACAGCACCAGGGTCCCAGGTTCGATTCACACCTTGGGTGACTATCTGTGTGGAGTTTGCACATTCTCCCTGTGTCTGTGTGGGTTTTCTCTGGGTGCTCTGGTTTCTTTCCACAGTCCAAAGATGTGCCGGCCAAGTCATGCTAAATTGTCCATAGTGTTAGGTGCATTAGTCAGAGGGAAATGGGTCTGGGTGGGTTACTCTTCGGAGGGTCGGTGTGGACTGGTTGGGCCAAAGGGCCTGTTTCCACACTGTCGGGAATCTAATCTGATATGTAAAAATTGTTACTGCAATTATGTATAGATTCCCCTGAACTTTTATGTTAAAAGTTATGCTTTAAAAGGTACTGTTTCTCACTGGCCATAGTATTTCTCCTGCTGTATCTCGCATGTGTTATCACATATTCTGTTTTCTTTAAAACTGTTTTAAATTCTGCAGTATCTAAATGCTGCTGTTTAAATGTTTTTACTTTTGTAGTAATTCTATATAGTAACAAAACTGAAGACTTGTGTTGGAAGACTTTTATTTCTTCATTTCACAAGCTTTAATACTGTGAAATATCATATGCTGTTTTGTTTTCTTCTAATAAAGACTTAGATAATTTAAATGATATTGGTGCATCTATGTACAGCTTACTGGGGGCCTTCATGCCTTTATGCTGCCAAAATGCTTGTCTCCCATTTTCTTCAGGTTATTGTAGATTTTCCCAACTTCTGCAACTGAATGGAGATTTTCCAACCATTCTTGGGCAAAATAGACACTTTCCTGCCATTTACGGTTCAATGTACTTTAAAAAACAATCTTTCGTGTGATGTGTATCTCTTGGGAGGCCAGCTTTTATTACAAATCCCCAATTGCCTATGAAAAGATGATGGTGAACTATATTCTTGAATCAGTGCATTCCATCTGATGTAAGGACAGGAAGGAAGTTTCAGAATTTTGACCTCAGGACAGTAATGAGAATAGCAATACAGTTCCAAATCAGAATTTTGTGATTTGATTTGACTTGTTTTATTATTGTCAAATGTACCAAGGTACAGTGAAAAGTTTTGTTTTGTGTGCAGTACAGGCAGGTCATATCATACAAAATGCTTTAGACTAATAGGACAAAGCGAGGAATACAATGTTACGGCTGCAGAGAGGTTGCACAGAGAGCGAGTTGACATTAAATTTAAATTGTATTCAGAAGTCTAATAACAGCAGAGAAGAAGCTGTTCTTGAATATATTCATATGTGCATATGAACTTTTGTATCTTCTGCCTGACGGAAGAGGGTGGAAGACCGTATAACCACAGGGCGAAGGGTCTTTGGTTATATTGCTTGCTGAGGCAGTGGGAAGTATGAATGGAGTCAATGGATGGAAGGCTGGTTTGTGTGATGGACTGGGCTGTGTTCATGACTCTCTGTGGTTTCTTGTGGTCTTGGGAAGAGCACCTGCCATTCCACACTGTGAAGCATTCAGATATGATGCTTTTTATGGTGTATCCGTAAAAAATGGGAAGACTCCTTGTTGACATGCTAAATTTTCTTAGCCTCCTGAAGAAGTAGGGACATTGTTGTGCTTTCTTGACCATTGCATCGACATTCCTAATGTCAATGCAATGGTCGAAATGTCGACTCTCCTGCTCCTCGGATGCTGCCTGATTGACTGTGCACCATACTTTTCGACTCTGATCTCCAGTATCTGCAGACCTCTCTTTCTGCCATGGGTGGATCAGGACAGATTATTACTGATCATCACTCCTCGAAATTTCACGATCACCTCAACCATTGCCACTTCATAAGTATTGATGCAGACAGAGCTGTGTCCATCACTCCACTTCCTGAAGTCAATTTGGAGGGAAACTTTAAGGTGGTTGCATTTTCATGCATTTACTGCCTGTGGTCTTGTAGATGGTAAAGGTTTGGAAGGTATGCTTGAATGAACCTTGATGAACTGCAACAGTGTACCTTGTAAGCGGTACACATTTGCTGCCACTGTGATCTGAGCCAGAGGGAGTGAATGTTTGAGATGGTGGAAAAGTTGTCGATCAAGTAAGCTGCTTTATCCTGAATGGTGGTGATTCTTGAAGGTGGTGATTCTTTGGAGCTGCTATCATTCAGTCGAGTGGAGAGTATTCCATCACAGACTCTTGGGGGAGTTGTTTTAAGCAGGTGTAAAGTGAATATTCCAGGAGAGATGCAAACCACTTAGTTTTAAACAAAATAGAATTTATTTACAAGATTACTGAATGGAACACAAACAACAGAAAACAGAATACTGAATAACTTAACCTATCCAAAAACCCAACAAATCATCCCAACTTAATGATGCTGTTCCAAATACTTGCAACAATCCCGATAAACACCCCTTGGCACAAAAGGTAAAATTAAACACAGGGTCTTACAGGATAGAGGTCAAAGAGAGAGTACCAACTTTGGAGCTGCTTCTATAGATCCAGCAACCTTTATAACACTACTGCTAAAAACCAAACCAAACCAGAGAAAAGCTGAGGTGGGAGAACTAGCCACTCTCCTTTCATTATACAAGCGTTATTTTTTAAAACTTGAAAGCCTTCTGTCTGAGGCAGTATCTGTTGGCTATTATCAAATTGGCCCTAAAACCCTTCAACACCAGACTTCTCGGAGTTTGTGTCGTTTACAACCTCTCTGAAGAAAAACAACAAGGACAGCATAACCTTGTTAAAGGAGCAGCTTCATCACAAACTGCTAGACCACCATTTTGGAGGGGAGCGCAGGACTGCATGTGGAAGTCTGTAAGTCAGCCATCTGGGAGAATGGATGCTGAAACTGGGCAATGAAGCTCCTCCCTCCCCACCAGCATAATGATTTGACCTATAGGTACGCTGCCCCTTATTTGATTATGTTTGGCCGCTGAGAACTGGAAATCTCCAGTTGACGTGGGATGGGCTCAAAAGCTACCTGCTGCTTGTGGGTGAGTATCTGTCACATGCCTGAGCTGTTATTTGTAGAAATGGCCTGCATCATGGTGGATCCATGTGAAAAAGTCAATTTCCCGGCCCTCCAGGGGAAATTCAGGACCCACCTTCCTCCAAAATTCAAAAATTCCACCCTGTACCTTTTCAATCATTCAGATTGCAGAGCACAAAATTCAAGAGCTAACAAAAATGGACAGGAACACAAGGCTGCATGATTATTCTGCACTCAATTGTTGAATTGCAAACAGCCTTCCAACATAAACCTGTTAGCACCATGATTGTTGTGTACATATTGGACAGATACAGCGTCCTGCTGAGACCTGTTCCCCCCTTCCTCTTCCCTCTCTCTTCTAGTAGCTTAGCCTACTCTGAGTCTCCTCTGCTGGTCCTCCCAGTCTTTGGATTGGGATTGTAAGTGACATTCAGCAAGGATTTGTTCAAGGTCTTTGTCTAACTTGATTTTGTCTTTTGCTCTCTGATGACAATCTGGAGAGGGTTGAGGAATGTAAAGTATTTCATCGAGAATGCTGAAGCCTATACCCATATTTGGGTACAGTTGGTTTCTGCAGAAGCCATGAAATCAGGACAAGTTTGTTCAGGGCTTTTGCCTGAAACGTCGATTTTGCTGCTCGTTGGATGCTGCCTGAACTGCTGTGCTCTTCCAGCACCACTAATCCAGTTTTTACCAAGTTTCTTCAGGACATGCCTTGCTACCTTCTGTAGAGCACTATTTGGAGAGGTGATAGTCTAGTAGTATTATTTATAGACTGTTAATCCAGAGACCCAGATAATGTTCTAGGCACCGGGGGGTTGAATTCTGCCATGGCAGATGGTGAAATTTGAATTCAATAAATATCTGGAATTTGTTGATTGTCGGGTAAAGAACCCACCTGGTTCAGTAATGCCCGTTAGGGAAGGAAAATGCCATCCTTACCTGGTCTGGCCTACATGTGACTCCAGACCCATTGTAATGTGGTTGACTGTTAACTGCTCAATGGGCAATTAGGGATGGACGGTAACTGCTACCGAGCCCTCACCCCATGAATGAATGAAGAACATGCTCACATATCCTACAACCCCACACTCCTTCCTACTTTATCCACAAAATGTAACATTTCCTACAATTATTTCAATAGGTTATCCAGCTAGACTATAAATATTAAATTAAAAGTAAAATTAATTTAGTTCAGGTTTGCTTGAAAGTGGCATAATGTTTGTTCAACAAGGGAAAAACCCAGAGATGCAACCATTCAATCTAGCATAGGGAACTTTTAGAAACAGGGATATGAGATAAAATTAGTACCAAAAAAAAAATCAGTTTGCAAATGAATTTCAGCATGGATTTGTTAAAGGCAAGTCCCGTTTGACAAACCTGATAGAGTTCTTTACTGAAGCTCTGGAGAGGGTTGATGAGGAAGGCAAGGTTGACGTTCTAGATGTGGGTTTTCAATTACCCCATAACAGATTTGTGTTCTCCCCCATTAGCGTTTCCTGACATATTGAGTTTTTTCCAGTGTTATCTGTTTGCATTTTGGAGTAGAACAAAGATAGAGCCACAATCTGAAAGAATGAAGTTTAGAAAATAACTGTCTGAGGCTTTGAGGTTATCATGTTCCTCTCCCATCTATTTACTTTGAGTGCCAAGTTGTAGAGCTAAACTTACAGAAAACTCTCCCCTCTATTTTTCTTGGGGATCAGGTAATGATGCTCATTGAGTATGAAAGCCAAGTTTTTCCCAGAAGGACATTGAGCCCTTCCAGAGCAGATAATGTGGGTCAGATATAAAATATACCTTTTTTTAATCAAGCAGCAATGATGCAGATTGAGGTGGGTTGAATTTAATTACTGTGGCTGGGGTTCTGGCAACAGAGCTAGAAGTGGGCATGCTGTTGACTGGGAAGAATGTAAATGGCTGGGCAATTTGCAAGATGGAGGTGTGTAGTCTGTCCAAACACATGGTAGAGTGGGCAGAAAGACATCAATTGCCATGTCAGCTGATGAAAAGACAAGTGCTGGTGCCATCTTTAACTGGCAGCTAAACCGGAACACCCTGCATCCTCTAAGGTCACTGCAGCAGCCTCTGTGCCGTGACAGAGTGATACCCTCAGTATATCCAGCCGACCATTGTGTGGAGACTAATACCATTTCTCCTTTTTCCAGCAGGTTAAACAGCTCACAACAGCAAGAAGAAGCCAAGACTGATGGTGCATTATCATAGATTCACCTGCTGGCACTTGCAGATGAGGAGGTCCTTGAATGGGCAAAGATGCAGCGTGGTTGGGCAATCACAGATGGCAAGCCTGGAGTTGCAACTGAAGGGAGAAGAAGCTGTCAGCTCATGTGTCCACTACTGGATAAATAGATATGGACAGGAGAAAGTGAGGACTGCAGATGCTGGAGATCAGGGTTGAGAGAAATGGATATGGATGGCAAACTTCGATTATAGAAGAAGATGTAGGGGTCTTATCCCTAACTCTCTGTTTTCTCTCAGATAGATTTCTGTGCTCCAGAAAGTCAGGAAGCTGCAGGGACTTCATCTCTCAGGAGGAGTGCTGCCATATCTCTGTGATTTGCCTACTTGCCTTCATCCATTGAAGGATTGGCAACTCTCATGGACAGCCAGATCCAGGACACCTCTCACTGGATGCTGAAGATGGACCAAAGCATTGCTTGGTCCTGGGCAGCAATGACAACACAAGAAGTGGGGAGGAGAGGAAGAGATGTGGGAAGGATGTTAGGATGGTGCTTCTACAGACCCTTTCAGATGTGCATCCATCTCTAATACATGGGGCAATCATTGGGCTTTGCAAGGGGGAAGAGCTGCCAGCGCATCTGGTGTTTTCCTATCAGGATGCTCCATATGGACAACAGCCCATTACCCCTTCTCTCGGTGTCTCGAGCACTTTCAATATCTTGCAGTCACTGAGGTGGGGGTGGGCGGGGTCCTTTCCTTCTGCAGGAGGCCTTTAGCATGCTACGATGTTCTAGGGCTGCCGACACTGGAGGATAACTTTCAAATCCTACCCAATTCAAGAAAACTTTAATTGACTTCACATTTCCACCCCAATTCCAAGCGCAAAGATCGTATCTTGTTGAAGTGTGTAAGCGCACTAAGAAAAACGACGGGACAGATATCTGGCCGCGTGTGTTACAACTCTGTACACGGTTATTGATTATGTTGCTTCAAAGTATGGGTCATTGATATAATGAATGGTTTTCTTGTCATTTGGACTGTATACTCTGATAACTTCATCTCCCTGTCTGTAACTGGGTGCAAGGGAGGTAATGGCCTAGTTGTATTATTACTGGCCTGTTAACCCAGGGAGCCAGATTCTGGGGTTCAAATCTTGCCACTGCAAATGGTAGCATTTGAATTCAATGAAAATCTGGATTTAAGAGCCTGATGCAGAGCATGAATCCATTGTTGATTGTCAAACAAAAACCATTTGATCCACTCATGTCCTTTCGGGAAGGAAACAGCTATCCTGATCCGATCTGGCCTATATGTGATTCCAGACCCACTGCAATGAGGTTAACTCTTAATTGCCCTCATTCCGTGAATGAATGCTGCCTGACCAGTGATGCCCTCATTCCGTGAATGAATAAAGGAAAAAAAAAGTGGAATCTACTCATCTCTCAAATTTGGTATCATGTGTGGAGAGGCTGGATGCCAGGTCATGGTGAGTAACATTTGTAAGAGCATATGATACCAATGTGGGATGGACCTCTTATTGTGTAGGGTTCAAGGTTATCATGGTCTCTGAAATTGGTTGTGACTAAGGGTGTTACAAGCCTCCCTTATACATCTCTCTGTGGCTCTGGCCTCCACTCCAGGAGGGTCATCCTCCTACCCTTCTTCCTCTACAAACTCGTCCCTATCCCCTTCACCAAGTGAGGAGTGAGGCTCCATCCTCCAATTCAAGACCTGTACCCACAGTACAAGCTGGTACACAGCATGGAAGATGGCATTGATTCGCAGAAAGATCAGGGCCAGAGTATGGGATGTCAGTATTACGGGAGATGCCAGCCATAAGGAAAGGAAACATGTCTAGCATTGGGAAAGCAGTGCTTGAGCCATATGAAGCTGAATCACTTTACACATGAGTATTTGACCAGAAAGAAGAAAAGCAATCTTATAAAGTGGCAGGCTGGCTCAGTGGTTAGCATTGCTTCCTCACAGCTCCAGGGACCTGGGTTTGATTCTGGCCTTGGATGACTGTCTGTGTGGAGTTTGCACATTCTCCCTATGCCTGCATGAGCCCAGGTTAGGTGGATTAGCCATGATAAATGCAGAGTTACAGGAACAGGATAGGTGGCTAAGTTTGGTTGAGATGCTCTTCGGAAGGTGGGAAGGAGTTGAAACTGCGTGATGGAGCAGTACTCAGCCCAAGAGAACAACTGAAGTGAAAGCCCAATATGATAGAAATAGCAAAGATCGGCAAAGATCTTTCATTTCAGCAAGTCTAGAGTTCACCTGCACATACCAAAAGGAATTTGCAGCATTTTCCGAGCAACTGGCGATTGACATCTGGACCTATCCTGACAAATTGCGAAGATATTTTTACATATCTTGGCTGTCTTCCCAGTAAACATCATCTTGAAGTTGATGAAAGTGTGAAACCAACTCAACATCTGCTGAGGAGAGTTCCGACTGCCCTCGAAACCAGCTTGAAAGACAACTCCTACGTTTGTGAGCAAGCAATCACCTGAGGACCAACACTCCTGGAGAAGAAATGTCACTCCAGGAATGAAAAGATGTCAGACCAACTGTGCCCAAAAACTTGCACGTGTGTCATTAAAATACCTGCAAGATTGAAAGATTATATGTAATTCATATGCAGAGACTGACGAAAGTGTGACTAGGCTGAGCAGTATTTTAGCCTGAGGGAACATTTCCTTTCTTGATAATAGGAAACTTGTCGCTGCAAATGGTATTGCACACAAATAGCATTTTTATGAAATGGGGAATGTTCAGAGAAATGTATTTGTAAGAGTACTGTACACTATGGCTTGCCATAATCTCGTCATCTTCTGCTGTAAGCGCTTTTAGTTTTGGTGAGAAAAGCCATTAAATTTGACACATGAGAGAGCTAATTTGATGGGAATTGAGACTAAACACACTGCTCTATAGACAGTCAGCATGAACTTGATGGGCCAAATGACCTCCTTCAGTGCCACAAGGATCCCTATAACTATGACTTAATCAGCTAAGACCTGGTCCTATTGTTTTGGTACATCTTTGTGCTTCCAGCTCAGAACAGGACCCTGTTGCATGGAGAGCTCGTTTTGAAATGTAATTTGTAAGTAGTTGATTAATCCATTCATTGCAGCCAGGCATGTTACCTTGTAGTTAAGAATTGCACTGTTGGATATGACGCAAACAAGACAAACAATGAGAGTGAATGCCTTTGACATGAAGGTCAAAGTTTCAGATCCATACACAAACTCCTGTTATCTAACCTGGAGTGACTTGTAATAAGGTTAACTAATTGATATCATAGAATATGAGTTTCCTGATTGGGGCTGTTAATCTGGTCCAAACAGGGAGCGCTGATTGACAAATATAAACAGGAGGGTCAGGGGTTCTGTTTACTCTGACAGCCAGCTCTGAGGGCGCTGGATCAGAGTCAAAGACTTTTCACCTATAAATGAAGGATGATGGCGTATCATCTTCTACAGAGTTAGTTCAGAGCCTTTGTGTAACCATTCACTTCAAACAAAAAGGGACTGATGATGGCTAAGTCAGCCATCATTTGCTGTGTGTGGATATCAGTAGGAATCAGTGTGGAATAATTCAGGTGACTTGGATGAAGGTTTCTTCACTGGCAGTTCTTGTTGGAAACAGAACACAGGTGCCAACCCCTGGCTTCTCTGAGCTTCCTCCCAGCCCCAGAGAGATGTCACCCTGTAGACCTCTTCCCAACAAACAGGCAATGAATTGCCCATTCATGTAAAAGGTATCAAATAATACCTACAAAGTCATTTTTACCTAGTGTTAAACTAAGTCACTTCTCTTTAACCTGTAGCGTTGTCGTTAGCCCATTAAGATTTAATGTCAATAGCTTCCTCAAAAACAATACATCTTGAAAAGGTTAAAGATTCCACAGCAATCATTTAGGCCATAACTATTCCATTTCAAATCATTGGATACAACTGTGGTTCTCTTCAGATTACATGGTGTCCCTGAGGATGATATGCAATGGTTATGTTACTAACCCAAAGGATGGGAATTCAAATCACACAGCAATGCAGTTTTAAAACTCGATTTCATTTTTTAAAACAGTTGCAAATCAAGATAAAAGCTTGTGTCAGCAAAAGCGACAGTGCAACTGTTGGATGGAAAATGTTTTTGTTCACTGTTACCTTTGAGTGAGGAAGTTTATGTAAGATTCCAGTGTCACTCAGTGTACTTGAACTGCCCTCTCAATTGTATCAAACAAGGTTTACTAGGCGTGGGCCCTCCACATTCTAAGAATAAGGAGGATGTTCATCATCTATCAGTGAAGCATGTGAACAGCAATAAAGATATTCCTTCTGAAGAGAGGTCACGGGATTTGAAATGTTAACTCTACCTTCTCTCCACAGATGTTGCCACACTTATTAAGTTTCTCCAGCAATTTCTGTTTTTCTTCAGACCTTCAGCATCCATAGCTCTTGTTTCTTTGTTTTATCTTAGGAATAAAGATACTTCTGCTAAATCCACCATTGTCTTATTTACAGCTCAACACAGGCTATTTAGTTTTATTCATTCATTAGATGTGGGCGCCATTTGCTAGGCCAACGATTACTACCCATTCCTAATTCCCATGACCCACCATCTTGAACTGCTGCAGTCCATCTGATGTAAGTAGTTGGGGAGTGCAAGGGAGGGAATTCCAGGATTTTAACCCAGCGATAGCGAAGGGCAGGAGATACATTCCTAAGTCTGGATGATGAGTATCTTGGCAGGGAACTTGCAGGTGGTGATTGCCCCAACCATATACTGTCCTTGTCTTTCATGGTTATATTACAAGGAATATAGCACTTTGAGGAATTTAAAGTATTGATAGCATACATCAACTACATTCATGTCTTTATTGCACCGTATTTGAATCAGCACAGTGTCCTTATCCCCTCACCTTAGCTGTTGGTGGGTCCCCTGGGTGTGTTTCTCAGATTAATTGGTAGTGGGATTCCTGACTCTTCAAAAACAAGGCTCCACTACAGGAGCTGCCAGCAAGTTGGGATGGGGAGGTGGGGAATTGCACTGTAACATTTCCACTGGATTGCACTCAACTGAAAGGATGCCATGGGAACAGACAACCTCGCAACAAGGTAAGTGGGGTTTTTGGGTTCATTAAGGCTCATTCTGTTCAAGTCTGTCGGCAACCCATTACAATCAGTAATCAACCAGCCATCAAAATCTGTTAACACCAATCACCAATCCCTATTAAGGCAGCCACCATTCACCAACTTCTGTGAACCAGTCAGTAATCACTATTGGTCATCAATCCCCATTAGATCAGTTACCAAACCCTGCTAATTGATGCCAGCCACTAATATTTGTCAATACTAGTCAGTAATCTTGTTCATTCCAGTCACTGGCTATTATCACCAGACAGGCAGTTTTATTAAAATTGTAGCAACCAGCCAGG
This sequence comes from Chiloscyllium punctatum, assembly GCF_047496795.1. Lineage (NCBI taxonomy): Eukaryota > Metazoa > Chordata > Chondrichthyes > Orectolobiformes > Hemiscylliidae > Chiloscyllium > Chiloscyllium punctatum. Next base: position 84,909,672 of record NC_092742.1, on the reverse strand, counting down.
ACTGGGAGGTGCAGTTGCTCTGTCTGCTGTAAGAAGGTGTTGTTAGTAAGGGTGACAAACTTGGCTGCCATAGATGCCCCTTTGGCCCTATCATCTCTCTATGCCAGCATGAAGCCAGATTGCAGAGCTATGTTGATTTATAGTACCAGTTGCAAAGTTATCGGCTCTCTAGATTAAGTAAGTGGGGAAAAAGTTGGCAAATGGTGTATAATGTGGGAAAATACAAAGTTGTTCATTTTGGAAGGGAGAACAAAAGAACAGAGTATTACTTAGACAGAGAAAACAGAGCTGCAGAAAACTGCAACTCAAAGAGCGTGGGAAGTGAGGGGAACTTGTGCACAGAACACAGAAAGCTAGCTCACACACCCGTACAACAGGTAATCAGGAAAGTTAATGGAATGTTGACCCTTACTCTGAGGGGCTGGAGTATATGGAAGTCTTACTGCAACTGTACAAGATGCTGGTGAGGCTACATCTAGAGCACTGTTAGCAGTTTTAATTCCTTAATTAAGGACAGATGTCATTTGATTGGAGGCAGTTCAGAGAAAGTTCACAAAGATGATTGCTGCATGGGAGAATTGTCTTATGAGCAAAGGTGAAAGAGGTTGGGACTCTACTCATTGAATGTAGAAGAATGATAGGGTGATCTCATTGAAACATATAGAGTTCTTATGGCTTGACAGAGTAAATGTTTTCCCTCATGGAAAAGTTTAGGACCAGAGGGCATAGTCTCAGAATAGACGGGTGGCAATTTGAGACTGAGATGAAGAGGAATTTCTTCTCTCAAAGAGCTGAGAGTGTTTGGAGCTCCTTACCACAGAGAGCTGTGGGGAAAGTCCTTGCGTATATTTAAGGGTGAAACAGATAGATTCTCAATGATTTGGAAATCAAGTGTTATGGGGAAAGGGCAGGAAAGCCGACGTGAGGAATAGTGAATCAGCCATAATCCTATTGAATGATGGAACATGCTCAAGGGGATGAATGGCCTACTCCTGTTCCTATTTCTTATGTCTTTTCCTTTAAAGGACAACAACAGTTCTGTGAGCCTCATTCCCTTTCTATCCCCAACTGTCAAAACCCCTCCCCAGGATTTGCAACCACTTCTAGTTAACTATTCTCCCACAATCTAATGATAACTCAGTTGTAATGCTGCCTGAACAGTGCCCGGCCAATCTGTGGAAATATTCATGGCCACTGAGAATCTGGTCAGATCAATGTCCTCATCCTCCTTCTCAGCCCATCCCCTGACTAATCTGTGCAGTTCCCCAACTGACTTGTCACGATTCCCCAGACTGATTTCACTGACTGTGGCCCACTCCTGGACTGGAGTGACATACATGCCCTGGCCCTTATTATCCCAAGTAGATGACTCCATGTGCCCAAGCCCCTGGACTGATATCAGACAGTGCACTTGACTTACTGCTCTGTACTTTCTAGCTGCCTCCTTTGATTTAATGAGAGCTACACTGTTTAGAGTTTGGAACATGGCCATTTGGCTGAAGCTCATGCAATGTGTTTGTTGCATACTCATGGAGATGGGGGATTGAAATAGCATAGTGCCATGCAGCAACATATTAACCTCCTTTGACCAATGCCTGCTGACAATCACAACAAACTGCCTGGTACCATGAGCGTTTAAGCTCTGGCTGAGGGAGCAAGGTTCTAAAAAGGCAAGATAAGGTAAGGCAAGGCAGAGAATCTGTGAGTGGAGCATCAAAGTAGGCCCAAACGAAGTGTGCTAAGAAAGCAAGTAAGGAGCTTTGAGATGCCATCTGATCCAATCGATGGGCCTGTTCCTCTGCACAAAGTGACCTGGCAAAAGAATTGCAATAAAAGCAGCCAGTGGGCTCCAGATTGCAGCACTGAAAGGCAGAGCTATCTTGCTAGTGTTGGTGATGTTGGTGACTGGTGACCAAGTAGGAGGAGCAAGCAGTGAGCTCGAGTTGCCAGGCACCAACTCTGATGAAATTGTCTCTATCAGGTGGGAAATTGGGAAACTGTAAATGACGCTGGATTAGATAATAACGGGGATGTTAGGTAATAATTAGGTAATAATGAGGATATTAATGCTTGTAAATAGGAGTCTCTCTGTTCACTGGCAAGATTTTTGTCGCATGTTTTAAGAGTTGGTTGGAAAATGGGACATTTTGCTCTTAACTTTAAGGGTCTCCTTATTGCCCACCTCATGTGATATTCCCGAATTTATCATCAGTGCCCATGTCATTCAGTGGAAGGGATGGTTCTGCCCTCTGTGTTTTGAAACTGACCCTAGATTGTGAATGTACCTGACCATGGATTTTAAACTATAAATGGTTTTCCCTGTTATTATTCAAGATTGCCCATCATTAACTCCAACTACTCAAAAAATGTCTGGCTCCCACTTTCACAGCAAAGACATTCCCAATAAACGGTTGGAGAGATCATGCATGTCATAGTACAGAGCAACTCCTCTAGCTAATACTATCTCTACGCATGACCCACCAACCCCCACATTACTATTGATCCAACCAAAATAACTATTCCTCTCTGTTGTCATTACTCATGACCCTACATCCATCAATGTCTGCTTTCCTTCTCTCCACTCTGATCCTCAATCTGTTCCTGACCCATACCCATCCAACCCTGACCTTTCCCGTTATCCATGCCATTTATTTTATTCACTTTATTCTCCCTCCTCCCTCCTGTAGCATTGATAGGTGATCATGACCTTGGACTTGTCACCTACTGCATCGCTCTCATGGTGACTATTGCCCAAATGCAATTCTCTGAACCGTACCATTGATAGCCCCAATTGAGTCTGTAAAAATAATCTCTCTCCAACCATTCACAACCCAGAAGCCACCACCCATTGACAATGAGACCACATCCTTAAAGGGCAACACTTACCCCTCCCCATATATCAGCACTGTCACCTTCCCATTCTTTCTATCTCTCTCTCTCTCTCTCTCACTCTCTCTCCCCTACCCCACCCTTGCCTTGGAAAGCTCTGCCTCAAGAGCCTTAGACTACAGCCTCCCTCTCTCTCTTTGACAGTACTGTATTGTGCCTTTAGACTGTCCACCTCAGGGGCTTGCACGTTGGCTATTGCCTTCAGTCACCTGATCTCTATCATGTCCTTTACACTTCCCAAAGAGGAAAAAGAAAAGCATTCACCTGCATTGCATTATGTATATATAGTTTGTGAATCTGAAAGCATATATTTCTCATTCACCTGATTTGAAAGGTGCACTTAATTATGACAAAATTGGTTTGTGATGAACATGTGTGACAGGCAAATACATGCAAAAGGACTATCTGTGCAGCTCAATCTGCCTTCAAGCTATTAAGAATTTACTATTGTAGTTTTGTCTTGCATTGGAAAGTTGATTTTCAGCTTCCTGCCCAAGTAAGATCCCCTGGTAACCTTCCATCTCACTCCTGGGTGTTTCCACTCAAACTGCTTTGACTGCTCTTGAGTGCGTGTTTGTGAGATTAAAGAGGTGTGCAAAGATGTATGGGTAATCATGGCCACCATTCAAATTTGTGAGAAGATCTATTGGATACAAGGGTACCTTTTCCAAGTGAGTTACCGCTTTTGATGAGTGGTCCTTGTTTGAGTTTTAGGTATATTATTATTTCTATAGTTCCAGCATTTGTGTGTTCCTACAGTCAGTATATTGGAACACATTGCTTCTTCTCAACGTCTGAAAGCAGCCTGCTGGGGTTATATTTAAAGAACAGCTCTTTCCTCCACACCGCCCAGATCCCAGAATCATGGAAACATAGAATTATGGCTACGAAGAAGGGAACATTACTGAAGCCCCATGTTCATAGAATCATAGAATCCCTACAGTGTGGAAACAGGCCCTTCGGCCCAACAAATCCACACTGACCCTCTGAAGAGTGACCCACCCAGACCCATTCCCCTACCCTATTTTCCTATATTTACCCCTGACTAATACACCTAACCTACACATCCCTGAACACCACGGGCAATTTAGCAAGGCCAATTCACCTAACCTGCACATCTTTGGATTGTGGGAGGAAACCGGAGCACCCGGAGGAAACCCACGCAGACACAGGGCAAACGTGCAAACTTAATACAGACAGTTGCCCAAGGCTGGACTCAAATCCACCGCGCCACCCTCCTTAAACTCCATGCAGAGAGGGGTTGGCAGATTAGAGGGCTTCTTCTTAGGTTTATTCCTGTGTCTGGTCAAGGTGACCATCAACTGCTTCAGACAGTGGCTGTGGCGGGGGCTGTAGTTCCTGGCTGTCTGCAGCTATGTCTATAGTTGGTGTCCCTGGAGTAGGAGCTTGCGGAGTTCACCAGTCAATACAGGTCCTAAATGAGCACTGGGGCTGTGACGCATCATCATCACCATCCCCAAAAATAACATTTTAATTTACATTTGGTAAGTTTCTGTTCTTCTTTAATAAATTTCCATTAACTTGTTGATTTTTTTTGTTACAGTGCATGACTTTTGTCTGTTTAAATAAGTTATTGGTTTCTTTTCAAAAGCGTATGAGGAGGCCAAACGTTTTATTCTGTGTGTCTCGCTGCAAAATCAATTCATCTGATGTCATTCTTTGCCCTGTAGCTCTGCAAATTTTCCCTCTTCAGATAATGATCCAATTCTCTCTTGAAAGCTGCAATTGAACCTGCCTCCAACAGATTCTCAGAGCATTCCAGGTACAAGTGAAAGGGTCATTCAAGCTTACTAGGATGTGGAAGATACTAAAATAATGCACAGAGGGAGTAAACAGTACACACCACCCTCTACCTCATTGAGTTTCTTAACCCTTACCTTTTTAACTCCTAAAGAGATCTGTGAGACTGAGTTAAACACAAACTTAAGAAGATTAGGAGCACACAGAGGAAAAGACTGATTAATCCATCATTGTAACGTTATTAAGCACCGTGACTTTTTTCCAACACCTTTGCCCCTCTCATCCAGTGTTCTGTACCACTAACAGCAGAAATGTTGAATGCATGCTTGATCAGTCAGATGAATAACATTTTTGGGCATCAGGAGAGAAAAATGGCTTGAATTTGGGTCTCCAGGATATTGCTTTTTCTTCAACTGGAAGTAAAGGAATGATCAACCATAAGGGTTGTGTCTGAACTAATTTGGACCATTCTCAGTCCAGCTCCTGGTGGCTGCATTTTTGTCATTAAGTTCAGTGACAAACAAGGAAAACTTCCAGTGTTAAGAACTTATTCAGCAGATACTTTGACGTAACACCACAAAGCTATTAATTATACAAACATTGCCAAAACGGAGTGAAGTGTTTGTAAGCTTGCTGTGTTTACCTATGAATGGTGAGTTGTATCAATATTTATATAGTGGTTTTAGCCCATAGTGTGAAATCTCCCTGAATTCAGCACTAAATGAACAAGCTGAGCCGGATAGAATGTGGGCAATCTTGTGTTTGAGACGTCAATCCGACTGGATTGTTTTTCAAAGTTCAATCTCCTGAGCACTGCCAAATGAAAACATTTAAGATGTATCACAAATTACATTTTTATTATCTTTGAACATATTAATATGTTAGTAATAAAATATTGGAGATGAGAAAAAAGACTTTTTAACTGTATAGACTGATAAAATAGTTTCAGTGCAGAAGGATGCCATTTGATCCACCATGTCTGTACCAAGATCTTTGCAACAGCATTTAACCTAGTGCTACTTGTCTCCCTTTCCCTATAGCTTTGCAATTTCTTTTGTTGGGCAATCATGTGAAACTCTTTGGAAATTGTTCCACGACAGTTAGCAACCTGATTGTGTGCAAAATCACAAAATGCTGCACTGGTATGGGGTTAACACACTTGAAATGTTAAAGATGTACAGGACTTAATGCTAGAATTGGGGCTTAAAAGGCATTAAAGAAAATATCAAGCCAATTTATTGCAGCTTCGATATTCTACTGATACAGGATATAATACTCCAATGCTCCGTGTTTCTTGCAGGATTTCCTCTTGTTTACCAATTTGTGTTTAGCTGATACAGATTTAGAGGTTTGATTTTAATTCCTAGGACCAGCTTCTCCTTAACCCGTCGGCAACACTGATATTTGCTTTGAGTCTTTGGTGGATTTTGGAGCTTCAGAAACAGTTGAGAAAATGCTCTTGTCCAATTCTGATATTTTATTGTAAACACATATGAAATTTTAAAAGAAAATGCAGAATCCAGCCCACATTGAGGAGAAAGAGCTTGCTGCGTACCCATTTTGGGGGCCAGAAGTTGTGATTTGCAAGCCACCCATGCCCAGTCCCATTCATGAAGGCAACTGAGAATCTTTGTGATGGCTCCTCATTTGTCTGATTGTGGTGTACGGTCAAGTACAACTCATGCTGTCTGCTGGCTCTGCACTCAACGGAGAGCCTAACAGCAAGAGAGATTAATTCTTCTTCCAGCTAGCCTCCAGCTCCTAAAGGCTGCCTATCCCTCTGAAAGAACAGCAGCATTGACAGAAAGGATAGGACTCATGAATGCAAATACTGCAATTGACTGCAATTAGAAACAAAGAAGATTGATCCCTCCAGGCAGAGTGAAAGAGCCCACGCAAAGGCAAATCCTGTACAATTTGGACAAGACATATTGTCTAACTTAAAATGGAGGATGAGTATGACACGTACATTCAGTATTGCTGCTGTTTTAATAGCACTTCCCTTATGGGCAAGTTCAGGAATGCAATACAGGAGGTCTTAGTCTTGGAGAATGCAGAGGAGAAAGGGCAGTGTTTCTATAGGAAGTCAGGAGGTTATCAATGATCAGAAGGGAATGAGTTTAGGTAGCAAAAGAAATCAATACCATGAGTCTACCCAAAAGACCATTTTGGTATCAAAAGACTAGTAAGTGCAATGATCTTGTGAAAGACTTGATTGATTTTCTTGTAGACAAAGACCAAGAAGATAGATGAAGGCAAAACACAGGATGTTGCCTACATGAACTTCAGCAAGGCCTTCAACAAGGTTCCGCAGGATAGACTGGTTAGTAAGGTTAGATCCACATGAGATCCAGGGAGAGCTAGCCAATTGGATACAAAATTGGCTTGGCAGTAGGAGACAGACGGTGATGGTAAAGGGTTGCTTTTCCGGCTACAGGTCTGTGACCAGCGGTGTGCAGCAAGGATCAGTGTTGAGTCCACTGTTGTTCATTCATTTATATAAATGATTTGGTTGAGGATATAGGACGTATGGTTAGTAAGTTTGCAGATGACACCTAAATTGGTGGTATAGTGGGCAATGAAGAACATAATCTAAGAGAACAATAATATCAGCTGGGCAGTGAGCCGAGGAATTGCAGATGGAGTTTAATTTACGTAAATGCAAGGTGTTGCATTTCGGTAAGACAAACCAGGGCAGGACGTATGAAGTCAATGGTAGGGACCTGGGGAGTGTTGTTAAACAGAGAGACTAAGGGTGCAGGAGCAGCACAAGTAGACATAATAGCGAAGAAGACCTTTGGCATTCTTGGCTTCACTGGGCAGAACATTGAGTATAGGAGTTGGGACATCATGTTGAGGCTGTACAAGACATTGGTGATGCCACTTTTAGAATACTGCGTACAACTGGTAAGGGTGCACAAAGAATTTACCAAGATGTTGCTGGGAATGGAGGGTTTGAGTTACAAGGATAAGCTGGGACTTTTTCCCTGGAGCATGGGGGGGGGGGGGGGGGGGGTTGCGGGGCGACCTTTGTCGAGGTTTATTAAATCATGAGAGACACGGATAAGGTGAATAGCCATGGTCTTTTCCCCAGGGTAGGGGAGTCCAAAACTAGAGGGTATAGATTTAAGGTGAGAAGGGAAAGATTTAAAAGGGACCTGAGGGGCAACTTTTTCACACAGAGGGTGGTGCGTGTGTGGAATGAGCTGCCAGAGAAAGTGGTAAGAGCAGGTGCAATTACAACATTTAAAAGATATTTGGACAGGTACAGGAATAGAAAAGGTTCAGAGGGCTATGGGCCAAATGCAGGCAAATAGAAATGGTTAAGTTTAGGAAACCTGGTCAACGTGGATGAGTTGGATGAAAGAGTCTGTTTCCGTGCTGTCTGATTCTATTACTCAAAGATGTCAAATTAAGAATAAAGGTATGAACATCTGGTTCATGCTATCCAATAATCCACCATGCTGGTCAATGCACCACACAACTGAACTCACTCATCATCCCTTGCCCAACTTTTGATGCTTCCATAAATGAGAATTGGAACTACAGAAACAGGAGCAGGACCATTTATCCCTTTTGAACCTGTGCCACTCTTCAACAACATCATCGCTGATCTATGACTTAACTCCGCATTCCTGCCTTAATTTCCAGATCTTTAGTTATTACCAAAATACTCACCGCCGAACAAAATCCTATCAAACGGTGATTTAAAATGACTATATTTAAAAATGTTAGTTGATCATTTATGAAAGCCAATGTGGCCACTATTCTAAGCAGAAGAATTTCCTAATTTCATTCCTGCAGAAAATTACAAATCAATTTTTTTCAGAATATGCAATTTTTCTCTTGGATTCATTGGTGGTGTTGCAGAATTGATGTTGGGTACATGGGCATCGAAATCAATTGGCCATGAGTCATTGCATATGAGATATGAGGGGCTACTGCACTGTGCAGAGGGTGCATGAGTTGGCATGGAGTGGGGTGTGTGAGGGGTAAGAGCTATATGGCCTAAAATGTAATCAAACAATTGGGATGAACTCTCAGAGACCCAAAACGGGTTACCTGTATCCTGTCTGCATGAACCTCACAGCCCACAACATCCCATCGCCCACACTGAAAATTAGATCTGTCTGGATCTACCAGGGTGGATATACCCAGCTAACAGACTAAAGTATAAAAATCTGACCTAACAATATACCCTAGGTTTTCCTAACCTATGGCGAATAAGTCACATTTGGTCTGATGTCTGCTTGACAGGTGGATGAATTTACAGCTTATTCACAGGGTTTTTATTAATGGGACGTGGGCGTCGCTGGCTGGCCACCATTTTATTGCCGGTCCCTATTTGCCCTTCAGAAGATGGTGCCTTCTTGAACTGCTGCAGTCTACCTGCCTTGAGTTGACCAACAATGCCATTAGGGAGAGAATTCCAGAATTTTGACCCAACGACAATGAAGGAATATTGATATATTTCCAAGTCAGGATGGCGAGTGGCTTGGAGGGGAATGTCCGGGTGATTTTGTTCCCATGTACCTGCTATCCTTGTTCATGGTTTTGGAAGGTGCTATCTAAGGATCTTTGATTAATTTCTACCATGCATCCTGTAGATTCTACACATTATTAATAATTGTATATCCCCATACCAGGTCAAAAATTATATAAAGTGAAAGTTTATTGCATTTGGAATTTTTAAATTTGTTTCATTTATGTTTTATTTGAAGCTGGAGTTTCAAGCATAATTAAGTGTAAGTGAAAGGGTTTGAAAGTCACTGCACTTCCAATTAGAGGCTATTTCTCCGCCATGTGTGTTACTGCTGGTGAAATGATGAGCATATCAGCAACAAACACAGGAGAGAACCAGTCTGTGGTTGGAGGAGCCATGAGCAGACTGAGGCCTGGATCCTTGACGATAACTGAAAGAACTGTAGATGTTGTAAATCAGAAACAAAAACAGAAGTTGCTGGAAAAGCTCAGTAGGTCTGGCAGCAGCAGTGGAGAGAAATCAGACTTAATGCTTCAGGTTGAGTCACTTTTCCTCACAACTGAATCCTTGAGTTGTCCAAGGCCCAGAGCCTGAGGCCTGGACCCTTAAGGATCCTGAGGCCTGGAGGCATGAGCAGCTGGAGGTGACGGGCACAGTGGCATCATTGCTGGACTGTTAGTCCAGAGTTTTGAATTTGAATTCAATAAAAATTTGGAATCGAGGAGTCTAATGACAGTCAATTGTCGATTATTAGTAAAACCCGTCTGGTTCACTAAGGTGCTTTTAGGAAGAAAACTGCCATCCTTACCTGGTCTGGCCTACATGTGATTCCAGCAATGTGGTTGACTCTTAACTGCCCTCTGGGCGATTTGGCATGGCCAATAAATGCAAGCCTAGCAAGCGATGCCCTCACCCCATGAATGAATTGAAATGAAGTGCAGCCCAAGGCCTGGAGCAGGGGCAATGAGTGTACAGCTGTGTTCAGGAATAGGAGCCTGTCATGGGCAGTCTGGCTTGGAGGGGAGTGTGACAACAGCCCAGGGTGGTGAGTGGACAAGAAATAGGCCTTTGGTTTGGTCCAACTTATTTCTGTTCCATTTCATTTTTAAAAGTGAAATTACCTTTTACCAAGTTGCCTGTAAGTCCCTCTGGGAAAGAAAAGTCTTGAGCACTTTCATTTCAAGGCAAAATGTTAGCTGGGGGAGAAGTAGTGCTGGTGGAAACTTTCCCAGCACAAAGCAGAGTGGATTATTTTCTTGAACTTAAAGGGAACAGAGCAAGGCACATAGGGGAAGAGTGGTAAGAGACACAGGGAGGGTGAGGGAAAAAAACATGTGAGCGAGAAAGAGGGGAGGAGATAAGAATATGCGAGAGGGAAAAAAGAAAGAGAGAGAAGGAAACAGGCTCTAACAGGAGGAAATCAACTCGGAATATGCCTTACCAGAGGTAACCTGAGACTATCATTAGTTAAATCGAAATCCTTAGCTCAGCTTTTGTTGCCACCCCCTTCCACACATATTTGTTACAAAGATATATTTCTGGCAATTTACCATGACCATTCACTTCTGTACTGACAAGTGGCAATGGAATTGTCATATTTTATATCATGAAAGGGATCGTTCTTCAAGTCAGTGCTAAAGTTTGATGTCAGATAATGACATCAAATTGCACATTGATGCTTTTGCTAAGACTTGTGACCCTCCCTGGTTCATGTGCCTGGTGCTGGGATGTGCGCCAACAATGGGCTTTTCATTTTATGAAAGACAGACTCAGCTCACTACAACCTGCACTTTTTCCATTATTGACCATTAATCTCTTCCGTGTCAATTGGGACCAGTCCCACTCATTCTGATCAGCTTATAAGCTTCCAGGGCACTAACCGAGATGGAACAATGCTATTCGTTGTTTGAGACAGAAGCTCTTGCAGTCACACCAGACCGAGATCTTCATTGCTGCCTGGAGATGTGGGAGACAGATTTGGAAGAGGGATTGTAGCTGCTGGATTCTGGGTGTAGTAATCTCCAGTCAACTTATGCATATTGTGTAAACAGTTAATAAAAGTTGCTCACCAGTAAAAGAGACGTACATACTTCTGCAACCTCATTATTATCTCACTACAGTTCATATAAGTGGAGTCCTTCTAATCTATCCAGCTAGCACAGTAACTATGCCTAGCAGAAAACTGGCACAACACAATGGGTCAATATGGAGCTGGATGACCTTTGCATCTCAGTCATTAACCCCAATCTATACTGAAGACATGATATTTTTGATGTTCAGTAATTGGAATCAGTGCCAGTTTTCATAGCTCAAATGAAATGTGCTAAATGTGTGTCAAATGATGACGGAAACAGCTGGATCTTGGCAAACTGCAGTGATGGGTACATGACAGGTCTTTGATTTCTCTGGTATGTGCAAGATAATAGCTGAAGAAAGATGTGTGGAAAAAAAAAATCAACATTGCATCCAGCAATTTTCAAACTCCAACTTCACGTTGACAGAAAAATGAAGGCAATTCATTTCTCAAATTCATTTTTGCCATCTTTATTGGCGTAATATTAATGTCCTTTACCAAGGATGGATACAATGACAATGATGAAAGTAGACTCTGGTCCCTTTGAGACAGACATAGGAGCAATTATCAGAGGAAATATGGAAGCAGCAGAGATGTTGAACAAATATTTTGTCTATCTTCACAGTGATAGACTCAAATTATGGACCAGAAATCAAGGGTAACTGATGGGTTAATCTGAGTGAGGAAGATAAATCATATTAACACAGAAAGATTCGAGAGAAATAGACTTCTAAAAGAAGTAGATGCAGAGATAATGGATGCACTGTTGTGCATTTTCACACTTCCTGAAGGTTTAGAATGCTCACAGTACATTATAAGTTAGCAAATATCACATCACTATTCAAGTAAAAGGGGAGCGACAAAACAAGAAACTACAGATCAGTTGGTCTGGCATCAATCAGGAAAATGCTGGAATCTACCATTATGGGATTCATAGCAACAATCATAACACCTTCAGGCAGAGACAATGTAGTTTAATGGAAAGGAAATTATATTTGACAAGTTTATTAAGGGCTTTGAGGATGTAATTAACAGGCTTCTTAAAGAGGACCCCGTAGATATAGCTTACTTAGAAACATAGAAACATAGAAAAAATACAGCGCAGTACAGGCCCTTTGGCCCTCAATGTTGCGCCAATCCAAGCCCACCTAACCTACACTAGCCCACTATCCTCCATATGCCTATCCAATGCCCGTTTAAATGCCCATAAAGAGGGAGAATCCACCACTGCTACTGGCAGGGCATTCCATGATTTCCAAAGGGTACCACATAAAAGGTAAACATGCAAGATTCGGGCTTATAAATGTGGAGGTGATATATTGGGAGAAAGTGAGAACTGCAGATGCTGGAGATCAGAGTCAAGAGTGTGGTGCTGGAAAAGCACAGCAGGTCAGGCAGCAACCGAGGAGCAGGAGAATCGACGTTTCAGGCATAAGCCCTTTAGCAGGAATGAGGCTTCTGGACCGGGGCTGAAAGATAAATTGGAGAGGTGAGGTTGGGGGAAAGGTAGCTGAGAAAGTGATAGACGGATGAAGGAGAGGGAGAAGGTGATAGGTCAGAGGGAGAAGTGATGGACAAGTGAGGATGACAGTGCCGAGTTGGAGGATTGGGACTAGGATAATGTGGGGGAGGGGAAATGAGGAAGCTGTTGAAATCCACATCAATCCCTTGCAGGGTCCCAAGACGGAATATGACATGTTCCTCCTCCAGTTATTGGGTGTTAACGGTTTGGCTGTGGAGGCAGCCCAGGGCATGCATGTCCTTGATGGAGTGGGAGGGGGAGTTGAAGTGTTCACCCATGGGATGGTGGGGTTGGTGGGTGTGGGTGTCCCAGAGGTGTTCTCTGAAACAATCCACAAGAAGGCGTCCTGTCTCCCCGATGTAGAGGAGGCCACATCGGGTGCAATGGATGCAGTAGATGAAATTGGTAGAAGTACAGATAAATTTCTGACGGATGAGGAAGGATCCCTTGAGATCATGGGTGGAGGTGAGGGGAGTGGTGTGGGCACAGATTTTGCACTTAGAGTCATAGAGTCATAGAGACATACAGCACGGAAACACACACTTCGGTCCAACCCATCCATGCCGACCAGACATCCCAACCCAATCTAGTCCCACCTGCCAGTGCCCGGCCCATATCCCTTCAAACCCTTCCTATTCTTATACCCATCCAAATGCCTCTTAAATGTTGCAATTGTACCAGCCTCCACCATATCCTCTGGCAACTCATTCCGTACACGTACCACCCTCTGCGTGAAAAGGTTGCCCCTTAGGTCTCTTTTATATCTTTCCCCTCTCACCCTAAACCTATGCTGTCTAGTTCTGGACTCCCCAACCCCAGGGAAAAGACTTTGTCTATTTATCCTATCTATGCCCCTCATAATTTTGTAAACCTCTATAAGGTCACCCCTCAGCCTCAGACACTCCAGGGAAAACAGCCCCAGCCTGTTCAGCCACTCCCTGTAGCTCAGATCCTCCAACCCTGGCAACATCCTTGTAAATCTTTTCTAAATCCTTTCAAGTTTCACAACATCTTTCCAATAGGAAGGAGACCAGAATCGCACGCAATATTCCAATAGTGGCCTAACCAATAACAGCCACAACATGACCTCCCAACTCCTGTACTCAATACTCCGACCAATAAAGGAAAGCATACCAAGTGCCTTCTTCACTATCCTATCTACCTGTGACTCCACTTTCAAGGAGCTATGAACCTGCACTCCAAGGTCTCTTTGTTCAGCAACACACCCTAGGACCTTACCATTAAATGTGTAAGTCCTGCTAAGATTTGCTTTCCCAAAATGCAGCACCTCACATTTATCTGAATTAAACTCCATCTCCCACTTCTCAGCCCATTGGCCCATCTGGTCCACACCATGTTGTAATCTGAGGTAACCCTCTTCGCTGTCCACTACACCTCCAATTTTGGTGTCATCTGCAAACTTACTAACTGTACCTCTTATGCTCACATCCAAATCATTTATGTAAATGACAAAAGGTAGAGGGCCCAGCACCGATTCTTGTGGCACTCCACTGGTCACAGGCCTCCAGTCTGAAAAACAACCCTCCACCACCACCCTCTGTCTTCTACCTTTGAGCCCGTTCTGTATCCAAATGGCTAGTTCTCTCTGTGTTCCATGAGATCTAACCTTGCTAATTAGTCTCCCATGGGGAACCTACGGTGGCAGGGAAAGGTGCTGGGGTGGGGTGTCGGCTGGTGGTGTGGGGGGGGGCGTGGACCTGATGAGGGAGTCATGGAGGGAATGGTCTTTTTGCAATGCTGATAAGGATGGGGAAGGAAGTATATCTTTGGTGATGGGGTCCGTTTGGAGGTGACGGAAGTAGTGGAGGATGATACAATGTAAACGGAGGTTGGTGGGGTGGAAGGTGAGGACAAGGGGGGTTCGGTGAGGTTCAAGGGCGGTGGTGCGTGAAGTGGAGGAGATGTGCTGGAGGGCGCTGTCTACCACATGCAACTACTACTACCAGCAACACAATCTTGGTGGTGATATATTAGCAGGCTTGGAGGGCTTCTTAACTAACAGGAAGCAGATATTAACAGTAAATGGGTCAATTTGAGTTGGAAGCTCGAACTAATGGTGCACCACACATATCAATGCTGAGTCCTGAACCTCATATGGCCTACAATCTCTGAATTACTGCTGACATTTCAATTGGCTGCTTAGAATGTAAGCTGCAAGGTGCAAATAGAGATAAGGCTGAATTTTGCCAAAGATGGAAGTGTCAATTTTAGTGAGTTACATGGAGGGGTTTCTATCTGTGAGCTCTAGTGAATGATCTCGTATAGTCCTGCCCACCACCCATCTCGCTGTGTATACACCACACCTCTACAGAGCCATTTGTCACAACATTATGCCCTTGCCAACAACCAAGGTGCATGTCACTACTGGGACCACAGCATTTCTACCCCCGGCCTAATATTTGCAGTTCAGCAGTGCCAATCGCTGCCAGCCAAGGATAGTCCTGGGAGGGAAATGAAAGCGTTCTGAGGTCACACAGGTGGCACTGCATTGCAGATAAAGTCTCAATTTCATAAATGTCTTGCCACTTTACATCACCTGCCAAACCGATTGACATTACATCTGCAGCTACAAGAATCTAGCTATGTTTTCCTAGTGCCACGCTATATTTGAGCCTTGTCTAAGGGATTGCTATTCTCTCTGGAAGATTCAGTGTAGCATAATGTTTCATTGTTGTTCAGGACCAACCGTGCCTATTCCACTGACCAACTTGGAAGGACAGCTCTGTCTGAGTGATCAGACTCCTGACTGGTTTCACCTCTCATCTCATGTTTGGTTGCACTGGATGTGCAGAGCTGACTGTGGGCAGCTCCCTGTGCTGCAATCATATGGAACCCCTGACCCTGATTGCTCCAAGTGCGTAACTGACTGTGTCCATGCTTCTCAACTGCTATAGGATGATGCCCTTGACTTATTAGAGTCATGGAGTCATAGAGATATACAGTATAGAAACAGACCCTTTGGTCCACCTCATCCATGCCGACCAGATATCCCAACCCAATTTAGTCCCAAGAGCCAACACCCCGCCATATCCCTCTAAACTCTTCCTATTCATATACCCATCCAGATGCTTTTTAAATGTTGTAATTGTACCAGCCTCCACCACTTCCTCTGGCAGCTCATTCTACACACGCACCACCCTCTGCATGAAAAGGTTGTCCCTTAGGTCTCTTTTATATTTTTCCCCTCTTGCCCTAAACCTATGCCCTCTAGTTCTGGATTCTCCCACCTCAGGGAAAAAGCCTTGTCTATTTATGCTATCCATGCCCCTCATGATTTTATAAGCCTCTACAAGGTCACCCCTCAGCCTCTGATGCTCCAGCGAAAACAGCCCCAGCCTATTCAACCTCTCCAGAAAGCTCAAATCCTCCAATCCTGCCAATATCCTTGTGTTTTCAGAACCCTTTCAGGTTTTGCAATATTCTTCCAATAGGAAGGAGACCAGATTTGCACACAGTATTCCAACAGTGGCCTAACCAAGGTCCTGTACAGGCACAACATGACCTCCCAACTCCTGTATTCAATACTCTTAACAATAAAGAATGGCATTCCAAACATCTTCTTCACTATCCTATTTAGCTGTGACTCTACTTTAAAGGAGCTATGAACCTGCACTCCAAGGTCTCTTTGTTCAGCAACACTTTCTATTGTTCCACTACTGACGACAGTCCCCAGGACTTGACTGTGGACAACTCCCCTTAGACTTTTTGGCATGGCCATTTAGTTGAAGCACATTCAGTGTGATTGCTGCGTAAGCTGCTGGCACATGCTGCACGTGTGACTTGATGTAGCACAGCGTGTAAAACATCATGCCTGCCCCTTGTCTGAGCATGACAAGCTGCCTGGCTTTGTGCATACACTAAAAGACAAGGTAAACAGAAATATGGTGAGCCTGTAAGTCCCGAATGATGCAGTATTGCAGAAAAAGACAAGGCAAGGCACACATGCCATGAACATCCAAGTAGGCATGAAGTGAGTAAGCATCAAGTGAGTGGATAATGGCCATTGCTCCAATTCATGTTACGGGTGCCTGTTCCTGCACCAGAGTGACCTAGCAGCAACAATACAATGCAAATTTTCAGCGCACTCCAATGTGCCATTGTGATGTGGTGAGGCTGTTGCATGTCCAGTGCCAACCTCCGAGGACAAGGGCAGGACAGACAGCTGCTACCCATCAAGCTACACCCTTAGGCAATGCTGCAGAGGATAGAACCCAGGAGGAGCAACTGGCTAGCTGGGGCCACCAAATACCAGCTCTGACCTTTATGTCAGAAATTGTCACTGTCTAGTTTTCCACTGCCGCATGGGAGAATAGCAATTTTTTTAAAAATTAGATAATAATGTGATATAATTACGTGTCAATAGGCCTCTTGCCACTGACTCACAGGATTCCTGTTATGTTGTTCAAATTTTCAGTGGAAAATCCTTCTTTTCTCTCAACATCAAGAATCGAATTTTTTCAATATTTTAGCAACTGGCCCGCCATTGCCTGCATCATTCAGGGGGAGGGGGGGAACTGGGAAAATTCAACCCATAGACTGATTAAATAAGTAGGCAACAAGATGCCAGATGAATGTAAGTGGAAAAGTATAAGGTTGCAAGATTAGTAAAGCAGAATTTCTTTAAAAATGCCCTACAAGATATTTGAAGGTACGCATACAAAGAACACAAAGATAAAGCAAACAATTAGGAAGGCATGTTGGGTCTTATTGCATGGGATTTGAAGTACAGGAATAAGAAGACCTTGTTATAATTGCATTAGTCTTTGTTGATTCTGCATCTAGTGTATAATGTGTAGCTTGTTCTTTGTACCTAAGGAAGGATATACTTGCCTTGAAAGAGGTTCAGCAAAGGTTAATTAGATTGATGCCAGGAATGAGAGACTTGTTGTGAGATGAAAGGCTGAATGAATTGCACTTACAAGCACCAGAGTTTAGAAAACTGAAAGGCAATCCCATTGTAATTTACAAGATTCTGTAGGTGCTAGACTGGATAGACATCTGAGGGCTGTTTCCCTTGGCTTGGAAATTTAGAATATGGAGGCATAGCCTTAGGAAAAAGTGTTGATCATTTTGTATTGAGGTCAGGAGAAGTCTCTTCACTCAGGTGGTTGTGATTCTATGGAATTGACTATACCACAGGATTAAACAAATGCAAGACTGAGGTGTATTTATGGGAGTCAAGGCGAGTGGGAAAGAAAACAGAGTTGAGGCAGAAGATCAGTCATAACTGTATTGGAAAGCAGAGCAAGTTCAAGGAGCTAATATGCTCCTATATCTTAAGTTCTTAATTTGGAAATGTAGTCTTAATAGCTCAGAACTTAGCAAGGTAAGGAATAAAGGTATAAGCAATGCATATTGTTGTACATAAACAATGTTTGTGATGATTGAAGCACAATTACTAATTGTTCCTTATACAAATGTTATCAACTGTGCATTTCTGACCACAGTTAGCTGGAAGGTCAGGCATAAAGTTGGTAACAGAAATCTGAATGATTGCCTATTGAATGATGCAGATCTTATTTTGTTAAAGGTGTTATCGAATAATGTATAATGATCATTGCTGAAACTGGTGGACTAAGTAATGCTAAGGGTGTACTTAGTCCTTTTGCATTTGTTGGGAATCTCATTCAAATCTAGCTAGAGTGATGATGTATGTACATACAATGGAAATAAAATATACTGAAAAAGCAACAAATTCTTTTATCACACCTTGTTTGATAATTCTCCTTTGAAACAATTTGAGAGATTTTGTTATATGAAAGACATCATATAAATGTAATTCATTGTTGTGGTTGGAGAAAAATCTTTCCCATAAACAATAATGTGTCCCACTGATGTCTTCAGAACCTGTTATAGTCAATCCTATCCAGTTCTCTAGCCCAGTAAGTGTTCACTGAAATTTCTGCTACTTATGGATTTCAATGGCTACCTGGGATCATAAAATTCAGCCAAAATGCTGATAAAGTGTTAGTTGCAGAGTTTTAAACTACTGAGATAAAATACCGAGATTGTAAGAAATGATTTTTAACAAAAATCGACATTAGCTTTACATCACAAGATAGTCACAAGTGTCAGGCTATCTTAGCAGAGGTAAAAAAGCCGTTTCAAGTCCTAATTATGACAGTGACAATAAAAAGGCAATGAAAGAGCCATTGTAGATGGCTCTGGGTCATGCTGCCTGACTTTGAGCTAGGACTGCATTTCCTTTGGTTGTCAAGGTGACTGTGGCTCTGACTTTTTTTCCATTAGCTCCTGTTGCTAAAGATATAAACAACATTTCACAGTTTGCGATGAAGTGCTGTAGAAAGGAGGCCACTGAGGCTTTCTTTTACAATGAGAAACATATCCATCTCACTCCCAATTGCCAGAAACAAACAGGTTTTGCACAGATGGTAGGTTTCTCCACAATGCAGGATGCAATTGGTGGAGCGCACACTGTCTTCCCTGCACCTCATTGTCAACTCAACCGTGTTCATCAACAGAAAAGGGATCCACTTGCCCCAGTGAGGGGCTGATCTACAACCACCGACAGCATGACAAGCAGGGTGAATGCCCGCTATCGCAGGAGCAATCATGATTCTGCCATTCTGCAGGAGAAACTCTTTTCACAAGCAGACCGGAGGAAGTAGAGTCAAGAGGGAGGAAACAACGACTTGCTGTATGATCTGGAACGTCCAACCTGAACAACTGGTGGAAGAAGTGAAAGGGGATTCAATATGTATTTAAAAAGGAGAAAGTCAATCGGATGTGGGGAAGGAGGGATTCATTGAATACTACTATCAAAGAACATACTCAGGCCGGGTAGATTAAATCATCTCACTCTCTGTGCCATCTCACTCTGTATTTCTATCAATATATTCAACAGTCCTCTGTGTGACCACAATTCCAACCAGTACTGTAAATAATAGGCTAGCTATTAGGCTGATGAATAGACCGAAATCAGAAAGTGCTGGAGAAACTGAGCAGGTCTGGCAATATCTGTGCAGAGAGAAAAACTAAGAGTAAGCGTTTCGTGTCAGGTGGCCCTACTTCAGCCCGTTTACAAAGGAGTCACAGGACTTGTAACAGTAACCCCCTGTTCCCCTCTTCACAGAAGCTGTCAGCCCTGCTGAGTTTCTCCAGCACTCTCTGGTTTCATTTCAGATTTCCAGCAGTATTTTACTTTTCATTGAGTTGATTGATATGAAGGGAATGAAAGTGGAGTTAAAGCAGAAGGTCAGCCTCGGTGAACGCAGCTGAAAAGGCCAAATGACTGACTCTAGCACTTGTTTGTTCAGTTCGTATAAATCCTCTCCTGACATGATTTATGACTGCAATCTGGAGAGCACATGTACAGCATGCCTACTATGAGATCCATGCTACATAAGGTATAAAGCACATTTTTGCAATACCTTGGTAGCTGGATGGCTCAGGAAAAGCCCTGCACCCCTTTATGTCTTTGGATATGATCATTGGTGCATCATGCATTTAGTTCTGTCTGTATCTCAGCCTCCCTGGGTAGCCGTACCATTTAAGTTATCATCTCAGATTTTTGTAGCAAATTTAGTGTGTTGCCTCACATTCTGGCAGTGTGAAATCTGATTCACATTTTCTACTTGTCTTAAATGCTGTGCACTTTTGCACATGTCTCACTGTGTACAGATCCATCCTCTATTGAACCTCTGCACATTGCTAGTGATGGCTGCGAGTACAAGGGAGTGATTGGGTCTCTTTAACATCTACGTAATGCTGTGCTCTCCCACTTCCTCCACTCACCGAGAAGGTTCCAGACCAGGGTGTCTAAGTCCAAAAGGGTTGGATTGTGGTGAGGGAAGGGCATAGAGTGAGAAGTAGGTGTTTTGTAACACTGCAAATCATGAACCATAAAAGAGGGCGAAGAGTGAAGCAGGAAAACACCAGGGCTGTTTTGGTGTGCAGACACACTTAGCATCGAAAGCAGACTCACTCCTCGCCCCCTCATTGTATCCTTCCATTCCCTGTGGCTAATCCACCTAGCCTGCACATTATAGGCAATTTGGTGTGGCTAATCCGCCTAGCCTGCATATCTTTGCACTGTGAGAGGAAACTGGAGCTTCCAGAGGAAACCCACGCAGACACGAGGAGAATGTGCAAATTCCACACAGACAGTCTCCAGACAGTGGAATTGAACCCAACTCCTGGTTCTGTGAGGCAGCAGTGCTAACCACTGAGCCACCCATTACATCCCAGACCCGCCTCATTATCTGTTTGAAGGGTTTCCTTTCCTTTCCTCTGTTAAGACTGCAGGATATCTGTCTAACTCTTCATCATCAGCACCAAGGCCAGCAGCGCACCATCTTTCCTGTTCAACCATCCCTCAAAGTATGATTCAGTTCACAAAGGGCTCTCACTGTTTGTTCCAGGCACTCCCTTGGAGTCTTCCTTAAAGTGGCTTTATGACCCCTTGTCGATGTGTGCTGCCAATGAATTGTGTAGTTACTGATGGCTGCTTTAAGCACCAGCAGCAGGCTGCAGGAATGCGATGTGCTGCCTATTGTTTTATGAACGATGTCTGGGCAATGTCTGGACATTGATCATGCAATTAAAAATGAATTTACCCATAGCCATTTTGTGGGTCACTGGTTGGTGACCTGGAGAATGAGCACTGGCTGATAACTTTATCTCTGCCCCCATCCCCCTGCCCCACTCACAGTTTCAGAATTGTTCCAAAGCTATTCTTGTGAATGAAATTTTTCTCAAGTTGTTGGAAAAGAGACTCCTGTGTGACTCTATTTGCAATCTGCAGTCCCCTGAAGTGTAACTCGTTCACCTTTCGTTTGTCACATCCAGGTGTTTTTTTTTCCCAAACTGGTGTGATGCCTTTGAGATGCCGTATTCCCTAATTTGAATTGTCAGTACTAATGAGTCTCCTGTTGCAGCTCTGACTCCCCTGAGGAGGTCTCTGTTAAACTTGCACTCAGGCAGCAATTCATGGACAAGATTTGGATATTTGAGTGGCACCTCATACAGTGGTCTGCCTGCATTAAGATTTGAATCACATATGGGGGGGCCCCGTCTGAAGTGGAAAGCACATGGCATTGGATCAGAAGTGCTAATTATGAAACAAAAGCAAAGCATTTCACACAGCTATTCCAGGCAGTTGCCATGCTAGTGAAGGACACCATGTCGGTCTTCATGCATACTGAATTTATTCATTTTTCTACATTTAGTTTTCTTGGGTGTTTTCAGTATTGACCTCCAGTCTGCCTGAGAGGTCTTTGATAGGTCCTGACTCCCAACGGAGTGTGGAACTTTGTTCAAATATTTTTGTATGAATCGAGATGATAAAGCTCTCCAAACATTTGCCCCTCAACCTTGTCCAGGTTCATCTCTGATGTCAGAACTTTTACCAGATGATCGCTCACAATTCCAACCTCTTACTGGCAGGTTGTACCAATCTGGGAGTGGAGTCAGGCTACAGCAGGAAAAAGTGGCATCGAAAATCACCTGTTCAAAAACAAAATATCCCCACAAACATTCATTAGTGGAAATTTTATGGCAGGTTTAACAGGTCCTCATTTCATTTTTGATTTTGTTTTAGATCCCAGAGCTTACACGGTATTCCCTAGCCAGTCTTCCAAAAGTGAACATGGGAGGCAATAAGTCCTCTGGCCATTAATTAGTTTCCCTAGGGAAAATCACATTGTCTGATTGTCCCCCCATACAGTGCGAGCTTTAAGACTCTTCCATTTGAACCTGGGTTCTGAAGCTTACTTGGAAATCCTTGCTTTCATCTAATAATTCCTTTGAAGATATAAGTTCAAATCCCACCAGGCAGCTGGAGACCTAACACACCAAAGTTGATGATCATGAAGATTTTGCACTGTGCAATAAACCCAACCACTTTATCTTTACGAATAGAAACCTGTACCTTGTTTGGCCAATTCCAAGTCAGAAACTTAACCATTTGGTGGCAATTACTGGAAAATAGGTTCAATCTTTTCTCATTTAATTTGGAACATAGTCGGATTCTCAGTTAATATTGACAATATTATTTGTAACATGCCTTAATGCACTTCATACAATTAATTGTTTTTGCAGTACTGTCACTGTTGCGCCAAAACATCCTTCAAACAGCCATGACATAATGTTCCATTAACGTATTTAATGGCAATGCAGGTTGATATGACAATACCTAGACTTCAGGGCTAAATTGATGAGGAGAGATAATACAAATTATGCCTGTTTATCACTAGAACTTAAAAGATTAAGGGGTGATCTGATCGAAGTGTTCTAGATATTGACAATATAAGTAAAACTAACCTTCTTCCACAGGTTGGGATTTATAGAACTGGGGCAATAGTCTGGGAATTAGGGCCAGATTGTTAAGAAAAGAGGTTAGGAACCATTTCTACACACAAAGGTGGCAGATGTTTGGAACTCCCTTCCACAAATAGCAGCGGACGCTGGATCAGTTGTCAATTTTAAGTCTGAGATAGATAATTTTATGTTAAGCAAAGGTTGTTGTGGTTCTGTTCGCCGAGCTGGGAATTTGTCTTGCAAACGTTTCGTCCCCTGAGGTGACATCCTCAGTGCTTGGGAGCCTCCTGTGAAGCGCTTCTGTGCTGTTTCCTCCAGCATTTATAAGCAAAGGTATTAAGTGATACGGACCAAAGGCAGGTAATTGGAATTAGACCACAGATCAGCCGTGATCTCATTGATTGGTGGATCATACTCAAGGGGCTGAATGGCCTACTCCTGTTCCTATGTGTGAATGCTGGTCAGGAAATATGGAGAATTCTCTACATGTTGTTGTATAGTTCCATGGATCTTCAGCACCAACCTGATGGGACCTCAATTCAATATCTACCCTGAGAGGTGACACCTTTGACAATGCAGCTCTCCATCAATGCTGCAGGTGAAGTGTCAGCCTATAGATTATGAGTTTAAACTTTCGGAACAGACCTTAAAACCACAAAGATCAACTGGGAAACAATTGCTTTACACATGGAGTCATTGACTTTCGTGTTGAACTCATTTAAAGAAACACTAACAAAGAATCAGATAAAAATACAAACAAAATTTGTAGTGTATGGTTTTGAAAGGGTTCTTGTCTAGGGACAGTAAAAGGAATACCCCCCCACTGTGCTGCTGTCACAGATCACACGAGAAAGAAACTTAGTGGTAAATATTGTGGTTTCCGCAGAGTTAATCATACTTCTCTAAAGATGCATATAATATGTAATAAACCAGTTGAAGTTAAAACCTACCAAAGATTCTGTAGTACCTCTGAACTTTACTAGTCAAGTATACAACAAACCCTTGTATTTTTTTACTTTAAGCGTAGCAATTTTGGAATCATATATATTCCTTTGTCTACAGGTTTCTATCAAGAGTCCGGAAAAGAAACAAAAGCCTTATTATATTGAAAGTGTAGTTGATTAAGCTGGGCTGCCTCTCACTTATTTACTGAACTGTACAAACTGACTCCCAATTGTTTAGACAATGTGATTATTAGTGGCTCCTTCTCATTCCATTCTGCGTTGAACTGAGCTCCCATCATTCCTCAACACGCCTTGCAGCTGCAGACAATGAGTTCTCGCCTGCTATTTCACGCATGAGGTGCCAGCCAGTTACTGAGTCAAGGCACCTGTCTGTGCTGTGTGATAAATTGTCATCCGAAAAAAGACGTTCAGGCCTGTGCCTGCCTAGGGAGTGCGACTGACTGTAATTGAACACTGAGAGAGAGCCAGGTGTATATTACTGAGATGGAGCTGAGGAGAATCTATAGGAGGCTCATTCATCTCAGGATCAGGAGGCTTACTCAGTCAATAGTAATAATATTAATAATGCTCAGTTATTGCAGCTTCTGGATCCATTTTCCTTCCATTAATCTGCTTATCAGTTTCAAGTCAGTTTCACAAGACCAAAGGCAGTGTTGTACTCAGAAGTGGCCAATGAAGACATAAATGCAATCCAACATTACCTTGCGATAAAAAAAATGTGGGTCATTTATTTTTGAAGCTTAGGGATATAAAGAACTTCAAATATGGATTTCTAACAGTGCATTTAATGTGCTGAGGAACTTTGATCATATTCCAGGCATTGTTCACTTGGTGTTTTATTCAGTTTTTGCCCATTAGCGTGTTCTTCACTTCATTGGAGTAGTTCTGAATTTGTAACTTGATGGATATTCAGTGATCATGAATCAGCAGCCCACCTTAAAACCTACTGCTCTGACAAAGCTTGTGGCCATCTGCCATCATGTCTTCTTTGAAGACTTTCCCTCAATTTTTTAAAAGTTCATTTGTGGGATGTGGGCATCACTGGCTGACCAGCATTTATTACCCATCCCGAGTTGCCCTTGAGAAGTTGGTGGTGAGCTCCCTTCTTGAACCACTGCAGTCCACTGCTAAGGGTTGACCCACAATGGTGTTAGAGAGCGTATTCCAGGATTTTGACCCAACAACAGTGAAGGAATGCCGATATATTTCCAAGTAAGGATGGTGAGTGGCTTGGAGGGGAAGTTGAAGGTGATGGTGTTCCCATTTATCTGTCACCCTTGTCCTTCTAGGTCGTGGGTTTGGAAGTTGCTATCTGAGGATCTTTGGTGAAGTTTTGCAGTGCATCTTGTAGATAACGCACACTGCTGCTACTGAGTGCAGGTAGTGGAGGGGGCAGATATTTGTGGACATGGTGCCATCAAGCAAGCTGCTCTGTCCTGGATGGTGTTAAGTTTCTTGACTGTTGTTGGGGCTGCACCCATCCAGGTGAGTGGGGAATAATCCATCACACTCCTGATTTATGCCTTGCAGACATTGCCTGTGAGGCACCTTTACATATTTTACCATTCAAAGTGGGTGCCTAAATAAACCCATGCTGACTCTATTGTAGTACACCATCTCATTCTCACAACCCTTACCTTACTGACCCTAGATTGAGAAGAAAAACTGTTCTGAGACACAGCTAGGCTACAGTCAGTGCCTTCCAGAATTTGGGAAGAGGAAAGAGGACAAATTGGCCTAGGTATTCATGGGACAAAAGAGACCTTTAGAAATGTGGGCAGGATCTACAATAATCTTGCACCCATTTCAACTCAATACCATTTTGGCTAGAAGGGGAAAGATCGTTTATTAAGAACAGCATAGATGGGAAATTCCAGTTGGACCATTTGAAACTAGTGCAGAGTTTGAACAGACCCACTTTCTGATGTTGCGATGGGTTTAATCTGTAGTGGGCAGACTCAAAAGGATGGAGGCAATATAAATGTCCTTACAAGGTGGATAATGTCATGGTTTGAAGATATTTAAATGCTCATCCATTTTAAACATTGGGAAAAGCTGCAGATGTCTGTTAGAGTATAAACAAAAATCACAGGTTGCTGGATTATTTTGATTGACAGGCCATCTTGTGTAACTTTGAAACTTCAGTAACAGATGGCAATTGTTTTCTATAGATCACATTGCTGTTATTATAACTAAATCCATTGTGACTGCTTGGCAGATTAACAAAATTTTCAAAACCACTTATCCCCACAGTATAGCAGCTGAGGTCACAGTTTTATTGACAGTTTTAAGGGGAGTTTGAAGTATTATCAGTCTCTAATGTGGTTACTCAATAGACACTTGCTTGTGTTTATGACAGATCAACCAAATGAGGGGATTTAAATAACTTCTGTATCAAATGTGTATGAGTGGCAGCTCTTTAGATGCTAAGAGTTCATTCTTTTATTTTCATTTCTGTACAGTTCCTGAGATCTGTTGATAGTGGACACTTGGCAATTAGCAATGGATCTTGAGGTGAAATAGATAGGGTATGAGGGTTATGTGGGGTATGGGGGGTAGCATTGAGCTGAGGGGTGTGAGACATGAGGGCTAGAGTGATGAAAAGCTTTAACGCAACTGAGACAAATTTTCAGAATACCAAGACAGGCCTTTTAATCAGATAATCTCACTGTTTGCCTGCACGCATTGATACCTTTGTGTTTGGTCAGCCTAAATCGATCCTGTGCCCCAAACTGCCCAATCTCTGTGGAGCCTGTTACATCAAGGCAGGATTGCTAAATCCAAGCTACTTGTCCAGGGAGCAAAAAAACCTGCCTATAGTCTCAGTGGAGGTAATGGCCTAGTGGCATTATTGTTAGGCCATTAATCCAGCCATGTTCTGGGACCTGGGTTGGAATATGGCCATGATGGAATTTGAATTCAATAACAATCTGGATTAAGAGTCTAATGATGACCATGAAATTATTGACGACTGACATAAAAAGCCCATCAGCTTCAGTATTGCCCTTTAGGGAAGGAAACTGCTATCCTTATCTGGTCTGGCCTACACATGATTCAAGACACACAGCAATGTCATTGACACTTAACTGCCATTCGGGCAATTAGGGATGGGCAATAAATGCTAGCCTAAGGAGAAAGTGAGGATGCAGTTGCTGGAGATCAAAGTCGAGAGTGTGGTGCTGGAAAAGCCAAGCAGGTCAGGCAGCGTCTGACGAGCAGGAGAATCGATGTTTCAGGCAAAGGCCTTTGATCAGGAATGAAGAATCAGGGATGAGGAATGGGCAATAAGTGCTAGTCTGGCCAGTGGCACTCGTATCTTGTGAATGAATAAATAAATAAAAATGCCGCATGAGCTTCGCAAGGAATAGACTGCAGATTGGCCAAAACCGATTCAAAGGTAAGGATGAGCTTCGGGGGTGGAAGTTGGAAAGAAATAGAGTTATGCCTGTTAGAGCCCTTCACACAATTCAGGTTATATAAACTGAAATTTTGAACTGAGGAGGGATATAGTGCATGATATAGTAGCTCAGCCATAGTGTCACCAGAATGCAAATTGCTTGTTTGCTTTTCCTATGTAGGAAGCAGGACTGTAAATTTGAGCTGAAATGAAAGTAGCCACTTTTAAAGAACAGCCAGAGGGATTTATTTTGCCTCAGTGTGCAGTGTTTTGAAGGAAGCGTTGCACCTTCTACAGCTGCCAGCCTGTGATAAGGAGGTTATGAACACGCAGGTGATTGCTCCAGGAACCTGCTGTCTGATGACTGCGGCAGGAATCATTGATCAGTTAAGAGGGTGAGCTGCAAAGACAGCTGAAGACTCAGGCACAACAGTATAGCCAGACTGTCACTCACCTGGCAAGGCCTGTAACATCCTGGCAACAGCAGCTTAACTTGTTTGTTATTTAAGTTGAAGGTCAGGGCGAGGGGACGGTTGAAGGAGAGAGGACTGCAGCTTGCATTTACTTCTACTAGTTACACAGTAACATTTTCATATTTCATATTTTAATGGAGCATAACGACCTCATCAATAAGTGTCAGCATTGATTAAAGGCATTTATTTCCAGACTGTTCTTTCTCTGTCAGATTTAAATTCAGAAATATTTTTACAATGGATCTCTAGGAAATACTTTCCAGTACCACTTCAAAGGCTTATTTAGATCATTGTATTTGGGACAAGTAACTTCTTATTGGTAGCCCGAGGGACCCAAAGCCATTGCTTCTATCTCCCTGTCTGAAATGGATGTGTCGGAGAGTTCCCCAAGTCTTTGGCCCTTCATAGACAGTGAACCACAGGTACATGTCAAATCTTCAGGAAAGGGTCAAAATCTTCTGGACAGGGTAGAATCTTGATAACTCAATCAGTACCTTCAGGGGAGAATCAGAACCCTCATGGAGGTTCTGGATTTTCGGGAAAGGGTCAGGACTTTCAGCGGGAGGCAGTTTTAGTGAAGAACCAGGTTTTCAGGAGAGGGGCAAAGCCTCATGGCCAAGCCAGAATCCTTCATGACAGGGACAGGTTCCATTGCCAGAGGATGAGATTATCTTGTGTTGTCACTGAGAGAAGCATGGTGGTTGGAAAGATGGCTAGATTCGCCCCAAGCTGAGTGTTACTTCAGATGGCGAATGTGTACAGCCCTCCCACACCAACATTGCATGGAATTTTGAGGTCACGGTGAAGAACATTTTAGCTCAGCACATCCAATACCGTGAATAACCAGAAAGTTGGGGCTGATGAAGGGGGGAATTTTATCCATTCCTTTTCTTCCTTATTAAGGTCTTGGATGCCTTTCTCTCCCTTTTCTCCACTTCATTCTCTTTTTCCCATTTCCCAAACTCATTTTCCTCTTTTTCTTTTCCCCTTTATCCTCCTCTCCATCCATTCAATTTTCTTTGCCCTGAATCCTTCTTCTCTAGTTCGCCTTTTCAAGTTCTTCCCTACTCTTTCTCTTCCCTTCCTTCTCTCCTTTGCGCCCGGCTTCCTGGATTTAAATATCGCCTGGGTCTTAAGTACGACTTAACATTCTGTTTCTGGTCATGAGAATCCGGCATTGATTTTATGTAATTGGAGACCCCAGAATGGGTGTGAATAGTAAACCCGTGCTCCTGATCTGACTGGTTCCATTGCAGGGTAGGCACCTCCAAACTATACCATTTTTTTGTGTGCGTGTGTGATCAGGCCAGCTTCTCCATAACTTGTGGTTCATGGATCTCCGAGGAATCATGGACCGTAGTCTAGATTCAGGAACCTTTTGAAATGTTTGTTCACATTGTCTTAACCTTATTCCCATTCCCCATCCAT
Source organism: Chiloscyllium punctatum (assembly GCF_047496795.1). NCBI lineage: Eukaryota > Metazoa > Chordata > Chondrichthyes > Orectolobiformes > Hemiscylliidae > Chiloscyllium > Chiloscyllium punctatum. The sequence continues at coordinate 84,880,381 of NC_092742.1, read as the reverse complement.
CACCCCCACTCCCATGCATCTTCCCTGCCAAGTTAGCATGGAGTCCAGACTGTGAAAAGGAAACCTTGTCTAATTAGGTGGCTCATTGGATGGATTTGCTTGATCATTTATTTATGTGGCTATTTTTAAGGGCCTGTCTTGTGGCACAGTGGTGATGTCCGTACCCCTGGGCCAGGAGGCTAGGGTTCAAGTCCCACAAGCTCCAGAGGCGTATAATAATGTCACTGAACAGCGTGATCAGGAAGAAAGGTAAATGTTTTAATAGTAATTTTTATATGTGAGCCCTTTGTCAATGTCTCAGTGTCTATTCATACAAAATTAGGGGGCACTACAAGCTTAAATCCTTTGTTATTAATACTTTGATGGTTTTGACACTTACATTGAGTTGCAGTAAGTTTTTCAAAAGGTTTGTGTTTTTTTTCCGAACAGTACCATACGTATATAGGATTAATTGGGTCTGTATACAGGGTGAATGGACACGGAAAGGTGATGAGTTGGCATAGACAGCATGAAGCACCATTGGAGTTGGGTTGGGGACACAAACTAACATTGAATTGGAGCTGTATGGAGCCATGGGGAGTGGGTAATGATGTGGGGCATGAAGGTAAGAGAGCCAAACTACCTATTGTATAATGTAGCTGGAAAACAGTCTCAGCGAACCAAGGTGGACCTTTTAAACAGATCTCTTGTGTAGTGGGCAGCTCCTGTAGTTGGGTCCAAAGTGCTTCTTGGGGCGGTGTGTCCAACATCTTGCTACACCTGCTTCCGTGGAGTGAAAACCATGTCATCCTGGACCTTTGTACCCAGGACGGTACAGCAAACCAGGAAACCTCCCCACACGCGCTGTCTGCCTCCATTGCAGAAATGGTACTCCGTGTACAATTTTGTAATGAGCTTCTTGAAACGATTGCTGAGCACCTTATGGAAATTCGTAGATGCTATTTTGACTGCTATCGAATGCTCAGCGAGAACGAGGCTATTTCTTGACGGGTAAATGAGAGTGCGTACTTGGTGGCTGGACTTCAACTAGTACCTGACATAGAGTCATGGAGACACACAGCAGAGAAACAGGCCCTTCAGTCCACCATGTCTTTGCTGACCACCAATCACAAAACTACATTAATCCCATTTACCTGCACTATGCCCCGGTAGTTTAAGTGATCATTCAGTCACTTCTTAAACGTTGGAAGAGTACCTGCCTCCTCCACCCTCTCAGGAAGCATGCTCCATATTTCTGCCACCCTCTTAGGAATCCTCTAAACCACCCACCCCTCACCTTAAACTTGCACTCTCTGGCCTTAGACACGTTTGCCATGGGGGCAAAAGGATCCCCATGATTTACTCTGTCTACGCCTCATCCCAGTCAGATCTCCTGCCCCTCCTACCCCAGCCTCCTCAGCTCCAAGGAAAACAAACCCAGCCTATTCAGTCTCTCATCATAACCGAGACTTTCCATCCTGTGCCAGACCATCCTGCCATTGCTTCTTCTAAACAATATCCCTGAATGCTCCATGGTCACCGTTCTCTTTGACCCTCCATTCGCATAACTCAGCTTTGGCAAAGCATCGGTCTCCATCTCACCGAAGCCGATCCCAGTCCAACTCCTCTTCAGGACTTCAATGCTTCACTTCAGAATTGACAGAATCTTCCAACTTGCATGCTTTGGATAAGACGCTTTGTGAGCAGCGACAGATACGCACCTCCACTGACTGCTTTAGGATTGACTTGGACACGCACACCGTTCGGCTTTTAGCTTTCTTTCTAAACACTCGCTGACTTTATGCGGAGTAACAGGCTGCCAGACTCTGTGTGGATCATTGCGGCTTCTCTAGCATTCCCTGCTCTCGGCCTCTGCGATTCGGTTTGCTTTCTGTCACAGAGGGAGAGGCAGGCAGTTTGTGACAGACAGGTGCACTGAACAGTCAATCTGTCAAGCAGGCAGAGAGGGTGGATATGTCTATGTATGGCACCGTGCTGCATCAATGTCAAAGCTGGGAGTATGTGCCAGCACCTTAGGCAATAAACCTGCTGCATTAGCTTCAAGCAGATGAAGATGGAAGGAAGTCAAAGATAACCAGTCCTTGTTGGGGTGAAGGTGAACTACAGTCAGTTTACTGGGTTCTGATACAGTCAGTCAAGGGACCCATCTGATTACACTGAAAGCATTCTCAGTGTCCTCAATTTTTCCATGTTCAGTCCTGCAGGTCAGGTGTGACCAGTCCAGTGATCAGAGATGGGTTGCTGCTGAGACATCAGCGCAGGGAGTGGGACAGTTTTTACACCTGGAATGAGATAAAGAGAAGTATTGAGTATGGTAGGCCTAGATGCAAGAGCAGTTTGTGGCCATTCCCAGGCAGGAGAGGTGTTTCACTGAGTTAGTATGAAGCACAGGAAGGGTTAGTTGTTTGGGAAGATGAGGTGAGGGAACATGATGCATGCAATTCTGAGGGTTGCAGGCCATTAGCCTTGGTGAGACATCTGTGTGTGTGCGTGCATGGTGGCAGAGTTACAATGAGTTTTTTCTTTAAGGCCTGTTTACACCAACAAGTCCACACCAACCCGCCGAAGCGCAACCCATCCATTCCCCTACATTTACCCCTTTTACCTAACACTACCGGCAATTTAGCATGGCCAATTCACCTGACCTGCACATCTTTGGACTGTGGGAGGAAACCGGAGCACCCGGAGGAAACCCGGGTAGACACAGGGAGAACGTGCAAACTCCACACAGTCAGTTGCCTGAGTCGGGAATTGAACCCAGGTCTCTGGCTCTGTGAGGCAGCAGTGCTAACCACTATGCCACCGTGCCGCCCACTAAAGTGAAGGTTTGGAGAGAAGATGGTGGGGTTCACCAAGATTATTGACCTTACACAACACTGCTGGGTGTCCCAGTCACTCGGGACCTAGTACTGAACCCCTCCTGCAATTTCTGTCTGGGTTAGCTGGGTCTGTTTGGTGTCCTTTGGTGGTCAGCAAGATGGCGGATTGCCCTTCCCTCCGACCCCCCCATCCAGATCCCTGTTCTGGAAGTGGGGAGCTGGCTACGTTTTCAGTGTTAACCACCAGCAGTTTGAGGGCTCAATTCTAGCTTGTAGCTTCGGATGTGTGGCACAGCTGGGCTTTCATCATGGTTGAGCACTGTATATAAGCTAGAGGACTTTCATCTCACTTACTGGATAACTTCTCACCACCAATATCTGGGCTGCATAACTGATCAAGTGAAAAGCAGAAAATTCAGGCAAGGCCATGACGAATCAGCTGTTGTAAGCGCCACATGTTAACTGCAAAAGCGAAAGTCCAGCTCTGTGGTTCTGCATTGATGGGCAGAAACCCTCACTCGGGACCAGTGGTAATGGACTGGCTTAAAGAGGCCTGCTTAATTCACCAATAAATACTGTGACACCCAATTACCTGTCAGTTGCTATCCCATGCAGCATCCCCTATGCACTGTGCAGTGTCAGAGAAACAGATAATGACAAATACACAGAACATCTATCTTTGTGTGGCATGACACACTCTGGATGTTAGAGTACTGCAAATGTAATTAGAAGGCAGCATGAGATCAAAAGGCCAGCGGAAATGAAGCTAATCATCACTGGTACAGGCTCAGTTAATCGTAGTCACCCAGGAGAATTCCCTGACCACTGAACCCAGCTTAGCTGCAGACATTGAAGCTTGTGGGTTCCTTTTGAAAGGGCAAGTGATGATGTGCAATTGAATAGCATAATCACTGACAAAACAGATGAGTCACAGAGACAGACTTAACAAAATTACTTCTGGACATAATATTTTATTGCGAGCTCACATGCAATGGTTTTAATCAAAGCTGCAGCTTAAAGTTGTCTTAAATTAAATCTGATAATGCTGAAAATATATGAGCACTGAAGTAAGTGGGGAATGGATTGGGTACAGATATCAAGAAAGGTTCACTCCTTATACCATAACAGTGACCTGTCTTTTATCTTTAAAGACATTGAAGAAACTGTCATGTATCTTTTACACTCCCTGGTGGTCTAGTGGTTACGATTTAGCGCTTTCACCGCCGCGGCCTGGGTTCGATTCCCGGTTAGGGAATGGGTGCTTTGTTAAATTATATTCAGGGCGGCACAGTGGCACAGTGGTTAGCATTGCTGCCTCACAACACCAGGGACCTGGGTTCAATTCCAGCCTCGTGTGACTGTCTGTGTGGAGTTTGAACATTCTCCCCGTGTCTGTGAGGGTTTGCTCTGGTTTCCTCCCATAGTCCAAAGATGTGCAGGTTAGGTGAATTGGCCGTGCTAAATTGCCCATAGTGTTAGGTGCATTGGGTTACTCTTTGGAGGGTCGGTGTGGACTTGTTGGGTCGAAGGGCCTGTTTCCACACTGTAGAGAATCTAATCTAACCTTCCTTTCAGGTCCAGCATTCAGGCATATCCCTACAGGAACGTTCTACATGGTCAGTTGGCGGCGACAGAGTACAGGATTCCGTGCCCTGGCTTATCCTCTTGCTTTTCTTTCTTCTTTTCCTTTATCCCCTTCTTTTTTCTCAAACTTGCCTCGGCAGGAGACGGCTTCGGTGGCTCTGGAGCGGTGCCTTCAGAAGCCGTGGTACTGCAAAGTCAGTCGGTCTGCCTGTAAAACCTACAGTGGGACTCTCACTTCCATGTCCAGTGGGCCCCTGTCATGGTGTTGATTGGGAAGCCTGGAGTGGGATACTCTACAGCTGTACCATGCTGTAACAGCAGAGAAGGAAACGTTGGAGTCTCTTTAAGTTACGCTTTTCAAAATTTTATTCTATGTTAATGTGAATCACGCCTGTGTATGGCGGCGGTACACACACTGTATTTTCTATTGAATACATATGATAATAAAGAATATTCTAATTCTACCTGCTTGAATTTTTTTTAAAACGCATCAGTATTCTGTAAGGGTGTTTGAGAAAAATATCGCTGCCAAATCTGAACAGGAAAGATGATTAAAATCAGATTTTGAATGAAGTTCAGTCCACTTGCCCTGCTTGAACAGGAATTCCATATGGCACACAGCAAATACTGTGTTTTTAAATGATTTTAATGCACGTGAGGCATAATTACATTTTGACATTTCTAATCCTGTTGGTGCCCTTGGACTGATCCCTTTCAAAATCACGGTTACTCATCTCCTTTCCATGGGTGTAGCTGTGTATACGGGGAGAGGTCTTTCTATTGGAAGTGAAGAAACATTCCACTTTGTGAAACCCAATGAGCGTCTGATTCCCTAAATAAATACGACTAACTAAAATCACCATCTGCCGTGCTGCTGAACAATGCAGCTGAGGACCATCCCAGGCTCCATTAGTGGACTGTGCTAAACTGGCAGATTGCAGGACGTTTGGAACATAGCAACTGAACAATCAGCCTCATTGGGCTGAATTTTGCTGCAAGTGTGCAGATCCCACATCGGAATGAATTCTGGATTGGGAGAGCAAGCGGTGGGACAGTGGGTGTTGGAGACGGCTGCTAAAGAAGCTGTGTCTGGGTGCACTGTCCGATGAGGGAATGCAGTTGGGTTCCTGCATTGAGGGGTTCAGTCAGTGTCCTTGAAGCGTGGATGAGCCTGGTCACCTGCAAGGATATACAGCAGAGCAATACCAGTGTCTTCAATGTTAGGGCAGCCATTAGGATAGACATCCCTTCTCCATGGTTTTTCTCCCGGCGGCGCTCTGTCTCTTCTTCTGCGCCCATCTTCACCATCCGAAGAGCTGCCCGCATCCTCCTCGTGCAGGTGTCATTTCCCCCCTTTGCTGGGTGGCTTTGGGGACCTGGTGGGTTTTCCTCTATCTGGTTTTTACAGGAATCCACTCCTCTGCCTCCTTGGTTCCCTCCTCTTCCATTGCCTTCGTCTGTCCTGTAGGGGCTTGGGTCGGCTGCTGCACCTCCCCACTGGCTGCCGCCTGCTCCACCCCAGCCTGTCCTTCCTTCTGGGTGGCCCCAGACACCGTTCCCTTGCTGGTTTGTGGTACCTTGCTGGTCTTTTGCGGTCCACCTCCAGCCATCTGTGCGTAGGTGGCGGCCCCTCGTCTTGGGCAAGCCTTGTACATGTGGCCCACCTCTTACATTATGAGGGTCAGCAAATCCTTCAATGCCAGTCTGTATGACTCGAAGCCAACCGACAGTGTGGCCTCCCAGTCATTCCTGTCCTCTGTTACAAAGGTCTTAGATGACAGAACACAGGAGAGACTGGACCAGCCGCTATCTCTGGATGAGCTGACCAAGGCCCTCGAGTCCTTCGAAAAGAATAAAACTCCCAGAAGTGACGGCTTACCAGTCGAACTCCGTTCTGCTCTGTGGGTCTTGATTGGCCAGGAACTGCTGGAGGTGTATGTCAGTATGCTTTTGGCAGGTACCATGAGTGAATCCATGAGGAAAGGCATAATCACCCTCGTCTACAAGCGGAAGGGGGAGAGGGAGAGAATCAGAAATTGGAGACCAATCTCACTGTTGAATGCAGATTACAAAATCTTGTCAAAGGTCATCACCAACTGGGTCAGGTCTGCTCTGGGATCAGTGATCCACCCTGACCAAACCTGTGCTGTACCGGAAAGGAAGATTGCTGGACCAGGAGAAAGCCTTTGACAGGATATCGTATACATATATGAGAGATGTTCTCTCCAAAATGGGCTTTGGGGAGGGAATCTGCAATTGGATCAGACTGGTCTACACCAACTTTGTTAGTGCAGTCTCAATCAATGGGTGGGAATCAGATAGCTTCCCAGTCAGATCTGGAGTCAGGCAGGGCTGCCCTCTCTCTCCTGCCTCGTTTGTGTGCTGCATAGAGCCATTTGCCGAGTCCATCAGGAAGGATGCAAGCCTGAGAGGGATGACTACTCCTGGCAGTGGGGGCCTACAGGTTAAGGCCTCCATGTACATGGCTGACGTCACCATTTTCTGCTCGGATCCGCTGTCCGTGCACAGGCTCATGTGCATATGTGACCAGTTCGAACGGGCCTCAGGTGCCAAGGTAACCTGAGGCAAGAACGAGGCCATGCTCTTTGGGAACTGGGCCGATCAGCTCTGTGACGATTCCGTGCTCTATGGTCTGTTCCCCGGGACGCACACTGAGACGAACATCTAGTGTGCCTGGAGGATCATCAACTCAGTCAAAGACACTCTTTGGTCTGTCCGAAACCTGTTGATCTTCCAGCTGAAGGAGTTGACTCCGACTGAGTGTTGCGGTCTGGCACATTCCAAGGTCCAGGACTACATGTTGAGGGACACGCTGAAGCTTGGGGCAGCTTCCGCAAAGGCGTGGTGGGGAAAGATCACCGTGTAAGGTCTGCCTGCCTAAGAAGAACAGGGGAAAAACAATGACTGCAGATGCTAAAAACCAAATACTGGATTAGTGGTGCTGGAAGAGCACAGCAGTTCAGGCAGCATCCAACGAGCAGCGAAATCAACGTTTAGGTAGCTATGGGAGTCAGTGGGTTTGTAAAAAATGTCAGTGTCAAGTCGGTCGTCACTAATGGAGATGGAGAGGTCCAGGAAGGGGAGCGAGGTGTCAGAGATAGTCCAGGTAAACTTAAGGTCAGGGTGGAATGTGTTGGTGAAGTTGATGAATTGCTCAACCTCCTCGCGGGAGCACGAGGTGGGATGAATTGCTCAACCTCCTCGAGACCGCAATTTCCCTTCCCACGTGGTTAAAGATGCCCTCCAACGCATCTCGTCCACATCCCGCACCTCCGCCCTCAGACCCCACCCCTCCAACCGTAACAAGGACAGAACGCCTCTAGTGCTCACCTTCCACCCTACAAACCTTCGCATCAACCAAATCATCCGCCGACATTTCCGCCACCTCCAAAAAGACCCCACCACCAGGTATATATTTCCCTCCCCACCTCTTTCCGCCTTCCACAAAGACCGTTCCCTCCGTGACTACCTGGTCAGGTCCACACCCCCCTACGACCCACCCTCCCATTCTGGCACTTTCCCCTGCCACCGCAGGAACTGTAAAACCTGTGCCCACACCTCCTCCCTCACTTCTATCCAAGGCCCTAAAGGAGCCTTCCACATCCATCAAAGTTTCACCTGCACATCCACTAATATCATTTATTGTATCCGTTGCTCCCGATGTGGTCTCCTCTACATTGGGGAGACTGGGCGCCTCCTAGCAGAGCGCTTTAGGGAACATCTCCGAGACACCCGCACCAATCAACCAAACCACCCCAAGACCCAACATTTCAACTCCCCCTCCCACTCTGCCGAGGACATGGAGGTCCTGGGCCTCCTTCACCGCCGCTCCCTCACCACCAGACGCCTGGAGGAAGAACACCTCATCTTCCGCCTCGGAACACTTCAACCCCAGGGCATCAATGTGGACTTCAACAGTTTCCTCATTTCCCCTTCCCCCACCTCATCCTAGTTTCAAACTTCCAGCTCAGTAACTGTCTCCTTGACTTGTCCGGACTTGTCCGACCTGCCTATCTTCTTTTCCACCTATCCACTCCACCCTCTCCTCCTTGACCTATCACCTTCATCTCCTCCCCCACTCACCCATTGTACTCTATGCTACTCTCTCCCCACCCCCACCCTCCTCTAGCTTATCTCTCCATGCTTCAGGCTCACTGCCTTTATTCCTGATGAAGGGCTTTTGCCCGAAATGTTGATTTCGCTGCTCGTTGGATGCTGCCTGAACTGCTGTGCTCTTCCAGCACCTCTAATCCAGTAAGAAGAACAGGGGGCCCATGCAGTAATTGGGCTCCACAAATGCCTCAGCTAAATATCTGCATGGTCAGTGTACAGACTTGTATAGACAAATGATTAATTCCAATCTCTGTATGTAAAGAAATGCAATGTGTGCATAAGAATGGCACAACCAATTGTATAGATGTCAAAATAATTTAATGAATAAAGTATATTTGTGAAATTAAAAAAAACCCTTCTCCATGGTGTGGCTGCAAGACCATTCGTGTTCCCCGTGGAGGGAGCCACTTTGTGAAATATTGCAGGATTGCAGGCCAAATATTGCACATACCTGTCTGAAAAAAAAATCCAAGTTTCTAAGACAGAGTCTTTGGTTGAAAAGTAGAAGGTGATCGTTTACATGAGTAATATTGTAGACAGTTGATAGTCTTCCTGTCCTATCTCCTTGTTAATGTAGCTCCCTCCTTTAGAGACTTTCCCTGTCAATGCCAAGCCACCCTCATAAGTCACACAGAAATAGCCAATAGCTATTTTATGACTTTTAAAATGTGTATTTGAATAATAATCTCCATGGAGGCAGACATCTGTGTACTGGATTAATTTTTTTTTATCAAAAACAAAAGCCAAATTTGTCCAATTTCACTTGGCGTTTTGACAGAAATGAGAGAACGCTACTTAGCAGCAGAGCGCAGTATACAATGAACATGTTTAAAAATCCATAAAAATCACACTCCTCCTCGACTTCGGATCCAAATAACACATTCCAATCTGCTTTGTGAATGGCATACGTACCATTCAGGAGGTAGTGACAACTGAAGATGCTGGAGGAATCGGGGTCGATAAAGGGTGGAGCTGGAAAAAGCACAGCAGATCAGGCAGCACGGGAGCAACAGAGTCAACAGAGTTTTGTGCTTAACCCTCATCAGGAGTTTCTTGCTCCTCAGATGCTGCCTGACCTGCTGTGTTTATTTTACATCATCGCCCTTAATCGATACGTACCATTCATATCATCTTCATCAGAACTCATATTATCAGCGGCCACATCTTGCCACAAATCATCCTGTACCATCAAGTGGATTGGCTATCCCACAAACAATGTTTTCTCTCCAAACTTGCTCATTAATTGAAGGGCTAGCATGTCAAAATTCACTGGATTCTCATCAGTGGGCGGCACGGTGGCACAGTGGTTAGCACTGCTGCCTCACAGCGCCAGAGACCTGGGTTCAATTCCCGCCTCAGGCGACTGACTGTGTGGAGTTTGCACGTTCTCCCCGTGTCTGCGTGGGTTTCCTCCGGGTGCTCCGGTTTCCTCCCACAGTCCAAAGATGTGCAGGTCAGGTGAATTGGCCATGCTAAATTGCCTGTAGTGTTAGGGAAGGGTTAGATGTAGATGTAGGGGTATGGGTGGGTTACGCTTCGGCGGGGCGGTGTGGACTTGTTGGGCCGAAGGGCCTGTTTCCACACTGTAAGTAATCTAATCTAATCTAATCAGTGTTCCCAATACAGGTCAATCCATATCCATTCTTTTCAATGTTTGAGCTGCTGAAATGGATGAAGCCTGTCATCAGATTCTATTAAGAGACCCTGTGGAATCTTGGACTTCTATAGCAATGCAGAGTTGTTGCTTTTCGCACACCATCATTGCTTTTAAACCTGCAAAGCCGACTTTTCTTGCTTGTTTCAAGGCGAAGAGAGCCTTGGCAATTCTCATTGACGTATTTTGTAATTTCATTTTCCCAATTGTGGCCCATGCCAGGCTTTCCTCCACTGGCACACTTATGCTGAATTCTGACTTCATGTTTTCAACCCCTTCAACTCAGGAAACAAAATCTTCAAACAGACAAAAGATTAACAGACTGGTCCTACTTCAGCTTTCTAATGTTTTTATGTAATTATTTCTTATTCTTGTAGCTGTATTTTTAGCCAAAAATTATTATTTTAATCTGAATAATTTACAATGAATGTTTTGCAGTAGAACCTAGTTTAAAATTAAAGCTTTCAACACAAAACAAAGAACAAAGAATATGACAACACAGGAACAGGCCCCTTCAGCCACCAAGCCTCCACTGATCCTGATCCTCTATCTAAACCTGTCACCAATTTTCTAAGGATCTGTATCCCTCTGCTCCCTACCCATTCATGTATATGACTAGATACGTCTTAAATGATGTTATCGTGCCTGCCTCTACCACCTCTACCTCCTCTCACAATTCCAGGTACCCACCACCCTCTGTGTAAAGAACTTTCCATACATATCTCCTTTAAACTTTTCCCCTCTCACTTTGAACTCGTGACCCCTAGTAATTGAATCCCCCACTGGGAAAAAGCTTCTTGATATCCACCCTGCCTATACCTCTCATGATTTTGTAGACCTCAATTAGGTACCCCCTCAACTTCTGTCTTCCTAATGAAAATAATCCCGATCTACTCAACCTCTCTTTGCAGCCTCTCCAAAGCATCCACATCCTTTTGGTAATGTGGCGACCAGAACTGTATGCAGTATTCGAAATGGGGCTGAACCCAAGTCTTATGCCACCGTTAAGTCCTTTACAACTTTGCTGCTGATTATTTTGAAACTGAAGCAGCCAAAAATATAAAAAGAGGCACAGATGAGTTAAAGAGGCACAGTCCGCTCTGTGGACTCTGTGACACATTGACAGGTGAAATCAGTGCAACACTATTATCAGACTTTGATGAGTCCTGCACTGTCTGTGACCAAGCAACAGAAACATGGCCGGAATTGCTGACCCAGCTTTGTGGGGACTGACAAAAGAATTAGAGACAACATAAGTAAAAGGGGTTCAGTTGTTAACACTGCCACATAAGGGCCACAGGGACCTGGGTTCAATTCCTCAGGTGACTGCCTTTGTTGAGTTTGCATGTTCTCCCTGATGTTTACACGTGTTTCCTCTGGGTGCTCTGGTTTCCACCCAAAGATTAGCTTAGATCGATTGGCCACGCTGTAGTGTCCGGGAATGTGCAGGCTAGGTGGGTAAACCGTGGGAAATGCAGGGTTACAGTGATGGGGTAGAGGGTCTGAGTCAGATGCTGTTCAGTATGGTCTCAATGGCCTGCTTCCACACTGTAGGGATTGTATAAAAATGCATGTATTGGAATGCACTTGGTGACAGAAGCTAACTGAAGAGTCACATTCAAGTTAAAACTTGAAAACTTATTGGAAAGGAATAAGAGACAGATGGACTGACATATAGAATGCATTTGTGAGATACTGTGCGAATATTCAAGTTACATATTGGACTCCAAATGAAATCATAAGTTTTAACGATACTTCTGTATAGTCTTTGTGATGTGATCTTGATTTTTACACCGGTGAAGTTAATGTGTGTCAACGACAACTGAATCTACAAATGACATATAATGGAAGACTAAAAAAATTGAAAACGCATTGAAAATAACACAAACTAAAAAACAGAAGAAATATTCAGGTTCCATCAAATAATTGATGAAAATATTAATGTGGTTTTCTGTCAAAACTTTATGTATGGGTACTATCAAACTCAGGGACAATGTCTCAGTAATGATCAAATGTGGCTGCCGCCAATGAATTGCTGTCAAATTGTTCACTCTGGACAATGCCGGCAATATTGTGGGTTACCTTTAAGTGCTCCAATTTGCTCCCAAAATCCAAAGATGTGCAGGAGAAGTGGATTGGCCTTGCTAAATTGCCTGTATTGTCCAAGGATGTCCAGGCCAGGTGGATTAGCCATGGTAAATGTGGAGTGACAGGGACATCTAGAGGGTGGGTCTGGGTGAGGTGCTCTTTGCAGGGTCTGTGCAGACTTGATCGGTGAATGGTTTCTTTCTGCGCTGTGTAGATTCTCTGATTCTACAAATACCTTCAAACAGAATGAAGTGAATGACAATTAAATTTGTCCAATAATGCAGAGAACATGGGCATTGAGATACTGATGAAATACTGAGATTTTCTCTTCTTAATTACTAATTTGGATATCAAGGCTCCTATGATGTAATGCTTGCTTGGTGGGGCATTGCGTGGTCAAAATAACTGACCAACTTCATCCTGTTATGAATAATTGAAACAGAAAACATGCAAGAGAGACCACTAACTGTAACACCTACTTAACGCAAGAGAGACCACGAGCTGTAACACCTATTTAACGCAAGAGAGCTGTAACACGTATTTAATGCAGAGAAAATACAGAAGATGTGAACAATGTGAAATAATGTCAGATTCTAGGATGAGAAGGAAATCCTAATTCAGCAGTAAGAAATTTGGAATCTTCAGTGTTTGTGCATGTGGAAGAGGAGAGATAGGTTGAAACAGTGAATATTAGAGACTGAGGATGGAAATATTGTGCTGTGCGGTAAGGACAAACATGAGCCAGTCATCAATAGGAGCTGTTCAGATTACATTTATAGCTATTAACCTTTCAATGGTTAATTACGCTTCTTCAATAAATTTATTCCGAAATTGATTGACAACCCGAGAAGTAAGATGAAAGATGATATTTAACCTATTTACCCACATTATAAATGTGCATTGCGTGGGCCACAAAGAGGTGCAGTTAGACCCAAACGTGGAACTTCTGGCCAATGAGCAAAGATGCAACTCACAATGGTCCACAGTCCATCAGGCAGACAGAATTTTCTTGTTTCAAACAAATGGATCAGTGACAAATGTTGTATTGACTGTGTCACTGTCGAACCCAGTGCTGTAATAGGTCTACAATTATACCGTGATATCATTGTAAGAATTCACCCCTAGTGAAATAGTGGTCGCCAAATATAAGGGCATTTAAATGGACATTGGATAAACATATAGATGAAAATGGAATAGTGTAGGTTAGTTGGGCTTCAGTTTGGTTCCACAGGTTGGTGCAACATCGAGGGCTGAAGGGCCTGTACTGCGCTGTAATGTTCTATGATCTATGTTCTATATTGTAAATGCAGGTGAGTGAGATTAATTGGATAGCTCCAGTAAGGGTTAACACAGGAATGATGAACCAAACGGTCACCTTCTGTGCTATCTCATTCTGTCGATTATTTACTTGAACTTCCAGATGATCTTGATTTGAAAGAAACTCCACATTTGGTTCTGCCACAATATAATTACTTGGTGAGTGGCAGCCTACTCTGAAAGAGAATTGTGGGTAGCTGGATGAAAGCATGCAATCTCTTATGTCAGCCATTTTGGTAACCCCCACAACTGGATAAAAGTACACATCCCCCATTTACGACTTTGCTGTCAGGCTAAACTGGATGAAATCTCTCCTAAAATAAAAGCTGCAGAATCTATGCCCAGTGTACTTTACATACAAATCCTCTCGAATTGCTCAGAATAGACCTCTGACATGACTGTCGAACAATCTGTGCAAGTTGAGTAGTTGAGGTGTTATGAGCCAGGCCAGATACCTCAAAACAGTTCAAAATGGTAGCCCAGACCCTAACTTTGATAGTTTTAAACATTTGTAAGTGGATGTTCCAGGAGAGAATTAGCTGGTCAAACCACTTAGTTTTAAACAAAACCGATTTTATTAACAAGATTACTGAATGAAGCACAAAGAACAGAAAACAGAATACCGAATAACTTATCCTATCCAAAAACTCAACAAACTATCCCAGCTTAATGATGCTCTTTGAGATACTTGCAACAATCTCCATAGACATCCCTTGGCACCAAAGGTAAAATCAAACACTAGTTCTTACAGGAGATAAGTCAGAGAAAGAGTACCAGCCTGGACCTGCTTCTGTGTTCAACAGTTTGTCTACATTACTGTTAGAAAAAACCCAAACCAGAGACAAGCTGAGTTGGGAGAACTGGCCACACCCCTTTCATTCTACATGTGTTTTTTTTTAACTTGAAAGCCTTCTGACTGAGGCAGTATCTGTTAGTTATTATCACATTGGCCCTAAAACCCTTCAACCAACAGACTTTTCAGAGTCTGTATCATTTACAACCTCTCTGAAAATAAAGCCAAGGACAGCATAACCTTGTTAAAGGAGCAGATTCATCACACCTCTCCCCTTTAAAAAAATGAACCATCAATATTCAGAGATGGCTTCATTTTAAAACCCCTTAAAAACACTGTTAGTACTCTAAAACATATTAAGATCCACTGAAACATTACACTGGCTATAAATGTACAAATATGCACAATTACATTACATTTCAGTGTGTCACCCCTGCCACCAAACACCTCCGTTTCTCATTCAAGTTTCAACAAAGTGTCAGTAATCATGTTTTCCCGTCCTGCCACAAACACAGTTTTAAATTGAATGGCTGTAACAACAACCTCCATCTAAACAGTCTGGCATTTTTGTCCTTAAATTTCTCCACAAACTCCAATGGGTTATGATCAGTGCCTATGATTGTCTCAGATACATTCCTGGTACATAAACACTGAAATATTGTAATGCCAACCCTAAACTCAAAGTCTCCTTCTCAACCATTGAACATTTCTGCTGATGAATGTCCAACTTCCTGGAGAAATACCTGATAGGTATTTATATCTTTCTATCTTCTCGTCGTCTTCTTGTAAGAGCACAGCACCGACACCCACATCACTGGCATCGATAGCCACCTTGAATGGCTTTGCGTAATTAGGTGTGGCTAATACTGGGGCAGTCATTAACACAGCTTTCAGGCTGTCAAATGCCTTCTGACAGTCAGCTGTCCACTGAAATTTCTTGCCTCACTTTAGCAATTCAGTCAGTGGAGCAGCCACACCGCGAACATTTGGGACAAATTTTCGGTGAAGTCCATTCAATCCCAGGAACTGTAGTACTGCTGTTTTTGTTGATGGTATGGGAAACGCCCCAGTTACCTTTGCTTTTGCATCTCATTTGTTCATGTCCCAATAACATGGTCCAGGAAAGTGACTTGGGCTTTGGTAAATCCACTTTTAGCCAGGTTTGTCACGAAGCCTGCCTTCCAAAGTCGAACAAACAAGTCTGATAAATGTTGCAAATGTTCCTTCCATGTGTGACTAAAACTCACCAGGTCATCAATATAAACAACACAGGTGGGTAATCCAGCAATGACCTTATTGGTTAGTCTCTGAAATGTGGCTGGCGCATTTTTCATGCCAAATGGCATGACTTTAAACTGATACCGTCCATTTGACATTACGAAAGCCGAAATTGCTCTTTCTGACAAAGGCACCTGCCAGTATCCTCTGAGCAAATGCAAATTAGAAATCTAAGTTGCTTGTCCCACCTTCTCAACACAGTCTTCCAACTGTGGAATTGGAAATGCATCAGTCTTTGTAACTGCATCAACTTTGCAAAAGTCCACACATAACCGTTGGGTACCATCTGGTTTTGGCACCATTACTATGGGTGAGCTCAGTTGCTGTAACTCACCAGTTATGTTGTCTTGGGGCATGTGTTCAATCTCCTTCTGAACCTGTGCCAACTTTAGTGGATTATGCCTATAAGGACGTTGCTTAATTGGAACAGCATTTCCTATCTTTACATCATGCATAATTAGGTTAGTACTTCCCAGCTTCACGGTGGCACAGTGGTTAGCACTGCTGCCTCACAGCGCCAGAGACCCGGGTTCAATTCCCGCCTCAGGCGACTGACTGTGTGGAGTTTGCACATTCTCCCCGTGTCTGTGTGGGTTTCCTCCGGGTGCTCCGGTTTCCTCCCACAGTCCAAAGATGTGCAGGCCAGGTGAATTGGCCATGCTAAATTGTCTGTAGTGTTAGGTAAGGGGTAAATGTAGGGGTACGGGTGGTTTGCGCTTCGGCGGGTCGGTGTGGACTCGTTGGGCTGAAGGGCCTGTTTCCACATTGTAAAGTAACCTAACCTAATCTAATATCTCCCTCTGTGATAGTAATAACTCTTTCAGGTCATTTTGATTTTCCTCAGGAAGATAACTCAATAACTTATCCCAATTTTTGACAAATTCCTCATTGTCCAATTTAATTTAAGGAATGTCCAATTCAGAATCATCTGAACTTGGTTCTTCCGTCTGTGTTGTAATCAATAACACATTCTCCTCTTGCTTTCCTTCCCTGTCAAAAGTATCTTTTGAGTATATTCGCATGACACAGTCTGTGCGATTTCTTTCTGTCTGGAGTCCGTAGTTCACCTCACTCAATTCCCTCTCGATTTGATCAGGTCCACGAAACCTTGCTTTTAAAGGTTCACCCATTACTGGGAGTAACACTAATACGTTATCCCCGATAGCAAAATTGCAAATTTTTGATTTCTTGTCTGCTTCCTGTTTCATTGTATGCGGTGGTACTTTTAAATGCTGTCTAGCCAGCTCCCCAGATACATAAATCATTCCCTAAAATTTGAAACATAGTCCAAGTATGTGGTCTCTGAATTCTGACTTACCGATCTCCCCTTAATCATTTTTAGCAATCCTCTCACTTCATGCCCAAAACCTATTTCAAATGGACTGAATTTAGACAATTCATTTGGTGCAAAAAGAACAAACGGAATTCCCTTATCCCAATCATCTGGATAGTCTTGACTATAAGCCCTCAACATGGTCTTTAGTGTTTGATGCCACCTTTCTAGCAATTCATTTGTAATTGACACAGGAGATTCTAGCCATCTCCGTGAGTGGGTGAGAAGGTCCTCTAGAGGATTCTTTCCCCTCAGCGCAAATATGTGTAAATATTCCTTCTCCTGGCATCTATTGTGTTCCTCCTGTGAGCGAAGTCTCTCAGGGTCTCTTGGTCTGCCTCTTTGTTTATGCAATATCGGTTTCAGTGGGAAAGGAGCCTGCCCTTAGGGTGTTGGGACTGCGGTGCTAATCGGGGCTGGGAGCTGAATGTGAAAGTTGTTTTAGGAAGTGTATTCTCTGGTCTGGGAGTGGCTTGGCTATGTCTGGTTTTTATGTAAACCTGTTTGGCCAAGTCTAGGGCACTCTGGGTAGTTTCTGTATGTGTTGGCAGGCATGATTTCTGTGTTTTGCAGGCCAGCTTCTGTGATTTTATGTGGCCATGCTGTGGGTCGGCAGGGTGGCATATCTTTTTCCTACATAAGTTATCCTTATGATCTTCACCCTTTCCCTTTCCCTTTCCACATGGGGATTTCTCTTTTCCCCGATTTCTATCCCTCATGAATTGAAATTGACTATGGAAGCCAAACTGCTTTACGGATCAATTCATAATTATCAGCCATTTCAGCTGCTATTCTTGCAATTTTAACTCTCTGCTCTTCCACATGAGTTCTCACCACTTCAGAAAGGGAATTTTCAAACTCTTCTCTAAATGCCAATTTCTGAAGTTCAAACTCTCTCTTTCTCTTCCTTTCCTCTCTCTCCTTTTGTCTCTCTTCTGCTTTTAATCATAATCATTACCTTTTGCCTCTAACTCAAGCTGTATCATTTGCAACTGACTTTTAGTCATCTCTAAAGATTCTGATGGTGTTTCCAGCAAATGTGAATGCTGAGCCACTGCTATAATTGTCTCTCCTTTCCTCACGGAAGGATGCAGCTCCAAATCCAGCTTGCCTGCTAATTCCCGCAGCTTGGCCTTGACTACCTTTTGTAAAACCCCCAAGGTCACCTCTTCCACATCCAGAAAACGCTTGGTGACTGAAAGAGCCATTGCTATCACAAGCACTGTTTAAACCAACCAACTCAACACCCCGAATAAAAGACACTAATACCTACCACTCTCTGCCTTCAGGTCCAACAACTCTAATCCCAATTTGGAACAACACAGCAAATCCTGCAAAGAGCTCCCAGTCTGTTTTGAGGGGTCTGGACCAGGCCAGACCCCTCAAAACATTTCAATTGGGGAGATAGGCCGCCTACTTGCGGAACGTTTCAGAGAACACCTCTGGGACACCCGCACCAACCAACCCAACCGCCCCGTGGCTGAACACTTTAACTTCCCCTCCCACACCGCCAAGGACATGCGGGCCTTGGCCTCCTCCATCGCCAGACCATGGCAACACGACACCTGGAGGATGAGTGCCTCATCTTCCGCTTAGGAACCCTCCAACCACAAGGGATGAATGCAGATTTCTCCAGCTTCCTCATTCCCCCCCCCACCCCCACCTTTTCTCAGTCCCAACCCTCGGACTCAGCAATCTTCTTGACCTACAATCTTCTTCCCGACCTCTCTACCCCCAACTCCTCTCCGACCTATCACCCTCACCTTAAACTCCTTCCACCTATCGCATTCCCAACGCCCCTCCCCCAAGTCTCTCCTCCCTACCTTTTATCTTAGCCTGCTGGGCACACTTTCCTTATTCCTGAAGAAGGGCTCATGCCCGAAACGTCGATTCTCCTGCTCCTTGGATGCTGCCTGACCTGCTGCGCTTTTCCAGCAATACATTTTTCAGCTCTGATCTCCAGCATTTGCAATCCTCACTTTCTCCATAGAATGTTTGCCTTGGAGACACAGACACAACAAAAAACAAGATGGCTCTTGGGTATGTGCTCCTCATGCACTCCATCAATGTATCCATGTGCCCATGACAAGGTGAGAGGGGGACAAGGAACATTAGCCTCACTCCAAGTACCTCTTAGAATTAGAAGTAGGTTTATTGTCACGTGTTCTCAAGTTACAAAAGAACAGGATTACACAGTGAAAAGTGTACAATGTCACTGAAACAAAGCATCACTTTACGTATAAAATACCTAGGTACAAATATTAGACACAAAAAAGCAAAGAAAATAAAGAAAAATAGTTACAGACACATGTAGTGTATGTTAGGAAAATAAGAAATAAAGGGTAAAACAATTACATTATTGTCTTCTATGTGGCCTTACTGGGCCCCACTGGTTTGCAAATCTTTGTTCTGGGCCGGCTGGTCACCACCCCTGCTATGGGCCACTGGCTGGTCCCACCGACATACCCCCAACTCTGGGCCACTGGCTGCCATACCCCCTATGGTCTGGCCCACTAGCCACCGTCACTTTGCTCTGGGCTGCGGGCAGAAGATGAAAAAGATGGAAGAGAATTACAAAACAAAACACATGAGAGAGAAAAACAGAATAGAAAAAAAGTAAGGAATGGATGGAGCAGACGAGCTCCAGCTGGAGCATCCCATTTTGCCGCCATCTTGGATATTCAGCTTTAGGACACAGGGAGAGGCCATTGTGTACCCATAGTGAGGAGGAGTGCCAGCAGGTATCTCTCTGAGCTACTTCTGAGGACATTCTGGAGTTGCCCTGTGCCTCAATCTCTTCTCTGCCAGTAGATCTCTTACCTGCAGCAGGTTATGCTAAAGAGGGTGCTGCTCCATCCATGCATGGCGCTATAACATGCCAGGCCCTCTAGGCCCCAAACTCTCAGAATACGCCCTCCAGAATCATCACAGTCACCAGAGTTCAGTGGCTGTCTCCACCTTGCTGTGCATATAGGGGCATTGGTTGGTTAACAGTGGTAAGGTAAGGAAAAATACAGTTTGAGGGCATTTTTAAAAATCCGCTTGTGGGAGGTGGGAGTCACTGGCTGGCCAGTATTTTTATTATCTGGCCTAGTTGCCCTTGAGAAGGTGGTGATGCGCTGCAGTCTATACGGTGTGGGTTGACTCACAATGCTCTCAGGGAGAGAATTCCAAGATTTTGACCCAGCGACAGTGAAGGAACAGCGATATACTTCCAAGTCAGGATGGTGAGTGGCTTGGAGGGGTAACTTGCAGGTGACAGTGTTCTCATGTATCTGCTGCCCATGGATGGCACACAAGTTGATTTCATGTGTCTAGTTTACATTTCTATATAAATCTATATTCACTTGCACTATTGGAACATTTGGTGCAATCTTATTTGTTTACCAGATGCTGACATTGCTGTCTGAAATGAAAGTCATGGATCATGTTTCCCATCAGAGATCAAAGTGGGTCATCCATTGTGAAACCTTTTATTGACTCACATCATCAGCTTTTCCAGTGACAAATGTTGTCCTTGTGACAAAGACCTAGCATTCAGGGATTACAGTCGGTGCTCATTAAACTGATCTCTGGGTCAGGAATTAAGGCAGAGTCAGACAAATTGGCAGGGGGATCACAGCATTGTGATGGTGTAGACATTGCAGAGTAAATTGATGCGCATCATGATGAAAAATGGTTGTTTTTTGTTTGCAACATGCAGGATTTTTCCCTGCTGAGGTTTCTCGGGCCACATTCTCAGAGAAAAATATATAGATGACGCATTAGTGAAATATGAAGACTCCATTTTGTCAGGGATGGAAGGGAATTGTTTGGTTTTATCTCTCCATAGTAGTGGCAGCCCTCTCACTGGGGATGTTCAGCAATTGTAATGACTAGTATTCTCCAGGACAGTGAGGGATTAAAGTGATTAGCAGCATCAACTTGGATGGAGGAGCATCCTCCAGGGTCTGAGTGCCTTAATCTGACTGCTCTGTGTTGGAGGCAAGGCCCAATCTTATACTTTCCTCTAGGAGCCTGCAGGAATGGGGATACTCACTGTTATGTAGCTACAGCTTGGCTCACTTAGTGCAACATCAAGGATTAGCCATGCGTTGTGATGCTCTTATACCGGCATGTCAAAATTATTTAAAAAGTACTCTAATTACATCAAAAGCATGAAATAGAAAGTTTCTCAATCAATGATCTATGTTGCTAATATGAAGCAGCATTCCAACCAAACAGCCAGTTTCCAAAAATCATAGCATAGCTCAATTGCCCAAGGTTGTCATTGCCCTGTCTGCCAATATGAACCGTTGTCCTGGCTTATTCCTATATGTGAGCAACATCCTGGCCTGTGTCAACATCATTGGTTTTTCATTGGAAGGAAAATGTGGATCCTGCTACCCTTTCTGTCCCAACAGGTCCCCAGTTTGTTGAGTGAATTTGTGCAGGGTGCAACACACGAAGATAATCAAGGCCATTCTGTCTTGTTCACCTGCTAAACACACCTGTGCTTTCAGTTTCTGGAAATCTATCGAGACCCTGTAATTTGATACATTATTCTGTTTAAGGTTTGCTCTCCAAATTTGCTCTCGTTAAGTACTTAATCCACCAACAGTGCTGACCTGGCCTGTGCCCCAACCAGCCTGAGCATCATGGAAAGGATTATCCCCTGTGGTCATGTGACCAAACATTCAGATGTGCAGGGACAGTATACATTGCCTGGGATACATACAGCCTTTAGTGTACATTGCATGGCATAATAGTAAGCTCCGTTAGTTGGGTTTCTCAGAGAACCTGCCTGACACAGTGAGTATGTAATATAGATTAAATTGTAAAATCCAGACCTCAGTAACTATTCTGTCATATATATCTGTTTTTTTTTCTGCAAGACCCAGCAGGCTAATCAAGAGAATAGAGTGAAAGGACTGGAGGGAAATTCCAAATGATTCTAATAATTTCGCTGCCCAATATCCAGAAAATTGTAATTCCCAGCAGGCATTGCAGGATGGACAAGTGGACGAGGAGCCCAAGTGAATGTTTTCCTTTACCTCGCACAGTTGAGATGAATTACAGAGTCGCTCTTAGATACTCTGACTGAGTTCACTTCACTTACATGGAGGATGTATCTGGTACTGCTCCAGCTTTTATTGAATCCAAGTACATGTTTGCCCTCTCAGCTGGATTGAAAAGAGCACCTGGAAACTCTTTGAAGGAGGAGAAGTGAAATAATTGCACAGAGGTCAGTATGCTATCTCCCTTTATATGACCAACCAACTCTGAGACAGTCCCTAGACTAAAGAGACTCTCTTAATCTCTTGTTTATACTGGTCAGCCGGGGCTCTCTGACCCAGGCTCACAACCTCAATCAACGATCTCATGGTCAATTAGATCCAGCTGGCCCTGGTTTCAAACAAGGAGGAAAGTACTCCCTGGAGTCCTGGCCAATATCTATCCCACCATCAACATCATAAAAATATCCGAAATTATCAGGTTTCCACCATACTATGGGAGCTTGCTGTGCACAAGATGGCTGCCAGGGTTACCACATGGCAACAATGGCTTTGCTTCAAGGGAATTTAATTAGTTATGAACCACTTTGGGATTGTGAGACATGCTTCAGAAAATGAACTCTTGCCTTATTTTATTTTCATACCGCTTTTGTTCAGTTTGAATCTGAGCAAACGTGTTTCCTTTATCCAGGTCCTTTACATTTCTAAATCCAATTGCTTTAACCCCAAACATTATAATCTTAGCTGTGGAGATACAGAACTGCTCAATGCGTGCTGATTAAAGCCAGCTGCAGTCAAAAATTGACACTGAACTTTCCTGAAATAAATTCTTAAAAACTACAGATACTGGAGATAGATCTGACAAAGGGTCACTGATTTAAAATGTTAACTCTGTTTTTCTCTCAACAGATGCTGTCAGATCTGTTGAGTTTCTCCAGCACTCACTTGTTTTGTTACTGAACTCTCCTGTTGTGTGCAGTTCAAATTCACATCAAAGGTATGACTGCTTTAACCCAGCCATTCAATGGAAGTATAGATCAGACTGAATTAAAATAGACATCTCACAGTTCAGGAGAAAATAATTGACCACTGAGGACAAATGATGGTTGATTCACGCAATTATATTTAATCTCTAACCTTTCTGAAAAATTGGCTGGCTTCCATTCAAATTAAATTCTAGTTAATTACTCTCCTACTTATGGAAGCTATTTTGCAGAAATGAATTGAGATTGTTTTTCAGATTGTCAGCTTTTGTTCTGCGACAATATACTTTACCACGTGAATAACCAAGTCAATGAGGTGCGACGATTTATAATCAGTGGGGAATGGACGGGGAGGTATGGCATCATTGGCAAGTAACTTGAGGTTCCAGTGTACTGAAATCTGTTGGGGTTTTCGTGATTTCTTTTGAGAATCTTACTATGTTCTTTTTCTTTGTGAATTTTTCTATGTTTATACTCTGATAAAAAATATATCATAGATGATTTAAATATTCCTTGCAAATTGAGGGCCCTTTTTGTTGTGCTGAGTTTGAGGTAAATGGAGAATCAGGAGCAAGTGATGTACTAATTAGCTAATGCAGAATCTCACTGCTTTAAATTTGCAAAATTTGAAAATTTGCATTATTAACAGCGCACGATGCATTGAATGTACAATCAGTGCCTTTTTAACAAAGATAAATTAATAGTCACAGTGTAACTTATAAAAAAGCATGGTGAAGTGGAAATTAAAAATGTATAATTGATGTCATTGTCTTAAAAAGGAAAGGACATGCAATGTTATTAGCTTCCCCCATGATCTCCAAGTTAGAATCCGTGACTGTTATGCTAGCCTTGGTGTGGATGGGTGTACTCACAAACCACTTTTAGCAGTTGCAAATCAGAAATAACAAACTTGCTGCAAAGATGTAAAAATCAACAATTTATTTTGCGTTCGATATGCATCAGGGTTCTTAGGTTCAGAGTGAATTCTGCAATTTGATTATCCATCAAAAATGATTAGTTATTTATGCATTTTTAAATATGTGGTAATTACATGTAAAGAAACCTTTGTTGAAATACAGATCACACTGGCTAATATGAATCAACTCAGTTACTTATTATGCATAGTGGGGCTACTGATGGAGAGATGTTTCTGTGGAGGAACCTGTCCACGTGGTTCATCAGGAATAGCTTTTAGAATGGGGTAACTAAGTTAGAAACCTTTCATAGATGCTTTATTTTTTATATTTATCACATTAAAGATCCTACTGAAATCTGAAGAAGGGGCACTGGACCCGAAACATTGTATCTTGCTTTCTCTCCAAAGATGCTGCTAGACCTGCTGGGTTTCTCCATCGATTCCTGTTTTTGTTTCTAGTTAAGTTGGCGTTGCGATGCGGCATGGAAAAGGCCCAATGAAACTGCAATATGGGAGAGATAGGTTAAATTGTTTGGCCCAATTGAGCTAGACAATCAATCAGGAAATAATTTACCTGAACATGGTTGAGTTACATAAGAAACAGAAACTGAAGTAGGTTACTTGGCTCCTTGAGCATCCTCCACCATTTGATAAGATCGCAGTTGATCTAAGTATTATCTTAACTGCACTTTCCTATCTGCTCCCCCCATACACTTAAGGTGATATATAAATACACATGGTTGTTTTTGAAGTAGAAGGGGATGTCTTCTATGCTGTTTTGATGTTTGGAGATGATCTCTGTAGATCTGTAGATCTCTGCAGTTTATAAACAATACTCTTTACAACTTATTTTAATTGTTTGTTTCAGAAAATATTCCCAGAAAATACTATAAATTCAATCATTTTCATCTCATTATGTGGATGGAGCTGTCACTTGAAGAGCCGACACTTTGAATTGTCATTTCACATCAATAGAAAGTTAAGATCTCAGAAGCCGATCTTCTGTGCTATGCCACAATTGGGAAAAAAAACCCTACCTCTTATCTAGCTTTTGGGGAGCCATACCACTCCCAAAAATTAAACAAATATGAGAAGCCAAAGACTCCATGGTCTCCATTTTTCAGAAGCAGCAAGGAGAGAGGGAGAGAGGAACAGGGGCTGTCTGGAAGGTAAATTTCCCACTTAAAAGGGTCTTATCTCGAGAGTCAGGCTTCCACTTCTTGGGAGCAGTGAGGAGAGAGGGAGAGAGGAACGGGGACTGCCGGGAAGGTACATCACTATTTAAAAAGCTTACTTCCTGAATAGGCAAAGCCCACACTGAGCAGGAGTGGACATGGGACTACTGAGGAAGTGAAGTAACATATCTGGATAGTTGCATTACCCTAAACACTTCTTAGGTAGTGTCTCCCACCCATCTTCCTCCTCTAACAAAAACAAATGTGCACTGGATTGGTAAGGTAATACGGTTTTTTTATTCTTTATTTTTCAGAAGTCTCTTTAGGAATTTAGAATAGAGGGAATGGTGGTTAGGGCAATTGAATGTTTGTCCTGCAGAATGCGGGAGGTAAGGGTCCCTGCTGATTTCATTTGCGGGAGGTGCACTCAACTCTAGCTCCTCGAAAACCATGTTAGGGAACTGAAGCAGGAGATGGATGAACTTCGGATCATTCGGGAGGCAGAGGGGGTTATTGAGAGGAGTTACAGGGAGATTGTGTTACCTCAGGTACAAGAAAACAGCAGGTGGGTTGCAGTCAGGGCACAGAAAGGGAACCAGCAGATAACAACTATATCGTTTTGGATATTATTGGGGGAACAACTTACCAGGGGTAAGCCATGGGGTACAGGTCTCTGGCATGGAAGGGAAGGGGAGAGAGGAGCAGAGCATTAGTCAGTGGGGACTCCATAGTTAGGGGGAACAGATAGGAGGTTCTGTGGGAACAAGAGAGATTCACATTTGGTGTGTTGTCTGCCAGGTGCCAGGGTTTGTGATGGCTTGTATCATGTTTTCGGGATCCTTGAGGGGGAGGAGGAGCAGCCCCAAGTTGTGGTCCACATAAGCACTAGCGATATAGGTAAGAAAAGGGGTGGTGATTTAAGGCAGGTGTTCAGGAAGCTACGGTGAAAGCTTAGTGCCAGAACAGAGTTGTTGTTTCTGGTCTGTTGCCCGTGCCACGTGCTGACAAGGGGAAGAATAGAGAGAGAGAGAGAGGACTTGATATGTGGCTACAGGCAGAGTGCAGGAGGGAGGGATTCAGATACCTGGATAACTGGGGCTCATTCTGGGTAGATGGGACTTCTACAAATGGGATGGTCTACACCTGAACCAGAGGGGTTCCAATATTCTGAGGGTGAAATTTGCTAATGCTCTCTAGGGGGGAGGTTAAACTAATTCAGAAGGGGGATGGGAACCGAAATTATTGTTCCAGAATCCAGGAGGTTGAGAGTAGTGAGGTCAGAAATAAGGTTTCAAAGTCGCAAGAGTGCACTAACAAGCAGGAAGGTGATTTGAAGTGTGTCTACTTTAACGCCATGAGGATCCAGAATAAGGTGAGTGAACTTGCAGCATGGGTTGATACCTGGGACTTCGATCTTATGGTCATTTTGGAGACATGGATAGAGCTGGGACAGGAATAGATGTTGCAGGTTCTGGGGTTTAGATGCTTCTGTAGTATCAGAGAAAATAGTAAAAGAGGGGAAGGCATGGTATTGTTAGTCAAGGACAGTATTATGGTGGCAGAAAGAATGTTTGAGGACTCATCTACTGAGGTAGTATGGGCTGAGGTAAGAAACAGGAAAGGAGAGGTCACCCTGTTGGGAGTTTACTATTGGCCTCTGAATAGTTCCAGAGATCTAGAGGAAAGGATAGCAAAGATGATTCTGGATAGGAGCGAGAGTAACAGGGTCGTTGTTACTGGGTTTTTAACTTTCTCAATATTGACCGACAAACTATAGTTCAAGTACTTTAGATGGGTCAGTTTTTGTCTAATGTCTGCAGGAGAGTTTCCTGACACAGGCCAACAAGGGGCAAGGCCACATTAGATTTGGTACTGGGTATTGAACCCAGCCAGGTGTTAGATTTGAAGATAGGTGAGTGCTTTGGTGATAGTGAGCACAATTTGATTATGGTTATGTTAGTGATGGAAAGGCATAGGTATATACTGCAGGGCAAGAGTTATAACTGGGAGTAAGAGCAATTATAATGTGTTTAGGCAAGATTTAGGATGCATAGAATGGGGAAGGAAACTACAGGGAATGGACATAATTGAAATGTGGAGCTTAATTAAAGAACAGCCGCTGCATGTCCTTGGTAAGTATATACCTGTCAGGCAGGGAGGAAGTGGTCAAGTGACAGAACCGTGGTTTACTAAAGAGGTTGAATCTCTTGTCAAGATGAAGAAGAAGGCTTATGTTAGAATGAGACGTGAAGGGTCAGTTAAGATGCTTGAGAGTTAGAAGTTAGCCAGTAAAGACCTAAAGAGAAAGCTCAGAAGAGCCAGGAAGGATGATGAGAAGTTGTTGGCAGATAGGATCAAGGAAAACCCTAAAGCTTTCTATAGGTATATGTCAGGAATAAAAGAATAACAAGAGTAAGATTAGGGCCAATCAAGGACAGTAGTGGGAAGTTATGTGTGGAGTCAGAGGAGATACGAGATGCACTAAATGAATATTTTTCATCGGTATTCACACAGGGAAAAAGATAATGTTGTCGAGGAGAATACTGAGGTACAGGCTACTAGACTAGACTGGTGGAGGTTCGCAAGGAGGAGGCATTAGCAATTCTGGAAAATGTAAAAATAGATAAGACCTCTGGACCAAATGGGATATATCATAGGATTCTCTGGGAGGCTAGGGAGGAGATTGCAGAAACTTTGGCTTTGATCTTTAGGTCATCATTGTCTACGAAAACAGTGCCAGAAGACTGGATGATAACAAATGTTGTTCCCTTGTTCAAAAAGGGGACTAGAGACAACACTGGTAATTATACACCAGTGAGCCTTAGTTCAGTTTTAGGTAAAGGGTTGAAAGGATTATAAGAGATAGGATTTATAGTCATCTAGAAAGGAATAAGTTGATTAGGAATAGTCAACATGGTTTTGTGAAGGGTAGGTCATGACTCACAAACCTTATTGAGTTCTTGAGAAGATGACCAAACAGGTGGATGAGGGTGAAGTGTTTGATTTGGTGTATATGGATTTCAATAAAGCGTTTGATAAGTTCCCCACATTAGGCTATTGCACAAAATACAGAGGCATGGGATTGAGGGTGATTTAGTGATTTGGATCAGACATTGGCTAGCTGAAAGAAGTTGATGGGAAATATTCATCCTGGTGTTCAGTTACTAGTGGTGTACCGCAAGGATCTTTTTTGGGGCCACTGCTGTTTGTCATTTTTATAAATAACCTGGATGAGTGTGTAGAAGGATGTGTTCATAAATTTGCAGATGGAACTAGGGTCAGTGGTGTTGTGGACAGTGCCAAAGGATGTTGCAGGTTACAGAGGGACATAAATAAGCTGCAGAGCTGGGCTGAGAGGTGGCAAATGGAGTTTAATGTAGAAACGTGTGAGGTGATTCACTTTGGAAGGAGCAACAGGAATACAGAGTACTGGGCTAATGGTACGATTCTTGGCAGTGTGGATGAGCAGAGAGATCTTGATGTCCATGTACATAGATCCTTGAAAGTTGCCACTGAAGTTGACAGGGTTGTTAAGAAGGCATACAGTGTG
The DNA here is from genome assembly GCF_047496795.1 of Chiloscyllium punctatum. Taxonomy (NCBI): domain Eukaryota; kingdom Metazoa; phylum Chordata; class Chondrichthyes; order Orectolobiformes; family Hemiscylliidae; genus Chiloscyllium; species Chiloscyllium punctatum. The sequence continues at coordinate 84,851,763 of NC_092742.1, read as the reverse complement.
TTTGCTTTTATTGGTAGAGGGATTGAATTTCAGAGCCACGAGGTCATCTTATAGAGTCATCAAGTCGTAGAGACATACAGTATAGAAACAGACCCTTCGGTCCAACTTGCCCATGCCGACCAGATATCCCAACTCAATCTAGTCCCACCTGCCAGCACCCGGCCCATATCTCTCCAAACCCTTCCTATTCATATACCCATCCAAATGCCTCTTAAATGTTGCACTTGTACCAGCCTCCACCACTCCCTCTGGCAACTCATTCCATACACGTACCACCCTCTGCGTGAAAACGTTGCCCCTTAGATCTCTTTTATATCTTTCCCTTCTCAACCTAAACCTATGCCCTCTAATTCTGGACTCCCTGACCCCAGGGAAAAGATTTTGTCTATTTATCCTATCCATGCCCCTCATAATTTTATAAACCTCTATAAGGTCATCCTTTTGCCTCCAACGCTCCAGGGAAAACAGCCCTAGAATATTCAATCCTCTAACACTAGTAACAATCCTTGTAAATCTTTCAGAACTCTTTCAGGTTTCACAACATCTTTCCAACAGGAAGGAGACCAGAAATGCATGCAATATTTCAACAGTGGCCTAACCAATGTCCGGTACAGCCACAACATGACCTTCCAACTCCTGTACTCAATACTCTGACCAAGAAAGGAAAGCACACCAAATACTTTCTTCACTATCCTGTCTACCTGCAACTCCACTTTCACGGAGCTATGAACCTGTACTCCAAGGTCTCTTTGTTCAACAAAACTCCCTAGGACCTTATCATCAAGTGTATAAGTCCTGCTAAGATTTGCTTTCCCAAAATGCAGCACCTCACATTTATCTAAATTAAACTCCATCTGCCACTTCTGAGCTCATTGGCCCATCTGAACAAGACCCCGTTGAAATCTGAGGTAACCTTCTTTGCTATCCACTACACCTCCAATTTTGGTGTTATCTGCAAACTTACTAACTATATTTCTTATGCTCATATCCAAATCATTTATATGAATGATGAAAAGTAGTGGACCTAGCACCGATTTTGTGGCACTCCACTGGTCACAGGCCTCCAGTCTGAAAAACAACCCTCCACCACCACCCTTTGTCTTTTAACTTTGAGTCAGTTCTGTATCCAAATAGTTGTTCTCCCTGTGTACCATGAGATCTAACCCTGCTAACCAGTTTCCCATGGGGAACCTGTCGAATTCCTTACTGAGGTCCATATAGATCACATCTACCGCTCTGCCCTTATCAATCCTCTTTGTTACTTCTTCAAAAAACTCAATCAAGTTTGTGAGGTATGATTTCCCATGCACAAAGCCATGTTGACTATCCCTAATCAGTTCTTGCATTTCCAAATACATGTACATCCTGTCCCTCAGGATTCCCTCAAACAACTTGCCCACCACCGATATCAGACTCACTGGTCTATAGTTCCCTGGCTTGCAGCTGTACAAAGCTCTGGTGTGGCCGCACTTGGAGTATTGTGTGCAGTTCTGGTCACTGCATTATAGGAAGGACGTGGAAGGGTTAGAAAGGGTTTAGAGGTGATTTACTTGGATGTTGCCTGGTAAAGAGAGATGGTCTTATGAGGAAAGCCTGAGGGACTTGAGGCTGTTTTCATTAGAGTGAAGAATGTTGAGAGGTGACTTAATTGAGACATATAAGATAATCAGAGGGTTAGATAGGGTGCTCAGGGAGAACCTTTTTCCTCAGATGGTGATGACTAGCACGAGTGGACATAGCTTTAAATTGAGGGTTGATAGATATAGGACAGATGTCGGGGTAGTTCCTTTATTCAGAGAGTAGTAGGCGTGTGGAACGCCCTACCTACAACTGGCATAGTCTTGTCAACTTTAAGGGTATTTAAATGGTCATTGGATAAACATATGGATGAAAATGGAATTGTGTAGGATAGATAGGCTTCAGATTGTTTCCACAGGTCGGCGCAACATCAAGGGCCAAAGGGCCTGTACTGCGTTGCAATGTTCTATGTTTTATGTTCTATGATAATATAGTCTACACACTTAGGCCCCAAGAACCAGTGTGGGGCATGCATGGGGGGCTCAGTAGTTAACACTGCTGCCTCAGAGCACCAGGGACTTGGGTTCGTTTCTACCCTAAGGTGACCATCTGTGTGAAATTTGCACCTTCTCCCCGTATCTGCATGGGTTTGCTCCAGTTTCTTCTCTCAGTCCAAAGATATGCTGGTTAGCTGGATTAGCCATCTTTAAAAAATTGCTGTCTAATGTCCAGGCATGTGCAGATTTGGTGGGTTAGCCATGGTTAAAAAAAAACCTAACGTGGGGTTGTCAAGATGGGATGCTCTTTGGAGGGTCAGTGCAGACTCAATGAGCTGAGTGGCCTATTTCTGCTATAGGGATTCTCTGCAAGAGATGACCTTCACTTTTCATATCACCACTTCATCATTCCTTGTTCACCCTTACATAGAATCAATTCAGTTTCTACATTGCCATCAAGGGATCCAAAGTCAATCAAATGTATCATTTTGGAAAAGAGTGGTTTAGCATTTTGCTTATCAAGTCCAGAGGCTTTCTTGAAGTATACATTTTGAGCATTAATATATGCTGAGAAATGACACATAAGGAAAAATGTTGCTTTGAAAGCTTGTGAAATAATCACTTAAACTGGCAGACCTCCAGCTGAAGAAATCACATTGGTGTCATAAACAATGAGAGTAGTGTCCGGATAAACCTCAAGTCTAGGGTTATCAGATTTAGCCGTCTATTAGAATTTAATATTAAATAGTGGATTGTTGAGAAACTTAGAATGGTAGCAGCTGCTACAATTCAAGTTGTGAGTTGTGCTGCAGAACCACCTAATGAATGAGCCACGCTCTGAAAGCTAGTGCTTCCAAATAAACCTGTTGGATTATAACCTGGTGCTGTGCGATTTTTAATTGCAGAGAGTAAGACTTCAGTGAATATTAACCTGCATTGGTGGAGACTTATTTTTGGTAGAATGCTTAGGATTAACGCTGCCCACCCCAGCCCATCAATCCAACTGAACCAAACATTTCGGCAGGACCCAGACAAAACCTTGAACCTTTCTTTTCCATCACCTTTATTTTCAGCAGACATTCCAGGCAATGTGTCTCTTCCACAGTGTCTCTTTGGCACGGTGGCTCAGTGGTTAGCACCGCTGCCTCACAGCGTCAGAGACCTGAGTTTGATTCCAACCTTGGGTGACTATCTGCATGGAGTGTCGTGGAAATTAAATCGACTTCACTCAACTGTTAGCAAGAGCAAAGAAAGGAGTTTTATTTAAATTCTGCAGACTTTACCCAGTGCATTCAGCTAGATGCCTCAATGTAAGGGGTACCTGAGCAATGTTCAGATAATCGCCTTATACTGTTTCTTCTCACACTCTCAAGGGCAAAGACTGGGAAAACTCAAGTTGTTATTCTCTTATCCTCTGGTATTGGACATAACAGTGCTTCAGCTTTCGTTGAGTTCGACTGTCGCAGGTTGAGTTGAATGTTCGCAAAATTCAAACCGAGACAAGCTGGCTGCAAACCTCATCAAAGTATTGTTTACAAAGCTTAGCACAGCATTAAATTTTAGAAAGTCATTCTCTTTCAAATTCCACAGTAAATGTAAAATTTCTTATAAATGTAAAATTTCCTAATTTTCCATTACAGGAGTTTGTACATGTCTGCCTGGGTTTCCTCCACGGGCTCCGGTTTCCTCCCACTGTCTAGAGATGTGCAAGTCAAGTGCATTGGCCATGCAAAATTACCCATAGTGTTAGGTGCGTTAGTCAAAGGAAAATGGGTCTGAGTGGATTACTCTTCGGAGGGTCAGTGTGGACTTGTTGGGCCGAAGAGCCTGTTTCCACAGTGTAGGGAATCTAATCTAATGGCTCGATTTGATGATTGGATTTTGCTGGAGTGGGGATATTATGCTGTTTCTTTTAATTCTCCAGAAGGCCAGCAAGGAAATGAAAGGGAATGCCGATGTGGAGTAACAATAAAAAAAAGATCCAAAGCTTTCACACTTATCTCAGTAGTTCATTTGTGGTCGCAGTAATGAAAATGGCTTTTGGGCAAGGCCCATTGTTGATTGCGACCCCTGAAGGAAAGTGTAATTGAGTAAAAATCTGCCCAATATTTGGAGACTTCAGGGAGAAATCATTTACCTCGGTGCTAATCCTGACTCCAGGCTCTTTATCTGCGACCCTCTTCCCTTTTACTTACTGAGGGTGAGTGAAGGGGAGAGGGTGGTATGATACAAGCCTGGAGACAGAATTATTGTCATTACATTAGGGAAATGTTCCTTGAAGAGGGACAATAGGATCCTTAATCTCTAGTTGAAGACCGGAGAGAGACATTGGCTCCTTGGTTTAGTAACCCCCTCTGTCCATGTTGTGCTGAAAGCATGAAAGACCAGGAGAAAGGGTTTGAAGCCAGAGTCTGGACACTGTTCCTCTGCCACCTTCAATGCCAACTGGAACTTTTGTGGGATAGAGACATGGAGTCATACAGCACGGAAACAGATCTTTCGGTCCAACCCGTCCATGTTGATTCCCACACCTTACTATCATTTACCTACATATTGGTCAGACAAAGATGCACATCACATCAGGGGGGTGGATGTCACTGGATTAGTAATCCAGAAGCCTGGGCTAATGGTCTGACGATATGGGTGCAAACCCTACCAAGGTGTCAACAGGGAACACAGTCACATAGCTCAGTTATAGAACATAGAACATAGAACAATACAGCACAGAACATATTTGGGGTTGGTCTTATTACCCAGTCTGATTCCTGCCTGCCTTTCTGCCACCCTCCTCATTGTCCTTAACCAGCCAGGGGCTGCCTCTCCCACACCCCATCAAGGCAGCCCTTCCTGGGGCCTTGCTCCCTAACAACCACTCCAACTGCAGCTCCAGACCCGCCCTCCACACGATTCCTGTCACCACCAATCCCAGACCATATTCTGACAGCATTATTGCCATTCCTTCATTTCTCAATGTGTTGCACCACCAATTGGCACCACCGCCTGTGAGCTGCTGAGCCTACAATCACTGCCTGCCTGCTGCTGAACACCAGGACCCTCTCCTGGCTCTCTTTGGCATCCTAACAAATATTTGTTTGAGCCTAGGCTTACCTAAGACATGGGCCAACATATTCACCAATCTGAGGTATCACCTTGGTTCAAGACTACAGACCATTGATATAGGAGCAGGTTAAGGCCATTCAGCCCATCGAGTCTGCTTCACCATTTGATCATAGCTGATATGTTTCTCAAATCTACTCTTCTGCCTTCTCCTTGTATCCCATGATTCCCTTGCTAATCAAGTGCCTATCTTTTCTCCTTTAAATACTCAATAACTTGACTTCCGCAGCCCTCTGAGGCAATGAGTTCCACAGATTCACCACCCTCTGGCTGAAGAAATTCCTCCTCATCTCAGTTCTAAGAGGTTGTCACTTCACTCTGAGGCTGTATCCTCAGGTCCTAGTCTCTCCTACCAGTGGAAAAATCTTCTCAATGTCCGTTCTATCCAGACATTTCAGTATGCTGCAAGTTTCAATCACATAACCCCACTACCCTATCCTTCTAAACTCTATGGAGTATCAATACAACTCCATCATAAGCTTTTTCACAAAAATCCACTGGCCCTCTACCATCACATTCAAATCCTCACCTGCATTTCTCCCACCAAAATAATGCAACAAAATGGAAATGTTATACATTTTATTCACCAAGTAATAAAACCTGAGTTTTTAAGTTAATAACTTATCTCAGGATTGGGTTGACATTACTGAATTGATCTTCACTGTCATGGACAATAAACTCCCCTCACTCACCAGTGGTATTGACTTGTGTGCTGTTCTGTGTTTTTGAGCAGCATGCTATGCTGTATTCTTTAAGTGTGTTTTTATTTGTACTTTGCATGGAGAATTGCTATTTATATATATATATATATATATATATATATATATAAAATAGATGCACTGGTTATCACCCAAAAGCTGTCATGTGCTAGTAGCAATATGGTTGAAAAGTGTGGTGCTGGAAAAGCGCATCAGGCCAGGCAGCATCCAAGGAGCAGGAGAATCAACGTTTCGCTCATAAGCCCTTCTTCAATATGATGCCTGTCATGTTGAATCATTCAATTGTTACATATTGATTATTCCTCACAATTGATGTTCACCGTGCTTGATTAGTTAAGGGCGTGGATTCTGAGGAAAGTAAATAAATCTGGACACTAGCTGCTCAAAGTTACTGGAAGCAAAAAAGGTTGTAAGCATGGGTTAGGCATTTTTTTTTAAAAAGTAAGTAAATTCATGTTGTTATATATAAGTAAGCTGGTATGTCATTTCTGCATAGCTTGGAGATATAAAATCTACAACAGCGTCAAACGCGTGACAAATCACACTCAATTCTCCACTTGGTAATTGTGATTTAATTTCTCTGCAAGGAAAACATTTTTGTGCATGTCAACTTTGATTTGAGGGTTTATTTTATAAAGAAGGAAGTCTGGTTTTATTTTTGCATGCGTTCAGCAACGTTAGTGATCGGGTCTGTTTGCATATGTACTCCCATGTTTCTTGTGCGAGGAGGCATTTGGTATTACCAGATCAGATATAACAAAGGCAAACATAAGGCTGTCTGAATTCTACCCAAGCCATTGTCCTCAAGTATAACCATGACCTCTCCCAGTTTCTTTATAGCCTCTGTGTAGTTGCTGTGATAGTGTAAGAAACAGCATATCTCCTAAGCACAATGGAATATATGACTAGAGCATCTGTGTTTTAGTTGTTGGTCAATGGATACATTTTGGCCAGGGCATCAAGAGAAAACTTCCTTGGTGGAATTTGAATTCAATAAAAATCTGCAATTAAGAATCTAATGATATCCATGAAACTATCATCAATTGGTTGGAAAAAAATCTACTACTAATGTACTTTAAGGATGGAAATCTGACAGTCTTACTTGGTCTGGTTGGCATGTGACTCCACACCCACAACAATATGGTAGACTCTCATCTAGACTTTGGGCAATTGGAGACAAGTAATAAATGCTGACTAACCATTGACACTCACATTCCTGGCATGAGTTAAAACTAAAATTAAAAATAGTTCTGTGAGATTTTCAAAGCTACTTGTTTGCCCATTGTGAGGAATAACATAAATGTTGTTTCATCAGGTAAAACACTGTACTGGAGTCATATGGAAGCCATTTTCTTCTCCCTTCCCTCCTTCACTTGCCTCTCTGTCTTTCCTTTCTCTCTTGCCTGGACCCCACTCCCACCCACACTCTCCAGCTCCTCTTACCCTTCCATCTTATCTCCCTTCTCTCTTGACCTCCCCCGCCATCCCCATTAAGTGTCCACTCCCACCTCGTCCTCCAAACTGTGGGTCAAACCCCTTCCTCTGCAACCTCACACACTCTCTCTGTCTTCCATCTTTCTTCCCCCACCCATCCCTCCACCTTCAACGCTTCTCTTCGCTCCCCCTCATTCAGCTTCCCCATCTCCATAAGGGCAACACGGTGGCTCAGTGGTTAGCATTGCCGCCTCACAACACCAGGAACCCGGGTTCAGTTCCAGCCTCGGGCGACTACTTGTGTTGAAGTTTGCACGTGCTTCTCAATTCTTTGTGGGTTTTCTCCCACAGTCCAAAGATGGTTGCAGGGAGTTAGGTAGATTGGCCATGGGAAATGCATACTTATGGCGATTGGGTGGGGAGGGGAGAGATCTGTGTGTGGGATGCTATTCAGAGGGGGTCAGTATGGGCTGAATGGCCTGCTTCCACACTGCAGTGATTCCAACTCTGAACCCCCTGTTTTCTTAACTCCTCCTTCATTTCCTATCTCCTTCTTCCTCCTTCCCCCACCTCCACACCTCTCACCTTCTTTTGTCTCCCCCTCCTCCTGTGGCGAATTGGAATGGTGAAGTGATTGCAAGATTGTGGTTCTGAGCAAAGCATTGGGCAGTATCATTTTTTTTGTTAAAAGTGGTTGATTTAAAACATGTCAGCACCTTTTTCTCATCTTGGCACTTCAGGATGTCAACCTTACTTGTGGGGGGTGGGGGGGGCGGGGTGGGCTGGGGTGGGCAGTAGCAAGCTTCCATGTTGGGTCAAATATGCCTTGGTCTATGGTAATTCCTGCCAGCAGCCTACTGGGCTCCACATTGTTGTGGATTTTTTAATTCATTCACAGGATAAGAGTGTCACTGGTTGGGTCAGCATTTATTGCCCACAGGACTATAGAGTCAAGCACACTGCTGTGGACTTGGAGTCACATGGAGGCCAGACCAGACAAAGATAGCAGTTTGCTTTCCTGAAGGACATTAGTGAACCAGATGGGTTTTTCTTCCCAACAATCGACAATGGATTCGTGATCTCAGTCGGCTCTTAATTCCAGATTTTTATTGAATTCACATTTCCACCATCTGCCGTGGTGGGATTTGCAACCAGGTCCCCAGATTACTTGGGGCTCTGAATTAACAGTCCAGCGATAATAGCACTAAGTCATTGCCGCCCTGCTGGTGAGGCACAGATGGTGGCAGGGGTGGATCTGAGTTTTCTTCTTGCCCCAGTCACGTTGTCCCTCCCAGCTCCAGGACCTCAGAGGTCAGGAACGTGGAAACAGTGACCCAGTAAGTATTGGCAGGTAGTAAGTGAGTTTCAGATTTGTGACCCACAATAGTGAAGGAAGTGCTTCTCATTCAGGATGGTTCAATGGATTATAGGTGAGCTTGCAGGGGATGAGATCTGCATCTGCTACTGTTGTCCTTCTAGAAGGTTGCGGGTCTGAACAGTGCTGTTGAAGGACACTTGACAAGTTGGTGAGTTACTGATTTTCATTTCTCACCTTTCTTTTACTTTTAATTCCACTCCATTCTGATGTCTGCCAATGTTGCTGCATTTACATTGCTGATTATTTCTTTATCACGTTCCCCCTCTCCCATTCCTCTGGCAAAGCATCCTTTCTTCCTCTCCCTGGTGTGGGTCACCCTGGTGGAGTTGGCACAGGCTCCAGAGAATCATCAGAAGGAAGAGTGGCATTGCTAGTTGATGTGGTAGGACTGGAAGGAAAGAAAAAATTTGAAAGTATGTAGTAACATCTGTTCATTTTTGTTTACAATATGACACGTGAGAAGGCGTCTTTGATGCCTAATGTCAGCTTCCACGAGTTTAACAAATTGCGACCAATTTCAGATCTGCCTCCTGATCATGATGCTCAAGACTGGTTCCAAATGGCAGCGTTTTGATTTCAAATGACGCACAGATACATTTGGAGTGCGATCGAACATAGGATCAATGTCAAACTTTTCCAGGCAGGAGCGTAGAACTGAACATGAGAAAATGCTTGGATTTATTTTGAAACTGAGTTCTTGGCATTTGTCACTGGCTATCATTAAACCTATTGTTCAAACACAATTAAACATGCAGTTGATATAAGAACAGCTGTCGCTTTTGCTAAGGTCAAATGATGCTGCATCTTTCATTCAGAATGCTGCATATTTAAAAATAAAACAAGAATGTTGCTGAGACTATTTATGCCCTGATTCCTACTCACTCATTCTCGCCACTCCTGCTGCAGTGTCTCTTTAATCTATTTTTCTCCCAATCTGCTTACTGCCTGTGTGTAATTTGCCCATTCTCTCCGTATTTGCGTGGGTTTCCTCTCACGGTCCAAAGATGTGCAGGTTAGGTGGATTGGCCATGCTAAATTGCTCGTAGTATCCAGGAATGTGCAGGCTGAGTGGATCAGCTACAGGAAATGCAGGTTACAGGGATAGGGTAGCGGGTGGGTTTGGATGTGTTGCTCTTTGGAAGGTCAGCGTGGGCCGAATGGCTTGCTTCCACACTGTGGAATTTTATGATTCTTTGATTCTCTCATCTTACTCCAGCATAACATTTTCACTGAATTCAATATGATCACCCTGTACAATGAACTAACAGAAGTTACAACAGGATCTCTGACCTCATTCAAGGTCAGACTAGAAACAAGAATAACAGCCAATTTCCCAAGGCAGAAATATGATTATATGATAAAATTCACAATCATGAATAGTTAGCAGACTACCTCTTGGTGAACCCAGTTTGATATGCTGACCCTAATTAAATGTACCAGTGTCAGTAACTTTACACTGTAGCAAGCTTGGAAATATCCCATCGGATATTTCTGTTCCTAATGGGTCATCAGTCAGTAGCAGTGGGTGAGTGAGATGTTCTTGAAACTGTCGTATGACATATTTTTCTCAGTTTTCTTACTTCTGATTCCAAATGGAGTGAGGGCTGAATATCTTCATGGATACCTTCAGTACTTCTTCAAGGTGACAATTGCACCTGTTTATATGACTGGGGAAATCACTGGGTATTCATCAAGAACAAGAAACCTAGCCAACATTATTTTTCTTATACTTTCCTTCCAATTCCATGCTTGGAATCCCAATTGTGGTGGCTCCATTGTTGGCATGTCAATGCAAGTCACTGGACAACTGTGCCTCAGTAATCTCCACATATTCTATATATACTTACTGAATCTTGGAGCTAACCATTAAATGTACTTTGATAAAACAATGCACATGTGAACTACTGTATTTCCTTTGATCTCTTCCAGTTATTAGTACCACGTTTCCAATTGAACAATGTCCCCATTATGCATTCTGCTACAAGCTCCAACTTTCATGCTATGACAGAGACCAGAGACGTTTAGGAACAGCAAGACCCCCGAAAGGGAACATGAAGAATACAGGGAAGTCATTGAATGTCTCAGGTGGAGCCTACAACTCACTCACAAGGACGTAAAGATGAATCCTTGCTATCATTGATCCAAACTCAACTGAGCAATAAGGAGACAAAATGACTGCCATGTGGAGGTGGACTAAGTTACTGTTTTTCTCTTAACAAGTGGAGTATAATTCGCTTTACGCGAGCTCCTGCTAGGGGTAATTGAATCATTCATCCGCTGATTCAGTCAGGCCATCTATCCGGCATCAAATTGGATTTGATTGGAAGGTCATTCTTTTTGTGACAATGGACATTTAAAATTATGGTCCAAAGCAATCATGATCATTACACGTTTTGCACCAGTTGCCTTTGCGCCATGTCAGAGACAAACTTAAGAATCTTGCCCCTTACCATTTCTACATCACTTTTTATATCCGATAGTGGATGACAATGGGCGAAAATGAGGACCGCAGGTGCTGGAGATCAGAGTCGAGAGTGTGATGCTGGGAAGACGCAGTAGGTCAGGCAGCATCGAAGGAGCAGGAGAATTGATGTTTCAGGCATAAGCCCTTCATCAGGAAGGGCTGTGGATGAAAATGTTTTGGAGCTGCTATTTTTCACATCTAATTATAAGTATGCAATGATACGGTCTTTGGTTTTTGTTGGGAAGGGATGCTATCTCAGTGGATAAATGCCTAATTTCACGCTTGTGCTGGAGCATTAGCACATTTGATCTGCAACCTATATCTGGATAAGATTCCATAACTCAGAGCTCCACACTGAGGCACAGCATCAGCTTCTTTGCGAAGTCTCCATATGACATTGAGTCAGGGCACAACGTATTGCTTCATAGAGATCAATGTGAGAGATCAGGAGTACAGTTACTGACACTCTATTCTGTTCTCACCAGCCCCACAGATTATCGGCTCACGAATCTGTAGTGGAACGAATGCTTGCAGAATGGTGTGTGTAATTCTGGTCTCCTTCTTACTGGAAGGATGTTGTGAAACTTGAAAGGGTTCAGAACAGACTTACAAGGATGTTGCCAGGATTAGAGCGTTTGAGCTATAGGTTGAATAGGCTGGGGTTGTTTTCCCTGAAGCGTTGGAGATTGAGAGGTGACCTTATAGAGGTTTACAAAATTATGAGGGGCATGGATAGGGTAAACAGGCAAAGTCTTTTACCTGGGGTTGGGGAGTCCAGAACTAGAGGGCATAGGTTTAGGGTGAGAGGGGAAAGATATAAAAGAGGCCTAAGGGGCAACTTTTTCACACAGAGGGTGGTACGTGTATGGAATGAGCTGCCAGAGGATGTGGTGGTGGCTGGTACAATTGCATCAATTAAGAGTCATTTGGATGGGTATATGAATAGGAAGGGTTTGGAGGGATATGGACTGGGTGCTGGCAGGTGGGACTAGATTGGGTTGGGATATCTGGTCAGCACGGACGAGTTGGACCGAAGGGTCTGTTTCTATGCTGTACATTTCTATGACTCTATGACTCCAGAACTAGAGGTCATATGTTTAGGGTGAGAGGGGAAACATATAAAAGGGACGTAAGGGGTAACGTTTTCACACAGAATTTGGTGCACGTATGGAATGATCTGCCAGAGGAAGTGGTGGAGGTTGATTCAATTGCAGGACTTAAAAGACATCTGGAATGGTTATGTATAGGGAGGGTGTAGAGGGATATCGGCCAAGTGCTGGCAAAGTTCCCACTTTCATGCTATGACGGAGGCTAGAGAAGTTCAGGAACAGCAAGGCAAAAGGGAACATGAAGAATATAGGGAGGTCATCATTCCTCTCAGATGAAGCCTGCAACCCCAAGTGGGACTTGTAAGTAGTACTAGGTTAGGTTAGGATATCTGGTTGGCATGAAAGAGTTGGACTGAAGGGTCTGTTACCGTGCTATACTTTTCTGTTTGTCTGATTCTTTGTGGCCTTGGTACAAATCTGGTGATAGCATCAAAGAAAACAATCAATGTCAGCATTGTTAGCAAGGGTAGCAACCTCGAGTGTCCACTGCAAAATCCTTCCCACAGGGGGCAGGATTAGTAGCTTGAGAAGATGGGGTGTTTAAAAATTATTGAGTGCACATGCAGCATGCAAGAGTGAAACCTAGCAGTCCATGTGCCCAGGGGAATTGTATGTGCAGTGGCAAAGTAAGAGTGTGTCCCAGCCCTGAGTGTGAGGGAACAGAGAGAGAGAATGTTGGTACTTCCAATGCAGAGCATAGCAGATAATTGACCTTCTTCCTGCACTGCTGGGCATTTCTTCAGAGCTGGGCACCTCACTGACACAGGCTGCTATCTGGTTTCAGGCTGCCTGGGTCTGATGACATGCCCTCCTTTGCCAATAGCAGGAAAAAGTACTGCCCTTCTTTCAACCACCCATCCAGGAGAACCTCCAGCTCATAGTCAGTGAACCGAGGAGCTAACCAGCCTTTTTGGGCCATTTCCTCCAGATAACGATATTGAGAACCATTGTTTGAAGGGCCTTTTTGCCTGCTTACAAGAGTACGCAAACTCCCAGCCTATCTTTGGCCAAAGAATTTAACTCTACCCAGAAGCTTCCTGGGGGACTTCAGTATTGCTCTCACGTTGACTATGGTGGACAGTTGTTACATGAAGGGGTCGGTAAATAATAGAACAAAATTAGAGAATTAGACTGCTAGTGCTTTTAGAAGGGAATCAACATTGACTTTTTCACCCCGCATCCTGTAAGCAGCTGTTTCAGTGATTTATGAGCTGATTGCCACTGTGACGAATCAGGCACCATGAATTGGTGTAGCTTATTCTAATGGAATTAGATTGAATGCTCTTGAACCTTGTGGATGTGGTGTGCTCATAGTGAGAGCAACAAGATCATAACAATCCCACTGAGAATGTGTTTTGCAGGCACGTGCAACTTCAGTAACATGATTTTTTTTTCTCTTATAGATTTCTTTCAGAAAATAAAGAAACCATTGATCCTTGTTTCTATATCCTCTCCAATGAAGCCCTGTTAAAATTGGGAAGCATCAGAAAAACAAAATATTGTAGATTAGATTACCTACAGTATGGAAACAGACCCTTCAGCCCAACAAGTCCACACTGACCCACCGAAGTGTAACCCACCCACACCCATTCCCCTACTCTATATTTACCCCTGAATAATTCACCTAGCACAATGGGCAACTTAGCATGGCCAATTCACCTGACCTGCACATTTCTTTTGGATCGTGGGAAGAAACCGGAGCACCCGGAAGAAACCCACGCAGTCACAGGGAGAATGTGCAAACTCCACACAGACAGTTGCCCAAGGTGGGAATTGAACCTGGATCCCTGTGAGGCAGCAGTGCTAACCAGGTGCCGCCCATATTGCGATTAACTTGGTTGGGTAGATGACTCGCGTAGGATTCAAAAATAAAGCAAACATGGCCTTCAAATTCTGATCCAGCTAATGTAGACTTGAGGTCTAACTCCATACCCCATTCCCTAACAAAATCATGGTATAAGATGTAATTTGGCAATATTCAAATGAAAAATATAGGATGATTACATGGACAACACAAAGTTATTAATAACATGTCAACGAACTTCAACAATGAGACATGGGATCAACCCTGATAACTTATCTCTCTGTAGTAATTGGAACAAGGTTGACTTTGTTGACTATGATTGGGGTCCTTGACTGGGGCTATTAACCTGGGTCAATCAGGACACCCTGGCTGATCAAATACAGAGGATAGGTGGGAGGGATGGGTGGTTTGCTGGGTTATATGCACTGTTTATCGGGCTGTCTGTGTATGATTGCATTCACTGTTTCCTTCTTGATAATGTAAAGTGAGATTCGAGGTTTGTCCTTGTTTCCCTGTGAACTGGTTGTACTGTGGGGTTTGGGGTCTGGCTTTACTGCCCCTTTCCCCTGTTAGTTGCTGTTTCTTGTATATGGCTGTTCATGTTAACTGTTTGTTTGTAATTTGTACTGGTTAATAAAATTAAAAAATATGTATAAACAGGGGATTTAGAAGCTCCTTAGTTCAGGGGACTGACTCTGAGCTGGCTGACCACAGCCAACGTAGGGTGACTTGGTGACTGGATACTGGTTATTACACTCTCCTAAGAAGGCTAGCTGGCAGAATCATTTTAGTAAATGGACATTTTAAAATCTAAATGTAAATCAAAGTCGGTGTTTGCATGGTAAAAATCTATAGCTTAAACTGGTGTTTCCTTTATCTATATTACAGTCACTACAGTGAGCAAAATTTATTTGTGTACAGCATTTTGTAATATGTTTAGCATGAAATCCTGGTTATAATCTAGTAGGCACCAAATTGAAACCGTTATGGATTTTTTTTTCCCCAATGCTGCTCTTGTATTTAGTTATGACTCTTTTGTTCTGCTGCACACATTTCTCAGAATACCTTTTAGCAATTCAGAACAAGAAGGTCCACAGATCATTGCCTATTCTGAAATTGAGAAACAAGCACCTTGATCTGATAACAGGGATTCTGTCTTGATCTCAAATATTGCATAAAAGAAATGGTATTTATAGAGCACCTTCCACATTCTCAGGGTGTTTGGTGTTCCAGCCAATGAGTTACTAATTTTTAAATGTAGTCATTGTTGATGTGCAGGCAGATGCTGCAACACACCCACATTCTCAGCAGCAATGAGATAAATAACCCAGATAAGTAGCTGAGATTTGGTATTTTGAAGGATAAGTGTTTGCCATCACAGCGGGGTATCATGGGAATTTTTGCTTACTTGCTCCTAAACAGAATAATCAGATGGTGGTTTAGCCCTCATCCAAAAAGATAGAACCTCTGCCAATGTGGTACTTTCTTAGTGTTCTGCGTCAGACAAGATTATCTGCTTAAGATTATCAGATCTTCTTGAACTACCACAGCCAACATGAAGATTGAACCTGCATCTTTATATTGTATACTTGCTTGTATGTACAACAGAAATCATTTCAGAAGACAATTACGCCTTCAGCAATGGAAAGATGACTGCTTTATTCACAAAATCTCCCTCTTCTGTCTTCCTCTCACATTCCTTGGCAATCAAAACACGATCCTCTCAGTACAGAAAGAGCTGAGCAGCTGAAGACAGAGTAAAATCCTTCTTGTGTGATAACAGAAATGATTCTGCCCATTACAGTGTAATAGCAATCTGCATTTGCATGTTGATTTTGTTACTGAACACTGTAGAAGCAGTTTCACATACTGTGCCCCACACAGTGCCAGAGAACCAGAGCTTTTAGAAGCCTGTTTATAATTATATGTTAGGAAATCTGGGAATCTGTGAGCAGGAGAGATGTGTGTCTGTGGATATCTCCTTTGACAGCTTGTCAGAGGTTATACACCAGTGTCTCAAGAGCATTTTCTCATGAAATTTTCAAGAATATCCATCCATTCCTTCCATGTAAAATCTCTAAAGGCATTCAGCTAAACTTTTCTAGGCAAATTTAATATTGCAGTCAAACTTATCAGCTTGTGAGATAACTAACAAAACCTCTATATACTTTCAAGGTTACAAAATGCTTTTTATAAAGAACTAATAAGTAAATTGGAGAGAAACATTAATTCCTGAAACTTGTCTTTGAATGTATAAATGTTGTCCTTTTGGCTTTTAAGTACTTTTCACTAAATTTTCATTATTCACTAACCTTACCACATGCAAATGTGTAGGATCTAACTTGAATTGTCTTTTCTGGGTATACACTATAATCATAAATTTCCATTTAACATCAATATAATGTTACAATATTATTAAATACTGTGGTGACATATGTAATTGGAGTGTTAATTCATCTGAAGGTGATTTGGGTCACTGTTTTATCTGTGCTTACATCTGGCATATCAACCACTGAGAGACAACTAATGGCTGAGTTAGTTGACAAAATGTCCAGGTGAACTGTATAGTTTGACTGGTGCTAGTTTCCTTGTCCTGCCTGTGGTGAGTTTTCTGATCTCAGGTAGGATGATAATAGAGCTGCTATAAGTGCTGAATAAAAACCGAAAGAACCCGTGGATGCTGTAAATCAGAAACGAAAACAGAACTTGCTAGCAAAGCTCAGCAGGTCTTGCAGCATCTGTGGAAAAAAATCAGAGTTAATGTTTCAGATCGAGCGATCCTTCCTCAGAATTTCCATCATCCAGAGCACCTGATTTTGATTTCTATAATCTAGCCTCCACTGAAAAGCGTGCTTGTGACTATGGGTCAGGTTTCGACCTGGCCTTGATGCCTTCCTCAGTCAAGCTTCCTGCCAACCTTCACTAAACTGGGCCTTTTAATTATATATCCAAGTTGATGTCATTGCATTGAGAAGGTAACAAGTCAATCAGCTGTTTTCTGCACTTTCAAGGCCTCAGACCTCTGTATGTGGAACCTCTTCAGTTCCGCAACCTTTCGAAATACTTGCACTCTGCAAAAGTCTGTCTCCCTCAGCAACAGTAATATTAATTGTTCCACCATTGTTTAGTATGCTTCAGCTGCCAAGGTCCTAAACTCTGGAATTTAATCCCTAAACTCTTCTTCCTTTTTACCTCTCTTTACTCCTCTTGTCCTGCATTCAATTCCTTTGGGCACCTGTCCTGACATCAGTTTATGAGGCTTGATGTCAGGTTTTGCTTTATAATCTTTCTGTGAAGTACCCTGAATTGATTTCTTATATTAATGATGCTACATAAACATAAGTTGTTGTTGCTCCAAGTATGGTCATTTCCACTCAGGACAGCTCATTTATTCACCAAAGTAATGGAAATTGCTTTCATCTTGCTAGCTATCCCTCACCTTCAGCAAACCTTTCACTTAAGATTCAGACTGTGTTCTTTCATCTCCAGCTTAAAGCTTCAATTGGAGGTTTACAGGAAAATGAACACAGATCAAATCATTTTATCAACTGTGCACATACCCACAATATTAATAATAAATATACGATTCCAAGGACCTTTTCTTTTTCAAAAGAGAAATAAAACTATCTTCACAATTAGTTTGCATTATCCATTTAGCCTTGTTGTACGTGCCTGGATTTCATCCAACAGATCTGAACTACCGTGAGTTATCAATTTTGTTTTGTTCATTTATGAGATGTGGGCCTCTCTGCCTAAGCTACCTTTTAGTCCCCATCTCTAATTGGACTGGAGATCAAGTTGCTGAGCTGCCTTCTTGAACTGCTAAAGTTCCTATGGAGTAGGGACCCACATGGGGCTGATGGAAAAGGAGTTACAGGAATTTATTCCAGCAACAACAGAGGATGGATGATATAGTTCCAAGTCAGGATGGTGTGTGGCTTGGAGTGGGAATTTCAGATGGTAATGTTCCCATGCATCTAGTGCCTTTGCCCTTCTAGATGGTAGAGGCCAGAGATTTGAAAGATCCCATCAGAGGAGCAGTGGTGAGTCATGGCAGTGTATCTTGTCGCTAGTACATACTGCTGCTGATGTGCATTGGTGGTGAAGGCATTTTTCATAGCTAATGCTATTACGGGACAAATCAGATCTCACTTAAGTATCATGAATATTGTTGGCAAGTGGAAAGAATTGCACCATATTCCTGATGTGACAGGCTTTGGGCAGTCAGGAGGTGAATTACTCCCTGCAGAATTTCTAGCTTCTGATCTGCTTCTGCAGCCACTTTATTTATACAGTGGGTGCAGTTCAGCTCCTGATCCTTAGTAACTCCCAAGATGTTGATAATGGAGAATTCAGCAATGGTAATGCTATTGAATGTTGATTGGCGATGGTTAGATTCTCTCTAGTTGTGGGTTGTCATTGCCAGGCAGTTGTGTGACATAAATGTTACTTGCCACCTATCAGTCCAAGTGTAGATGTTGCCCAGGTCTTGGTGTGTATGGGCACAGACTGCTTCAGATTCTGGGGTGTCACAAATGGTCCCAAATATGAGCAAACATTAGCAAACATTCTCACTTCTTATCTTCTGGATGGAAATTTGTTGATGATGGAGTTGATGGTAGTTGAGCCTAGGACATTATCATGATGAACTCCTAAAGTGATGTTCTGGGGCGTGATGATAGACTTCCAATGACCACAACCATCTTCTTTTATCCCAGGTATGACTGCAGCCATTGAAGAGCTTTCCCCCCTCCCCCCCCTCCCCCACCCCCTCACTCCTGCTGACTCCAGTTTTGCTCAACCTCTTCAATTCCAAAATCAGTCAAGTATCTTACCATGGATTGTGACTATGTCTCCATCAATAGCTGCATGCTCTGTGTTGTGGCTGATTTGCACAGAAGGTAATGAATTACAATTAACCAAGTATCTCTTTTACACTTCAAAAGAACTGCACTGCTCAGTAATACAACTGATATACTGGATTGTTTTGTGCTTACTTGCTGAACATTTGCTGGTAGTTTGTGGTTTTTTCAGAGCAGAGCTCAATGGTGTTTAGCTATGCCTGCTAAGGTCATTGTTCTGGTATTTAACTCTGGATGTTCTTTCATTTCTACTCCCATAAGTCAAAGGAAAGCCATTCACTGCCAGGTTTAGCTGGACCATATGCAGGCTGTTATTACTATTAAAATAGTAGCATGCATTGATCCACCCATTTATTGATATGCTAGAATCTCTATAGTACAGAAAGAGGTAAAAACAATGACTGCAGATGCTGGAAACCAGATTCTGGATTAGTGGTGTTGGAAGAGCACAGCAGTTCAGGCAGCATCCAAGTAGCTTCGAAATCGACGTTTCGGGCAAAAGCCCTTCATCAAGAATAAAAAAATGTTATTCCTGATGAAGAGCTTTTGCCCGAAACGTCGATTTCGAAGCTACTTGGACAGTACAGAAAGAGGCCATTCAGTCTATCAAGTCTGCATGGACCCTGCAAAGATCATCCCATCCAGACCCAATTCCCACTCTATCTCTGTAACCCTGCATTTAGGATGGCTGACCCACCTAGTCCCTGAACATTATCGGCACATTAGAATGGCCAATCCGCCTAACTTTAGACTGTGTGAGGCAACTGGGGCACCCTGAGGAAACTCACACAGATATGGGGAGAACATGCAAACTCCACACAGACAGTTGCCTGAGGCCGGAATCGAACTCAGGTCCCTATGAAGACATCAGTAACCACTGAGCTACCACGCCAATCCATTAAAAACTGTGCACCATTTTAGAATCAACTTGGAATGCAAAGATAACCCCTGGTTTGTTTCCTCCACAGCAAACTGTTTTAAATCCTTCTTGCTATATTTTTCACTGTGACCTACCATGCCTTGAAATTGTGGATTTCTTTGAAATTGGAATGAAGGTGATCAGATGATCTTTATTCTTTTCTAAACTAACCAGGCTAAGCTTCCAGTGAAGATCTCCCTGCTCTATAACTCTGAACTCACACTTTCTCTAGCTTCTCATAAATCCCTAATATCCCAACATGCTATCAGCTTGCTATTTGACCCATCTTTTGTTTCCTGACCTTATTCCTAACAGTCATTCATCCAATACCTGCTCCTGATCTCCATAGTAACTGAAGCTACTAATGATTCTCTGTCCTCAGATACTGCTCCCCTCTTTATCTTTCCCTTCCGTTACAAAACTCCATGATCTCTCTGTCCTTGCAAGCTAACAGGCCCTTTTAATCTGTCTCCAATCCTCTGCAAAATGCTGGAATTTGTCATTGCCTTCCAAATGTCTGCCTGTCTTTACTGGAATTTCATGTTTGAATCCTCCTAATCATACTTCAGCCCTATCGCTGAAAATGGCTCATACCAAAGTCACAAAATAAACCCTGGGCAAGTGTGACAAAGAAAAACTATTGTTCCCTATTCTTCTCAGTCTGTCTGCAGCCTTTGAAATGGTTAACCAGACCATCAGCCTCTCATTATCATCCAGCTGGTTGGCATTACTCTGGTCTGCTTCCATTCTTATCTATCTGGTTGTAGGCAGTGTGGCTGTCTTCACACTAATGTATTTTTTTTATTTCTAATATCTACCATTCTACCCACTCTAAATCTGAGCTCATCTAAAGCTGCTGCTTATGACCTGACTTAGACCAAGCCCTATTCACCCATCGCCTTCTTGCTTTCTGTTGGCTCCTGGGTGAGCAGTTCCTCAATTTTAAAATTCTCATCCATGTTTCCAGTCACTCTAGGTCCTCACCCCTCTTTATCTCTTTAATGTCCTGCCAACAGACAGCACTCAAAGATAACTTTACTCCTCTAGTTCTGCCTCTTCAATATCCCTGGTTTTAATTGCTTCACTGTTGGCAGCTATGCCTTTAGTTACTATATTCTGGAGTTCCCTTTCCCTTCATTTTCCTCAATTTCTCTCTCCTCCTTTTAATGATGTTCCTTGAGACTTGCTTCTTCAACTGAGCTCATAGTACTAATGTCATACCTGGCTCGCTATTAAACATTGCTTGATAAGGTGCATCGTGGGATATTCTATGATTTTAAAGGTGCCATTTAAATGGGACTTCTTATTTTTGTCAAGTATTGTAAATATAATTTGAGACCAATAGTTAAACAAAAGTTCTCTTTCCTTTATATATCTGTGCAGATTTATGTGTAAGCCTATTTATATATCAGCGTACATATACCTAAATTTCGGGAAGAAATAGTATCATAACAGCATCAATCTGTCAGATATATATATGTATATATATTTATAAATGGGATTTCTGAGTCAGTGTAAGGAATAATTTTTAAAATTCAATATTTGGTAATCCAACTAATCTTCACAGATAATACTGTTACTGTGCAGGAAATAGAAACCAAAGAAATTTAATTGATGGTTACTATAGAAATGAAATAATTACAATAATTTACATTGTATAATTATAGGAGGTTCAATTAAGTCAAATCTAGTTTGGCTATACTTCAATCTCTTTTTATGTGTATCATTCTCTACTTTTGCTTATTAACATGAAAAAGACAGATTCAATATTCTAATGCTTTAAAAAAGGCCAGTTAACATCTACGAATTTATAATGTTGGAGGCATTGTTTCTAGAGCAGCTGCTTTAAGCTAATTGCATAAATCAAATTCGCCTTTTATTGTAGGTGATTCATAGAAACATGGAATCTATGAACACAATGAGGCCATTTGGTCTGCCAAGCCTGCTCCATTATTCAACATGATCATGGCTGATCATCTGTCTCAATGCCACATGCCCACCATCTTCTCATACCCCTAGATGCCTTTAAAATCTAAAAGGCTATCTATCTCTTTCTTGAATACTTTCAGTGACTTGGTCTCCAAAACCTTCTGTGGTAGACACTTCCACAGGAACACTGCCCTATAAATGAAGAAATTTTCATCATTTCAGTCTAAATGGTCTGTCCTGTATCCTGACACTACTACATGATTTATTTACAATGCTTCAAAATGCCCATTTCAGGTAGAGTTAGATAATTCCTGCTTTCTATTGATATGTTTGGGTTTCTTTGGGTTGGTGATGTCATTTCCTGTGGTGAGAGCTCTTTCTCCATCTCTGTTTACTTTTCTCTCAGTTCACACTCAGGCCGAATCCATCCACTAACATGAGCATCAATAGTAAATAGACTCACATAATCAGACATAGTGCAAATGAAAATCAGCATAATCAATCGCTAAAGAGCAACTTGGTAAACCAAAACACAGCAGGTATTTCAGTATATAAGAGGAAAGGTAACTAATTTAGATGTAGAAAGATTGGGCGGGATTTCCCAATCTCCCACAGATCACCATTCTCGTCCTTCTTTCATGAAAGAGGTGAACTCTGCAATTCTGACAGGAGATTCCAATCAGGGCTCCCTCAGAAATATGAAGCCGTTATTCTATTCTGATAATCCTTTCAGAGCCGAGAGATTGGTACTGGAAAAGCACAGCAGGTCAGACAGTATCCAAGGAGCAGGAGAATCGATGTTTTGGGAATCCTAATGAAGGGTTTATGCCCGAAATGTTGATTATCCTGCTCCTCAGTTGCTGCCTGACCTGCTGTGCTTTTCCAGCACCACACTTTTGACTCTGACCTCCAGCATCTGCAGCCCTCGCTTTCTCCTAGTTCTTTCAGAGCACAGAACTGCCAGAGGAAGACAAACCTCTTTTTCAAAGCCATTCTGCGGGTATTCTGAAACTTAAACGTCCTCACTTCCACTTTGACAGAAAAGAAAATATGCTGTTAGGGTGCTGTGAGGGTTGGGTGCCTGATGGGTTGGATAGATGGATAGAAACTAGTGAGCCTTGGTGTCAAGTAAGTAGGATTCCAGCTGGGTAGGATGGTGGCTGGGAGGGTGCATGTTGCCAGGGCTCTAGGAGTAGGGGCACAGTGCCAGGTTAGTAGGGTACCTGTTTGATAAGATACCAGTCAGGAAGGATGCCAGAAGTGTAAGGTGTAGGATGCCAGGTATTTAGGGTGCTAGATGAGTAGAGTGCCAGGTTAGTGTGACTCCTGTTGCGTAGGTGGTAGGGTCCCAGGAGAGTAGGATGCCAAATGGGAAGAGGGTAGGCTACCAAGTGGGTAAGGTGCCAGAATGCAAGCTACCACGTGACACAATGTTTAGGGTGGGGGTCTGGGTGTGTGGATGAGAGAAATCAGGTCTGACCAGGGGCAAGGATGTTTTGGGGTGCAGGTCTGGGAATTGGGCCTGTTGAGTCCGTCTCTGGGGAGGGAAGGAAAAATGACCCTGAGTCATGTCAGGTGGGTGCGGGAGTACTGGGTTAGGTCAGTGGCCCAGCAGCAGGGGATTGATCCGGGTCAGGTCTTGTGTGGGCTAGTGGCGTAGGGTCAGGTCCAGCTAGGTGGAGTTGGTTCATGGAGGGGGGAGGGTTTTGGGTCCGGGTTTAGGCATTGTAAGTAATCTGATGGATGTGTATTTAAGGGGGCAGGGCAAGTGTGAACCAAACATGGGGTCAGTTTATTAATTAGAGTTTGCATTTAAAAGTCTAAATTTTACTGAAAAAATATTCTATGTAATTTCGTTGGACTGCTGCAGAATCTCCAATTTAAATAGAGACTTTCAGAGTCTTCCAGATGTCAAGGAATTTCCCAGTGGAAAGTTCAATTTTCGTTCCAAATATCCTTTGGAGTTTTGGATGTAGGTTTGCTCACTGAGCTGTAAGGTTCATTTCCAGATGCTTTGTTACCCTACTAGGTAACATCTTCAGTGGGCCTCAGGCAAAGCATTGCTGCTTTCTATGTTTGGGTTTCTTTGGGTTGGTGATGTCATTTCCTGTGGTGAAGTCACTTCCTGTTCCTTTTCTCAGGAGTTGGTATATGGCATCTAACTCGATGTGTTTGTTGATAGAGTTCTGGTTGGAATGCCATGCTTCTAGGAATTCTCGTGCGTGTCTTTGTTTGGCTTGTCCTTTGGAATGTGCTATGATGTGGATCTCATGGAGTTCCCATGCACAACACTATCGACAATGACATAATGACTGTCAGGCCAATGGAAAATTTAGGTCATCACTAATACCAGACAATTGGATGTTAGTTTCATGAAGTGCTTTTTCAAGTCATTCAGTTATTTGATCCAGTTCATCTCTAATTATTCCTAAGTGATGTGCTATTAACAGATACCCACTTGTTATTGAAATTTTTGTTGGCAATAAAATAGTCTTGAAAGGATATCCTATTACGTTTACAGATAAAACAATGCTTATGTACTCAATGCAGTCATTAGCAAAACCACTTAGATCTGTAATGTTGTTCTTTTGCATTCAAACCAATGCTGCACTTCACTGGATTCTTTCAAGATATGTTATAATAATTCTGTGTTGTAAATTTTGCATCTTGTGCAATATATTGTTTTCAGAATTATAGGAAGAGCAATCAACCATACTTTTGCTGGAGTGGCTGGAGGTTATAGCTTTAACTTGCAATCCAGAACCTTCAGTGCAACTTGTATGCTGACATTCCAGTGCTACATCAGGATCCAAGCCCTTGAGATAATGCACTAAACTAAAATATTAACTGACTCATCAGAAGAGCGCACACAAAAAAAACATATCATTATCGCATGGAAAATCAGTGGAGTTTTTTTTTAATCTGGTCAATATTTATTCCTCAATCAAAATGATTAAAAGAACATAGACTACCTGGCCATTATCACATTGCTGTCTTCAGGATTTTTTTTTGAAAAAAATTGTCTGCAATATTTCATGGATATTATTACTTGAAAGGTAATAAGTCCCTTTAAGAAACTTAGCATATAGATATGCAAAGTACCTCAATCTCTTTCCATGACCATAGGCTAAAATCACTTTGTATGGCACTACTCAAGACAAAAGGTAGCTTCTACAGATTACTCAAGATTGTCTGTCAGAGTCAAGATTAGAATGGTGCTGGAAAATCACAGCAGGTCAGGCAGTGTCTGAGGGGCAGGAAAATCGATGTTTCGGGCAAAAGCCCTTCATCAGGAGTGACCTTCATTCCTGACAAAGGGCTTTTGCCTGAAACATCGATTTTCCTGCTCCTTGGATACTGCTTGAACTGCTGTGCTTTTCCAGCACCACTCTAATCTTGATTCTAATCTCCAGCATCTGCAATACCCACTTCTGCCTGTCTGTAAGATCTTAGTCGTATCTCAACATACCAGAGAAATTCAAGTAAACAAAATCCAGATAGCTCATTAGGTTTGCATATAGATAGCACAAGAATATTACAACATTTTCTGTGTTACAAAAGTGACCACACTTCAAAGAGATTTAATTGGCTGTAAAACAGTTTAGGATGCCCTGAGACTGTGAAAGGTGCTTTAAAAATGCAGAAAGAAACTGTTTTCTCTCTGAAGCTGCCCTCACCCCCCTTGAGTGCAGGATTTCTGGGATATCTGGTTAGACAAGAATTAAAGTCAAATGAGCAAATTCAGAGGCCATGTCAACCTCATTAAAATATTTAAATTGCCAGCCCACCATCTCAGAATGGTTTGGTTGCCATACCCGACCTCCATAAAATCAAAAGATAGGAAGGTTCGAATGAGATTGAGATTTTCAGAGCTGTATATCTCACCTGATCCATGTTTACCTGTTTCTGGGGATGCTTAAGAGCAGGATTAAGTCCTTTAGTGCTTTGAGCTTGTTTCACCATTTTGTGAGATTATGGTTGACCGGCAGATCAGGGCAGGACTTATGCACTTAATAGTAAGGTATTGGGAATGTTGGAGGATGTTGCCGAACAAAGAAATATTGGATTGCAGGTTCATAGTTCCTTGTAAGTGGAGTCACAGGAGTGGAGCAGTTCCTTGAAAGTGAAGGCGCATGTAGACAGGATAGTGAAGAAGACATTTGGAATGATTGCCTTTATTGGTCAGCATATTGAGTATGGGAGTTGGGAGGTCCATTTGTGGCTGTACTGGACATTGGTTAGGCCACTTTTGGAATACTGTGTTCAATTCTGGTCTCCCTGCTGTAGGAAAGATGTTGTTTAACTTGAAAGGGTTCAGAAAGGATTTACAAGTATGTTGCCAGGGCTGGAGGATTTGAGCTATCAGGAGAGGCCGAACAGGCTGGGGCTATCCTCCTTGGAGCATCGGAGGCTGAGGGGTGACCTTATTGCAGTTTATAAAATCATGAGGGACATGGATAGGTTGAATATACAAGGTCTTTTCCCCAGGACAGGGGTGTCCAAAACTAGAGGGCATAGTTTAAGATAAGAGATTTAGAGATTTAAAAGAGACCTAAAGGGCAACCTTTTTGTGCAGAGGGTGGTGCATGTATTGAATGAACTGCCACAGGAAGTGGTGGAGGCTGGTACCATTACAACATTTAAAAGGCATCTGGATGGGTATATGAATAGGAAGGATTTAGAGGGATATTGGCCAAGTATTGGCAAATGGGGCTAGATTAGGTTAGGATATCTGGTCGGCATAGGCAAGTTGAACCAAAGGGTCTGTTTCTATGTTATACATCTCTATGACTCAATAAATACCTAACAGTGGCCTATTTCCCTTTCTACCTTTGGTTAACCAAAATCTATCAGATTTCAACTTAAAACTAACCAAGGATTCGCTTGTGGAGAAGAGTTCCCTGATTTTAACCATCCTTTGGGTGTAATGTTTCCTAACTTGACTCCTGACGAGTAAAACTTCTCCCAAGAAGTTGTAGAGTCCTAGCCAGTACGAGTGAGTGGTACTGAAAAGCTAAGTTCTCCTTAATACCTTGAAACTTCATACCAATTTCACTCCATGTCTTCTAACTTCCAGGAAATACTACCCTACTTTTTTGTAATTTAACTCCAAGTCCAGGTATTAAATCTATGTTGCAATGACTCATAAGGCTAATACATTCTTTCTGTGATATGATGTCCAGAAATGAACACAGTACTCCAGATGTCTTCTAAGTAAGGTTGTATATAGTTATAGCATAACTTCTACCTCGTTGTAATCTAATCCTCTGGGTACATGACAATTATTTTATTCACCTTTTTGATTTATTTTCTGTACCTGTTCACATCATTTTATTTCATGTGGCAAGTCTCTTTGAATCTCCAATGCTGTTAGATTTTAACCATTTAAAAGAGCACTCTGATCTATCCTTTTTAGATCCAAAGTTGTTGACCTTACACTCCTCTATAATTAAATCCATTTGCAGAGTTTACCCATTCACTTCACTTAAACCGTTGCCATGACCCCAAGAAGCATTATCCACAGACCATCTGCGAAACTGTGAATTTGTATAACACATTTTTAGCTCCTTGTTTTAGATTTTAGAGTAATTCAAATATGAAAATAACCAGCTGAAAAGCTTTAATTTTAAGTAAGATCGAAGACTTATAATCATTCAATTTTATGAAAGGAGAGGGTATGAGAGTATTTAAAGCTAAAACAAGAACAACTGAGGGCAGGAGAGTTGAACGGGTTAAAGTAGTGAATTGTACCTCCTTTATTGAAAAAGGGGGAGGCAGAAAAGGGGGGAGGTTACTTAGCTTAACACCTTCTTCGGGAGAACGTTAGAAGCTATTATTAAAGAGGTTATAAAAGAATGCTTGATACGTTCATGGTAATCAGGCAGAGTCAACATGGTTTTGCACGGGAAAAATCATGCTTAACTAATCTACTGAAGTTCTTTGAGACAGACATGTACTGTAGATAAAGGGGAACTGGCAGATTTATAATATTTAGAATTCCAGGATACATTTGATAAAGTCCCACATCAAAGTTTATTGCAGCTCACAGTGTAGGGTACAGCACCCTGGTATGGATAGAAGATTGAGTGGCTAACAGGAAGAAGAGAGTAGGATTGAATGGGTCTTTTTCAGGTGGGTAAAACATGATGAGTGATGTGCCACAGGGACCAGTGTTGGTACCTCAATTGTTTACAATTTAGATAAATGATTTAAGTGAAGGCAGGGAAGTATGCTTGTCAAATTTGCTGACAATATAAAGTAGGAAAGTTAAGTTGCAAAGAGCATACAAGGAGATTACAAGAATAGACTTAAGTGAGTGGGCAAAGATGTAGCAAGTGGAGTATGAAATAGCTCCACAGAGGCCGGTATCCCATCACCAAGTCACCCTTTATTTATATGTGGAGAGTCCTTGACACTGATCCAGCTCCCTCAGAGTGAACAGAACCTTTGATACTCCTGTTCATACCTCTCAGCCACAGCTCCCTGATTGGAGCAGGTTAACATCCCCAATCAGGGAACTCATATTCTATGAAGTATACCTGGTTGCCCTCAGTCGAATCAGTACAGACCATAATGTGAGGAAACATGCAAGTAACTATTTTAGAAGGAAGACAAATGCCTGAAATAAGTGGAGTGTTTTATGAGGAAAATTTAAACAATTTAGCTAGAGTTTAGAATTATAAGAAGTAACTTGATTAAAGCATATAAAAACCTGAGTAGATGTACAAGGATGTTTCCTCTTGTAGGGGAATCTAGAATTAGGGGTTCAATGCTTAAAATCAGGTTTTGCTCATTTAAAATGGAGAGTGTGTGATTTTCTTTCTCTCAGAGGTCCGTTAGTCTTTGGATCTCTTTCCCTGGAAAGGCAGTGGAAGCAGAGTTCTTCAATATTTTCAAGGCAGAGGTAGATA
Source organism: Chiloscyllium punctatum (assembly GCF_047496795.1). NCBI lineage: Eukaryota > Metazoa > Chordata > Chondrichthyes > Orectolobiformes > Hemiscylliidae > Chiloscyllium > Chiloscyllium punctatum. The sequence goes on along the minus strand of NC_092742.1, from coordinate 84,823,102 downwards.
AATTATTGTTAAACAAGAGGTTTAAATCTGATTTTAATCAGTTCTGTGCAGAAATACTGATTTGAGATTACAATACTGAAAGAGCTTAATGGCCTACTCATGCTACTGGTTTGAATATATCCACACAAAATTATAACGATTAGGGGGGAATAAAAGATTTAAAGTAGGTACAGATAAAATCTACTTATAATCATGAAACTATGACATTGTTGAGTTCTGAGTAAAAGTCAGACTGGACTTGAAACCTTAATTTTATTTTTCTCTCCACAGATACTGTCCACTTGCTACATTCTCTGCATTTGTTTCAGATTTCACATTACTTTTTTGTTATCATTGTTGCAGGCCTGTTACTTCATTGAAGACTGCCCTTTGAAAGTGTAGGGGTTGAAAAATTGAAGTCAGAGTTGAGCAGATGTGATCATTTCTAGAGTTGGAGATTGCTTCCACAGGTGGAGACAGTCTTTGAAAGAAAGAGAGAGAGAGTGCTATCTTTTTCCTCAGTAGTGTCGTTATTAATGTGCTTGCAGATTTGTAGACTATTTCAGCAGAACTGTGGCTAATTTCTACTATTTCCTGTGATTCCTCTGGGTGAGAATGTTCCCTCAGAGTCCTTCCTTGGGACATCTGACAAAATGATGCTTTGTAATCTCTCCTGTATATATATCAAAAAATTAAGATGGCAGCTGTGCCAAAATTGTTGCATTATGCTTCCACATTCAGTATTTGGTGAGCCACCACCAAGAGAATCCATTGGAAATGAGACTTTGCTTACTTCTTGTGGAAATGCGCATTTGATTTGAAAGGTCTTCACGCATGTAATTATGTCCATTTGTAATCCACTTGGATCTTTAAGGAGATTGACAACATTGTAATTATAAAGGTTCAGGTGATTTCCGGAAGCCATTTCTCAAGATTTCTTGAGTCGATTAAAGACAGATAAGCTTTCTGCAGAATGTATAATATCATGACTGCCACGTTCATGACACGATTAAAATCTCTTTGTATTTTCAGCCACATTATTTACAGTGCAAACTATCTTTGTGTCATCAGCAAACATGGATATGTGCTTTTCCAAACAATTACAGCAAACCTTGTTTTAACTGGCATTCTTGATAAAAATTCTTTACTTCAAAAACTGCAGTCTACCACGATGTCTGAGTATTTATGCTGTAAATAAAGTATAACAGTGTTGTGTATACCTCCAATTACATTTCTATTACTTACTGTATGTTTTTACACAGATTTTTTGAGGGATGTTGGTGTCTCAAAGGGTTTACTGTGGTTATGCGTACCTCTTGATTATTCAGAATATTCGATCAATTGGGACACTCCGGTTCCTATAGGTGTCAGTTAATAAAATGTTTGCTGTACTGTTATTAATAAAACACAGATAGTAGTAGAGGTCACAACACAGGTTCTTATGGGATGCAGCTAGTCTCATCGCCTGCCCATTATCTCGGCTCTGTGTCTCCAACTGCTCAGTTAATTTCCTCACCATGTCAATAGTTTAACTTCAATTCCATGAATTCAGCTTCAGATAACAGTAAGTTTATGAAGAATTTTATTGGATGTCTTCAATATAACATCTGTAGACACTCTCTTCTCCGTAGCTTTTGTCACCTCTTCAAATGTTGCTGTTAAATGCAACAAATACAGATACAAATATTCCAACCTCTAAATGAATATATGAAATCCCCTGAGTTTCAGAGTAAACTGAAGCAAACCTTTTGCATTGGAAGTTCAGTATTTGTTTAGCAGTTTTTGCAATGATTAGATTAGTTACAGTGTGGAAGCAGGCCCTTCGGCCCAGCAAGTCCACACTGACCCGCCAAAGCACAACCCACCTCCCTACATTTACCCCTTCATCTAACACTACGAGCAATTTCCCATGGCCAATTCACTTAACCTGCACATTTTTGGAATGTGGGAGGAAACCAGAGCACCCAGAGGAAACCCACGCAATCACGGGGAGAATGTGCAAACTCCATACAGTAAGTCGCCTGAGGCGGGAATTGAACCCAGGTCTCTGGCGCCGTGAGGTAGCAGTGCTAACCACTGTGCCACCGTGGTGCCCATGGTGAATATGAAGTTAATTGACATTTTGACAGGAATAATAAATGCAAGAGTAATTTGCTGGTTCTATCCAGTGTTAAATATTTTCAGAATTCAAGTACAATCTGTACTGCAAAGGCTGACTATTGCTGTTCCAGCATTTCTAGGGCTAGGGGCCTAATAACAGGAACACTGTGAGTTGAATTGTCCAATTTGCATTAGAATAGTTAAAAGCATCAGGACTCATACAGTACACCGCTGAATTAAATATCTCATTCATCTTTGGACTCTATATTTGCATTTGTTATGTGATTTTGTGTGAATATGGAGCAGAATTAAAGGCACTGGTCTGACATATTGTGGAGTTCAAATATTATGACTGCATAGTCGATCATATTTTGGCATTTAACAACTCCCAAACTCGCTCCTATTAGGAAATACATGGTTGCACTATCAGAATCTTAAACTAAACAAAAAGCTAAAGGAGGAATTTTATTGAGGCCTGAACAATGTGGGTCAAAGGTGAGAAAGTTTGGAAAATTATACGATCTTCAGCAAGGTCTTTCTCAACGTTGTATACAACTAGTCACATTTTCCAACAGAGTTGTGGGTGTCGAGACCAGTTTCCTGCTAAGCAGTTGCTAACATGCCTTTTACCAGGTATTATTGCTTATTGTCAGCCTCATTATCTGCAGGTATCACCTTGAAATGCAGCACCCATGCTACTATTCACTGTGAAGAAATCAGATGCTAAGAATTCCTGACCTGAAATTCTGAGTGGGTAACTGACTGCTTCCTTGTCACTTCTACCTCTGGGTGTCCAGTTTGGATGCTTGGCACCAGAATGATCATTGAACACTCCATGGACAGTGGCCACATCTGTGGACCTTGGCATCAGACACTTTCCAGCCTATTCACATCATCATGGCATGTCCCTGATCCTCTTGAATCACACTGCTGCACCTTGAGGTGAACTGGCAACTATCATTGCAGTTCTGCTGCAAAAACACTTTGCATACAGAAACTCACTCCCAGCCCACGGATTGGACCAGGCTGCATCTTGCTTGCTCCCTTACCATTTGTTCCCCTTGAACCCAACCTGAATGTCCGTAACATTCCTGCCTTGCCTTTTGTGCTTTGCGCTTTCAGCCAGAGTGACCAAGATAAGAATGCTTTTGTCGTGCCTTACCGTTTAGCTCAAAGACAGGAATCTTGTCCCCAGTCAAGTTATGACAACCTCTGATGCCAGACCAGGAGTTTGGGCATGATCACTCAGCCATTTCAAGAAATGAAGGTCAGGGTTCTTTCCTTATAAGGGGTGAGGAGCAAAATACCAGGTGCCAAACTACCCATTTTGGCTACTTCTAATTTATTGAGGAGTACATCAGTTCGAGAAAGCAGGGATTACAGAATAAATTCTAGACACAACATTTTTCTAGGCTGCTAACATACAGAGTGCCTGGTTACTTGACATCCAGGAACAGGCTCATCTGTATGTAAGGTTTTCTAAAGGGGCATCATTTTGAAAGTGATAGTAAACAATATCTGCACGTATTGAGTTGGTGGGGAGCAAGTTCCAGGATTTTGATTCAGCAATGGTGAAAGAATAGGAGGATAATTCCAGATCAGAATGGGACACAGTTTGGCAAGGATGTGGAGTTGGTGGTGTTCCCATGCATCTCCTGTCCATGTCCTTCTAAATGGTAGAGATCACATACGTGGATGGTGCTGTTCAAGTAGCCCTGGTGGATTTCTGACTTGCATTTTATAATGATATGCACACTGCTGCCACTGTGTATCAGTGTTGAAGGGAATGAATGCTGAAGGTGGTGGATGGGGTGTACTGGATGGTGCAGAGCTTCCTGTGTGCTGCTGTAGTCTCATTCATCCAGGCAGTGTGATGTGCTGCAGAATTCCCAGACTTAACCTCTGGTGAAAAGTAATAGGGCATATACATTCTTCACCATGCTCTATAGATTACATCTGCAAAACCTCATTTTTGCTGAAAGGCCTAAACTTGACTTTAATGCTCAAACCTTTAGCATGGTGGGATAAGCCTTTTGACTCTTCTGTATACTGCCAACAGCTCATGTGAGCTAGATACAGCTCTCCAGCTATAGTCTGACGAGTGAACCATGTACCTGATTGGGCATATTATGACCACAAGTTCCTTTAATATTACTTTGACCTTGCACAGCACTTTGATATTTGATTATTTATGTTGTTTGCTCTCCAGGTTAACAACTCCTTCCTGATAACATCAAGTTCATGTGAACATTATAATGATGAACATCTATGGAAGGGACTATGTTTCCAAATTGAGGTTGTTCCCTTCTCGACATTGATGAAATCCCACAGATTTGTTTCTCTATTAATTACGTTAAAAAGCTCCACGAGAAGCAGCAACCTTATTTGGGCAAGATATAACTCACAAGCTGAAGTGAGCTGCAGAGTACGGTTCGGTGCTTGAATTGCTTTAATTTTTCACGACACTGTCACACCAATGTTGTTCAAGTTCAGATTCTCTTCACAGGATTAGAATTAGGAGGCATAGCTTCGAAATAAGGAGGAGCAGATTTAGGATTGAGTTAAGGAGGAACTTCTTCACTCAAAGGGTTGTGAATCTGTGGAATCCTCTCTTCACTGTAGCAGTTGAGGCTACCTCATTTGATGTTTTTGAGGCAAAAATAGATTTTTGAACAGTAAGGGAATTAAGGGTCATGGTGAGCAGGTGGGTAAAGTGGAGCTGAGTCCATGAAAAGATCTTATTGACTGGGGGAGTTGGCCTACTCTTGCTCCTTGTTCTTATGTTCTTACATTCTTTAAGAAATGTGAATACTACAAGAAGCCACTCTGCCACTTCCCAAACTTGCAGTTTTCATTAATAATCCACTACCGTACAAACCGAAATCTTTCCACATATTTCACAGCTCGTGGTGTTCTGGTAAGAAAAGGAACCTGGAGCAGTGACAACTCTTGCGCTGAATTTAATTGCACAGTGTATGACATAAGGTGTTAAAAGCCTTAAAGCTGCTGACTGCTATTGCTTCACTTTATTATGTTTTTAGCTCAGTTTCAGAATTGGATCTGTTGGCTATTTGCCCAAAAGCCACAGGGCAAAGCAAGTAAAAGGCTTGGCACCAAAGCTACTTTATGACACTTAGGACCAAGTAAGTGAAGTGGTCATTACTCAGTGTATGCAATGTACATTATAGGCATCACTCCTTAGCTTTTAAATGTAACAGTATCATTACATCTCTCATTGCTGTGTAAAGTTGAATGAGTCAGTTGCACCTTCTCAACAGCACTATTACTGTAATTTCAATTCAGGCAAGGTAATGTCTCTATTTTAACTTCTCTCCTCATATTTGAATGTGAAGGTGCCACAAACCGTGTCATAACATGATTAAACTGATTGGTTTAAGGAAGTGATTGTTGAATCTGGGATGACAATATGTGCATTATATCTACGAGTTAATTGACCCTGTTGTTCAGTCAAATCACTGTTGATTTGTACCTAAACTCCTTTTACCAGCTTTAGTTCTGCGACCTTTAATACTCTTGTCGAACAACCATCAATCTTTTTAATTTTTCAAATGACCTAAACCTCAACACTTTGTATGTCATCAAGTTTTAACCCTTTTAACTGAAGTGCAATTCTATTTAATCTGTACTGCAACCTCACTGAAGCCAATAACATCCAGCCCCTTGTATACTGTCTACTTTCAGAGAAAGGTCAGCATTCCACTGGGCTTTCAATTTTTGTTTGTGGGCCTTTTCACCAGCTTTTAGTGACTTTGGAACTTAGTTTGTCTGCTCGATCTCAGTCCCTACCTTCTCACAACCCAGAATACATTTTATCCTATCTCTCTTGGGCGCATAGTGGATTACTCCATATTTTCCCACATTGAATGTCTGGTTTGCCATTCACATCTATCAATGGTTCTTTGGAACATTGTGTTTCCCCCTACACGATTTCCCACCTAACTTACTATTATCAACAAAATTGGATATGTAGCTCTCTATTTATGGGTGGCATGGTGGCTCAGGGGCTAACACTGCTGCCTCACAGCATCAGGGACCCAGGTTTGATCACTGCCTTGGGCAACTGTGTGGAGTTTGCACATTCTCCCTTTGTCTGCGTGGGTTTCCTCCAGGTGTTCCAGTTTCCTCCCACAATCCAAAGATGTGTAGGCCAGGTGAATTGGCCATGCTAAATTACCCATGATGATAGGTGCAGTCTGAGGCTGTGCTTTTTTTCAACTTAAGGATAGGTCAAAAAGATGGATAAATTGAAAAATCTATGAGTACTTTTGAAAGCCTTTAACTTTTATAACAACTCCCGGAAGAGTGGGGTTTGATTTCCAGCAAGCTACCCCAATGAGTCGCGACAACCAGAAGTACCAAGATTTGTTTAACAACAACTAAATATAGACAGGCTTCCAGATTAAATGTATGATATCACAAACCTTACATCTCTGACAAGAAATCACCAGCAGCAAATGTGAGATAGCATCACTCGAAAAGGCTGCAGGCTAAACTGAGAGAGTTAAGAACTAATGCTGGCAAAATAAAGCTGATGACTTTCAAGCAGCTGTTGATAGAGTCATAGAGACATAGAGAAGACACTGGACAGCAAGGAAATAGACCCTTCGGTCCAACTCGTCCATGCCAACCAAATATCCTCAAATAATCTACTCCCATTTGCCAGCTGTTGGCCCATATCCCTCTAAACCCTTCCTACTCATGTACCCATCCAGATGCCTTTTAAACGTTGTGATTGTACCAGCCTTTATCATTTTCTCTGGCAGCTCATTCCATACATGCATCACACTTTGCGTGAAAAAGTTACCCATTGGGTCCCTTTTAAATCTTTCCCCTCTCACCATAAACCTATGCCCTCTAGTTCTAGACTTCCCTAACCCAGGGAAACGACTTTGTCTATTTACCCTTTCCATACCCCTCATGATTTTGTAAATCTCTGTAAGGTTATCCCTCAGCCTCTGATGCTCCAGGGAAAACAGCCCCAGCCCATTCAGCTTCTCCTTACAGTTCATAGAACATCAAACATAATGGGTGGCATGGTGGCTCAGTGGTTAGCACTGCTGCCTCACAGCACCAGGGTCCCAGGTTCGATTCCAGTCTTGGGCAACTGTCTGTGTGGAGTTTGCACATTTTCCCCGTGTCTGCGTGGGTTTCCTCCAGGTGCTCCTGTTTCCTCCCACAGTCTAAAGATGTGCAGTTCAGGTGAATAGGCCATGCTAAATTACCCATAGTGTTAGGTGCATTAGTCAGAGGGAAATGGGTCTGGGTGGGTTACTCTTCGGAGGTTCGGTCTGGACTAGTTGGGCCGAAGGGCCTGTTTCTACGCTGTAGGGAATCTAATCTAATCTAAAACACAGAACAATACAACGCCCTTTTTCAGAAAGCCAGTTTCTAATCCAAACTGCTGAATCACCTTCAATTCCATGCCTCTGCATTTTCTCCAACAGCCTACCATGTGGAACCTTATGAAAGGTTTTACTGAAGTCCATGTGTACCACAGTCAACTGCCCTACCCTCATCCACATGCTTGGTCACCTTCTCAAAAAACTCAATGAGGTTTGTGAGATGCAATCTGCCCTTGATGAAACCATGTTGAATATCTGAAATCAAATTGTTGCTTGCCAGATGATTATAAACCTTATCTCTTATAATCATTTCCAAAATCTTTCCTACAACAGAAGTAAGGCTCACTGGTCTATAACTACCTGAATCATCTCTACTGCCCTTCTTGAACAAAGGCACAACATTTGCAATCCTCCAGTCCTCTGGTACCAAACCTGTAGACAATGACGACGCAAATATCAAAGCCAAAGGCTCTGCTATCCCCTCCCTAGCTTCCCAGAGAATCCTCGGATAAATCCCATCCGACCGAGGGGACTTGTCTATTTTCACTCCTTTTAGAATTGATAACACCTGTTCGTAACTAACCTTGATCCTTTCTAGTCTAATATCTCGTACCTCATTCTTCTCCTCTACAATATTCTCCTTTTCCTGAGTGAAAATGGATGAGAAATGTTCGTTTACACCTCTCCGATCTCCACAGGGTCCACACTTAACTTCCCACTTCTATCTTTGATTGGCCCTATTCCTACCCTAATCATCCTTTTATTCCTCACATACCTAGGGAAAGCTTTAGGGTTCTTCTTTATTCTATTTGCTAAAGACTGCTCGTGTCCTCTCTTTGCTCTTCCCCGAAATATGGGGACCAGAACTGTACACAATATTCCAAGTGTGGCCATACCAGCATTTTATATAGTTGCAGCATGATATTGAGGCTCCAGAACTCAAACCCTCTACGAATGAAACCTAACACACCGTATGCCTTCCCAGATTTAAAAGCACAAATCCGTTCAAAGCCCCCCAGTCCTGGAAAAATCCTTGTAAATCATTTCTGTTCCCTTTCCAGTTTCACAATATTCTTCCTATAGGAGGGAGAGCAGAATGGCACACAATATTCCAAAAGTGGCCTAACCAATGTCCTGTACAACCACAATATGACCTCCCAACTCCTAAACTCAATGACCAAAATGCTATACATGAGTCGTGTGTGATCAATTTATGGCTTCAAACCCAATGGTGTGACACCCATCCTCACAGCAGTTGTCAACCAGTACTTCACAAATAAGCCTGAGATTCTCACTCTTGTTTGGCAGATGACTTCAGTGATCTCCCAAACCAATAATATATACTGAACAATGATAGTACAGAGACAATTTCTAAGCACCACACTCTGAAAGAGCTTGCTCTCCATTCCTCTCAAGCAGAAGTCATGAAAGCAATAAAGCAAATTTGCATGGGTAAATCACTAGGAACTGACTGCATACTACCGAAGTATTTAAGTCTGGAGAGATTCACATAGGTAGGAAACTCACTAATCCCTTTTACCTTGTCCAGGATCAAGTCTGCAAGGATGGTTCCCTATTGCATCTCACTAATATACAGGGAGCAAATGGGGTGGCGCGGTCACTCGGTGGTTAGCACTGCTGCCTCACAGCAAGGACCCAGGTTTGAGTCCACCCTCGGGTGACTGTCTGTGCGGAGTTTGCTCATTCTCCCCAAGTCTGCATGGATTTCCTCTAAGTGCTCTCACAGTCCAAAGGTGAATTGGCTGGTTTAAAGTGCCCACAGTGCCCAGGGATGTGCAGGCTAGGCAGATTAGCCATGGGAAATGCAGAGATACAGGAATAGAGCAGGGAATGGGTCTGGGTGGGATGTTTTTGGAGAGTCGATGTGGCCTTGATGGGCTGAATGGCCTGATTCCATACTATAAGTATTCTATGAAGTCCATTTGTGACAATCACTGTGAAATATTACTTCTTTCAAGAGCAGGAAAATATCTTACAAGGGTTATTGTTAATCAGATTGCCACTTACCTTTTACATGCTGGGTGCCAGAATCTCAGTATGGTTCTGTGCATGATATTTGAGTGCAAAATCTCTTCTGTTATTTTAAAGGGCTGCTCCTCGATTTCTGGCTGTATTTTAATCCCATGCTTTTGATCTTTTGCCAATCAGTACAGAGTTGAACAGAGAGAGAGTTAGAGGGCCTGCTCATAGCATGAGTTGGTTCTGGCCTAGCTAAGGTCCAGCGCACATTTAGGGAGCTATCGGAGTTGTCTCCTTTTCTTTGTTCTCTATGTCTACATCGTAGCACTCCTGGAGAGGAAGCATGTCCTCAATTCCTGACTCCAGAGGGACTGAAATATATCACAAAGATCTGGAATCGTATTTATTTTTCACTTGAAAGGGGCTCTTAACTTCAAACTTGGAGTTTAAATGGTTATGCCCTGTTACATTCTCTTGATTGTACTTCATTATACACACTGCTTCTGCTAAGTATTGGTGCTGAAGGGAATAAATGTTGTAAGTGATGGACGGGGTACAAGTCAAGTCAGCTGAATTGTTCTGGATGGTGTCAAGCTTCTTGAGTGTTATTGGAGCTGTACCTGTCCTGCCCATCCAGGCAACTGGAGAGTATTCCAAAACATTCCTGGGATTTGTGTCTTGTGGGCAGGCATGGGAGAGACAGGACGTGAGTTATTCATTGCAAGAGTTTCTAGCTGGTGGACTGCTCTTACAGCCACAGTATTTATATGGCTGGTGCTGGTCAATGCTAATCTGTCAGCAAACTTCCCCAGTTCTGACGTTATGATGGACAGGAGTAGCTGAAGATGTTTGGACCAAAGATGTTAATCTGAATAATTCCTGTAGAGATATCCTGGAGCTGAGATAATTGACTTGCAACAATGACAACTATCTTACTTTGTACTAGATATGACTCCAACCAATGGAAAGATTTCCCCTTTGAGTCTGGTTAGCTGTATCTCCTTGATTCTATACATGGTCAAATGCAGACTTGATGTCAAGGGCAGTCACCCTCATCTCACATCTGGAGTTCAACTCTTAGTTCATATTTGGTGCCCTGATAGTTCACAGCCCAAGCTGTAATGAGGCTAAGAGTTTGATGGACCTGGTGGAACCCAAATTAATGCCCTCATGATCTGTTGTTGATGCAGTAATGGCCTTTTGACCTTCTGCAGGGTACTTGTATCTGATAAGGTGATATTTTTGTTAGCCCCTTTCACGTAAGAACCAGACCTGAGTCATGTAGCACTGAAAAAGTAGAGATATTTATTATAGCTTCTGGTATTTACATTTACATCACAATCACAGGCATGTATGGACTAGTACTTAGTAATACAATCTTCCCTCAGGGTATCATGCTGTAAGTGACCTTCGCAAGATGGAAACAGCCCATCATACCATCATGTCACAAGCAATGGTATGGTGATGGTATCACAATAATATTAAAGGCATTCTAGCTGTGAATTATAAGACAACACATTGTAAATTCCATGTAACCTTTTTTTTCTCTGACTGAGGGCACCACTCCTGCACTCTGTGTGATAAGGAATGAAGTGTATGGCTACCTTTTCCTGAACCACTGAGTATGTTTGATCAATTTCATGCCCTCCAAGCTCCCTTGGCACGTGGTTCCATGGACCCTCTGCATTATGAAGTGCCTGACATCAGATGGTACATCAATTGCCATTGCATGTTCCACACACTTCCCCACCCCCCCCCACCACCCACACCACCCACACACACACACACACACACACAATATTCCCTTTGTATCAGTGCAGTGTTCAGGACTGATATAGCAGATCTTCCCTCTCTGAGATACAAAGTTCAGCACTTAAGTCTCTCTTCAGGAGTTTAGCACATAAACCAAGGCTGGCACTCCATTGTAGCACTGAGGGAATGCTACACTGTAGATGGTGTTACTTTTTGGTTGAGATGTTAAAACTGAGGCTGTGCCTGCTTGCTCAATGTATGAAATTGTGCAGCACATATTAAAGACAATAGACAATAGATAATAGGTGCAGGAGTAGGCCATTCTGCCCTTTGAGCCTGCACCACCATTCAATATGATCATGGCTGATCATCCTTAATCAGTATCCTGTTCCTGCCTTATCTCCATAACCCTTGATTCCACTATCCTTGAGAGCTGTATCCAACTCTTTCTTAAATGAATCCAGAGACTTGGCCTCCACTGCCCTCTGGGGCAGAGCATTCCACACAGCCACCACTCTCTGGGTAAAGATGTTTCTCCTCATCTCTGTCCTAAGTGGTCTACCCCGTATTTTTAAGCTGTGTCTGCTGGTTCGGCACTCTCCATCAGTGGAAACATGTTTCCTGCCTCCAGAGTGTCCAGTCCTTTAATAATCTTATATGTCTCAATCAGATCCCCTCTCAGTCTTCTAAACTCAAGGGTATACAAGCCCAGTTGCTCCAATCTTTCAGTTTAAGGTAATCCCGCCATTCCTGGAATTGACCTTGTGAACCTACGCTGCACTCCCTCAATAGCCAGAATGTCTTTCCTCAAATTTGGAGACCAGAACTGCACACAGTACTCCAGGTGTGGTCTCACCAGGGTCCTGTACAGCTGCAGAAGAACCTCTTTGCTTCTATACTCAATCCCTCTTGTTATGAAGGCCAGCCTTCTTCACTACCTGCTGTACCTGCATGCTTACCTTCATTGACTGGTGTACAAGAACACCCAGATCTCTATGTACTGCCCCTTTACCTAAATTGAGTAGGGGGTTTCTCATTTGTGCCCTGACTAATACTTAGGCCTCAGTCAAAAACAAAATCATCTGGTCATTCTTATCACATTGTTGTCTGTGGGAGACTGCAGTGCACAAATTGGCTGTCAGGTTTCCTACATTACAGCAGTGATTGCACTTCAAACAAGTTCTTCATGGGATTTAAAGGAATGGTCATGTAAAGTGATACACAAATGCAAATTATTCTTTCCTTGTTAAAAAAAAGTCTCTTTTGGTCTACAAACCCCTTCTTAGGTTAAAAATATGGATGACACAATCTACATTTTTTAACTTTATTTATGAATTACTAACTTGAGATTGGTGCTTCATAACTCAGATGAAACTTTAAAACTTACAACTGCATGCATGCCTCTGAGTCAGTACAATGTTTTAATATGGTGAATGTTTTGGCTCTTCCCATTGTATTATGAACCAGGCCCGACCCCTCAAAACATTTTTAACCATAACTTTGTTATTTGTTTTGATAAGTGTATCGTGGATATTCCCAGAGTGAATCAGTTGGTCTGACTGCCAAGTTTTAAACAAACAGAATTTGTTCACAACATTATAGAATGAAACACAAAAAACAGATTACTGAATATCCAAACCCGACAGACTGTCCTGTGGACTTATTGGGCTGAAGGACCTGTTTCCACACTGTAAGTAATCTAATCTAATCTATAGTACTTAATGATGCTGTTCCAAAGATACTTGCAATAATCCCGATATACAGACCCCTCTCCACAAAGATTAGAAATGTCACAAAAACCTTACAGGTTTCAAGCCAGAGGTGAGAGTTTAGCAGCCTTTTTCACACATAGGCTGCTGCAATTAACTCTAATCTAAATGAAGGCTAGCTACACAGCTAGCTGGCCATTCCCCTTTGATTATATCAGTTCTTTTCAAGACATGAAAGGCTTAGGCCAGAGGCATTTTCTATTAGGGGTAAACAAAAAGGGCCCCAATAAACTTTTCAAACCCAGCTTAGATGGAGCCTTGGATCATCTAGAACTTCTCTGAAAAATACCAAGGACAATCTAACCTTGTCAAAGGAACAGGTTTGTCACAATTGATTAAACATGCTTAATCAATGCAGGTAAATATTCTTTATGAAATTTCCCATTCTAATTGTGAATTTAATATTGTATATTGGAATTGTATCTTCCAGTTACACTTCAGCGTGCAGAAAATGTAGAACAGCTAATAGAACCATTCGATTATTTCATACTTAATTTTTAATAAACAGACTAAAAATTGCTCCCATCACTCCTCAGCAAGCAGGGCTTCTATATATTACATTAGGTGAAGGAACAATTTGTTTTAGACCTGCCCGTGGCTACCAAGTCTGTATTGCAAAATTGTCACAATTGCAGTCCTTCAGTACTTTCGCTGGGGAAAATAAACAAAAACAAAGTATTTTGGAAATAATGTTTAAATTAACCAAGCAACAACAGAAACAAGTGTGAAATGAATACTTGTATTCTGAAATGAATGTTCTTGGAGCACTGAAGTCTGCAGTTGTCTCTCATTGAGATTTTGTACATGCAGATGGGAAATGAGAAGGATGAAGGGAAGAAACTGTGGATGAAGGGAGGACTAGAGGATAAGGAGGAGATGACCATATCTTCATGATTCATTCTTAACATGTTCAGTCAACTTAGGAAACAGAAATCATATCCGATATGATCTAGAGCTCAGAGCTGATGTCCCTTGCCACATACTGCACTTTTAGACTTCATTTTGAGAAATGTTCTTCACCCTGAGGTACAGTATTTCTGGCTTTTACTGCTTCAAATGATGCTAACCAGATCCCCAAGGGTATGGCTAGCAAGTTCCTGATCTGTGTGTATATGCAGATCTCAGGTTTGACATTTGATACGAGCAGGACAAATTTACCTTCACCTGGGTGTCATTGAGGACAGCGTGATGATGGTAAACAGTCCAGTCCAAACTCTGCAGGCTGATGCACAAAAGGAGGCGACTTGTATGAGATACTGGTGAATTCTGGGGCATAGATCGTGGAACAGCCTACCATTGTTGGATTAACACTGTCACACAGACTGCTGTGGTTTAAAGAAACCCCACCTGTACCTTCTTGGAGATAACTTTTGATGGGCAATAAATGCTGGTCTCCCCAGTAATACACACACTGCCCTCAGAATAATTTATTTATGCTTTCAGACCAAGTCGCTGCTTTCAAAAATAAAAATAATGTTGGGAAAGAACAAACCAGTTGATAATTGAAGGACCATTGATGAGCATTATTGTTCAATGTCTGTGCTACCTTTAATTCAGTGTGCTAAATGAGAACAGATTATTGGAGAAACACAACATTGCTGAGACAAGTCTACTTACCTGAAATAAGGCAATGGTTCTAAAGGCGTTAATGCTGAAGGCCGCAGTAAGTTCCCCCCATCCTGCTGACGCCGTACAAACTTGGGTGGGGAAAGGCAGGACACTTTAAGATCTTGAAACAACAGACCTGTTGTCTCAATAGCCTTTTGTAATGATGCATATATTACTTACGTAACTTGTACCTGATTACCATAATGCAATAAAGTACATGTTGTTTAAGACAAGAGCTTTTCCTCATTGTACTAACTAGTAGTTTTTCCTCTTCTGCCTTGACCAAGTTGGCTCAGTAGACCCAGTCAGAAAAGACAATGGTGGCTTCCATCTGTCATCACCACACATTGGTAGTGGTTGGCATCACATGCTCATTGCACCAAAGCAGAAATGCAGCAATAAATGGGAAGGAAACTTGAAATATTTCAAATATTTTAAGAAGTTTAAGTTATTTTGTGGTTATATTTTTAAAAGTGCACTGTTTTAAATAAAGGATGAAAAATACTGGTATCTAAAACAAACGTTCCATAAATCACCATTCCTTTGACAGTGCCAACTGTTCATTTTCCACAGTCAGCCCGTAGTCTCTTTGAGTGGCACTCTCAATTATGGGCCTTTTGCTGAATTGCCCACTAGCAATGTTTTAAAACTGTCCATGTTCATGTTTATAGGACTATTCAGCCAACAGTTAGTTAAGCCACAATTTCGAACTATGTTCCAGTGGTGAAAGTTTACAGCCCAATCCAAAATGCTTCAGTGTCTCCTCCAAATTGTCATCTTAAAGTATAATTTTCTGTGCAATTGGTTGGTGAATTTGAAGTTCTTCAGACATTTTCTGAATGGTCATGGATTTTCTTTGATGCTTGGATAATTGTTCACTGAACATTATTTTCAGCAACTCAAGCTGAAATGTAAGAGAGAAAAACTGAGCTGGATTTTAAACCAGAACTTTTCAATGCTTTTTTTTTGTAGCTAACTCTGTCATTGTAAGCTAGTCATCTAGACTCGAAACATTAGTTTGCTCTCTCTACATGGATACCATCTGACATGCTGTGATTTCCAGCATTTTGTTTTGCTTACAGCAAGTACCTGTTTTGTTTTGAAGGATTGAGAAAATGAACAATTCAAGGACTGAGAAAGAAGTGTCCATTAAAGAGGGTGAACAAGGCACTCCTTCATTTGATGTATAAGTGGAAGTGTTGACGGAATTGATAGGCAGCTTTCTGCAGAGCTTTTTAGGAGTAACTATAACATGGAATCGACCAGCTTTCAGTCTTGAAAGCTCCCTTGAAAAGTTAAATGTGTCGTCAAGCAATCTTTATGAACTCCTTTCCAGAAGAAAGCTGTAACAGTGTGCACTGCTGTAATACTGACTGACAAGCAACATATTGCACTTCAAGCAGGAATTCTAAAACTGAATTGTCTGGACTGTATTCAGCCATATATTGTAAACATTGCAATGGTATGTGTCACTGAAACCCTCCAGCAAGTCAACGAAACCTTAAACAGCTCCACTTTCACCAGCAACATCCCTTTAAAACCACTTTTGGACACAGGCACTTAAGCTGTGATAATGTGACCCCAAACTCATGATGCTTTTAAATTCAAATGAAGGTCGAAAGAAACTATAAGTAAACATCAGGAGGTCTCTGGTATTGTCTTCTGCAAAGCTCACTCTAAACCCTAAATCATGTCTGTCCAAACCAGATTAGAACCAGACACTTGATGGACAAATAAAAAAAAGGAAGACCTATCCAAAATTTGCCCCTAATCACCTAGAACCGATCATGTGTAAAATCACTCCCCACCTCCACTTTTATCTTTTTATGTGTATTTTTTTGATCCCAGTTGATGTTTATTACTGGACAAATTGGATTACAGACTGCAATCTCACACTGAAAGCTTAATCGATTTTCTTTTGGTTCTAACAAGGCGTCTCTCATTGAAAAATAACATGGAATGCTGCAGATTAGCTTTTAACAATAAAACAAAAATTTATTAAGCACAAGAAATGAAGGTAACATAGAATAAACCAAACTATTTACATGTAATGCACCTTCAAACATTTTGAAACACATGATATAAATATATTCTTATTAATCCCAAAATACTCCTTTACAGATCTTAAAAACACCCCTTGACTGTATCTAAAATTGAATTGAAACAAATTGAATTTATTGTCACATGTACCAAGGCACAGTGAAAAGCTTTGTCTTGCAAGCAATACAAGGAGATCACCGAGTTAAGTAGCATAGATAAGGGGTGGCACGGTGGCTCAGTGGTTAGCACTGCTGCCTCACAGCACCAGGGTCCCAGGTTTAGTTCCAGCTTTGGGCGACTGCCTGTGTGGAGTTTGCACATTGTCCCCGTGTTTGCGTGGGTTTCTTCTGGGTGTTCTGGTTTCCTCCCACAGTCCAAAGATGTGCAGGTCAGGTGAATTGGCCATGCTAAATTGCCCGTAGTGTTAGGTGCATTAGTCAGAGGGAAATGGGTCTGGGTGGGTTACTCTTCAGATGGTCGGTGAGGACTTATTGGGCCAAAGGGCCTGTTTCCACACTGTAGGGAATCTAATCTAAAATAATAGGTCAACAGCAGCAAAAACAAAAACATAGGTACAGGTGAATGTTAGGAGTTTGTGAGTATATTCAGTATTCCTTCTATGTGTCATGTGGAGATGGGGGTTTCAGTGACACGAAGCACCCCATGTACAGTACTCGCACCAGAGAAAAATCTCTGTTAACACCCCAATAACTATGTTAATCATATTTTTCTTTTCCTTGCTCTGTTTCTCTTTCTGTATCTGATTTTCCGATGAATTCACCCTCTTTAATTGACAATTCTTTCTTAGTCCTTGAACTGTTTATTTTCTTAATCCTTCAAAACAAATACAGGTACCTGCTGAAAGCAAAAAAAAATGCTGGAGATCACAGCAAGTCAGGCAATATCCATGGAGAGAGAGAGAGAGCAAGCTAACATTTCGAGTCAAGCTGACTAGGTTGCTCTCTTTCCGTGAATGCTGCCTGATCTGCTGTGATTTCCAGCATTTTCTGTTTTCTTTTTGGGCAGACATCAGCATCTGGAGTAATTTGTTTCTACAGGTACTTGTTAGTTCAATCAGATTCTAGATGTTCGGTTTCCCTTTCTGTGTTGGGATTATTTCTTCATGTGTTTCTCTAGGTAGGTTGGCATTTATTGCCCAGAGGGTAGTTGAGAATCAACTGTGCTCTGAGTCTGGAGTAGACCAGCTAAAAATGGCATATTTCCTTCCCTGCAGGACACTTTAATGAACTTTCTAATTCCAGGTTTTATTGAATTCACATTTTGAATCCACTATGGACGAATTTAAACCCATATCACCCGAATCTTAGTGTAGATGTCTGGATTACAAGCCCAGAAATATTACCCCTAAGCCACAACCTCCCCTCACTCTCTGGGAGACATTAGTTCAAATCCTATGTCTGTGGTGGGTGTAATTTGAATTCAGTTAATAAGTAAGTTTTAACAATGACATCATGAGGCAATCATCAGTTGTCATGGAAGCCCAGTGGTTGACTTACCACTGTCCTCTGAAGTGGCCTAGCAGGTCAATAAGTTCAAGGGCAGTTGGGGAACAGGCAATGAATTTTGGCCCTCCAGAAATACCCACATTTCACAAAAAAAATTCAAGCAATTTGCCACGCAAAAGAAATTTTCAGATCTGGTCTTGGTAGGGAAAATCCATTAAATGCTCCATTAAAGCAAATTGTGTTCCAATATATTTTAAATGATCCAATGAAAGAGATACAAAAGGCTTATGGATGTAAAATTAAAGACCAATTGTTGCTATTCGAGTGAATTCTAATAAAAGGTGAACGAAAAAGAAACCCTTTGCTTCACAAGGGATGTGCAGGCTAAGTTGGTTAGCCATGGGAAATGCAAGGTAACAGGGATAGGGGAGAGTGGTGGATCTGGGTGGGTTACTCTTCACAAGTTTGGCATGGACCTGTTGGGCCGAGTGGCCTATTTCCACACTGTCGAGATTCTATGAAGCATTGCAACGCTCAACAAAATAAAATACAGCTTTGGTTAGTACGGCGTGTAATCCAATATTTACTACCCACCTCTGGCTGCATTGAGAAAATGATAATGGGCCTTCTTGAACTGCTACTGTTTGTTAGTTGTGGCAGTCTGATACAACAAAGTGTATCCTTTTAATGACATGATGCGGGGTCTGTGTGAGACAGCAGTTGGCAGACAAGCCCACTGGTTTGGGACAGGCATCATGTAAATGTTGGAAATAGCAAGGATGACAGCTTTCATCTCCCAAAGGAGATTCATGAACCAGTTGTGTATGTATGACAACCTGACAGTTTCATTTACCGATTTTTATTTCAGCACGTTTTATACTGATCTCAAATTCATAAGGTGCCATGGTAAGATTTAAACCTGTTATTTTTTTTTCCCTCTGGGTGTTTAATCTTAGTTCATGGACTAATAACTAACCACTACACTGTCAACATCACTGACCAGTATCGAAAAGGGGTCAGTCAGATTTTGCTTAAATTAAGAGTATGAGAGACTGGAATGTATCTTATGTATACTTTGGAGCTACACATTAAGCTTGTAGCTTTTTATCTTTTTTGTTTTCCTCACTTTCTACTCTTTCCCCTAAGGTTCTATATGTAGGTACAAAGTACCCTAGGGTGGGACTCTAAGTGGTGACCTGTAAACTTTTCACTACTTGTGTGAGTACATGTGACGATTAACCTAACTCATTCATTGTAATGAGACTTACACATTCCCGAGTTCATGTCCCAGTTTTCTCTGCATCCTGCAGTCTGTGAAGAGTGCTCTGTTATTAGGAACCTGTAGAGATGGAATACCTTTTTTGTCTATATGGCCACACACTTGCTCTGTCACCAAGATTACACATTAGATTAGATTAGATTAGATTACTTACAGTGTGGGAACAGGCCCTTCGGCCTAACAAGTCCACACCGACCCACCGAAGCGCAACCCACCCAGACCCATTTCCCTACATTTACCCCTGCACCTAACACTACGGGCAATTTAGCATGACCAATTCACCTGACCTGCACATTTTTTGGACTGTGGGAGGAAACCGGAGCACACGGAGGAAACCCACGCAGACACAGGGAGAATGTGCAAACTCCACATAGAGTGGGCGGCACGGTGGCACAGTGGTTAGCACTGCTGCCTCACAGCGCCAGAGACCCGGGTTCAATTCCCGCCTCAGTCTGTGTGGAGTTTGCACGTTCTCCCCGTGTCTGCGTGGGTTTCCTCCGGGTGCTCCGGTTTCCTCCCACAGTCCAAAGATGTGCATGTCAGGTGAATTGGCCATGCTAAATTGCCCGTAGTGTTAGGTAAGGGGTAAATGTAGATGTAGGGGTATGGGTGGGTTGCGTTTCGGCGGGGCGGTGTGGACTTGTTGGGTCGAAGGGCCTGTTTCCACACTGTAAGTAATCTAATCTAAAAAACCTTCTTACATTTCCAACCGTGTTGAAATCTTCATCGATGCCTTTGTTCATGCCACTCTCAATTATCCCAATGTTCTCCAAGGCCAACTTTCAATCTTGCACTACCCATAAACTTGAGCTCACTCAAAATTCCGCAGATTCCCGCCAAATGATCTGGAGGCAGTGATGGCTGTGACTGGGGGCTCTGGCAGTTGGCTACGAGGTGGCTGGTGTGATCAGGCAGAACTCTGCCGGTCTGGGGGGGGGGGGGGGGGGGGTGGCATCATGGCTTCTTTGACACCAGGAGTGTGGAAACAGCTGCAGGCTCAGTGCGGTACCAGAGCGGGAAACTAATGGGAGTGTAAGAGTGTGGGAGAAGGCAGCCTGGGGTGGGGCCCAGGACAGAATCAGACCCAAAGCAGGGGATGTTGAGCCCTGGTGAAGAGTGCGAGTCCAGCATGGCCAGGTGCTTATGGACTGTGGTGTTCAGCTGTCAACTGTGTTTCTTGATTTTTCCACTTTTTAATAAGAAGGACTGCAATGTTTAACTTTTTGTTTTCCCTATCTTTCTGCTTTGTACCTAATATTCTGCACCTAGGTACCTTTGTACCCAAGATGGCACCGTAAGTGGTGACTTGCAAACATCTTGCTGCACTCATGTGAGTACATATGACAATAAGTCTAATTCATTCACTCAAATGTGAGTGGTGCGGCCTCAGTGAACACAACAATGAGAGAAAGTCCTGGGCCACAACTTCCCAATCTGTATTCTTCTGCGCTTCTTTACTTTAATTTCCAGTAATAATTCACAAAATCCCAAAGGAGCAGCCAAAACGATATGCTGTGACGTATCCTGTGACATAATGCCAACTCACTCTGGAGAGCAATGCCATGTCAGGAACTTTAAATGTTCAACCTGGAAGGTAGGCATCTATAAACAATCTTACAGAGATGGAATATATTCAAGAAACAGTGAAGGCACAAAGGGGCATGGGAAGAAAGCAGGAATACAGCATTTAAATAGAGGATCAGCCATATACTGAATGGCAGAATAGGCTCAAAGGGCCAAATGGCCTCCTCCTGCTCCTAGTTTCTATGTTCCTATGAGACATTAAAGTAAACAAACTGGTGCAATTATTTTGTTCCAAATTATTAAACCTTTTAATAATGCGAGTTTTGGAATAAGTGTTCTTGAAAAGTGTGAAATACTATCCTAAATTAAACTGCTGGCATGGCTTTTGTGTTGTAGTGTGTTCAGGCCAGGGCTTAAAGTGTTTCTGCAAACAGTATTTATTAGCAATATACACATGAAGTCTTGGTAACAGAAATCTCTGCCGAGAGCTGCTCAACTTCCCAGATTCAAACAAAGTCTCTGTCATGTGACCGCCAAGGTCACTGTCACAGTGTACCTCAATGGCTTACCTTCATATCCCTTTAATCCCTATCTCAACAGCTTGCAGCAGCCAGGACCTCGTAACCCTCATATCTTTTGCTTTTCTCAGGAGATGGGATAGAGACTCTACCATTCCCCAACTGAGTTGCAGTCTAAGGAGGAGACGCAAGAGGCATCTGTTCATAGGTTAGACAAGCACAGGCAAGCTTTCAACATTGGACAAGCCTTTTCCTCAGTTCCTTCAGTGCCGTTGGGTCAAAATCTTGGAAATCCCTCCCAAAACCTTTTGGGGGTACCTACACCAAATGAGTTGCAGTGGTTCAAAAAAGGAAGCTCACCAACTTCTTAAGGGCAATTGTGGATGTACTTGGAGGCCCAGGATGGAGCATTTGTCATGAGCAAATTCATTTCACCCTCCTTTTGTACTCACTAGAATGTTTCGATGTCCTGGTCCTCAGAGAGAGGGAAGACAAATTGTGATGGTTCAGTCAAAATGGATCCAACATTGGTTATTATTAGATACTGGAATTGGAAGTTCATAATCTTTGTCTAGTGTATTGGTCACCATCAACATGCTTCCAAAATATGACTATTAGGTAATAAGTGATGCTATAGAATGTGTCTCAAATATAAAGTCTACTTAGATGGGGCGGCATGGTAGTTCAGTGATTAGCACTGCTGCTTCACAGCACCAGGAACCCTGGTGTGATTCCAGCCTCATATGGAGAGTTTGCACATTCTTCCTGTATCTACGTGAGTTTCCTTCGAGTGCTCCGGTTTCTTCCTACAGTCCAAAGATTGGTAGGTTAGGTAAATTGGCCATGGTTTTCAGGAATGTGTAGGTTAGGTGCATTAGTCAGGGGAAATGTAGAATAATAGGATAGGGGAATGGGTCTGGATGGTTTACTCTATGAAGAGTCGGTGTTGGGCCAAATGGCCTGTTTCCATACTGTGGGGATTTTATGATTCAAATCCATCTTCTAGAAATACTACTGGCTAGAAATAGGGGAAGGCAAGTTTGAAACACTTTGGAGATGCTGCAAGGCCTCCTAATGTTCAATATATGGTATTTGCTATATGTACACACATTTTTGATGACAAGTGTGCTAAAGGCCACATTTGTAATAAAGGGGTATGCTGGCTGACCACAAGCTGTTGACAAAGCAGGAAGGTCATGTTGCCAGTCATTGCGTGATTTCAAATTGATGCCAGCACAGCCATTTTGAAACTCCGCACCACAATATTCGAGCTATCTTAATCTCTACAACTGTGTTCAACCAGAGGAAACATCCTTCAATAGGCTTATTTAAATGGACAATGAATCATTTAAAATTACTCGGTGTATTTTTTTTAGTGTTGGTACAATTCTATGCATGTCATACTGCATTCTGACAAAGGGAAAAGGTAAAGCAACCAATGCCAGAGCACCCAAGTTGACAAAAGTAATGGGATTATATGTAGCACATGCATGTGGGTAACACAAATTGTTTTTGTTTTAATTTTTTCAGGGGTTTTGGGTGTCACTGGCTGGGCATCCACAGTTACCCTTAAGAAGTTGGTGAGCTTCCTTTTTTGAACCACTGCAGCTCATTTGGTGTAGGCACACCCCAAAAGGTTTTGGGAGGGATTTCCAAGATTTTGACCCAACAGCACTGAAGGAACTGAGGGAAATATTTCCAAGTCAGGATGGAGAGGAACATTGGTGTTATTCCCATGTATCTGCTGCCCTTGTCCTTCTAGATAGTAGTGGTCATGGGTTCAGAAGGTATTATCCATGGAGCACTGGTGCATTTCTGCAGTGCATCCTGTAGATGCTAAACATTGCTGCTACTGAGTATTGGTGGTGGATGTGGTGCCAATCGAATGGCTTTTATACCAGATGGCCAAACCTCTTGAGTATTATTGGAGCTGCACTCTTCTAGGCAATTGGAGAGTAGTCCATCACACTCCTGCCTTATGTTTGTAGATGGCAGACAGGTTTGGGGGAATAAGGAGCTGCAGAATTCCTAGCTGTTAAACTGCTCTTGTAACCACAATATTTATAAAGGATGTCGATGTATAGACATCTCCTCAATGACGGGACTGACAGGAACAGTTAGTAAAAATAAGAAAGCAACAAAGATCAGCAGAGTGTACTGTCACTGTTGAATGACTCAGCTTGGCAGTGTGTGTGTGTGCCTGTGAAGTAAGTACAAGGTTAGGTTAGCATTGGCAGCCCCAATTATTGAATAGTCTGTCAAATTCCTCTGCCAGTAGCGAAGATTTCTGTTATCTGTCCATGGGATGTGGGCATCACTGGCTGGGCAGCATTTATTACCCAGCCCAAGTTGTTCTTGAGTTGGACTTTGAAGAATGAGAGGCGATCTCATTGAAACAGCCAGGGGCTCGACAGGGTAAATGGTGAGAGGATGGTTCCCCTCATGGGAGAACCTAGGATCAGAGGGCATCGTCTCAGAATAAAGGGGGACCAACTTAAGACTGAGATGAGGATGAATTTCTTCCCTCAGAGGGTTGAGAATCTTTGGAACTCCTTGCCAGAGAGCTGTGGGGGGTACAGTCCTTCTGTATATTTAAAGTTGAGAAAGAAAGATTCTTGATTGGTCGGGAAATCAAGGGTATCGGGCAAAGGGCAGGAAGGGGATGTGAAGAGTGTTGGATCAGCTATGATCCCATTGAATGGCAGTGCAGGTTCTTGGTCCTGTTTCTTATGCTGTAATGGACTGCTGCTCAGCAAAGAGGTCCACCCAAATCTCTATATTCATTGTCCTTCTAGAAGGAATACACAAGGCAAGGAAAAATACTGTCAATATTTTTGAATCAACCTGTTTTGAGATGTAATTACACACATTGCTCAGACCATTGACCGCTCAGTGGTCAGTACTACTGCCTCAGAGCACCCAGAACCTGGGTTTGATTCCACCCTCAGGCAAGAGTCTGTGTAGAGTTTGTGCTTTCTCCCTGTGCTTGCTTGGGCTCCCCTGGATGCTCTGCTCTCTTCCCACAGTCCAAAGACATGCTGGTTCATTGGATTGGCCATGCTAAATTGCCCCTAGTGTTCAGGAATGTGCAGGCTATGTGAGCTATACCTGGGAATAGGATAGGGGGTGGGTTTGGGTGGAATGCTCTTTGGAAGGTCATTGTGAACCTGATGGGTCGAATGGCTTGCATCCACACTGTAGGAATTCTATGATTGAGTATGGGAGTGAGTATGGGAGTCAGGAGATCATGTTGCAGTTGTACAGGATGCTGGTTAGGCCACTTTTGGAATACTGAATATAGTTCTGGTCACCCTGCTATAGGAAGGATATTACTAAGCTAGAGAGGGTTTAAGCTGGAGAGGGTTCAGGAGAGATTTACCAGGATGTTGTTGGGAATGGAGAATTTGAGTTATAAGGAGAGGCTGGATAGACTGGCACCTTCCTCCCTCAGAGTGTAGGAGGTTGCAGGGTGATCTTATAGAGGATTATAAAATCATGAGGAGCGTAGATAACCTGAATAACAAAGATCTTTTCCCTAGGGTGAGGGAGTTCAAAACTAGAGGATGTTATCTTAAAATGAGAGGAGAAAGATTTAAAAGGGACCTGAGGGGCAGTGTGTTCACACAGGGGTTGTACGTGTGTAGAGAGGAAGTGGTAGATACAGGTAAAATTGGAACATTTCAAAGACATTTGGACAGGTACATGAACAGGGAAGAACTGAAAGAACTACAGATGCTGTAAGTCAGAGAGGAAGATAGAAATTGCTGAAAAGCTCAGTGGATCTGGCAGCATGTGTGGAGAGAAATCAGTTAGTGTTTAGAGACCAGTTCTGAGGAAGGGTCACTGGATCCGGAGCATTGTCTCTGAGTTCTCTCCCCAGATGGTGAGCTTTTACAACTATTTCTGTTGGTAATGGGGAATTCAATGATGAGAATGCCATAGAATGTCAAGAGGTAATGGTTACATTCTGTCTTGTTGGAGATTGTGTAACTGACTGGCATTTGCGTGCTGCAAATAATATATGACATTTGTCAGCCCAAAACTTGATACTTCTAAGACTTGTTGCATTTAGACATGGACTTCTTGTATTTGAGGAGTCACGAATGGTACTGAGCGCAGCAAACATTTCCTCTTCTGATGGAGGAAGATAATTGATGAAGCAGCTGAAGATGTTTGGGCCGAGGACACTATCCTGAGGGACTCCTCAAATGGTTGATCTATAGTACCTACAACCAGCTTGGTTTTCTGCCTAGTAAGCTTCCCTCTCCGATTCCCATTGATTTTAGTTTTGTTTTAGCTCCTTGATATCAAAGGCAGCCCCTTTCACCCCAACTGATACCATCCTGATTACCTTCAAAAGGACAATGTGCAAAAGGAGAGGCAAAGATAGTCTCGTACACTGTATCAACTAACATTAAAGGCAAATCAGAAGTCATTCTTCTATGGGCAAATAGTGGAAGGGTAATAAGATGGGTCTGAGGCAGGAGATCAAAATGACGACTGAGGAAGTGGCATGGCCAAGGTATGAAATAAACATTTTGCCTTTGTTTTTAACAAAGAACAGATGCTTCCAAAGTCATAGACCTAATTGGGTCTCGAGATGGAGGCACACCATGACTTTAGCCATTTTTAAGAAAGCAGCTCATCACCTCATCTTGAGGGCCAACAGGGATGGGCAATCAATACTGGTCTAGCCTGCAATTCCCACATCCCATGAAGGAATCAAAACCGTCTTCCAAAAGTGCTTCCAAAATTGTCACAAACTAGTCAAATTGAAGCACGTGCAATAAAGAGACAGTAGCAATATGGATACATAGTTGCCAAATGGCAGGAGAAAGATGGAGGTAAACAGTAGCGTTTCGGACACTTGAAGGTTTGTGGTTGACACAAAATGCAGATATGATGTAAACGGTAACAAGGATAGAGATAGACTCCAATAAAGCATGACTAGACAGTGCAATCAGTGAATATGTAGCAACTGAAATGTAATACAAATAAATTTTGGTAGGAAGAACGAGGAGAGGTAATAAAAAAAAAACCAAAGAATAGAATTGTAAAGGGGATGTAGGAATAAAGACACATGGGTTATATAAGCACACGGAAAGTGGCAGGGCAGGTTGTGGAAGCAGTTACTAAAACATTTTATAAATGGCATAGAGAAAACACAGGAAATCATGTTGACCCCTTATAAAAGACTAAACCAAAAATTTACGAACTGAAGATGCTGGAAATCTGAAACAAAAACAGAAATTATTGGAGAAACTCAACAGGTCTGGGAGCATTTGTGGAGAGAAAGTGGAGTTAATGTTTTAGGTCTAGTCACCTTTCTTCAGAACCTTCTGGCTTGGCAACAACTGGAGGATTGTATCGAATTCTGGGCACTGTACTTCTTAAAGGTCATGATTTGGAGACACCGGTGTTTCTCGTCCTTCAGGTTTATTTGGAAGCACTAGCTTTTGGAGCGCTGCTCCTTCATCACCATCTGATGAAGGAGCGTCGCTCCGAAAGCTAGTGTGCTTCCAAATAAACCTGTTGGAGGTTGAGCCAGTTTGTACTACACATCTGGTGGTTCATGATCCATTTTCAGTGGTAGATTTCCTGCTAAATAAGTTTGTTTTGAAGCTGTGTGATGCTAAATATCAGTGCTGATGTCTTATATTCAATATTAGAGTTGTTGACTTGCACAGTTGTCAGGGTTTTCAAAAGAGACACATGCCTTGAGCTTTTTGTGATGTACCAACTTTAGTGTTGTGGCTTTCCTGGGGCTGCAGTATTATAGAAAACAGGATCTTTCTCACAGAACATGTTTGATTGAATTAAAGATATATTGATGGTTGTTGCACAACACATAAGTGATGTCCTTCTTTGGAGGGGCACAGTGGCTCAGTGGGTAGCTCTGTTGCCTCACAGCACCAGGGATCTGGGTTCAATTCCAGCCTTGGGCAGCTGTCTGTATGGAGTTTGCACATTCTCTCCATGTCTGCGTGGGTTTCCTCCGGGTGCTCTGGTTCCCCCCATATTCCAAAGATGTGCATGTCAGGTGAATTGACCATAGTGTTCAGGGATGTGTAGGTTAGGTGTATTAGTCTGGAGTAAATGTGGGGGAATGGGTCTGGGTGGGTTACTCTTTGGAGGGTCGGTGTGCACTTGCTGGGCCAAATGGCCTGTTTTCACACTGAGGGATTCTATATCTTAATCAAAATAGTTCCACTTGAAGCTCCTTCTAAACGTCCAGACCAGCCTTCCTTGGAGGGCCAATAAATGGGGTGAATCGTACTTACGTTACAACACTGCATCACCCTTAAAATTGCTGCCTGTGTCAATTCATTCATGGTACCATCATTCTGATAGTTAACTGATTCTTCTATTGTGTCACATGTGCCACTTCAGTGCCATTCTGGACCATTGATATCTCCCAGTTAGATGATTTTGGGAAGGCAGGGTGAGTCGTGTACTGGCACTACATTGTGAT
Organism: Chiloscyllium punctatum; assembly: GCF_047496795.1. Lineage (NCBI taxonomy): Eukaryota > Metazoa > Chordata > Chondrichthyes > Orectolobiformes > Hemiscylliidae > Chiloscyllium > Chiloscyllium punctatum. Next base: position 84,795,252 of record NC_092742.1, on the reverse strand, counting down.
TCTGCCAATGCACAGCTCTGTTGATCCATTACACACTGTTCAATAGCCCATCATAAGCTGTACCATGGTAAGCCACTTGCTGAACTAGATTATCTCCCAGGATGCATAGTTGTAACATATTGACACTTGCTCCTGTGTTGATTTTAGCTTTCCGTGTGTGTTGTCCTGCCTTTACACAAAGTAATGCTAATGGTTGTAAAAGCTTCTGACAGTCTTAATGTCAGTATGCTATGTAAGGTTAATAATATGGAAAGCTTGGTCATGCTCTGAGACTTTGTCTTTCTGTTGGTTGACTCTGAACCTTACTGAATTGTTTATGGTTGTGCATCTTAGCACTGGCAGCAAGTAAATTGTTGTGATGTTGTACCAGCTTGTGGGTTACTTGTGGTTTGTACTGGTTTGGTCTTTGGCATCAACTTTCTAGTACATGCCCAAATGTCCCTTGGTGCCACATGCTTTATAGATATCACAACAAATCTGGGCAGCTTTTGGACAGGTGTTAGATATCACATCTGTTGCAGATCTTGTTGTTTTAGTGCACTTTTGGCTAACAGTAATATCGTTGGCTGCATCTTAAATATATAATTATTGTCAATCTGCTATTTACTTCATACATTGCATCATTCTTACGTCTATCCTTTAGCAATTTGTGTTTTTACTCCTGTGGGTCTAGCTGGCTGGTCCAGTGTTTACTGCCCATCTCTCTAGTTGCCCTTGAGAAGGCAGGAGGTGACCTGCCTTCTTGAACTGCTGTGGGTTTACCCATACTGCCCTTTAGAGAGGGAATTCCAGGCTTTTGATTCAGTGATACTGAATGAACATCAATATATTTCATGTCAAGGTGGTAAGTGGCTTGGAGGGGAACTTCAGGTAGTGTTGTTCCCATGTACCTGGTCCCTTGTAATTCTGGGTGGAAATATTCATGTGTTTGGAAGATGATGTATGTGGATCTTGGGTGAATTTCTGCTATATATCTTGCAGTGCTTCTACATTGCTGCTACTGAGTGTTAGTGATGGAGGGAATGGATGCTTGTAGATGTGGTGCCAAGCAAGCAGGTTGCTTCGTCTTGTATGGTATCAAGCTTCTAGAATATTGTTGGAGCCGCACCTATTTTGGAAAGTGAGTATACCATCACAATCCTGACTTGTCCCTTGAGGATGGTGGACAGTATTTTGGGAGTCAGGAGGTGAGTTACTTGCTGAAATATTCCTAGCCTCTGACCTGCTCTTGTTCATATGACAAGTCTGTTTGAGTTTGTGATCAATGGTAACCCCAAGGAATGTTCATAATGGAGGATTCAGTGATGCTAACACCATTGATCAGAATGTCTCTCAATGGAAATGTTCATTGTCTGGCATTAATGAATGGTCCTTTTTGTGCCCAAAATAGCTTTCCTAGAAGATTTATTTTGTGTAAAGATGAAGGCAAATTCAAAGAGCCTCTCTGCCAATTCCTCTTTGGGAATGTCACACTCATGGTCTTTGCTGTGACATCTTCCAATAAATTGGTCAATTGACTATTAGGTTGCTGTCTGTATGATGGAAGTTATAGTCTATTAGCACTGAAGTTGCTTTTTCCCTTAAGCTGGTCTTCAAAAATCTTGCAGATCTTTTCTGAATTGTTTTCTGATTGTCAATGGAAAGACCTTCCTTGCCAATGGCAAACAAGATAATAGAACTGCATAGGCTGTTTTGAACAGTTGTAACTTAGTAAGGATATCACTGGATCTGCAATCTATAATGAGATTTCTGCTATCCCTGATTCCGCCTTAAAAACATGACAATGTACCATAATAAGACATGTTTTCCTGAATTTGTGTCAGGGTAAATTTTAAATTTCTCTTTCTTTCGTGAAAAAAACTTTACAGCTGTTATTATGGAGCCTGTTACTAATGTATCAACAGCCATGAACAAAGCATTCTAGCCTTCTAGCCTCCACTGCATTGGTCTTGTGTTCCAGCTTAAGAGTGCATTTCAGCCTTTTGTTGTCTTCTTTTGAAATTCATTTTATCATGAAAGAATTTACATTCTTATAAAAAGCTTTGTTTCTTTGGTGGTAAACGCCCTATTTATACATTTGTCTTGTGTTCATAGAAACTGATGCTGCTTAAAAGTGAGAAACTCTTAGTCCAAATTCACCACCCAAACCTAATATCAAATTTTCTAAATTTCTACCACCAAGATATTCGAGTATTCTTATAAACAGCTATCACTGCTATCATGTTGTGAGTTTGTATCTTTTTTATATTCGCTCACTGAAAGTTGGTATTGATAGCTGGTTAGCATTTATTGCCCATTCCTAGTTGACCTTGGGAGCATCTGATGTGGCAGTGCTTATCTTCCATAATCTAAGAAATGGCATATATATCAAGCTACGTAATAGCTGTAATTAACATCTTTTTAATTTTCTTTATGTACAAACATTACATTCCTGAGGTACATAAGTGTCTAGGCTAACATTAAATTATTGGGTTACAACTGAGCAGCATGCTTTCAGTACAGTGTCATGCTTCAAGTGCTGCAAGTTAAAATGGAGTATGGAGTCTATATCTTCAGGTCACACACTATGATACAGTGACAATGCAATGAGCATATCTCTTAGAGTTATACTGACAGAGAGACATGACACAACATGATATAAGAACCAGATATAAGGTAATTAGGAAACATTTAAAACTTTTTAACAGTCCAAAGATGTGCAGGTTAGGTAGATTAGCCATGGTAAATTGTCCATAGTATCCAGGGGTATGCAAGCTGGTGGTTTAGCCATGCTAAATGGGGGATATGGAGATAGGTTGGGGAAGCTGAGTCTGGGTCTGGGTGGGATGCTCTTCGGAAGGTCAGTGTGAACTCGATGGGCCAAATGGCCTCTTTCTGCACTATAGGGATTGTATTATTCTATCAATGCAACAAAACATGGAAATTATCCTGATTGCTTCTGTACACTCTTAAAAGAAGTTATATCCTTTTTGAAAAATACAATATTGATGAGAAAGATCATCTGTTGTGTTTTACTTGTATTGCATCCAATTTGGGAAAAGTCGACAGTTATTCATCACTTCAGCTAAAAATTCCAGGGTTCGTTCTTTGAAATTCTGGCCTAGCCAGCAATACCCCAAATCCCTATATAATATCTTGAATTCCCACCCAGAAGTGATTTGATGCACCAATTTGTATGTACTGAAGGATTTCCAAGCATCATCTTATTCCATCCAATTCCCTCTTGTCTTGAATGTGGGTTCCAGTTGTACCATTTCTGCAGTTTTCTTTTTGCTGTTTAATACATCTCTGTAATGTTGGCATTGATCTTTCTGGAATGTTAAAAAATATTGCACTTGTAAGAGGGTATAAGGTAACATATCCTCTGAGTCTGCAAGAATGGCAGAACCAATATCTGTGTAGAGAGGCTGGGTGAGTTGTATTTAATTTCAAGGTACAATCAATCTCTCATCTCATTCTGCTGATCTATTGTCACAGTCTAGTGAACAAGGTCAAAACCTTGAGGACTTGGGTACTTCGGAAACAAAGTACAAGGATGCCATTAAGAATGGCTTATTACGGACAAAGCAATATTAAAAAATCAGCTCAAAGAAGTGGTACAGTGGCTCAGTGGTTAGCATTACGGCTTTACAGCACTAGGGACCCAGGTTTGATTCCACTCTCAAGTAACTGTCTGTGTAGAGTTTGCATATTCTCCCTGTGTCTGCACTGGTGTGCTCTGGTTTCCTCCCACAAACCAAAGTTGTGCAGGTTAACTGAATTGGCTATGCTAAATTGTTCATAGTACCCAGGGATGTGCAGGCTAGGTAGGTTAACCATGTGGGGTTACAGGGAAGGGTGAGATTCTGTTTGGAGGGCAGTGTGGACTTGATGGACCAAGTGGCCTGTTACACACCATAGGGATCTGATTCTATTCTGAACTGTTATATTGTTCATTTGTGCCTTAATGTGAGCAATTTCTCAGGGGAACGTGCGTATGTGTAGCAGTAAATTTGTATCTATATATGGGTGTGGATTCTAAGCTGGTCCTAAAAGAGATCATCTGTGGATAATAGACTAGATGTAGGCACATATTACAAACCAAGAGTTTGTTACTTTGTTGCAGCACCTACCTGCAATCTTTTTCAGCCTCTCAAAACAAATAAAGTTAAATGCCATCCCACTTATTTCAACTTAACCTGATTCATCGTATTTGGTAAGTCTTGTTTCTTTGTTGTACTGTTATAAATTTCCTGAAATATTAATGGGGGGGGGGAATGTTGTGCTCCAGATCATTTTTGTTTTTAAATGCTGTGCTGCCTTCTAATGGGAAATAATGTTTGAGGTAAGGACTCACACTTCTGAAGGTTTTGAATATTGCTGAAGAGAGAGGCACATTGCTCAAATCATCAGGGAAAATGCAAGAATGCCAAAATGCAAACAATTTATGCCAAAGCAGCAAAGTGTATGAATTGGCTGACATGTTAATTCTGTTTGGCCAAAATTGTTGCCATGGGAAAAGCACTGGCACACATTTGATTGCCCAAGGTCCCAAGTGGAAAATGTGCAAATCTTGAACATATTCCTTTGGTATGTAGAGAACAGATCCCTGTGAATGAATGTATTCCAGAAAAAATGAGCCCCTTGAGCTCATAACTAAAGCAATGCAAGCCATTGTCAGGCATCCATGAAAGCGCTTGGTTTTTATTTTTTTTTGTCTTTGTTTACTTACCCTTCAAGAGGTTGTTGCCTGGGAAGTGGAAAGCAGCTGAGCTCTCATAGAGCACGCCTCAGATGGCTGTGTCAAACTTGTCTACATCTTAAAATGACAGCTGCTGCAGCATCCCAGCATGTGCCTGGGCAGACCGACTGTGTGGCGTTACTGTAGCACTGAGGCAGAGCAATAACAGTGAAGCAGACTCCCATCCACTCTGAGACAAAATAGTAAGTGTTTTTCCCATCATGATGGTGTTGCCCGCTTACCGCCCTGGACAGCAATTATTGACATGGCACAAAGAGTCAAATCTGTATCAACTAACCATAAACTTTATTAGTTTCATTAAAACAGACATACAATTCACATTGTTTGGCTAACAGTCAACATAAATAAAAGCTAATACCTAAGAATAGAAGCTCACGCTGGCCAGGCAACTTCCCACTGGTCTTGGGGTTATCTCCATGCATCTAAGCGAGTTGTCCACAACTTCGTGAAGGTTAGTCTCCAGAGTTTTCACTGTTGCCATGTTGAAATCCTGCATTTTTATATTTTTCCTTATCTTTCTGATTTGTGGTTAGCTCATCTGACAAGCCAGTGTCTTTCTACTATGGGCTCAACCCAAGGACACTTTTTTTTTAGGATTACCTCATTATACTTCCTCCAAAGAAGGACTTGCACTGTATATCATCCTCAGAGCTGATCTGGTTCAAGCCAACCCAAGCCAGTGGCTGGGACTCAGGTAATTTCAGTTCACAATCTTGCTTTTTTTAAATGTTTGAGCGGCACCTGGCCAACAATGTCATGGCCACACTTAATGGACTGGACCCAAGAGAGGAATGCAAGAATGATGTGGCACTCATCCAAGGGAGCCAAAACCAGGATGGCAGCCATCTCAGCTTCCAAACCAGATCCAAAAGCTGTCAGGAGATCCTCCACTGCGTTGTTGGACCATGATGGTGTTCATGGAACTGATTACATGATCCATGTTGGATAGAATGGCGTCCATGTTTCAGGTGAACTTCTGACATAAGTTAGAGCCAGCTTTTCCTATGTGCTGAGATAATATGTCACTGATACCTTGTACTTCATGGAGGATTGCCACGAACTGCCTCTAACCCAGAGTCCTGTGCAACAAAACTAGTATCCCAATGCCTTCACACTTGTGCCCAAAAATTCACAGGACATTAATTACAATGAGGCATGCCAAAGGCCTTTCCACCAGATCACAAGGATAGATATAGTGGAAAAATTCTATTCAACACTTATCCAATTAACTATCTAGCAAACATCATTTGTTTCTTTCTCAATTAATTTTGTTACTTTTCTAATCTTTTGTTTCCGAAGAATTTAATCTAAAGTATTTTAGGTACCTTTTATATCTAAGATAGCACTGTAATGTGGCAACAGTTAACTTTTCGCTTGATTCCATTCAGTACATGTGACAAGCTAATTCAATTCAATTCAAGCATCATCATTCTCATTTAAAAGTGAGGATCATACTCTTTTTTGATTCAAGAGGTTTCCAGTTCCAAAAACTACTGTTAATGTTCTCGATCCATCAGTTGTACACAGGAATAGAAACTCATCTGATGATCTTGGTGACAGTGGAAATTCACTGTTTCACAGCCATTGCAAGCTTTTGGAGGATTTGGCAGCTTGTTGTCGGTGATTGACAGGAACTAGTGCAGAATGGAAGTGGGAAGATCTGTCCCCAAACTGGTGGAAAATATAAAGTCACACTCAACCTTACTAGACACAATCATCACTTCTTTAGCTCTTTCTTTGCACAAAGATTAGACATGACCTAATTGAATGGCAGAAAGGGCTGTTCTTATGCCCAAGGCAGTCCTCTGAGCAACCACAGATAAATGCTCCAAATCCTGTGACTGGTGAATGAATAAATATCAATGAATTAAGCCTCCATTCTCCTGTCATTGCTGGGTGGCTTTGATACATACTGACTTTGAAAAGGTATGAAATATGTATAAAAGACACTGAGTGACAGACAAAGCAGTGCTCTCTCACTCTCAACCAAGAACCTCAGTACCTGCCCTGGGAGAAGGGGATTGTGAAAAGATCCGTTACGAACAAACACATTATTTATGATATCTGGCAGAGAAGACAGAGAATTTAAAACTTGCTCTGAGATTTCAAAAAAGCCCTTTCTGTGCCTTTTCCCTTTTTTTTATTGTTTATAAAACTGTGAGAGAGATTTAACAAAGCATAACGGAATCCCAGACCTTTGTTTAAAAAAACACAAAGAACTCCAGATGCTGTAAATCAGAAACAATAGCAGAAATTGCTGCAAAAGCTCAGCAAATCTGGCAGCATCCATGGAGAGAAATCAGATTAACGTTTTGGGTTGTGTTCTGAGGAGGGGTCAATCGACCTGAAACTTTAACTCTGATTTTACTCCATGGATGCTGCCAGAGCTTCTCCAGCAATTTCTGTTTTTGCTTGAGAATCCCAGGCTTTTTTATTAATAGGGTGCAAAAGCAAGAAGGTTTTGTTAAACTTGTATAACACACTAGTTTGACATAGCTCCGGATGGTCTTTGTAAGTATGCCTAATTGGTCAATGTAATTCTTGCCTAATGTTATCACTCAATAAACGACATCTTATTAAAATGAGTGCTTTGTCTTGTTAAGACTCATCGGTGGTTCATTTTCATTACTATTAATCAAACAGGCTCATACATCTAGCATGGAAAAGAAGAATGGGAAGATCTTGGGGCATGGTGTTTGTGTCCCTACCTTAGAGCCAGGAGACCTGGATTCAAGTCCCACCGGCTTCAGTGGTGTGTAGTATCTGGAAAAGAGGACTAGTGACTAGTGGCAGCTCTGTACCCAACTACAAGCCATCAGCAATTGTTATTAGACCATATGGCAGACAGTGGTATTCAAAATCCTGAGGGATCTGGATAATGTAGTCAGTGAGAAACTGTTCACACTGGTGGAAGGATTGGGAATACAAGGACACTTCCACAGTGAGTGGCTAGAATTTAATAAGTATTGCTTCAGAGTATGGTGGAGCCAGGCTTGACTGATGCATTCAAAAGGCATGTGGTTAGTTATCCAAAAATGAGGAGAAGAACAGAAGATGTTTTACAAAGGGCCAGTTAGACTCAAAACGTCAGCTCTTTTCTCTCCTTACAGATGCTGCCAGACTTGCTGAGATTTTCCAGCATTTTCTCTTTTGGTGATGTTTTTAGAGGCCTGGTGCAGACACAATGGGCTGAATGGCCTCCTCCTGTGCTGTAACAGCTCTGTGATTCCGTAACCTGGCTTGACAGGTAATGGTGGCCCAGTAAGTGTGACTGAAAATCTCAAACATGTCACAATCCATCATCAGCTCCGTACTAGAGATTAGCTAAATGTAGCCTGAGTCCCTTGCCCGAACTGATGAGAATTGCAATGACGCAAACGAAAAGCAAGCCAAAATGGCGTGAGACAATTCACTGCTCTTTAACTTCTACATGAGTCACCAGACAATTCGGATATTCCCAGATTCTTTATGTCATTTCTTCTTGTAAAATGGCACCTGTGAAAACATCCTGGGCTCAAGTTGATGCTTAATGTACCTTTGACTTTAATGAGCCAGCTCACCCAAGATGGATTTAACCCTGTCTTTACACAACAGGTTCAAAATCAAGAAGATCTTTCTCTAAATGTTTCTCATGGTTTACTGTCAGGTATGACACGTTAGCTGCTCCTGTCACTTTTGAGCCAAGATCTTTTTGAGTTCAAACTTTCCTCAAGAGACTTGAACACAATGTTTACTGCTGTCACGCCAGACCACACTGATGGAGTGCTACACGGTCAGAGACACCATCCTTCAGATAACCTATTAAACTGTAGATCTATGATCTTAGATGGGTGTAAAAGGCCATGGGCATTTTCGGAGAGCAAGGAAATTCTCCATGGTGTCATGGATAAATCAAGGCCACCAGTATAGATGATCTGGTCTCCTCACATCCCTATTTGGGGGAGCTAGCTATGTGCAAACTAGTTGCTGCATCTCTTAAATTGGAACAGTGATTATATGTCAAATCTGTTGAATTAGATATAAAGCACTTCAGAACATTCTGAGTTAATAAAGTTTGCCATACAAATTCCAATCTTTCTTTCTTTTAACATTTGGTTTGATTTATTGGAACCACGTGTGCCTAAGTACAGCGCAAGTAGACAGGTAGGAGGCTGGAAGAACACAGCAAGCCAGGCAGCATTAGGAGGTGCAGAAGTCGATGTTTTGTGTATAACCCTTCTTCAGGACTGGGGATGGGTGTAGATAAAGGGGGGGAGGGAGGTGGCGTGGGCAGGGTGGTGAAGTCGGTATAGGTGAAAAGCTTTGCTTTGCAAGTAGCACAGACAGACCATAGCAAACAAGGACATACAGATCACAGGATGCTTAGGCAGTGAGGCATACAAGGTTACAGCTGCACAGGAGGTGCACAAAGCAAGATCAACATTATTTGAAGTTAGGGGGGTCCACTCAACAGTCTAATAATGGCCGGGAAGAAGCTGTTCTTGAACCTGTTGGTGCGTGTGTTGAACCTTCTGTACCTTCTGCTTGACAGAAGAGGTTGGAAGAGAGCATTACCGGAGTGGGAGGGGTCTTTGATGATGTTGGCAGCATTTCCTTAATGAGAAGTGTAAATGGAGTCCACAGATGGGAGGTTGGCTTCTGTGATGGTCTTGGCTGTGCACACAACCTTCTGTGGTTTCTTATGGTCTTATACCAGGCCGTTATGCCCCCTGGATAGAATGGTGCATAAATTGGTGAGGGTCCTTATGGATATGGACGTGCAAACTCTTCCTTGCAGAATCGTACCATCCCATTCTGTGGGGCCCTAAACAGTCTTTAACTTTCAGATTCCTCATCCCCAAACAGTCGAGAGGCTATAAAATCTGAGCTAAGTGACACCCTATCATGACTTTCTGATTCATCATTGCCTTCCATAGTGATCTCATACAGCCATGCAGCATGGAAACAGATCCTGCGGTCCAACCAGTCCATACCGAAAATAATCCCAAACTAAACTAGTCCCGATTTGGAGATGCCGGTGTTGGACTGGGGTATACAAAGTTAAAAATCACACAACACAAGATTATAGTCCAACAGGTTTAATTGGAAGCACACTAGCTTTTGGAGCCACACTCCTTCATCAGGTGATTGTGACCTGATGAAGGAGCAGCATTCTGAAAGCTAGTGTGCTTCCAATTTAACCTGTTGGACTATAACCTGGTGCTGTGTGATTTTTAACTTTAAATAGTCCCACCTGCCTACTCCTGGCCCATGTCTTTCCAAACCTTTCCTATTCATGTACTTATCTAAATGTCTTGGGCACCCATCCATCACTCCACTGGCTGTTAATTCCATACACAAACCATTCACTGTGTTTTTTAAAAAAAGGTTAACCTCATGTCCTTTATTTAAATCTTTCCCATCTCACCCAGGTTTGAACTCGCCCACCCTAGAGAAAAGACACTTGCTTTTCACCTTATCTATGCCTCTCATGATTTTATAGACTTCTATAAGGTCACCTCTCAACCTCCTATGCTCCAGTGAAAAAGTCCCAGCCTATCCAGCCTTTCTTTATAACTCAAACCATGTCCTCTACGGACCTTGCTTTCTCCCCTTCTTTCCCTCCAATCTCCTGATTAATCAAAGCCCTTAGGCATTGCAGATTTCAGCATAGCATTTACATATGCATTTCTCCAGAGGATTTCTCATATTTGGAGTGATAGAGAACACTGCGCATTTTATTTCTAAAAAGGGTAATGTGAGTGACAGCAGAAAGTCAAAGTGGAAATGGAGAGGTCAATGAAACCTTCATACTGCAACAAAAGTTATTGAAGTATAAAATAAAAATAAGAAGTGCTTGAAAAAGCATTAGGCAACATGGAAGTGTTAATGTTTTGGGACCTAGAGATGGCATATTTTGAGTAATAGGTGAGATTAGATTACTTACAGTGTGGAAACAGGCCCTTCGGCCCAACAAGTCCACGTCGACCCTCTGAAGAGGAACCCACCCAGACCATTCCCCTACATTTACCCCTTCACCTAACACTACGGGCAATTTGCATGGCCAATTCACCTAACCTGCAGATCTTTGGACTGTGGGAGGAAGCCGGAGCACACAGAGGGGACCCACACAGACGCGGGGAGAATGTGCAAACTCCACACAGACAGTAGCCTGAGGTGGGAATTGAACCCAGGTCTCTGGCGCTTTGAGGCAGCAGTGCTAACCACTGTGCCACCATGCGGCCCATGGGGGTGGACAAAAGACAAAGGGAAGATGTGTAACAGGATAAAAGACCAGGAAGGTTGAACAACAACAAAGTTATACAACCAACTCATTGGGATTGGAGGTGGAGCAAGAAACTGGAACAAAGAAATTGCTTATGCACCTAGAAGAGATTGTGCTGCTCACACAGTAAGAGAAGCAAAGAAAGGAAACGAAATGAATACAAGAGTTTGCAATCTGAAATTGTTGAACTCATTGCTGAGTCCAAACGGTTGTAAAATGCCTCAATAAAAGATAAAGTGCCATTTCTGAGACATTTTGTTGAACTTCACTGGAACTGTGCAGCAAACCAAGAACAGAGGTTTGAGTGTGAGAACAAAATAACAAAATGAAATGAGAGGCAATTGGGATCTTACAGTCATAAAGAACACCTCTGTTCTGTCAGTTAAGTAAGGTGGTCACCCTGTCTGTCTTTTGTCCCCATAATGTAGAGAAGCCCACATTGTGAGCAGAAGAAGTTACATGTAAATTGCTGCTTCACCTGGAAAGAATGTTTTAGGCCACAGATGGTGAAGAAAAGTAGAGATAAAACATGTCCTGTTTTGCATGAAAAAGTCATATGGAAAGGAGATGGGGTGTTGCGGATGAATTGAGGAGTGAACCAAGGGAACAGTCTCCTCGAAATACAGAAAGGAGAAAGTTTTGTGATAGCTCCTCTCTTAGGCAGTATCTCATAGTCAAAGTCAGCTTGCTTCCATACTAAAAATGAGTTGTCAGGTGACTGGAGAGTCTGATGCTACAGTCTCTGTCTTGGATGGGACAGATGGTGGTTGAGGAATGGGAGGGTGCGATGACCAGGCTGTCATATGCTCCTTTCTCTGTTGCTATCAATGATGAGACTTGAGGTATATGCATATTTCCCAGATTCTTACCTTCAACTTTGGACACTTTTGTGGGGGCAAGTGAGGACTGCAGCTGCTGGAGAACAGAGTCAGGGTGAAGAGCTTAAAATCAAAATGTCGACTCTCCTGCTCCTTGGATGCTGCCTGACCAGCTGTGCTTTTCCGGCACCACATGCTTTGATTCGGACAGTTTTGTGCCAAGGTTTTCCAGGTATTGTTGGGATGTTGCACTTTTTCAAGGATGCTTTGAGGGTATTTCCTTTGCTCTCTTGAGGCTTGCTTGCCAAGTTGTATTTCTGAGAACACTTGTTTCAGGAGTTTTGTGTAAAGCAAATGGACAGTGTGGCTTACCCCATGGAGCTGATTACGTGTGCTCAACGCTTTGATGCTAGACATGTTGACTTGTGCTAGAATACTGACATTGTTAAGCCGAACCTGCCAATGGTTATTCAACATCATGCTAATGATGTATAATTGATCTATTGACAGTGGAGGCAAGTGGGGTGGTTTCAGTCCTGTTTCTAGAAGGAATAAAAACCGATGAAAGCAGAAACGTCCCAAAAAAAGACAAGCAAGGCAGAAGCACCGAGATCTGGGTTGGCTGCCTTATCCATGTCTTTCTACATCAGATGTAATTACTGGAGATTTTCATTGGAGATTTATTTTTATTCATGTAACCATTCCCCCTCTCGGAAGCTGTCTTCTTGCTGATGTACAGTGTTACAGTGTCTTTTCTTCCAGGATCTTGCTTAAGTAGCCATCATTCATTCATGGTCAGTTTTCAAAGAGTCCATCATTGTTTTTTTTAGCACTGTTTTACACTTCCAAGATTTTCAATGAAGTTGCAACACCCGATTATTCATTGTAATGGCCACTACCTGGATTTATTTTTGTCATGAAGTACTAAAACCAAAATTTTGACTTGACTTAAAGAGGATTACCTCTGTTTTGAAGTTGCCGTTTCCAACCAAGTTAGGAAACACAACATCCACTATCAAACCTTCCACAAATCTGTATGCAAACATGAATCTTGCAGTTTTATTCTGGGAGTTGTTGGAAAATCATCAAACAGGAAGTGTTTGATATGCAGGGTACTCGCACTGTTCTATGCAGCAGTGCCTTTAGAACAACTCTCTAGCCAAATGGCAGAATATATATGACAATTATTGTTCAGCTCGGATTTCAAGTGGTGGTCAAAAGGTGGGCTAAACTGTTACGTGGTGATGGTCAACTATGTTTCCAAAAATGTTGTTTGACTTGCTTCGGACGAATGAACATAATTATTAGATGGTCATCATGCGCTGAAAAAGGAATTGTGGGCTAATTTCAGTAGTATTCCAATTTTAGCAGATTGCCATGTATTTCTGCTTTTCTGTAATCATGCTTTTTACAAAATAGTTTTTACTTTCCAGTTTAGCCTGAATGCAATGATTCAACGGCAATTTTATGCTTTTCAGACAGGAGATGTTAAGGATTGTCCTTGAAATTAGTTATGTTCGAAATGCCAGGTAGATGTTAGTCCTGTGGCATTCCTAAGAAGATTTGCTGATCCAGTTAATCTTTTTGTCTACAGTTAATATTGGAAAACTATGCACCTTCAGCCGATGAATTTCCCTCTGTTAAATAAATTAATGGACAATCAGTGACAATGTGCTCCTGTAATATATTGGAATGCTAACTCAGAAAATCTCTAGTTTTGTTAAGTCTCTTAGAGAAGGAAGTACAAACCATATTAAGGAAACTACCACCTATATTGGGAATGTGCATTAAGGGAAAGCCTGCAATATTACTTCTTATATGGGTATTGTTCACATCAGATGAAATATCCCCTAAAGCTGTAGTGACGCTATTTAACTTGAACAAGCAGGGTTTCTATTGGGGATGCAGGATATTAATTTCCAAAACAAAACCTCTCCCAGACTCTCCAAGCAAAACAAACTCCACATTCAATCTCTCAATTTACTTATCCTGATCAATGCACTTTGGAAATTTATATTGCATCAAATGCCACCACTAATTCCTGCAGTGAGTTCACAGAAATATGGTGTGTCAAAATTAATTATTATTTGCTGTTAGCCAAATGTTCAGTTTCTTTATTTCAGCAGCAGGATTTGCACCAGTTTGAATTTCTTTGTCTCAAATCTGCCTCTTTAAAAATAATCTGAATACGGTACATGTGAATAATAAATGAGTCTTTCATAAAATATAAAGTAAGTCATTGCTGCAGTGAGCATTAGTGTCAGCTTGCTTGATGGAGACAATCAATGACATTCTGTGTGCTGTTTGGTCCTTTGAGGTTTCATCACATCAATTCTGTTGATTAAACCAAGTGGACCAGATGATTATGAACAGGTTAAAGTGCATTTTGAACATTTACTTCATGAAACCCTTCCATAATTTTCAATGCAGAGATATTCAGTGGAGTCCAAAATTATGAGATATAATACAAGACAGTCACTAATGTATGCAATAAGCAATTCAATAGAAGCTGCTGAGTAGTTGGAAAGTTGAACATGCTGCCACATGGTGTGGTTTTGATTAATTTAAGGGATGCATTTAAGGGAAGCTAGATAAACAGGAGACAGACAATTAGGACATGCAGTTAAAATTCAATGAAATTGTGTGGGAGGAAGCTCATGTGGAGCTTTAACACTGGCATGGGCCAATTGATCTGAATGATGTTTTCCTGTTCCATAAAATTGTGTTTGTAATGCTAGCTCAAATGGCCATTTGACGTGCTAGCTGGAACGGTGAAGCTTTTCTCTATATGGGTATTGTTCACATCAGATGGCTAAAAATGGACTTTGCTCTGACACCTAAGCAAATTCTGTCTTTTCCATTTGTGATGCTAGTGTGATTATTTTTAAAATTGTGCTTACCCTTTTGATTTTAAATATTGTGTCACTTGTGCCAACACCTCTGTGATAAGCTTATATTTGTATTACTCTGGTCTTCTGGCTCAATGTGTAATGGTACAGCACAGAGTAATTTGGCACACCAAGTCGCCATTTAAGCCTAATCCTGTTGTTTGCAGAAATGCAATTGTACCTAGTATACTGGCTGGCTTGCCATATCATGTGACATCCACTTCTGTTGTAAGTGCTTGTATGTGCAGGCTGGGGCAGCCATGAAACACACACCACATGGTGTCAAGAATGGTGCAGCTGAAAATGTGTGGATTTCCAGAGCTGTAAGCTGGCCAACAACTATAGGAAATAACAAGGAGGAAGTAAAAGCAAAAACAATAGCCTGCAACTTTGAATTACAGGGGCAGGCCACTATGTCTGCACCTGTTCTAGCCAGCTGGGGAAATAAAAGAGATTTAAAGCAGAATCGGATTTTATTCCCCATTCTTGGTGGCAAGAAGTAATGACCCCAAAATTAATTCTGAAAACTTGAGCAAATAGGAGGAACAACTTTCCTATCAGTGCGAGGGAAAGAGAGCAACAAGTTGTGTTACAGCTTAGGAGCAGAAAATCCAGACTGGAGAAATTTTGCAGGATTTGGAAACACACTTTAAACATTGTAATAATAATCCTTATGAATTATATCTGTTCTGCTTAGGTGGGAGGGAGACTATTGATTAGTATATGACCACATTGACATAAGGAGCTGGATCCTGACAGTTTGGACAAATTCATCTAATCATAGTTAGGTTTGTCTCAGGCATAAGGGATATTGCCAAGAACATATCTTTAAGACAGGAGAAATACATTCAAAAAAAACTATCGACGTGTAGGGTCTGACGATGCAACGTTTCTTGAGTTAACAGTTTTTTTTGATAATAAATGACCATTTCCTTTGTGACCTTATTACATTAATTAATGTAGTGATGGCAACCAGGTGGATCTTGTTGACTACAAGATCCTCAGTTGGGGTTGTTAACCATGGCCAGTCAGGGAGCCCTGACTGACCAAAATAAACAGGGGTGGGTGTCCACCAACACCCTGGAGTTGTTCAGGGAGAGGTGGGCACCGCAGGGAGTGGAGTGCATTATTTCCCCCTCCAACTCTATTTTGATTTAGTCCCTACCCTCCCCTTCACTGTTTTGATCACACAGCATTGCCCTTTGATGTGAAGGGCAGTGCTTGTCACTGGCCACTCGGATGTTTTCCTATCTTCCTGGTGGTGGAAATTGAATAAAGATTCGTGCACCTTGTATTTCTCACTGAGTCTCACACCTACACACACCATGAGTGCTGGGGAAAAAGAAAAAAAAAGAAAAAAGAAAAAAAAAGATGAACAAGAGTTTTGCCCTTTGGAAAAAAAAGAAAAAATGGATAAACAGGGGTGGGTGTCCACCAACACCCTGGAGTTATTCAGGGAGAGGTGGGCACTGCAGGGAGTGGAGTGCATTATTTTGCCCTCCAACTCTATTTTGATTTAGTCCCTGCCCTCCCCTTCACTGTTTGATCACACAGCATTGCCCTTTTTTTGTGAAGGGCAGTGCTTGTCTCTGGCCACTTGGGTGTTTTCCTATTTTCCTGGTGGTGGAAATTGAATAAAGATTCATGCACTTTGTGTCCTTCACTGTGTCTCACACCTGCACACACACACCATGGGTGCTGTGGAAAAAAAAAAGCACTACCGCAGTTAGGCGGTAGTGTGGGGGTTAAATTTTAAAAAAAGAAAAAAATTTTAAAAAGAAAGAAAAATAAATAAACAGGGGTGGCACCTGGTGTGGAGGGCACGGCATAGCATGGCACTTCCTTGTGGGTCTGCTCCTGGGCCTGGCCAAACTGGCCATAACCAGGTCCAAGCAGCGGGCCATGGAAGGGGTTGTTAGGGACAACTGCCTGACCCTCTTCCGCGGGTATGTCAGAGCTGAGGTGTCCTTGGAGAAGGAGCACGCGGTATCCACCAACACCCTCGAGATTTTCAGGGAAAGGTGGGCACTGCAGGATGTGGATTGTATTATTGCCCCCTCAACTCTATTTTGATTTAATCCCTGCCCTCCCCTTCACCTTTTTGATCACACAGCATTGCCCTTTGATGTGAAGGGGCTTGTCACTGGCCACTCGGGTGTTTCCTTTCTTCCTGGTGGTGGAAACTGAATAAAGATTCGTGCCCCTTGTGTCTTTCACTGTGTCTCACACCTGCACACACAACATGGGTGTGGGGGAAAAATAAGCACTACCGCAGTTAGGTGGTAGTGTGGGGGAAAGGAAAGGAAAAAAGAAGAGCAAGAAAAGAAAAAAAGAAAAGAAAAAGATAAAACAAGAAAAAAATATAAACAGGGGCTAAGACAGGTAGGCCATCTTCAGCAATGTCACCCTAGGCAGGTAATGGAGCAGGCTGTCCTAGAGGTCGCTGGAGGGTGCAAAGGGCAGTTAAAGAAGCCGAAAGGTGGATAGGCCGTCCTGACCATTATCATCCTGGGGGGAAGGGGGGAAGCAGAATGGGCTATCCTCGAGTTGGTTGCAAGGTGTGTCCAGGCAGACTGACAACGGGCATGGGGTGGACCAAGAGCCAGAAGGGGCCTAGGGACAGGCTGTCTTAGAGTGGCCAGAAGGTGGGAAGGACGGGGGAGCTTGCTGGGTTGCTGGGGGGTCTGTATTATATGCACCTTTTTATGTAATTGGACTGTCTTATATATCCAAATGTCATTGTTACTGTTTGTAATGATTGAAACTGGGATTTGGTGTTTGTCCTCATCTCCCTGTAAACTGGTTGAACTGTCGGGTTTGGGGCCTGGCTTTGCTGCTTCTCCCCCTTGTAAAATTGCTGTTTTCTGTATACAGCTGTTAATGTTAATTCTTGTGTATTGTTTAATAAAATAAAATGAAAGCCAGCAAAAAAAAGGGTTAAGTAATAAAAAAAAGGGGGTTAAGTAAACAAAAAAGAAATATAAACAGGGGTTTTAGAATCCCCTCATTTTGGGGACTGACTCTGAGCCGGTGTACTGTGCACATGTAAGTAAAGGGTAATGGGATACTGGCCTTTGTGGTTATTTCAGGTAATTTGTGTAACTTTAAGAGCCTTTGTGTGCAGTCTATGTCAGATATTAAACATACCATTTTGAACAGCCATTAGTCCCACCTCTCTGCATATTCTCTATACCATTTTTTTAGTCTTCAAGAATTTCTCCAGTTCTCCCTTTTAAAGACTAGTATTGAACTTATACCCACATGTTGAGAGGCACTACATTCCAAATCATAACCATCCATTAGATAATTTCTTTTTTTCTCATGTTGCACTGTTACATTTGTCAAACATCTTAAACTTGTGCCCTTTCATTATCAATCCCTTAGCCTCTAGAGTTCACTGGAAACAGTTTCAGTAATTCTGACTAAATCTTTCATGATTTTACACATATTAAGTCTCCTCTTAGTCTTCACTGCTTGAAGTATAATTCCAGTTTTTCTAATCTATCATTGAAACTGTAATCCCTGCTCTCTGGAGTCATTCCAGAGAACATTTTTCCATGCCCACTACAAAGGCTTCATATCGTGTGATGTCCAGAATTAGAAACATTTGAACTGGGGCTGTTTTATACAATGTTTGACTTATTCCAAGTGCCTTTAAAACCTTTGTAACCATTTATAAAGTCTAGGATGTCATCTACGTGATTAACTACGTTGTAAACTTGTCTTGTCACCTTCAAAAATCTGTGCACAGGCACTCCAGTCTGCTCCTTCTTGCAATGACTTCATAATTGTACCATTTAGCATTTATTGTCTCTCCTCATTCTACCAAGATGCATTACCTCAATGTTCTGCATTGAATTTCATTTGCCACATGCTTGCACATCCCAATAGCTTGTTGATGACCTCCTGAAGTCTATTACTATCCTTTTCACCACTTGCTACACTCCATGTTTTGTGTCAGCTTCAGGTTTAAACTTTGTTCCGTACATTCCCAAAAGCAAAGTTTTATCATAAACTGTAGTGATCTTGTGACGTGTTCAATTAGTCATAGAGTCATATAGATGTACAGCATGGAAACAGACCCTTCAGTCCAGCCCGTCCATGCCGAACAGATATCCCAACCGAATCTAGTCCCACCTGTCAGCACCCGGCCCATATCCCTCCAAACCCTTCCTATTCATATATCCGTCCAGATGCCTTTGAAATGTTGCAATTGTACCAGCCTCCACCATTTCCTCTGGCCGCTCATTCCATACACGCTCCACCCTCTGCATGAAAAAGTTGCCCCTTAGGTCTCTTTTATATCTTTCCCCTCTCACCCTAAACCTATGCCCTCTAGTCCTGGACTCCCCCACTCCAGGGAAAAGATCTTGTCTATTCACCCTATCCATTCCCGTCATGATTTTATAAAGCTCTATAAGGTCACCCCTCAGTCTCCGATGCTACAGGGAAAACAGCTCAAGCCTATTCAACCTCTCCCTACAGCTCAAATCCTCCAACCCTGGCAACATCCTTGTAAATCTTTTCTGAACCCTTTCAAGTTTCACAACATCCTTCCGATAGGTGTTTTAACCCATCTCCTGTCTCCCAGGACAGAAGTCCTTCAAACCTTTGTGTACTAGAGATAAAAAAATGTAACACCATAGTAGTGGAATTTTAATATATGTAAGAACTGTGTATAAAGGGGCTCTTGTAAGGACTGTATTTCGGGATTCTATTGCTGCCTCGAAATGTGCTGTGATTGCTGAATAAAAGAGGCCATTTTTGCCACCACCGATTTCAGTCATTATTTGAACACGATCCCACACGGTCAATAAATTATTGAATTTCTTCAGATCGTTCGATTGGTTAAAAAATTCCCCTTAAATCTGACCTGAACTTATCCAAATTATATCTGGTCTTGAAGGGTCCTATAATTTGTGCACCTCACTTGTGCCCACTTATGATGTATGTACCATATGGCTCATGCATTTGCCATCATGCAACATTCAGAACATTGTTGCTAATGTGTATGATGGGTAGTCCTTCAAGTAATTTCCACACATAGAGCATATCCAAGAACCACACTTCAATAAATTCTTCTTAGATGTATTACTATCCATGTTTATTCAGAGTTTGTGGGAAAATATTGTTAGATCCAAAGCATTCACAAGTCCATTGGTAGTTTTTTATGGAAAGCAATATGTAAAATTAGGATGGAAACTGTGTCAGGCAGAAGAAGAGAATTTTGAGTAGACGGCATTTAGTTCCTGGGGAGCAAACCACATCGAAAATAGTTTAATGCACTTCCACTAAAACTCCTATGGGGGGTGAACTGTGTAGGTCAAGGCGGATTGTCAGTTAGTTTACCTGGATCCTTTTATTAGTCAGCATCTTGTTTTCTTGGATTTCGATGACGTTCCAAGTGGAAATTGCCATCCTCTAAATGTACCCAAGGATCTTTGGTTTTCAATGTTTTCCACTTGATTTTCGCACAGTTTTGTTGCCAAATGTGGAAACTGAAAGATGTGAAACCATCTACGTTACAAATGTCAAGGTTCTTAACTAGATCTGACAGTGCAGTTCTTCATGTTGATCATGGGTGGGTGGTGACTGCAGAAATGGCAAAGGTCATGATGTCACCCTATTGAATTGATCATAATGATGGCTTCATCATTCTGGAGACTTAACATACAAACTCAGAGCATGGTTAGGAACATGGACTGGGATATCATAGCCATTACAGAAACGTGGCTCAGGGATGGACAGGACTGGCAGCTTAGTGTTCCAGGATGCAGATGCTCTAGGAAGTCAGAAAACGGGGCAGAGAGGAGGGGGAGTGGCCTTTTTAATAAGGGATAGCATTACGGCTGTACTTAGGGAGGACATTCCTGGGAATACATCCAAGGAAGTTATTTGGGTGGAACTGAGAAATAAGAAAGGGATAATCACCGTAATGGGTTGTATTATAGCATAGTTAGCAGGAAATTGAGAAACAAATTTGTATGGAGATTTCAGTTATCTGTAAGAATAATAGGGTGGTTATGGTAGGGGATTTTAACTTTCCAAACATACACTGGGATTGCCATTAGATGGAGAGGAATTTGTTGTGTGTACAATAATTTTTTTTGATTCAGTATGTGGATGTACCTACTACAGAAGGGACAAAACTTGCCCTACTCTTGAGAAACGAGGCAGGGTAAGTGACTGAGGTGTCAGTGGGGGAGCACTTTGGGGCCAGCGACCATAATTCTATTAGTTTTAATAGTGATGGAAAAGGATAGACCGGATCTAAAAGTTGAAGTTCTAAATTGGAGGAATACTAGTTTTGATGGTTTTAGGCAAGAACTTTCAAAAGCTGATTGGGGACAGATGTTCGCAGGTAAAGGGACGGCTGGAAAATGGGAAGCCTTCAGAAATGAGATAACAAGAGTCCAGAGTCAGTATATTCCTGTCAGGGTGAAAGGAAAGGCTGGTAGGGGTAGGGAATGCTGGATGACTAGAGAAATTGAAGTTTTGGTTCAGAAAAAGAAGGAAGCATATGTCAGGTACAGACAGGGGAGATCAAATGTATCCTTAGAGTAAAAATGCAGTAGGAGTATACTTAAGAGGGAAATCAGGAGGGCAAAAAGGGGACATGAGACAGCTTTGGCAAATAGGGTTAAGGAGAATCCAAAGGGATTTTATAAATATATTAAGGACAAAAACGGAACTCGGGAGAGAACAAGGCCCCTCCAAGATCAGCAAGGCAGCCCATGTGTGGAGCTTCAGGAGATGGGGGAGATACAAAACAAGTATTTTGCATCAGTGTTTACTGTAGAGAAGCACATAGAAGATATAGAATGTGGGGAAATAGATGGTGACATCTTGAAAAATGCCCATATTGCAGAAGAGGGTGCCAGATGACTTGAAACACATAAAGGTGGATAAATCCCCAGAACCTGATCAGGTGTACCCTAGAACCCTGTTGGAAGCTAGGGAAATGATTGCTGGGCCTCTTGCTGAGATATGTGTATCATCGATAGTCACAGATAAGGGGCGGAAGACTGGAGGTTGGCTAATGTGGTGTCTTTATTTTAGAAACGTGGTAAGGAAAAGCCAGGGTAAGCCTGACGTTCGGGGTGGGGGGGGGGGGGGCGGTGGGCAAGTTGTTGGAGGGAATCTGAGGGGACAGGATTTACATGTATTTAGAAGGGCAAGGATTGCTTATGTATAGTCAACATGGCTTTGTGCATGGGAAATCATATCTCACGAAGCTAAGTTTTTTGAAGAAGTAACAAAGAGGATTGATGAGGGCAGAGCATAGACATGATCTATATGGACTTTAGTAAGGCGTTCAACAAGGTTCCTCATGGGAGGCTGGTTAGCCAGGTTATATCTCATGGAATACAAGGAGAACTAGCCATTTGGATACAGAACTGGCTCAAAGGTGGTGGAGGGATGCTTTTCAGACTGGAGGCCTGTGACCAGTGGTGTGCCACTCTGGGCACCAATGTTTCAGGAGAATATGTGAAGACTTTGTAGAGAGTCAGAATAGGTTTAGTAATTTAGTTGTTGGTGTTTGGACTCTGCGGGTCAATGGTACATCCTGGTTTCCTGCTATGAATTACTATCTCTGATCATCCACAGAGCTCAGGCTTGGTTACCTTCTTCCTCCTTCAATGGGAATGTACCCTGGACTGTACCCAAATCATGTCCACTTCAAGATTGGCCCACTGTCCCATTACCGTTTAACTACTCAATCCTTGATGCCAGTTTACCAGAAAAGGTTCATTCTTAACCTTACTTAAATTGCCCCTCCTCCAAACTCTATTTTTATTTCCGGATTGTTTCTTGTCCTTGTTCATGGTCACCTGCATAAATGTCAGTTATTCTCAAACAAAAACAGGACAACTTTTTTTTTGAAATAAAGGTGGTCAGAAATGATCCAAAGACAAGTTAGTGCTCTGACAAAAGTCTTCCTTGAGAAACTCAACCTGAAAGCCAAACAAGTGTGTTAGTCTGCAGGGGTGATAATAATGCTGTTTGATTAGAGGGAGGAAGAAACTAACAGATATTTGGAATACAAGGATGACCAATAAGTAACTGCCTTAGAAGAAAAAAAAGAGAGATCTTTAGGTGATGCAACAGATCATCCCAGTATGAAATAAGGCATTAAGGACATAAAAGAACATACTGCGTAAGACCATTATAATACTATCCCTGCACTGCAAATATAGTTCCAGGGTCTTGTGGCTTTCATAGGAAGTAAATCTTTCTTTATTTCAGCCTTAACTTTTCCTGTTAAAAATGATAAAAAATAAAACTTTTCCTATTTACTGTAGTCCAGTTGTAATGTGATCTAATTTATAAACTATAATGTTTCACCTTTTGGACTCCAACATCCACACGGTGGATCCAGTCTTTGTCTTCTGCTGCATGTAGTAAACTAAACTGGAGTAAGTACATCTGAATTCCTGTCTCTGATAGTAGGTGATGATAAATTAAACAAATGAAGGAGTAGAGAGGAAAGTGGCCCGATTGGTGATGGTAGTATCATTTTGCAAAACAATATTTAGTGTTTGCAGGGGCAGGTGTAATGGAAGGTGATGGCAAAGTTAGCTCTCTTATAGAGACATATGGCATGGAGACAGACCTTTCAGTCCAACCAGTCCATGTCAAACATAATCCCAATTTTACACAGCTTGAGTGAGAGAAGGCCAGCAAACTGCCACATGCTCACTTCATTTTCTGCTTGACTCGTTTACATGCATCAAGCCTTCTGACATCCTATCCCCCTCCCCACCTTTCCTGTCAGGGGAAAACAAAGATGAGTCACTAATTTTGGGAATCCTCTGTCAAAGAAAAAAATATCAGGCAGTATCCCCTGAGCCACCTTGTTATTTCCGAGAATTATTGGCCTTACCTTACAACCACCATGGTTAAGTCATTTCTCAAATATCCATACTGCAGCTGCTTGAAGGAGACAATTCTCATTACCAGCTTCAAAATCCTCTTCCACAGTGTGGTCACTTCCTGAGAAAAGCATAACCTTCTGAAAATTACATCCTGCTTTCTCACTTCATACATTGCCCTTTTTTTTGCAATAGTTTTGAAGTCGAAGAAGAAGGAATTCTCGCTACAGTTGTTCTGGGCTTCGGTGAGACCACACCTGGAATGCCGTGCATCGTTGTAACTCCATGCCTAAGGAAGGATATGCTTGGCGTGGATGTGGATCAGTGAGGGCTCACCCAGTTCTGGGGAAGAGAGTTGTCCTCAGATGAGAGGTTGAGTAAATGAGCTGGGTTGGGGGGGGGGGGCGTCTATATTCAGAGATCTCATTGAAACAGTCAAGACTCTGACAAGACTTGACAGGGTAGAGTCTGACAAACCATCTCTACCGGCTGGGGTATTGATAATATCAGGGTGGGTTAGTTCACTAGGTTAGGGGCTCTTCATTTAATATTTACTTGAGTAGAACATTTCTTCAGTCAAAGGGTTCTGAATCATTGGAATTCTGTACTCCAATGGATTGTGGATGCTCCATTGTTGAATGTTTTAAGGCTGATGTAGACAGATTTTTGGTGTCTTAGGGAACAAAGGGGTGTGGGGTGTAGACAGGAAAATGATGTTGAGACATCAGAACAGCCATGACCATACTGAATAATGCAGCAAGGTGTAGGGGGCCCAAATGGTTTATTCCTGCCTCTATTTCTCATCTTATTATGTTTTTGTATTGATCAGATCTAAGTCGTTTGCTACATCATCTCAAACGAAGATTTAATAGTGCCTTAAACTGTCATTCCTAGATGAAATAGTACAATTTTGTGAAAAAGCTGCCTTCAGTTTTCACCTTGCTAGTGAAACCAAGTCACAATATTTATGGAGAGCATTCGTGGAGTGTGATTGTGTGAGGGCGAAACTAGGGAAGACCTGGAGCAGAGTTGCCACCAAAACCAGCCGCCACCAAAACCAGCACCAAAACCGAATACATTTTTCTCTTATTGCCCCTCTCAGTAGCTGGAAGGTTTGGGGACAATCCTTGGAAAGACCAGTCTGAAGACTAAAACTTGAGAAGGAAAGGGATGCTTTGATCATCTGTGGGAGGTTGGGATGGTGGAGTTGGCAATCAGTGAGAGAACACATAGAGGCTGTGGTGAGCAAAAAGGAGAGTGAATATTGGTGAGGTCATGATGCCAGCCTTCATGCCTGAGTACTCTTGAGCTGGGGAATGTAATAGATGAACTCTTCTATGCCTCTCTAGAACTACAATTTACTTCTTGAAGTGTGAGGATTTCTATTCCGGATCGTTATTGATATAATGAACCAAAGGGAATCTACCAATGAATGATGTGGTGCTTAACCCATCCATTAAGTCACTCTTACACATGGTCTAGGCTACAAAGGATAGTGTGAATAGTCAAGATCTTTTCCCCAGGGTGTGGGAGTCCAAAACTAGAAGGTATATGTTTCAGGTGATAGGGGAAAGATTTAAAAGGGACCTAAGAGGCAGCTTTTTCACACAGAGGGTAGTGAGTGTATGGAAAGGGCTGCCAGAGAAAGTGGTGGCAGCTGATACAATTACAACGTTTTAAAAGGCATCTGGATAGGTACATAAACAGGAAGGTTTACTGGGATATGGGCCAGATGCTGGCAAATGGGACGAGATTAATTTAGGATATCTGATCAGCATGGACAATTTGGAGCGAAGGGTCTGTTTCTGTGCTGTACGCTTCTATGACTAGATGTTTTAGATTTTAAAAAGTCTCCAACATCAAAATATATAACACAGATCTTATGCAGGTTAAACAGATGAGATGTTTCCAAGGAGGTGGGCAGATTAAAACGAGGCCTTCAAGGGGTGTACAAAGTGAGTCAGATGGAGGAAGTTGGTAGTTTGGGACGAACTGTTCAATGAGGTAGTGGAGGGTTGACAGTGTGGAGAAAATACACATCTCTGCATTTACAATGGCAGAATCTAGACAAGAGAAAAGAAAGTTAATCTTGTTGTTCTTTGTGATGAACTATTTTCTACTCTGAGGGATTAACATGCAAACTTAGCTTAACTGTTACCTAGAGGGCTATCAATGATGGAAGTTTTCAAATGAGCATCAAATGAGAATTCAATGATTTGGAGCAACATTCTCCTGTGATGGAATAGAAACGATGCAAACATGAGATGATGGATGTCTTTTCTTAAAAATAGCTCTAGTAGAAACCACAAAATGCCAGATATCTGGGCCAAGCATAGAATTTCAAAATCTCCAAAGTATTTCCAATTGTGTTTCTATAGTATACCAGTCAAAGAGTGAATAAGTGTGTACCTTTTTTACTACATGTCTAAATCCACAGTTTGGACAAGCTACATGTTATGCAATGTGTAGAGATACAGCGTTGTGTGAAATTTTAAAGGTCATTTATCGGGATGTAACACTGTTACACCCAGTCATCCTTTCATATAAAACACAATGAAAATATATGTAGTATCTGTTGACTTAATCTGTAATATTATCTGAAGGGAGTATATTTTTGAAACTTCCTAAGATAGTAAATCACATGACTGAGCAATATGGAAAGGATTATTAATCATTTTCTGTGCTGACATAACCAGTGAGTGGTTTCAGCTTCTAGCTGCAGTGGCTGATGCATGCGTTTCATTATTGCTTTCACTCCCTTCGGGTTCTCTGCAGCAGGACTTGCTGATGGAGCTGCAATACCTTGTGGATAGGGGTTTCAGGAGCAATTCAGCCTGGATGGAACTGTGGCCAAGAAACTGCGGCAAGTTTTGGGAAGAAGGCTGGAATTTTAATTTTTTTCTTTTGAAAAGCATACTGAGCAATGAGAAGTAGTCAACACTGAAATATGAGATTGTCCTCAAATTGGTTTCTTTTGCACAGTCAGTTCTTTATTTTAATAAATTAGTGCTGCCAGACCATCCAAATTTACAGCAAACAGTTTGGTTTTCTCCATTACACAATCTTATCCGTACAAAGCCCCCGTACCCCAAAATTCTCGCACATTCGGTATTTTTACAAACTTGCAAAATATTTGCATATTAAATAATACATCGTATAACTAAATTATAAGCTTTAGTTTTTTTTAAAGCCAGTAGTTGTTTTAAGACTGGCCCTGAATTAATAGTCCACTGTCTCCGGTTATGTAAATTAGGCACTCACTTGTACAAATCACAACACTCAAAGTGTACCACAGCAGACAGTATTTCTGAAAACGGCAATACCTTTGCTGAGGTACCACCTGCTCTGCTAATGGGGATACAACTGAGGCAATTGCCTAACTTTGCCTATTCTGCCACTGACAGTCTTGAGCTTGGATTTTTCCAGATCCTTTAGGGGCAGGCTGGGAGACGGGAGGCCTGGCAAAATTGGAATCCAGATGGAAATTCGAACAACAACAAAAACAGTAATACTTGGAAATGAATGACTTGTTGTACTGGTCTGAGGTATGAAAAACGCATCGGACCAATATGCGTCATTCGAGAGTTGTACTGGATTTTTCTCCAATTGTGTTCCCACTGCCTTGCCCTTATTACCATTGACAGGAAAGTTAGTGCTTCGGACATGTGGAAGCCAACTGAGCCACTTAGGTGAACGTTTTAGTCCCACCCCCTGCCTCCCTTGGTATCTTCTGCACCATAGGAGGAGCTACAGCCCTGTAAAGCCTACCAATGTGTTTCAAGGGGTGGTGAAAGCCTCCCTAACTTGCATTCTTATATGGGCCACCCAAAGGTTATTGTCGCAGAAACAAATTTTCCTCCTTCCACCGATTTTGTTTTTAAACCTGGCTGCCTAAAACAAGATTTCGCCAACTTTTGCCATTGAGGTGTGTTTTCCCCAGGAACTACAGCCTGAGCGATGGTCACCACCAGCAGACGCTGCTAACTGTCTCATCGCCATCCCCCTCACGCCTAATCATCACCCATTCCCCGCCTGACCGACCCCAAGGGCCCATCACCTTAAGTGAGGCTTGTCTCTCCTTTGTTACCCCGGTGATGGAACTTGCCTGCAATTTACCAAATCTGCCCAAAGTCATTCAAGTGACTTCCCCTTCTTTTTTAAATTTTATTTTCAGCATTTGTTTCCATGAATTAAAAAAAAGTTTGTAAAAGCTGAATCAAAAGTAAATATTGTTCCCTTTCCTGATACCTAGCATTCCCTGGTTAAACAGGACAGACTGAATACCTGCCCCAAAGCCTCTGCTGAACTTTCAATCAACACCATCTTTTTAAGGAAAACCCACATTATCTGGCCATTTGCCTCTTTGCTGCCTGTGGGAGCTTGCTACATGCAAATCGGTTGATACATTTGCTATGTTATAGCAGTGAATACATGCCAAGAGGATATGATTAAGTGCAAAGTGCTTTGGGGTATCCTGAGATCATGAAAAATGCTATATAATTGCAAATCTTTTCTCCTTTCTTAACCTGCAACTTGCAAGAGCAGGGAAGTGGTCAAGGTCATGGTTGACACTCCTTTCACATCTCCCTTGCCTTTGGATGTAGGCACATTTTAAATTGTACTTCCTGTGATGGCACTGTTAAAATTAACAGCAATATCCACACACTCCTTTCTTCCAACATTTCTTAGGTTCCAGTGCAATGACCAAGTTATGACACAAATATTTACTTTTGATTTCAGCTTTTATATGTGGGAGTGTTGTGGGGAAGAGAAAGACAGACAGTGGAGGAAGAATTCAGCAGCATGTCATGAGACAAGTGAGCTCGAAAAGGAGTGTCCTGACAAAAGATCATTGACCTGAAAGACTAACTCTGTTCCTCTCCAAAGACACTGCCTAGCCTGTTGAGTATTTTCAACATTTTGTGCATCTGCTTCAAAAGGAGGTGAAAGAAAGTTGTTTGAAAGACTCCCTGTTGAAAATGAGTTAATGGTTTCAAAAATCTTTAGCATTGATATCTCGGCGTGTGTGCGTTCCAAAGAAGGGTCACTGGACCCGAAACATTAGCTCAGCAGGTTCAGCAGCATCTGTAAAGAGAAGTGGAGTTTCTCCAAATATCTCTCACAACTAAACGAATGGTGCCTCTGTCTGACTTTCTGTCAAATTGGTCTGCTGTCAATGGGCTTTTTAAAGTGCTGGACTACCGGGAGTTCTCCTGATTCACAGATGACATATGTAAGTGTAGGTAAGGCCTCTCATTCACTGTGCCCAAGTAAACACATCAACTGAAACCTCTTCTTCTAATACATAAGCCATTAGACTTGGGATGAAAAAGTGCATTGAAAAAGCCAAGAGAAATAGTTTGAGTATTAGAAGACACTAATAAAAATTTGCCAAACATATACTTGCTGAAATCCTGGTGATAAAAGCCACAGCATATTCTGAACTGTTGAACACCATGGTATTATTTAAAAGGACCTACTTACAATGTTTCCAATGATTTAACAAACTGCATTCTATCTTTATTCACTTATTTAACTTGCAGAACCTGCATGTCAAGCAGAAAGCACAGAGGGCTCTAATAGATCTATCTTGAAAGGTGCCCATCTTAAGTTATAGAACAGTACAGAAAGGCAAATAGTTGAATTTTATAACAGAGGGACATAAAGAAGGGGGTCTGGAGTTGATAATGCAGCTCTTTGAGCCTGCTCTGTCAAAGAATCAGTTTAATTTATCCAGGCTAAAGTTTCAATAGCACCAAATCCACACCAAATGCCTTGATAGAACTGAAGTCTGATAGATGTCTGAGAGACTGAGAGATATCATGAACGTTGGAGTGATGTTTCTCCATGGGGCATTAGTTCTGGTTCTGGGAGGATTCGCATTCAATGCTGCATCCTTCTCCTCAATGTGAAGCTCCTGGGACTTCATGATTAATTAGCTGCAAGACATTGCCCATAGTCTTGCTCTCTGTTGAGAAAGGTTGGCCTTCATTTATCGGCCCCATCTTTTCTTGAATGCCCCCATATTCACCAAATTCCACCCAACCTATTCAAGAAGCACCTTAACGTCTTTGTAAGAAACACTGTTTTGTCGAGTGTGGCCTGCGTCTGGTATTTGTGAAATTGCTCTTAATTAGGTAATCACACTGTGTGGTACTTAATTACACTGCTTGTTATTCTTAGTGCATTGATTTAACATTTCAACTTTAAATCTCTTTCTGTACACATTTCAATGTTCACTTTTAAAAAAAAATCTAAATGACTGCGTGTTTAAAATGGCACACAGAGGAATTTAAAGTTAATTTGTTTAACCAGCATGTTCTGGAAATTAAACACTGAAATGTTATCCCACTGTGACTCCATTAGAAGCTCAGTGGTTACAACAGTAAAGCTCATAATGGCCATTACTGCCTTAGTTTGGGACCTCAAGAGTTTAGCTCATGGTACCACTTTGGGAAGCCCTGCTTTAAATGTTTAAAATAAAGCACATTCTATTGATGGCAATGTGTTGGGAATATCCCTGACAATAAGAGTAACCCACCTAGACCCATTCCGTTACCCTATATTCACCCCTATCACTGTCGGCAATTTAGCATGGCCAATTCACCTGGCCTGCACATCTTTGGATCGTGAGAGGAAACTGGAGCACCCGGAGGAAAACCCATACAGACACGGGGAGAATGTGCAAACTCCACACAGACAGTCGCCTGAGGCTGGAATTGAACCCGGGTCCCTGGTGCTGAGAGACAGCAGTGCTAACCACTGAGCCACTGGGCTGCCCCCATGAACATATTGCTTCTGTATCAAACATTAAAAGCCACAGAAACTTCAAATAACTACCAAACTGGTAATGGTTCAGGGTGTATGTGTCCCAGCAAATACCTTGTGAGATGGCACATTTTGATGGGAAAATACCACGATTGAAAGAAATGTACCTTCACTATTTCCGAGTAGATATGAAGTATATACTGTTCCTAAAGTAGAAGCTTAACATGCCCGAATGTTTAATCTATATCTAATGTGGCTTCCTATCCAGAGTATCATGTAAAAGCACATAAGCTAGTACTAATGGATATAAAAATCTTCTTGACTCCCAATTCTAGCTGCAAAATTTATCAATGGATAATTCATTGTAACAGTGACAAAGAACAATTAATTTGCTGCTTGCAGGATTTAATAATGAATGCTGATTTCTTGCCGATACCATGAGAGAAGAGTGAGACCACTTGCAAGGGTACTATAAACGGCATGGCCTGCCATAGCTCAATTCCTTCAGCTGCCCCACAAAGTCTCCTTGGATTGCCTGTCCCAGTCTGAATCATTCGTGAATGATAATGGCACTTTGTCTGAATATTACACAGAGAAGGGATGCTGTCAACGAAGACATGATGGAGAGAAGGTGGTGATGAGAGAGAAGATGATGATGGAGAACAAAATGTGAGAGGAGTTGTGATGACGGTGGTGAAGGATCATATTTATATTTCACCATCTTCCCTGTCTTCATTTTACCTTTCCTGTCTCATCTTCAGGAGGAAGGTGTGGTCAAATATAAATGTAAACCAACACTGAGCAGATTGCTGCTGTTTAAAGTAGGGTTTAGTAAGTATTTAATTTAAATACCTTTTCCTGTGAGTGTAGAGTGAGGATGTAACATGTTGCCTGGCTTGAAAAGCTAGTTTTACTGAAGCTAGTATCAAGACACTGACAGCAGCAAGGGCAAACTCAGGTTTGGATAAATCATCTCTAAAAGCAATTACACAACATCCAGCTTTTATAAAACAGCCAGGTCACTTATTGTTGATCACAATCAATGCTTGTGTTGGGTTAAACAACTTTATTTTTCCTGCACTGCAAAATACATTGTGAGTGAATGTGATTTGTGGACTTGGCCAACTCTGGCCCATCCAAAAAGCCTGCAAAACATAATTCCTTGTCTGCCCTAAAGAAGTCACACCAAATTCAAAATGTTAACTCTTTTTCTCTCTCCATAGGTGTTACCAGATCTGCTGAGTTACTCCAGCACTGATTATTTCAGAATTCCAGCATCCGCACTATACCGCCTTTTACTGAAACGTTATTCTTATTACTTTTCCCTCTCAATATCATTCCAAGTCACCTAAAAACTGGACATGACATATTGACGTCAGTGTTAATGTACTACATTCCACTGGGGAGGATAAATGACATGTGTTCATAATGAGAGTCAGGGTCAACATGACGTTGCTGACAGGAAGTATTCAGAAACTTTAACAAGTAGAACAAGATTAGTAGGATAAGTATTGAGACTCCAATACAGACTGGGATGATCAATATTCAAAGGGAGCACTGTAGTGGCTTCCACACTGCTGAGGCCACAAGAGAGCAATGGAATTTAATCTTCTGAGGACTCAATAAAGAGGAATCGTAATCTGAAGATTTGCCCAATTACCTTAGAGTGTCTCATGGAAATTTTACAGGAATCTTCCTTGTTAGTTGTTTGGAGTTCATGGCAATGTTCCCACTAAGCTGCATATATCTGCCTGCCTGGGAGGAGTACCTGGTCCATGTTAAATCCGGCGTGTGCACACACGTGTGAGAATAATTGGCCGAGAGAAAAGAACATAAAGAGAAAAGAAGTGAACAACAAAAATGTGTCAAGCTAGATGCTGATCCATGGTAATGCAGATAAGTCATGGTGTGTGCAGCAACTGGATGGACAGAAGGGGATATCATTTCTTTAATTTTTGCATTAATAATGTAGAATTATTGAAGTTTCTTTTTAATCTTTGCAACAAGCCTTTACAATCGGTATGTAAGTTAGCTCGCTGAGCTTGAAGGTTTGTTTTCAGATGTTTAATTAACATTCTAGGTAACATAATCAGTGATTCTCTGGTGAAGCGCTGGTGGTATGCTGACAAAATGTTTGAAAACAAACTTTCAAGCTCAGCAAGCTTACATACTTATCATCAACCTAAGCTACAAATCTTCTCAAAAATCACTAACCTTTACAGACAATTTACTCACTGCTCATTATACTATTAGATTAAGCTACTGAATAGAATACTTTTAAAATAAGTTTGAGTAAAATATTAAAAACTCCTTGCAGCTTCAGCCACTCCTCCTCTTTAATAAATTGTGAAATTTCACCCAGAGGTTCCCACATGTGGCAGGGAGATGGTCACATATAAACATACCACAGTATTAGGAGAGATAGGTTATTATGCCACTGAACCAGCAGTCTAGAACTTGCATTCTGAGGACATGAGTTCAAATCCTACCACAGCAGAGGGTGAAACATGAAGTCAATTAAGAAACAGTCTGTCATAACTTCCCAAACAATGGCAATTGTTGATTGATTTTTACAACAATCTGATTACCTTTTAGAGAAGGAAATCTGTAATTGTGATCTGATCCATGTGACTCCAGATACATTTTAGTGCGATCGACTTTTAGATGTCCTCTGAGCAATAAATGCTGGCTTAACCAGCAACACGTACACTTCATGAACAAACTTTAAAAGAAAACTAACTTAAGGCTGGTTTGACTTCATTTTGAAGTAAGCTTTTGAAGTAGTCCTTTGCATGAAACAGACAGATCCCTTTTCTGCCCTTCTCTGACCTCTGCCAGAATGCAACAATAGCCTGAATACAACAATAAGAAACTCTACACCAACGCGAGACCACGATGGTCCCCGTTACAATGGAAGGCAACATTTCAAATCAGTTTCTGTGCATTGTGGAGTGCTGTGCTGGGTGGACTCTTCAATAATGTTGGAGAGTCATAGAGCACAAAAATGGGCTCTTCAGTCCAACTCGTTCATGCCAATCAGATATCCTTAAGTAATCTAGTCCCACTTGCCAGCACTTGGCCCATGTCCACCTATACCCTTCGTATTCATGTACCCATTCAGATGCCTTTTAAATTGTTACCGTACCAGCCTTCACCATTTCTTCTGGTAGCTGGTTCTATAGATGCACTGTCCTCTGTATGAAACTGTTGTTCCTTAGTTGCTTTTTTAAATCTTTCCCCTCTCACCTTAAACAAATCGCCCTCAAATTGCAGATTCTAGTTAAAATCCCAAATCATTGGTGACATTCATTATTCAAGATAGCTTCCCAATCTCCTTGCTGCTTCTTGGTTTCCTGGTTTTCTTTGTCTAATCCACCAGGGAAACAAAACAAAAAGGTCAATTGACCCATCAGCCCAATTCTGTCTGTACAATGTCGCACTCTAAGATCATCCTTCCAAAATACACGCAAGTTAAACACTGCTGGATCTATTTGACAACATAGAGAAGCTTGTAGTGCTGCTAATGGAGGCATAAATAGAATTTATCACTTGCATCCAGTCTTTCTGATCTTGTGTCACCAAAGGGGTTACAAATGAAAGATACTTGCTATTAAATCCAATAAGGAATTTGGGGAAAAATGTATTCACTTGGAGAATGGTCCAAATGCAGGCACCTGGAGTGGTTGAGTGAATATCATTGGTGTTTAAGCAGAAATTAGAAAAAAAAACACAAGGGATGAAGGAAAGGAAAGATTGACTGAAACAGTGAAGTCAAGAAGGTACAGTGGGAGGATACTCTGGATAAAGCATAAGCAAAGATCAAATGGGCCACGTGGCCTCATTCTGTGACGTAAATTGTGCTTTTCTACAGAATGACGTTGGGTAAATCCATGCCCTCAAACCACAGTAGCTGTTTTCAATGGAGAATTCTTATCTTCAGTTACATTATTGTTGTTAAAGAAGGTGAAAAGACTTCATGTCCTATTGTTCAGTCTGAAAGCTGAGAACTTTATGCAATACTGTACGGGGAAAGGAAATTACTAAAATGCTCGTTGACATTTCATCTACCCAAACCTGTTCTAAAATTAGCTGCCCTTTAAAAATATCAATAAATACAACTGACCAGACTTTGCAAGGAGAAGTCAACACAAAACTATAGTCAATGAACTTTCCTGCCTGTCTCCTGATTGATGCCACTTACTCTATGTAAACTTTGGGTTATTTGACCTGGGTTCAGATTAAAGTGTCCAGTACATAGGAAATCCACTTATGAAAGTAGTGTTAAATAACTTAAATCTAATTATATGTTTGTCTTGGGTTACACTGTTGGAGGAAAGATATGTTGCAGTCATTCCAGTTGCAAATAGCAGTCATGAGAAAACCATCATATTAAGCCCTCAATACGGGATCCACATATGAGCTTAAACCATGATAACATCCATTTAGAGATAAACACGGAATATAAAATTTACAAGGTTCGTGAGGTAGGAAGGAAGGGAGGAGATGGTGTGGTAGTAATGTCACTGGACTAACAATCTAGAACTCCAGGCTAAGGTCGGGGGATTTGGATTTAAATCCCAACATGGTAGGTGATGAAACTGCAATTCATTAAAAATCTAGAATAGAAAGCTGGTTAACAGCAGCTAAATAATTACTGATGATCGTCAGGGAAAAATCCATCTGGTTCATGATCTTGAAGGAAGAAAGTCTACCATCCTTGCCTGGTCTGGTCTTCATGTGACTCCAGACAACACAGCAATGTGGGTGACTCTTAAATGCCCTCTGGGCAATTAAGGATGGGCAATCAATGTTGTCCTGGCCAGCAACAGACATCCCATGATTGAAGAGGTAAATTACTACAACTCTAATTTCCCTCTATGAAACAATAGTTTGTCCCAATTTAAGATTCTCCCTGCCTTAGCTACAAATAAAATGATGAACAACTATACAGGCAACAGTGAACTCAAATTGTGTTTCATTTTTGACAGTGTTACCAGAGAAAGTGTTGTTTTGACCTCCAGTTGTAATGGGCAGGATTTCCCTGAAATCTCTAAAAGGTTGTCTGACCAAAATGGCTGCTTTCAATGACTGGATTGTATAGTTACCATGTACCACTTTAAAATAAAAGACAACTGTGTGTATGTGTGTGTGTGTGTGTGTGTGTGTGTGTGTGAGAGAGAGAGAGAGAGAGAGAGACAGAATGATTAATCTTAGTATTCTAGATATCTAAGACATCAACCCCAGTTGTCAACCATTGTTTGGACATTTCAGTCGAAATGCACCATTCCATGCCATTCAACATGGTGAAAGGTTTACTTTTCCAAACCTCCCAGTGGCCAATAATATTGTACTAATGGTAAAGATCCAAAAGCAAACATGTCACAATCCTCCCAATGAGAGAGATGTATGTTCCGTTAGAGAAGGGTAATGAGGTGGAAGAATATAAAATATTCAACAAATGCAATGACTCAATGTGAACTACTTTCCTTCTTTACCCCCTCCTCCTTTTCCTCCAATGAAGATGTTTGATCTTGCAGTTCATTGATCACTGAGGATTCAGGTGTCCAAAGATCAATTGTAAAACACAACATCTTGGTTCAACAAAGGTCAATGATTTTCCTTCTCCAATAGGTTGGTGATGTGCAGTCTAGATTAGAGTGGTGCTGGAAAAGCACAGCAGGTCAGGCAGTGTCCGAGGAGCAGGAAAATCAACGTTTCAGACAAAAGCCCTTCATCAGGAACAGAGATGCACAATAGATGTGCAGTCTGTTGTACACGTTAGAGTCCTCAACAAGAATAAGCTGTATAAATGTGAGTCAAGTAAGCTGGAATTCAACTGAGTGAGCTGTTCCTACTCTTCCTAATCATTAATATCTGGACAGCTACTAATACCATTGTGTCCTTATAAACCTTAGCACGTGGATATTTTGGTATGGACATTATGATAAAATCTGAATTTGTCACTGTACTAA
This sequence comes from Chiloscyllium punctatum, assembly GCF_047496795.1. Classification (NCBI taxonomy): domain Eukaryota; kingdom Metazoa; phylum Chordata; class Chondrichthyes; order Orectolobiformes; family Hemiscylliidae; genus Chiloscyllium; species Chiloscyllium punctatum. Next base: position 84,758,927 of record NC_092742.1, on the reverse strand, counting down.
TGGGCTTTTCAAAAACTATTTCAAAACACAAATTGAAAATCTTGTACCCTAGCAGTATTTTATTTGTATCCCAATAAGTACAGCTTCTGTTTGGAGCATTACAGTAATGTGTCACTCCACTGTGCCTTTAAGAGAAAAGACTTTAAGTGAGTATCAGACTCTCATACAAATCAATGTTAAAGTCAGAGTTATGTTCCTTCGGATATTTTATGCCTGGAATAAAAAAGTTAAAATACTTTACCATTCATGAACAGCTGAAATATTTTACGAGACTCCAGACAACACATATATCACTAACTACAAAGGAAATACAACACAGTTTACCCCGTACAATATTTAAAAATATACCTGTACTTCTAGATTGATCACACTCCATCTAGTGGAAACCTATAGTGAGTGCAGCGAGATATAGAGTCCTTGCACTGACCAACCTCTGTCACTAGATGGACGCCTTGAGTGTGAGTTTAGAACAACAGCCAGAAGGGAATAGTTTCAATGATGAAGGTAAAGTAATGGCAGAGGAAGGTAATGTCAGAAGGAAGCTAAGCTGAGGGACATGTTGGGGGGTGGTGGGGGGGGGGGGGGGGAATGGTGGTGTGGGGAGTAAAGGCTAAGGTTGGTAATTTCGTGAAGCAAAGTTGACAAGTGGGGGAATGGAGGTGGGAGGGACATGAGGTAGTGGAGATGACATTGTACCAAAATGGCCATTACTTACTCACTCTAAGCCAGACTGATTGCATTCTGTACACAGTGCTGCCAATAAACTAAGCCAGTCTGACTGAATATAACAGAGAGAGGGTCGAGGGTGCCTTTATAAGCAATAGCATGGATTGCAGAAAACATACTGACTCAACAGTACCACTGCCCTTTAATTTTATTAAAAATGTGCTTGCTAGCCCCAAGACCAAATGAGCTTACTGATAAGAACAACATGCTGATGCAAGAGAGAGACAGGCAGCCAAATGCTTTTAATTCAATTAATCTCTTCTGCTGTGGCAATTCAATCATTCCCATGAATCAGTGTACTTACACCAATGTATAGAAAATATCACAAATTATCCAAAGGATGCAGATATGTACATTGCACAAGTACAAAATGCAAACAAAATAATCTAATTATTTTACTCCATCAAGTGTAAATGTATTGTAGTAACAGCAGAGTTAATGATTATAGGGCAATTTTACAAAACGGTGATGAAATCTGTCAGAAGTCGTTAGTTGTTATTTCCATTTTGAGCCTTTGAAATGACCAAGTTCACCACATAACTGACTAGCCAACCTTAATCGTCCCATTCCTTGAACTGGCTTGCATTTACTAAGACTTGTGAAGGAAGGATATTGCAGTAATGTGAGAGCTTTGAAGATGGCTCGATTCCTGGAAGAGGTCAAATCTGGGCTAAGGAAAATCAACCAGGCAGGAGCCCTATTATTGATTTAAAATAAATATTTACCATTGCAGTTTTACAACTTTATTTTCAAGCTGAGTTTATAAGCTTAGACCATTTTATATAAGATTAGAAAATACCACAACGCTGTGAAGTCTTTGCAAGTCTGACACAGGTTTAGATTTTTGGTATTTTACAACCCATTCGAGATCACATCTATCTTAGATCAATGGATATGAACACGGCTTCAGATTATATTCATCAATGGTCAGAATATTTAAAGTATAGAAGACATGGTTTTGTAATTTGTCAGAGACAGATTTAATGACAACATAATTTTGCTTGAGGAATGTGGAAAATACAATATTGCTTTAAGTCCATGCATTTTTCTGATGACTACTGTGATCTTTCTAACTCCTAACCAAAATAGTGTGGTCCTCTGGGAGTTGTAAATGGCCAATTATACTGTACTCATGGTAAAGACCTGGAAGCAGTTGTGTTGTCACCCTCTCAATGATTAAGATAGATGTTGCACTAGAGAAGGGTAATGAGAATGGAAGGATATAAAATATTCAACAATGTAATGACCCAGAATGACATGAACCTCTGGGGCAGGATAATAGACCATAACTTATCATCTGGTGAGGAAGGTGTGAGATGTCCCTGCTGCCCTTGGGTCAATTGAGGTAATTAATGGCCACTTAATGGCTTCCTCCCACCCTCTTGTAACAATTTTCTGATGGGTGGAGGAAGGGACCCCATTTGAAGGGTGCCACTTTTCATTTCTTGAACTACAGGGTGAGGAGATCCTTATTTTATAGGTCTCTTGAACCCAATAGAAGTAACACAGTTCTTTCTTACCCCTCCCTCCCATCTCTGGCTAACTAGCATTGCTGCTACCCCACAGTCCAAACAGTGACCATCCCCGCAGTGGAACTTTGGGACCTGACAGACATTGCACTGGGGCAGGAGGCTTACTCCTGAGTCGCGTGTTCACCAGGAGCACGGGGGGTGGTGGCAGGGGCAGGATCTCACTGTCTGCTTCGTGGGTGGAGAAGAGAACCCTGAGGAAATGTTAACGTCAGCGTCACATATTGTCTTCCTCGTCGGGGCGGGGGGGTGGGAGGAAATCCATGCCAGGTTTTTGTGTTTCTCTCGTAGGAAATCATATCATGTTTTGCATATGTTGCTTCAGCTTGACCTCCCTCAGATGGATGCAATTTTATTTCTTGTTTTGATCATCTCTAAGCACCTGCATAGCTCGAACAGCTTTCAGATTCCACATCATGAGCAGTCCAGCTGCTGATTTGAGCGTGTGGCTAAATATATCAACCCAGGCAGAAACACAAAATGTCCTTGTAAATAAACTCAGTATCGATTCCAACTGAACTGTGCTTCACAAATTGAAGCAATAATACCTTAGATTTGACGGTGATCTTCACTTTCGTTTGGACCTTAGGTAGAGTACGTGCCTCCCAAAGTACCAAATGAAGGGCTCGAGTCACTAAAAGCAACATCTTGTTTTGGTTTTATTGACCAAGTGAAGGTCAGTAAACTTGATTTAAAGTGTGAAACACTTCTATGAGGTTTTACTTTTAAATGCTCACTCTGCTTTTTCCTCGAGTTTTCACTTTCATTGTCCCAACTGTCATGAATAAATCTGGTCAAACCCCCCCTCCTCGGTTTTGTCGCCAAAACAGGTGCTTCCAGACACCATGCGTGAGGAAAACAGATGTGACCATTTGTTGACATTGTTGCAAATTGAGACAATATCTTACACACATGGCATGAACAAAGAAAGAGAGAGAGAGAGAGAGTAGGGAGGAGAATGCCAAAACATTGTAAAAGCTCTTACGCTAAATGAATTGAAAGACTGTTACACTGCAGCAATGTGAAAATGTACTGACTCAACAGAACCACTGCCCTTTCATTTTAGTAAAAATGTGCTTGCTCGCCCCCACGACCGAATGAGCTTACTGATAAGAACAACATGCTGATGCAAGACAGAGAGACAGGCAGCTGAGTGCTTTTAATTCAATTAATCTCTTCCGCTGTGGCGAAAATTGGTTTCAACACTCTTTTCTCCCTTTTTACTTTCTATGTAGCTAATGGATATCTGTCGTAGTTGGACTAAATGGTTTCTTTGTTTATCGTCTGTGTTTTGGCTGAGGCAGCAGTTTTTGTAAAAAGCAATCAGTGTCGCCCTAAAACTGATGTTTCTCTCGCATGGAACATTTTTTCTTTAAGAATTCCCACTCTATCAGAACACGGGTAGCCATGTGTTTGTTGCCTGCCCTGGAGTTTCTGTACCTCGATTTAAATTCCACAGAGAAAGGACTGAGATTTTCTTCTGTCGGCTAGCCAGTGTGTATCAGGGTCAAGGTGGTTCCTGCTGTCCAAGAGCAAACTGCACAACTCCAGTCTTAAACTGGCCAATTTAATGGCAGCCAGAAGACTGGGGACCTAGGAAAAAGCGTGCCATGGTTTTTTTTTTCCCCTTCAAAACTGTCCTGAAATGCTGCATCTGAGCAGAGTAAAGGAGCTGTGTGTTACAAAGTGTTCTGACCCACTCGGTCAACTTCATGACCAAAATCCGCTGACCTGGCCGAGAAACAGCAAACCTTAAACTTCCTTCCTTTTAAACGTCCACTATTTCTCCTCTCTTCCACGTTTGGGCACTCGCTCATGTTTGGGTAACGGTTCAAAGGCACAGACACCAGTCCGCTTTCTCAAACAAAATAATTCTATTTTCTGTGATCTCAATCAAGTAGATTCTCAATATTTCTAGGAATCAGGTTTGAGCCCAAATCTGTGCTAAAAGGACGTGGATGTGCTTTTTATGCCAAAGGCCAAAGCGAAGACTGAGGGGTGGGCTCCAGCAAACCAATTTCATGGAATTCCTACAGTGTGGAAGCCAGCCATTCAGCCCATCAAGTCCACACCGACCCTACTCCATCCCTGTAACCCTGCATTTTCCCATGGCTAATCCACCTAGCCTGCACATCCCTCGTCACGATGGGTAATTTAGTATGGCCAATCCAGCTAACTTGCACGTCTCTGGACTGGGGGAGAAAACACACACAGAGATGGGGAGATTGTGCAAACTCCATGCAGCCTTCCACCCGAGGGTGGAATCAATCCAGAGTCTCTGTAGCAGTGCTAACCATTGAGGCCAGTGCACTGTCAGTAACTACAATCTGAGATCAGTATGCCAACTTAAACCATTAAAGGAAAGCAAAACCCTCGAGATTTGAACGATTGATCTGTAGCCACGCACACAAAGCCTTGGAGAGAAGGCACGTCCCAGTTCAAGACTACAAGGTACCCCACAGCTATGGTCAACACCATCACCCACTTTTTCACAGTAACATCTGACATCTCTTCATGATTAGTGAGATAGTAATAAGGGATGCCACGGTCTATGGATCCCAAAAGTAAATGAATCCCATTCCTCACTGCCAGTTTGGGTGCAAATGATGTAAAAGGTGACAGAGTCAGCTCTGTTACGCACAACACACCAAGAACAAAACAGACTCTGCCAGATCACAATACTACATGAATTGCTGCTTTTAGGTTTTGCCTGTTAACTCAGACAGACTGAATTAATGCTCAATTTTCACTTGGGTATTACAGATTGATATGGCATAAGTCCATTTCTATTAAGATATAACCAAATTCTTCCTGTTTTCAGTACGGCCAATTTCAGAGGCCAAATGTACTAAGTAAAGATCTGTGTGAAAATTCTGAGTGTCAATTTTTGGATGCTCTAATGGACTGCATTTTCTAGCACTTTTCTTCCTGGAGAAGAGAGTGGTCAGTGGAAAAAGCTTACTGTAGAGCTGGGTTTTGTCTAGCAATCACTTAGTTTGTGAACTCATTGCTGAAAATAGAAGTCCTCAGATCTTATCATACTTTATATGCTGTGTAAGCCAGTTTATGCAAATACCTTAAGACAGACTCATACTTGTTAAATCAAAGAGTAATTAATTGCTGTGCAACCAGAGACAGGAGCTCCCATCACCACCTTGTTCAAGTAAATTTACCTTTTCCATTCAATCATGGCTGAAGAATGACTGAGCAAATATACCTTAGAAACATTTCCAACAATTGCCCTATGCCTGCCAGTTTAAACAAAATCAGTTAAGGATTTGGGAATTAAGCTTTGCTTTACTTTTAAAAATGAGACCTTAATCAACTACCCTTAGACTCGGGGTTTGTGATGTTACTGAAGTAGTCAGTTATCATTGGCTGAGCTATCATTTCAAGCCCATTCCCCATTGCCCTCAAGAAACTAACAGTGAGACAACCTCTTGAATTACTATGGTCTATGTGGAGTGATTACGCCCAAGGTGCTGTAGGAAGGGGACTTCCAGGATTTTGACACTGAAGAAGCAGCAATAATTTTCCAAGTCAGGATGATGTATGACTTGGAGGGGAACTTTCAAGAGGTAGTGGTCCTAAGCGTCTGCCTCCCTTGTCCTCCTGCATTGTAGAGATCACAGGTTTATGAAGTATTAGTGAAGGATGCTTGGTGATGAGTGCTGATAAGGCCATTAGATTTTTTTATCAATTAAGGAGCTAACCATTGTTAGAGTTAAGTGAATCTTAAAACAAAATAAACGGCCTAAATTATTTCCTCTCCTGTGAACATCCAAATTAGGAGTAGGCCATTCAGTCCCTTGAATTTGCTCAGTCATTCAATGAAGTTATAGCTGATTTGATTGTGGCTTCAATTCCACATTTCCATCCACCCCAATAATGGTTGCCTTACTTGTTAGTCAACTATCTCTCTACATCAGTCTTAAAAATAGTCAATGACCCTACCTAGACTGCTGTATAGGGAAGAGATTTACTTCAATGAGAGAAAACATTTCTCCTCAGCAAGACATTTTATCAAATTGTTTAGACACCAATATCTCCTGATAAAGACAGTGTCCAAGAGCACAGCAGTCTTTTTGAACATCTCTGAGTGACTCCTAAATTGATACTCTAACTCCTTTAAGTCTTGCACAAATTTGATCATGCACTGGAGGCAAAACTAACTTAAATTAGGATACAGATTTCTAACACATGTAGTAGCTCAGAAATGTTGAGGCTGTTGTGCTAAAATCAAGAGATCACATGAGATGACTTGACCATGTCCTTCACTAATCACATGCTATGATTAATCTCCTACAGTCCTTTGTGGTAACAAAAAAATGTTGTTCTATGACATATGCTATAGCTACAATAGGGCATAGGAAGACAGCAAGTCAGATGAGCTCTCCAAATCAGCCCATTTCCAATCACTAAAGCCCCAGGTAGATACATAGGAGATGGTGCAACTTGGGACAATTCAGAATAAACAAAAAAAACCACACACTTAAGTTTAAATTATCACACTATCTTGTTTTCCCATGATGTATAACTAATATTTATGGTTACGTCAAACTTGTATCTACAGCCTGGCCACTATATGGAGGACTGGCCTGGTTGAAAATCAATGAGGCATCATGAAGAACAAATAATTGGAATCATCAGACCTCTGGAAATTTTGAGAACTGGAAAAAAAATGAAAATATTCAATACTCAATTTATTTGCTCCGAGGTCATTAATGAACAGTTGAGTTGAAGAGGTGCAGGTCCAATCCCTTGTCTATGTGATTTTGTCAACTCCAGCACTGACTTTGAGAGTTTGGAGTTAGACAGGAAAAAATTGGCAATATGATATGATCTCCCAATGGTTATCTATATAATGCCAGATGGTTACTTTTGCTGCAGATGAGCCTAATCCTGCTTTCACCCAAATGTCACCAACCTAAAGTAAATTAGTTTCTAACACTAAAAATGAGGGAGTTGGATTAGCTTAACTCAGTAAAAAGGTGGATTTTTGTCTGGGGAAAGGAGTCACTCATGTTGAGGTGGCTGCCAGATGGCTTTAATGCGCTAGCATTAGAAGGCAGAGTTTTCTCTTTCAGCATGTGGTCTCAGTACAGCAAAGGCCTTAAAATTAACTGCAATGCAGTGCCTAACCTAGCTATTGGCTAGAAGCAGCATAAACTGAGTTCGGATCTGTTGGAACTCTGTTCTCTGCCCTCAAGGTACAGCCACAAGACGTGGGGCCATTATTTTAGTCAGCTTCTCTCAATTTCTGCTTTTAGTGCTCTCTCACTTTCTGTCTCTCCCAGATGCTGAGAAAAGTGCCCTGGAGAGCATTCTTCATTCAACTACTCCTCCAGATTTGATGTGCCAGGCTGGTTCTCGGGCAAAGAACCATACAGGACTGGCAAAGAACAATACAGCACAGAAATAGGCCATTTGGCTCTCTAAGCCTGCTTGATACATTTTGCTCTTTCATACTAAAAGCGTCTTCACTTACAGGATCTGTATCCATCTATTCTCTTCCTATTCATGTATTCGTCCAGGTGCTTCTTGGATGCTGCTATTGTGTCTGCTTCCACCACCACCTCCTCTGGCAGTGCATTCCAGGCACTCACCACCGATTGTGTGAAAAACTTGCCTCGAAAATCTCTTTTAAACATCCCACCCCTCACGTACTTTGAACCTGTGTTTCACCCGAGGGAAAAGCTTCATATTTTCCACTCTATCCATGCCATTCACAATCTTACGAATACTATCCAATCACCCCTCAACCTCCTGCCTTCCAGTGAAAACAAACCCAGTCCACCGACCTTTCTTCATAGCTAAAATCCCCCATATCAGGTAACATCCTGGTAAACCTTTTCTGTACCCTCTCCAAAACATCCCCATCCATCTGGTAGTGTGGTGACCAGAACTGTATGCAATATATGAGGAAAGACTGGGCTTCTATTCACTGGAATTTAGAAGAATTGGATGGGGATTGGGGAATAACTCCAAAACATATAAAATACTGATGGGGCTGGGCAAGCTAGATGAGGGAAGAATGTTCCCGATTTTGGGGAAGTCCAGAATTAGGGGTCACAGACTAAGAATAAGGGGTCAACCATTCAGGAAGAATTTTTTCAACTCAGAGTTGTGAACCTGTGGAATTCTCTACCATAGAAAGCTGTTGGGGTCAGTTTATTAGATATATTCAAGACGGAGTTGGATGGAGCCCTTGCAGGAGTGGGATACTGAAATTGCACGCTTAGCCATGATCATATTGAATGGTGGTGCAGGCTCGAAGGGCCGAGTGGCCTATTCCTGCACCTATTTTCTATGTATTGAGTAAATTGAGCAAGTGTGACGTAGCTATTAGCTCCACCTCCCACTTTACCTGCGCCACACTTTTATGTACTTTGGGATTTGTAACCTATCCTTGAGTCAGAATTAAGTGCTTTGAAATTTTTCTTCCAAATTGAAATTGAAACTAACCAGGAAATAGCAAAAGATGTGGAAAGATCTGGTTTATCAGTAACAGCTAATACCGAGGCTTCAGCATAGCAAAGTAAATTAACAAGAGACTATTTCTCAACATGTACAATGGGCACTGAGATTCCCTCAAGCAGAATTGTATAGAGTTATAGCAGACCAGAGCAATTACTTTGACTCAAGACATCCCCCAATTTTCGTAAGTGTGGGGGAACAAATAGACGTTATTTGTTTCAATGTGCTTCAATCTGTTGTATTGAATAAATGGATTTGTGACCTAATTCATTGTTGAAAAGCAAACCTTGTCACCAGTGGTAATGATAAATCACTCGGAATTAGGTGAGCCGCACTTAGTGATTATTTTTCAGAAGTTGTTATCAAGTCTGACAGCAGAGGAAGCTGCATCAACATAGCCACATCTGAACTTACTGAAATGTTCCCAGCTGATCACTGTATCAGTGCTGATGTAATTTAGCTCCCTCACAATTTGTCAAATTCAATAATTTCTCCAAGCAGTTTCTTCAACAAAGCCTACATCTGTTGACTTAAACTATATGCTGAGAACTTACTGATTTCTCAGAAGAGAGAGAATGCTCATAATTATATTTAAAAGAAAAAGGGCATACTGTAGGAAAGTGGTACCTTGACATTTTCAATTTTTTGTCAGGTGTATGTTGGTTCAAGACATTAGTGACCCAAGGCAGCACTAAAGGAGTGCTGTATCATTAGTGGGATGTCCTTTAGATGAGGCATTAAGCTAAAGTTCAATTAGATCAACAAGCTCAGTGTCCTCCAAGATTCCTCCCTCAATTAGCCCATTCAAATGATCGATTAACCAGTCTCTTATTTTGGGATCTCAATGTGCGCCTTCATTCCCTACATAACATGATTAAAATCATGCCATCGCACTAGCTAGCTTGAAACCAGGTAGAAATATCATGAGCTCTCATGCAGTCGTAGTGTCCTTAACTCTGAGCCAGGCCTCAAAATGACTAATACTGGGATTACTCAGGCATACCACCTAATCTAGCATAACAATAAAAAAAAACCACAAATGGGGTGCAGCATCACTGGGTAGGCAAACATCCATTACCCATCCCTAACTGACCTGGAGGTGGTAGTAGTGAACTGCCTTCTTGAACTATTGCTGCCCTGGGGCTCGAGCGACACCCACTGTGCCCCTCAAAAGTGAGCTCCAAGATTTTGATCCAGCTACATTTAAGGAATAGCAATGTGTTTCCAAGTCAGGATGGTTCGTGGCTTGGACAGAAATTTGCAGGTTCCTATATTTTGGCTGCCCTTGTTCTTCCAGATGATAAAACCTTTGGGTTTGGAAGATATGTCAGAGGACCCTTGGACAATTGCCGCAATGTACGTTGTAGATAATACATTCTGTAGCCAATAGTACTGGTGGTGAGGGAGTGATTGTGGAAGGTGTTAGATGAAGTGTCAATCAAGCCAGCTGCTTTGTTGTGATAGTGTTGAGACTCTTGGAGTTAGCTTAGATTACTTACAGTGTGGAAACAGGCCCTTCGGCCCAACAAGTCCACACCGACCCGCCGAAGCGCAACCCACCCAGACCCATTGCCCTACATTTACCCTTTCACCTAACACTACGGGCAATTTAGCATAGCCAATTCACCTAACCTGTACATTTTTGGACTGTGGGAGGAAACCGGAGCACCTGGAGGAAACTCACGCAGACACGGGGAGAATGTGCAAACTCCACACCGTCAGTCACTTGAGGCAGGAATTGAACCTGGGTCTCTGGCACTGTGAGGTAGCAGTACTAACCACTGTGCCACCGTGCCGCCCACTAATAGAGAACTGCACCTATCCAGGCAAGTGAAGTATATATCACAGTTCTAAAACATGCCTCACAGATAGTGGACTGACACTGTCGGGAGTCAAGAAGTGAATTACTTACTGCAGGATTCCTCGCCTCTGGCTTATCTTGTAGCTACAATATTTATTTGGCTGGTTTAGTTCAGTCTCTGGTCAATGATAACCCTCAGGATGTTGACCATGAAAGATTCAGTGATGGTAATGCCAATGAACATCACAAGACGATGATTAAATTCTGTCATTGGAGATGTGTTACTTGCCACTTATCAGTCCAAGCCTGTATACTGTACAGATCTTGCATGTGGACACTGATTCAGAATTCAAGCAGTTGTCGATGATGCTGAGCATGGAGCAGACATCAGTGAACATCCCATTTCTTTTCTTTTGATGGAAAGAAGGTCATTCTTAAATCAGCTGAAGATGGTTGAGTTTAGGACACTACCATGGGGAACTCCTACAGTGATGCCCTGGGGCTGAGATGATTGACCTCCAGCAACCACAACCATCATCCTTTGTGCCAGACATGATCCAACTATAGTTTTTCCCTGATACCCATCAGCTACAGTTTTGCTGAGGCTCTTCAATGCCACACTCAGTCAAATGTAGCCTTCATGTCAATGGCAATCACTCTCACCGAGTTTCTGAAAATTCAGCTGTTTTGTCCATGTTTGGACCAAGGCTGTAATGATATCAGCCCAAGTGGAATACAAACTGAGCATCAGTGAACGCGTTATTTCTTTGCAAGGGCCATTTGATGGCACTGTCAATCCCTTCCATCACTTTGCTGACGATGGAGAGTAGACTGATAAGGATGGGTTGTCCTGCTTTTGTGCACAAGGCAAACCTGGGCATTCTTCCAGATTGTTGGGTAGATGTGTCATTTGATGTATAAATTTTCCAAATACCTTGCTCTAATATTTCCCTCTAATAACACATGCTCATTGTATCAATTGGAGAAAACAAATTTATAAATACTGGAAATTTGAAATTAGAGGGGAATGGCTTTAATACCCAGCTGCTCTGGTACCACATACAATATTATCTTTTATTTTTCAGATGTTCACTGTGCAGTTCCAACACTTTCTTATCCTATAACACATACTTTTACTCTTCCATGCACTGTCTTAAGATATTGCTTGCACTGTTCACAACATAGGCTAATAAGAGCTGAATCCATTATCTAATTATTTGAAAATTGACAAGTGCAGCATTTGCCCTGGCACTTGCAATTTTATTAATGAGTAGTTCAGCTTCCACTCTCTTTTGCAATGTGCCTGTTAGAATAGAAACCGTCTCCTAGTAAATCATTTAAACAACTGTTCAAAGTCAATGACTTATTAATGAAATTGTGAGCACTGACTAACACGTAAAGTCTCACAACCAGCAGATACATATTAACACCCTCAGGTCCCAAGATATTCAAAGTCTACTGTGTTAGAACACACATCTATGTTTTCTGTGCAGTTGCTAATGGACTCTATCACCATGGAAACAAATGGTTATCAGTGAGACCTAAAAACATCCATCTTCTTTTCTAGTTGAAAAATAATACATTTCTCTCTCTCCCATTTCTCCAGCTACCAAGTGCACGTTTCTGTCTTAATTGTTCAACATCTCCACTAAAATAATGGATAGAGAAGCTCTAGACAAGTGCATTATGCATTTTGCACACTGCAACATAATCTCAGGGTAATTGCAAACAATTATTGTGCTCTTCTTCCACTTCGTTTTTGCCAATGCACTTAGCATGCTCAACACTTGTGTTATACCACTTCAATAAAAGTAATTTTTTTAAAATTTAAAGCATGTTTATCAAAATTGATAATAGTTATAGATACTTGTTCCCTCACTGTACAGGTACTTCTTAAAATCTGAATATAATAATTCACGTGTATTATTCTAAACAGGTTCTACGAGCAGCAACTCTCAACCTTCCCTTCAAATTGCTAAAACTTTAATGAGTAAAGGCTAAATGGCAGTGCAAATATACAGGACTGCTTTCTGCTCAAATGTTTTGGATGCTATCCATCAAATCAATTGTTTGACGATAATCTCCCTTGGCCAGTTTTCAATCAGGAGATCTGGAGTTGGCCATTTTGAGAGATTGCTGTGGTGTCATTGCAAACTTACTTCTCTCCCTATCCACAGAGAGTGGTAAACTACTCCCGCTTTCAGTTTCTCTGTAAACTTCTGTTAACAGTCATTTAAAAACAAAAGAACTTTTTAAACACGTTACCTTCCTCAACAAGCGATGCAATTTTAAAAAACAAAGTTCCTAACAAAGCTTGCCGAAATTCTTGTAATGACGTCACAGCCTCAAGATCTTTTCCCAATCCGTTTCTGGCCACACAAAATGCCAAACTTCAAATGGCCTCTGGCTCTGCAGTTCCTCAGCTGGGGAACCGGAGCTCGTCTCATGCAGGCAAGCTTCCAATCCAGAGAATAAAGTTTAATGGCGAAACAAAGCCCACCAGTCAACGCAGCAGTTGTCCTCTCCTACCCCTGCAGTATTGAATGCCTTTAAAGTGCTTCTTTTTCCTTCTGCGAGCATCTGCTGAGTTTCATCTCTGCCAGTTGGATGTATCTGATGACATTTGTATCTGCATTTAAACAAGGACAGAAAAAGAATAAAGTTGAGCCACTCGACACATATAAATTCATTCACTGTTGTATCTTGGATTAGGAAGTTTCACCAACCGTCCCCAACATCCCCTCCTTGGGTAGTGCCAACTTTGGGTACGGTTTCACAAGTACCATCTGCTTTGGGGATCATCCAGGGCATGGCAAGAGGCTGATTCATTATTTTGGTTTTGCCTCATAACTGAGTGTGATATTGTCCATACAAAGAAAATTAAAGCAGTGAGTTGAGAGAGAAAGATTTATAGCTGACTTTCTGGTAGAGTCTGCCACCTTCCCTCTATTTTGGTGCCAATCTGAGTGCTCCTGTTCTCACCCTGACTGAGATCACCCACCTCAGGGCTCACACCCTCCTCTCACTCCTTTCTTATCCTGGCATTTACATCACACAGTCAAAAAGTGTAGCCCTGGAAAAGTACAGCCAGTCAGGCAGCATCTGAGGAGCAGGAGAGTTGACGTTTCGGGCATAAGTCCTTCCTCAGGTACCTTCCTCAGATGCTGCCTGACCTGCTGTGCTTTTCCAGATCCACACTTTTCGACTCTGACTCTCCAGCATCTGCAGTCTTCATTTTCTCCTAAATTATATCACAGTGGCTGGTTCAAAACCCACAAGGTCATCACTGTGTTTCAAGGATAGTCTTTCACAGCAACGATAGAGGTGGGGACACCACACGTCGTCCTTCCTCAGTCTTACTTTGATCCTGTGATTTCAATGAATTTAACTAAAGGTGAACAAGGGAGGCCTAAGGGACACAAATAAATTGGAGTTGCCATCTCCTTTACTAGTGGTAGGGAATCTTCAGTGAGAACGAATTGAAGGAATGTACCTCGAAACAAGGAGAGAACATAAGAAATAGGTGCAGGAGCAGTCTATTTGGTGCCTCAGAGCCTGCTACCTCCCCAACTGCATTCCTATTCTATTAGATCATGGTTCATATGCCCTAAGCCTCAACTCCTCTTTTGTGTCATAGCCCTCCACATTGAGATTTGAAAAATCTATCTTCCTCCTCTTGAAATACTGTCAGTGAATCCACTTCCACAATTCTCTGGGATGGAGGATTCCGGATTTCATTATCCTCTAGGAAAAGAAATTCCTATCCATCTCAGTTTTCAATGAATGGGCTCTTATTCTATAGTTATACTTCCTGGCTGATCAGCCTTCCTCCTAGTGGAAATACCTTCTCAACATCCAACCCGTCAAGCTCCCTCAGTCATGCATGTTTCCATAAGATCATTCCTCAGTCTTCTATGACTCAGAAGCCATTTCTCTCACACCTCAGTCTTTGAGCCACTCATTTGCCATTGGCAGGCATTGAGATTTCAGAGGTAGTAGGGAGATCTAGAAATGGTAAAGAATTAGTTACCGATGTGCTTATAAACAGGGAAGTGTCTCAAATGTGCCGGGTCAGTTATTTGGTGACTGTTTCCAATGCTATGAGCTGATGTGAAATGCAATGAATGCTCTCAGGAAATTTGAATTGTATCAGTGGATGTGGTCTGTGAATATTTTTCCCTATAACATTATTTAAAAGGCTAATCAACACTTGCATTATATACAGTCCTTAACATACCAAAAAATCCCAAGGTCTTTCATAGGAGTGCACATCAAACCATCCATCTCAAATCAACAATACCCCAGGTCACAAACACACAGACCATGCAACTTGGACCTACAACTTCCAGAGACTGTCTGCCTTCACACCCTCTGCTTCACAATACAGACTTTTAGATGTCTTTGACATGTCCTGCAGGAAGGTCTTCAGGCAGCATAGGGAAGACATACATACATTTGCAGACTACTTTTCACCAGCTCAGGATAATGTTCCAAATTTGGAACTGGACAGACCATCTGGCATTAATCTCGGCACCAGAAAACACAACGGCAGAAACAGTCCTGCAAAGCCCTCCTCACTAACATCTGGGGGCGAGTGTCAAAATTGGGACAGCTTTCTCAGAGCCTAGGCAACAGCCTGACATAATCATGCTCACCAAATCACAGGCAATGTCCCAGACACCACAATCACCATCCACGTCCTATCCCACTGGCAGGACAAACCCAGCAGAGGTAGCGGCACTGTGGTATACACTGTGGGAGGGAGTTGCCCTGGGAGTCCTCAACATTGACTCCAGATGCCATTAAGTTTCATGGCAGCAGGTAAACATGGACAAAGAAACCTTCTGTTGATTGCCATGTACTATCCTCCCTCGGCTGGTGGAACAGCACTGCTCCACATTGAAGAACACTTGGAGGAAACACGAAAGGTAGCAAGGTCGCAAAATGTACTCTAGGTGGAGGATTTCAATGTCAATGACCAAAAGTGGCTGGGCAACAGTATTACTGATCGAGTTGGCTGGATCCTAAAGGACTGAGTCTACAGCAGGTGATGAGGGAACCAACAAGAAGGAAAAACATACTTGACCTTGTCCTTACCAGTCGCCAGCTGTAGATTTCCTCTGTTCATGACTGTATCAGTAAGAGTGACCACATCCATTGTGGAGACAAAGTCTCACCTTCGCATTGGGAATATCCTCCATCATGTTGTAGGATGCTATTACTGAGCTAAATGGAACAGAATTTGAACAGTTCTAGCAACTCAAGATTTGGTATCCATGACGTGTTGTGGACCATGAACGGCAGCAGAATTGTACTTCAGCCCAACCTGTAACCTAATGGCCCGGTATACCCCACACCCCACCCCACCGTTGCCACTCAACTATTACCATCAACCCTGGTTCAATGGAGAATGCAGGAGGGCATGCTAGGAGCAGCACCACGTAAACTTAAAAATGAGGTGTCAACCTGGTGAAGCTTCCAGACAGGACTGCCTGCATGCCAAACAGCATCAGCAATAAGTGATAGACAGAGCTAAGCAATCCCACAACAAATCGATCAAACTAAGCTCTGTAGTCCTGCCACATCTAGTCATGAATGATGGTGGACAATTAAACAACTCACTGGAGGAGGAGGCTCCACAAATACTTCATTCCATTCCATGTTGGAAGAGCTCAATACACCAATGCAAAAGATAAGGCTGAATCATTCGCAGCAAACTACAGCTAAAAATGCCAAGTGGATGATCCATTGTGCTTTCATTCAGTGCTCCTCAGCATTACAGATACCAGTCTTCAACCAATTTGATTCATTCCAGGTGATATCAAGAAATGGTTGGATGCAGTGGATACTGCAAAGGCTATAGGCCCATAACATACCAACAATATTACTGATAAGACTGGTGCTCCAGAACCTGATGCTCCCCTAGGAGAAAGTGAGGACTGCAGATGCTGGAGATCAGAGCTGAAAATGTCTTGCTGGAAAAGCGCAGCAGGTCAGGCAGCATCCAAGGAGCAGGAGAATCGACATTTCGGGCATGAGCATGCATTCCTGAAGAAGGGCTCATGCCTGAAATGTCGATTCTCCTGCTCCTTGGATGCTGATGCTCCCCTAGCCAAGCTCTTCCTGGATAGTTACAATATCGGCATCAGCCTGACAATGTGGAAAACTGCCAAGTATGTCCAGTACACAAAGATAAATCCAACCAGCTAATTACTATTCATCAACCAGCTAATTACCATTGACCATCAGGGAAGTGACGGAAGGACAGTGCTGTCAAGCAGTACCTACGGCTTTTGCCTGAAACGTCAATTTTCCTGCTCCTCGGATGCTGCCTGACCTGTTGTGCTTTTCCAGCACCACATTGATCTAAACTCTGGTTTCCAGCATCTGCAGTCCTCACTTTTACCCTACTCAGTAATAACCTGCTCAGTGATGCCCAGTTTGGCGTCTGCCAGGGCCATCTAGATCCTGACCTCAGTACAGCCTTTGTTCAAATATAGACAAAGGAGCTGAATTCCAGAGGTGAGGGGAGACCGACAGCCCTTGACATCAAGGAGCCCTAGCAAAACTGGAATCAATGGGTATCGGGACAAACTCTCCGCATCATCTCCGCAGGAGTTCCTCAGGACAGTGTCATAGGCCAAACTATCATCAGTTGCTTCATCAATGACCTTGCCTCCATCATAAGGTCAGAAATGGGGCAGTTTGTCAATGATTGCATAATGTTCCGCACCATTCATGACTCCTCAGATACTGAAACAGTCCATATTCAAATGCAACAAGATCTGGACAATATTCAGTTTTGGGCTGACAAATGGCAAGTAACATTCCCATGAGACAAATGCCAGGCAATGACCACCTCTAATGAGAGAGAATCGAACTGTTACCCTTCCACATTCAATGATATTACCATCACTGAATCCTCACGATCAATGTTCTAGGGGTTACCAGTGACTAGAAAATCCACTAAACATGACACATCAACACAGGGCTACAGAGCAGTCAGGGGCTAGGAATACTGCACTGCTCCTTCACTGTCACTGGGTCAAAATCCTGGAATTCCTCCATAAGGGCATTGTGGGTCAACCCACAGCACATGGACTGCAGCATTTCAAAAAGTCAGATCACCTTCACTTTCTCAAGGGCAACTAGGGATGGGTAATTATGCTGGCCAGCCAGCAATACCCAGGTCTCAAATGAATAAAAAAAAGTAGCTAGATGCCAATGAAGTTTTCACATGACTGCAGTCAGACTTTAGCCACAACCCTGCAACTCAGAGTTGAAAGGCTCACAAATGAGTGACACCCAATACTTGTAGGGGGGAATGTCACCACAGCATGAAAGTTTCACATTAGCAGATCTCCTTAAGCCAATCCAGAGAGTTACATCCATTCAAATTGACTGCAGTGCAGGTGATCAGTGTTATGCTGACAAGACTCACCCTGTGGGATAGAGATATAAACTAAATAGAACGAACAGCTTACATTGAAAGGTCTGCTTTGTTAAATCAACCAACTGATGCCTGTAGAGAGTTGGCTACCTGTTCACCTGACAGGGAGACTCTATTTTCTTCACTAATGGAAGGGCCTGGTTTTTCTTTGACATTTCTTGACTGGAGACCAGATATCCAACATTTATAGCACAGTCAAAACCCATTTATAAAAACAATTGCAACAACCATCTTCATGAAGGGTGATAACTGCAGTGATAGCTCCTTCAACAGGTGCTCTTTCTTTCATTCTCGTCGTAACAGGAAGTCACAGAAAGCAGTTGAAAATTCCAAATAATGGCAGAGTATGAAGAGGGGAGAAAATAAGGAAACAAACTCAAACTCAGGAAGCACAGGAGAGATAACTGAAAGAGAGTCCGTCAAAGGCCATTACTTATCCATGTACCCCATGTGCCAGATGGGAATTGCACTTCTTAGCCATGTTTATTTCTTTGTTGCAATGTGACACTTCCAATAGACAACTCCCAGATTGAGAAATTCAATCCCAAGTTTTGTTCGTCATTACTCAACATGGATGAGGATCATTGTGTAGGGAGTAGGCCACTTAAGCTTGGTCCTAATACAAAGAAGAACCCAAATGAGTAATAGGGTTGGCTTAAGACTGCCACTGTTACCATTGATTTAGACATTATGGAATAAATAATGTTTTTTTTCTAAGTCTGCATTTATTTTAAAAGGTGATAAATATGGAAGTTGAACTGGTACAGAGGTTACTGGGCTCCAGTGCTCAGTACGTTTCAAATGAAAACTGCATATACAGTTGCCAATGCTATGTCTGCCACTGCCTGATACATACACCTTGGCACAAAGACTCCTGCTTGTCTGTATTAACCTTCTCTTTAGTTTGGATTCTGCTCCTTTCTTCCACAAAAGGTAGGCCGGTTTTAAGAGTGGGAGAAAGTAGGATATGGATGGCCTGCCAACACCTGCAGGAGTAGGGTCAAAACCATTTGATGTTTCTGGTTTGAACTCTGAGCATTAACCCCAAGTTATCAATCGCTGGCTAGAATTTATTCCAGCAGAGTGTCCCAGTCATGTGTTATGCCACCACCCCAAAAGATAAATCTTTAAACCTGGGAGACTCCAGATAAATGAAGGACTGAATTTCCAAATGGTTGGAGTGCTAGTGTCTACTCCCATCTCATGCACCGAATAATTTCAATGAAGTCCGACCACAGCTCATTACGTTTAATCATATGGATTTATAGGCATTTTCATGCCAAGTCCTATAGACTGTTATGAAATTATGAGCCAGGCCAGGAAAAAGGAATAGGAGCATAGAAATATAGAAACTGGAGCTGACTATTCAGCCTCTCGAGCTAGTCAATTTTAACCTACTGCACAGTCCTCACTTTCTCCTAGAAGATTTTAACCTACTGCACAGTCCTCACTTTCTCCTCTCGAGCTAGTCATGCCATTTAGCGAAATCAAAGTTGATCTGGAACTTAAATCCATTTCACTAATACTATGTGATAACAAAAGTACCAGCCAATCTGGCATCAATTGCCACTTGTGGCAAGAAAATTCCAAACTTCTACCACCAGTTACATATAAAAGTGTTGTCCAGTTCCACTCCAAAAAAGCCCTGCTTGAATTTTTTGACTATTACTCTCCAGTCTTAGATTCTCTAACCTCATATATATCCTTTAGCATTAGCTAACAATCTCTCTAAAGGGGTTATGTGTGTTCTGAAGTCCACACGAAAAACATCCCGAGACCATCCCTTTTATTTGTTACTGCAGTCACGTCTTCAAAAAAGTATAATCGTGTTCATCAGGCTTGGCCTCCACCTTTCGAATAAGAGAGATCAATTAAAGATGTAACCGATCAGCTGAAAATTTAAGCTGTTCCGTCATCTCTAACTATTGTCTCTAATAATTCCCTAAAAGATAATGAGCTAACCGCCCTAAAATTCCTCTCTCAAGCATTTCTTAGCAAACAGAGCGGCATTTTCAATTTTCCATCCTCCTGAAATGGTTCAAAATTGACAGAAAGCTGGAAGATAATAAGCAGGGCATCTGTTAGGTTCTCACCTAGTTCATTTAAAATCCTGAGCTAGAAACCATTCAGTTCTGGAGACTTGTCACTCCTTCGCACTATTATTTTCATCATTACTGTTAGTTTGCTCATATTAATTTTGATGAGTCCCATTGCCTGATTCATAATTAGCTTCCTTGGAATTTTCAGAATGTTGACCTCGTCTTTTGTTAGAAATACTAATACTAAATATTCATTCACCATTTCCCAAAGGCATTGGAATCCTTCATTCTAATGCATCTGTTGGTTACATGTACATTCTATACATATGTTACTTTTATCATGGGTAGTAAAGGTCAGGTGACTTACACACTGCATCTGACTGCTGGTAGACTTGTTTCGGTGGGTATTTAATTTGTCCCTGATCAATCACTACCTCAAAGTGCTGGATGCTGGGACGGTGAGTAAATTTGAGGAGATAGTCAGATGTTTAATTGGTAATGGGTTGAAGGGATATGGAGAGAAGGCAGGAAAATGGGGGTGAAGAGCATATCAGCCATGATTGAATGGTGGAGCAGACTTGATGGGCTGAATGGCCTAATTCTGCTCCTATATATAATGAAATTATGAAATCAAATGCATCATTTGGAAATTTGAGAGAAGTGAGTCGAACTGGAGAACTGCAATAGACAGCAGCTTTAATTAAGGTGCCTATTCCCATTTACAATTCATTTGTCTTACTTGGACCACAGTACAAGACTAAACTGAGACTGGTTTTGATATTAGATTGGAGCAAATGAAGCATAGTCCCTGGTGCCTGACAAACGCATATCCATTCAACAGAAAACAGTTGAAGAGAGAAGTCCTGTTGAATCTATTGCATGTGAGTGGTCACCCATCTACCTGACCAGTCTTCACCATGCCCTCCTTCATGAACTCACTCACTCAGCAAAGGGGCTAGGGAAGTGCAGCTGACTCAGTGAGACTCCTGAAAAAATTAGCCTAGTGGCACTCATCTGTGGTAAGAGATATTAAAGGAGCTGAGAGAGTGGTGATACTGGCCAGGGAGAGACCAGAAATGACCAGGCAGCGAGGAAGAAAGCGAGAGGGACCCCAGGCCACAGCAGGACCTAGAGACAATTGTGCAAGGCTCAGGACAGGGGACGAGAGAGAGAGAGAGATAGAAAGAGAGTCTAGAGTCCTAGCAGCACCATGGAGGATCAAAAGTTTGATTTGTGCCTTTTTTTGTGTTCTTGATATAACAAGGATAAGACCACAAGATACAGGAACTGTTCAACAAATGGCATCAATTGTTGTAACTGGTCACCAACCACAATCGGTAACTGTTACACCTCGGTGGTTAATGCTGTTCCTTTCCTTCTGGCCATTCCCATCCTGCAGTAACTGGGTGACAATGTGTGCCTGAGCAATGCTATAGAGAGAAAGGAAGTGCTCAGTCAAGCTTGTCTGAACAAAAACAACTGAATTATTTGACAAAGAGCTTTCCTGCAGATGAAAAGAAAAGGCGAATCCGGGATTTTTGAACTTTCATTCATCAGCCGGTATACAGTCACAAATTCAAACATTACAATTGTATTTTTAGGATTAAGGATTCACCAAGTTGTGAAGCCACTTAAGGACAGAAGTAGTTAGTGGTAACATTGTGTGTTATTCTCACAGATGACGACGACAGTAAACTGTTTTCAAAGCCTTCTGTTGGGGCTCCTGAGCTGTAATAGCCACAGCCACAGCTACAGCTGTAATCCACAGCCAGCACGGATTTGTGAAGGGTAGGTCTTGCCTTACAACAGCCAGCACGGATTTGTGAAGGGTAGGTCTTGCCTTACAAGTCTTATTGAATTCTTCGAGGAGGTGACCAAGCATGTGGATGAGGGTAGAGCAGTGGATGTAGTGTACATGGATTTTAGTAAGGCATTTGATAAGGTTCCCCATGGTAGGCTTATGCAGAAAGTCAGGAGGCATGGGATAGAGGGAAATTTGGCCAATTGGATAGAAAACTGGCTAACCGGTCGAAGTCAGAGAGTGGTGGTAGATGGTAAATATTCAGCATGGAGTCCAGTTACAAGTGGAGTTCCGCAGGGAT
Source organism: Chiloscyllium punctatum (assembly GCF_047496795.1). NCBI lineage: Eukaryota > Metazoa > Chordata > Chondrichthyes > Orectolobiformes > Hemiscylliidae > Chiloscyllium > Chiloscyllium punctatum. The sequence goes on along the minus strand of NC_092742.1, from coordinate 84,736,803 downwards.
CAGTTCTGGGTCCTCTGCTGTTTGTAATTTTTATTAATGACTTAGATGAGGGAGTCGAAGGGTGGGTCAGTAAATTTGCAGATGATACAAAGATAGGTGGAGTTGTGGACAGTGAGGAGGGCTGTTATCGGCTGCAGAGGGACTTAGATATGATGCAGAGCTGGGCTGAGGAGTGGCAGATGGAGTTCAACCCTGCCAAGTGTGAGGTTGTCCATTTTGGAAGGACAAATAAGAATGCGGAATACAGGATTAATGGTAGGGTTCTTGGTCAGGTGGAGGAACAGAGGGATCTTGGGGTCTATGTACATAGATCTTTGAAGGTTGCCACTCAGGTGGATAGAGTTTGTAAGAAGGCCTATGGAGTATTATCGTTCATTAGCAGAGGGATTGAATTCAAGAGTCATGAGGTGATGTTGCAGCTGTACAGGACTTTGGTTAGGCCACATTTGGAGTACTGTGTGCAGTTCTGGTCGCCTCACTTTAGGAAAGATGTGGAAGCTTTGGAGAGGGTGCAGAGAAGATTTACCAGGATGTTGCCTGGAATGGAGAGTAGGTCGTACGAGGATAGGTTGAGAGTTCTCGGCCTTTTCTCGTTGGAACGGCGAAGGATGAGGGGTGACTTGATAGAGGTTTATAAGATGATCAGAGGAATAGATAGAGTAGACAGTCAGAAACTTTTTCCCCGGGTACAACAGAGTGTTACAAGGGGACATAAATTTAAGGTGAAGGGTGGAAGGTATAGGGGAGATGTCAGGGGTGGGTTCTTTACCCAGAGAGTGGTGGGGGCATGGAATGCGCTGCCCGTGGGAGTGGTAGAGTCAGATTCATTGGCGACCTTTAAGCGGCATTTGGATAGGTACATGGATGGGTGCTTAATCTAGGATAGAAGTTCGGCACAACATCGTGGGCCGAAGGGCCTGTTCTGTGCTGTATTGTTCTATGTTCTATGTTCTATGTTCTAAGTTGCTAGTTAACGTATTGGGTTGTCCCATGCTAGAGTGACAAAGGTTAGGCATTAAGTGGCAATTAGCTCAGTTGCCTGGATGGTTGGTTTGCAAAGCAGTGTGATGCCAACAGCATGGGTTCAATCCCCTCACCAGTGGAGGTTACATTCTCAACCTTTTCGCCCTCGCCTGAGGTATAGTGGCCCTCAGGTGAAACTACCACCAGTCATCTCTCTCCATTGAGAGAGGAATCCTATGGTCTGATAAGACTAAGGCAACTTGATTAAAAGGTAACCAACAAAACTGTGGGAGCTCAGACAATAAGTTAGTTCATGAGAGAGATTGATAAATTTCTACTTACTAGTGGCATCAAGGGATATTGGGAAAGGATGTAAGTATGGCTTTGAGGTAGATAATCAGTTGTAGTCTAGAATGGTGTAAAATGGAACAGATTCAAGGGGATTATTGCTCCCTCCTACATGCTTCATCAAGGTTGAAGTGTCAAGGGTGCTCTCGCAAATTTTCCTCCTTCCTGAGTAGAATCAGTAGTGTGACCTTCAAAGCCATCTCTGTTGAGATCAGCTGAAGCAAGCACAGTCAAACCTGAGCTTTCCTAGTCTACGTGGAGTTTGATAAATTCACAATGTTAATGGGACAAACCTTGTTTTCTTTTTATGGGGGGTGGACACGCGGACAAGTTGGGTCTGGTGTGGGAGGTTCAATTTTTGTGATCTCGTGAAAGGTTTGGTTGCCAAAAGGGATCGTGGGATCAGGGCCCTGAGGTGGAAGGGTGTGCATGTGCACGTAGTGTCTGATCCTGTGAGGATGCTTGAAGATGGGTGGGAAATTAGAGGAGTTAGGGATTGGAGCCTGGATGGAGGGTGTCATACACTTTATGGAGGCTTCAGGAACTGGTGGAGGAAGGGGTGTGTGGATATTGAGACCAGAACCCTTCAGAGGGGACGTGGAGATCTGGTGCAGGGTGAGAGGGCGGGGCGAAATTGGAGTCTCATTGAGAAGATCGAAAGAATTGGGGATGAAGTAGCTTCTGAATGCAGCAAGTCCAGCTACACTGGATCCACCAGCTCACTGGAAAGCCACATACCTTCAGAATCAGCAGACTTGAACTCACTTCAACCAGTGGATTTCCTGGCCAGAACAAAAAGTGTGAAATTATTAATATATTCCCGATAGCCTCATTCTTTTATTTAAAATTGCCAAATTAGCTGACCTCCTGAGCATGGAGCTAGTGGGTTGCTTTCCCCATATAGCCTTTCGTAAAATCAGAGTGGAGTGGAGGAGGGTCAGGATTAAGATTGTTAACACTAACTTCTCAACCAACCCAAATGTTCCCTGATACATATATAAAAACTAGTTATTGTGTGTATAAGCAAGTTTGTCACAAAGGGTGGAATTGAAACTAAAAGATGCAGCGTGGCTTCACTAACCCGTGCTGGGTTTGGATTGACTAAAGATAAATAACAAAAGGTATTAAAATTGAGAAGATTTATCGACTGTCAAGGATCAATTGTAATTTCACGCACTTATTTGTTCTATCTTACGGACAGCATTGGCCCAACTCCTGCACCTCTTAAAGACACTTTCACAAAGTTGAGGGTTTCTGTAGATAAACATTGAACACAATTACAATTAAACAACATTTAGAACACAGTTTGTCTCCAGTTGAAGTTATTAATCGTATGTTTCCTGGTCTAGACTCCAGAAACAATTAGATGAGTAACCAAAATGTCATTAAATTTAAACACCTGAAGGATAAATGTTAACTTTGAGAAATGACTGTGTTTGGAAACCTACTGATTATTCAAAATATTCCACTGAGATTTGGTGTATTGAACAGTGCTGGCTTGGTCACAGAACTATATTATCTTAATAGCAAATTCAGAGTACCTGTGACAGGCTGATGAAACTCTAGATACATATCAGTTCCCTCGATGTTGTGTAAAATTGCTCAGAACAATCAAAGATAACATATTTTCTTGTACTGAAAAGAATTGATTTCAACTGTTCCAATCTACCTCTGCTATGTTACCCAGTGCAAGTAAAGACTGCTGAACTGTTCCATGGTCTTAAAGCTGCACAATCAATCATCAGTTGTTCCTAGCTACCCAGCTTTACATTCTAAAACATCTGTCCACAGCTAGCTAGGAAATAGATGCCTGATGTGGTACTTGTTCCAGTGTTATTATGAAGGAACAATGGTGCTCTTAACCTTCACTACCTGATCATTTGTTACCATGGTATCACACCAAGAATTGTGAAGCTCAGGATGCATGTTAGATTCATCAATGATGTGTAAAATTAGTCAGAAAGATCAGAAATCTTGTCACAAAATGGGTTGATTCCAATTGTCTCAATCTATTTGCATTAGAGATATTTCCTCCCTGTTCACCCTCTCACTACTTTAGAATTACAGAATTGCCTGTGAAATTGGCAGCCACAAAAAGTGATGGAGACCAAAACATTGTTCTTAGAGCGATGGGTTATGGGGAAAAAGCAGGAACAGGGTACTGAGTTAGATCATCAGCCATGATCATAGAGAATGGTGGAGCAGGCTCAAAGAGGGGCCAAACAGCCTACTCCTGCTTTTATTTTCTGTGTTTCAATGCTGAAGAGCAGAAGGAGGCTTTTCAGTTCACCATGTCTGTGGAGAGCAACTTGTCTAGTGCTACTCCCTCCCCTGCACTCTCCACAATCCTGTACATTCCTACTTATCAGATAATAATCCAACTCCCTCTTGTATATCATGGCTTGAACCGGTCTTCACTACATTCCAAGGCAGCATATGCCAGACTTTCACTTTTTAAATCAAAAACCTTCACTGGACTCAAACTTCCTTTTTCTCTACTTTAAAATGCCGCTTCTAAATATGACAATTATATATTGTACACCTTTCACCACCAACTGGTAAAAGTCACATCCTTGCTTGATCTAAGGGAGGCACAGACTTGTGCACCAGTTTTCACACAATAAGACAGATAAGATAACACTATTCAAAGGCAACAGTCCTCCAGCAATCGGTTAAAGCAAGCATGTGATATGTTAGATTCTTAACCCAGAGCTTCATATGAAACAGAGAGTGCACATTTTTCTCTCTTTTTGGAAAAAAAATGCTGTTCATTTTGAGCGTCAGTTAAAGTGAAGAAGATACTTAACTGTGTGTATATCCCCACAAACATAAAATATGCTCTTTAACTCCCGCCTTTTACAAAGTAGGAAATAGCTCACCTGTTGGTTCTCGGTTCCTTGCTTCCTTCAGATAATGTAATGCTTTATCATAATCTCCAAGGTGATAATAAGCCACACCAGAGCGATACAGGGCCTTGAAATTGTCTCCTTCTTTCTTCAGGACTTTGAGGCAATATTCCTTTACTCGTTCATAGTTCACCAGTTCAGCTTGTAGCAAGCAAGCTTTGGAGAAAAAAAACAAAGAGAAAGAAGAAGCATAAAGGATCAGTTATTAGAATTCGTCAAGCACGCTGGAGCACTAACACAAAATATAATGAATTTGTAACAAGGAACTGCACATATTTACGGTGATTCTGGCACACCTAGGATTGTTTAGTACAGGATAAATGCAAGGGGAAGTTCCATTACGGTGAAAGTGAACAAACATCAATTAAGGTCATCCTCATCAAACTAGGTAACTTACAAATGACTAATGTATTTTTCATTCAATTTCATTACTATTTACAGAATAGGGACGGCACGATGGTTCAGTGGTTAGCACTGCTACCACACAGCACCAGGGTCCAAGGTTCAATTCCAGCCTCGGGTGACTGTGTGGAGTTTGCACATTCTCCCAGTGTCTGCATGAGTTTCCTACGGGTGCTCCAGTTTCCTCCAACAATCCAAAGATGTGCAGGTTAGGTGAATTGGCCGTGCCAAATTGCCCATAGTCTTAGGTGCGTTAGTCAGAGGAAAATGGGTCTGGGTAAGTTACTCTTTGGAGGGTCGGTGTGGACTGGTTGGGCCAAAGGGCCTGTTTCCACACTGTAGGGAATCTAATCTACTCAGCTTACTGGTATTTTTCACTTTTTTTAAAAAAGAGAGGAATGTGATATGTAAAGTAGCATGTCTTTTAAAAATTGTTTTATTGGAATTTTACAGGAATCCATACAATGTGGAAACAGGCCATTCGGCCCAACAAGCCCATACCAATCCTCTGAAGAGCATCATACACAGATCCAACCACCTACCGTATATTTCCTTTGGCTAGCACATCTAACCTACACATCCCTGGACACTACAGGGCAATTTCCCATAGCCAATCCAATTAACCTGCACATCTTTGGACTGTGGGAGGAAACCCACACAGACACAGAGAAAATGTGCAAACTCCATAGAGGCAGTCACTCAAGGCTGGAATCAAACTGAGATTCCTGGTGCTAAGAGGCAGCAGTGCTAACCACTGAGCCACCAGGGAGGCATGGGTAAAGCAGGAATGTCACTGAACTAGCAATTCAGAACTCCAAGCCAGTGCTTTGGGGTCAGGAGTTCAAATCATGGCAGGTGCTGGGATTTGTATTCAATAACAATCTGGATAGTGAGTTGGCCTAATGGCAACCATATACCTTTTACTTGACTGTTGTAAAAGCCCATCTCATTCACAAAATGTCCTTGAGGACAGGAAATCTACCATCCCATCTGGTCTGACCTACAAATGACTCCAGACCAGATGGGATGGTAGATTTCCTTCCCAACCAATGATTGACTCTAAACCTCCCTCTAGGAAATTAGGCATGGGTAAATGCAGGCTTAGCCAGAAATGCCCTCATGCCAAGAACAATTTGTCGTTTAAAGGCTGAACAGAGAACAGCAATTTCTATTCTACGCCTGCTCTCTCTCCATCAGGTACCACACCCTGAAAGGACTGTGCTGAAAGCGGGCTGCCACATGCTGGTCCGTGTTTACGTTTGACAAGGTACTGCAGTGGTTTGCCATTGGCTTCAGCAGGCTCTGGCTGAACTGAGTTCCCTCCTGCTCCTATCATCTCATCATATTGGGCTCTGCATGGCTGAGATACAATGCTACCATCAATCCACCTTTCTGAGTAAGTCTAAGAACATATACAATTATCAGCAAGGCCATTAGACCATAAGATATGGGAGCAGAATTCAGCTAGCCATTCAGCCCATTGATTCTGCTCTGCCATTTGAGCATGGCTGATATGTTTCTCAATCTCATTTTCCTGCCTTCTCCCTGTAACCTTTGATCCCCTTATTAACCAAGAACCTATCTATCTCGGTCTTAAATATACTCAATGACTTAGCCTCCACAGGTTAACCACCCTCTGGCATCCTCTGGACCCAGAGTACTCAACTGCTCCTCATATGACAAGCCATTCTTGCCCAAGATTATTCTTGTTAGTGTCCTCTGGACTCCCTCCAATGCTAGCACATCCTTCCTTAGATATGAGATTTATAATATTTCACATGTAGTCTGACCAAAGCCTTATACAGCTTCAGCAGTACATCCTTGTTCTGTATTCTAACCCTCTCAAAATGTATGCTAACATTGCACTTGCCTTCCTATCTGCCAATTGAAGCTGCACGTTAACCTGAAGAGAATCCTGAACTAGGACTCCCAAATCCCTTTGTGCTTCAGATTTCTGAAGCTTTTCCCAAATAAGAAAATAGTTTATGCCAGCATTCTTCGTATCAAAGTGCATAACGTTCCCACTTTCCTAAGCTGCCTTTCATCTGCTACCTTTTTTCCAACTCATTTAGCATATCCAAAGTCCTTTTGCAGCCTCCCCACTCCCTAAATGCTACCCGTCACTTCACCCATCTTTGTGTCATCTTCAAACTTTGCAACAATGCCCTCAATTCCTTTGTCCAGATTGTTAATGTATAACTTGAACAGTTATGGTCCCAATATTGACCTCTGCACAGCTCCAATATTAAAAACCCCTTTATCGCCACCATCTGCCAGTCTTCCAGTCAGACATTCCTCTATCCATGCCAGTATCTTGCCTCCAACACCACGAGGTATTATCTTATTTCGCAGACTCCTATGTAGCACCTTGTCAAAGGCATTCTGGACATTCAAACAGATCATGTCCACTGGCTCTCCTTTGTTTAACTTGCTCATTATCTCCTCAAACAATTCTAATGGTTTGTCAGACATGATCTCCCCTTGACGGAGCAGTGCTGACTCAGACCTATCTTACCATGTTCCTCCAAGTACTCCGCAATCTCATCCTTAATAACCTATTCTAAAATCTTATCAATGGACGAGATTAGGCGAACCGGCCTAAAATTTCCTGCCTTCTGCCTCCGTCCCTTCTTAAACAAGGGGGCTATATTAGCCATTTTCCTGTGCTCTGGGACCTTGCTGACTCCAGTGACTCCTGAAGGACCACCGGCAATGCCTCCACAATCCCCTCAGCTATCTCCTTCAGAATCTTGGAGGGTCGCCCATCTGGTCCAAGTGATTTATTCACCTTCAGAACCTGCAGTTTCCCCAGCAACCTCTCCTTAGTGATGGCTACTACTCTGTTCCCTTACTTTCTTGAAGTTCTGGGATGCTACAACTGTCTTCCACTGAAAACTGATGCAAAATACCTATTCAATTCCTCTACCATTTCTTTGTTCCTCATTACTACTTCTCCAGTGGTCCAATATCTATGCTTGCCTCTCTCTAATCCTTTATATATCCTGAAAATCACTTGCAATATTCTTTTATATTGCTAACTAGCTTCCCTAAAATTTCATCTTTTTGCCATTTAAAAAAAAATTATTGTCCTCTGCTGGTTTTTAAAGGCTTCCCACACCTTCACCACATTGTAGGCTTTTTCTTGATTTTTATGCAGTCAGCAAATTCCCACAGTTGCCTCATCTCCCTTTAGTACAATTCTTCTTCCTTGGGATGAATTTCTGCTCTTTCTCCCAAACTACCCCAGAAACCTCAATCATCACTGCTCCACTGTCTTCCCTATCATGCTCCCCTTCCAATCAACTCTGGCCAGCTTCTCCTTCATGTCTTTGGGGTTACACTTAATCAATTGTAATACCATTACATCTGATTCCAGCTTCTCCCTCTTGAACTTCAGGGTGAATTCTATCATATTTTGGTCACTGCCCCTAGGGGTTCCTTCACCTTAACCTCCCTAATCAAGTCTGCCTCATTACACATCATCAAATCCAGAATTGCCTGTCTCCCAGTGGTTCTACCACAAGCTGCTCCAAAAAGCAACTTGTAGACATTCAATGATTTCATTTACTTGATACCAACCTTATTTTCCCAGTCAACCTGTATAATGAAGTCCCATATGTTTATTGTAATAATGCCTATCTCTTTATTTATTTTCTGCCTCATATCCTGACTACTGCTAGGAGGTCCATATATAACTCCCATCAGAGTCCTTTCTCCTTTGTGGTTCCTCAATTCTTCTCAAACCGATTGTACACCTTCTGACCCTGTATGCTTCAATTGATTTAACTTCATTTCTTATTAACACGACCCCTGCTGTCCACCTGCCTGTCCTTTCAGTAGGCTTTGGATCTTTGGATTTTTATTTTGCAGCCCTGATCCCCAAGTTTCTCTGATACCCACAACGTTGTACCCACCCATTTCAATCTGTACTGCAAGCTCATTTACATTGTTTCATATACAGCGTGTATTTTAGTATAATGCTCTCAGTCCTGCATTGAGCACATCTCTTCTCATAGCAAATAAGGGGAAAAACTATGCCTGAAGCTATATTCCAAACCCATTCTATACTCTCTATCCTATCACTTGTTCTGGAAACTTTAGTAATCTCTCCTGAACCCTCTTCCCCTTTAACTTTGTGGATAATCTTCCATGCAACTGACTTCCACTCCCCTTCCCTCTCCAATTTATTTTAAAGCCCTGCCCACAGCCTTAGTTATGCAATTCGCCAGGACGCCAGTCCTAGCATAATTCAGGGGGAGCTTGTTCCATTAGAACAGCTCCCTCCTTCCCCAGTACTGGTGTTAATGAGAATAGCAACTTACCTTACAGAAGAAGAGTTAGTTCATTGCACAATAGCAGTGGGCACAAGTTACACTGACTCATTAGGTATAATGACTTAAGAAGGACAGGAACCCAGGATCTCAAGCAAGACTGCCCAATTCTCCACCCAAAGACTGGGTAACATACAAGATTGAGTGACATTGAATGAACTTCAACGTTAACTCTTCCAGAAGTAATACTTTATACAACATCGTTCCATAAGCTGTGCTTTAATTTTATACTAAACACTTAAACATCATACTTTGACATTGACCACTACTCAGTCTCACATCCACCCCCTCAGATTTTCTGACACAAATACTGGAAGTCTGGATTTTGCACAATTCTTTTGGAAAACTCTCCCTTCTGACTTGGAAGATTGGTAGGTCTTTGTCTTGAGGACTATTCATCCTGAATCTGATCTTGACCTTGAGTGTACTGTGAATCTACAGTGGAGGATTTTTTATTTCTTGGATGCTACTTATGGAGAATGCAGTTCCTGATAAGCCCAGTAGTTTGTCTATTTACTTTATCTGGAGGACCCTTACAATGGCTGGAATTTTCTTCACAAAGGAACTCTTCCCTGATGACTCATATCAAAGCTCTTAAACCTCATCTGGGAGGTGGAGGAAAGAGATCTTTCATCTCATGAATATCCATCATGGAAGTCAGCAACTCTGATTAAATGAATACCTTTTAGTACAAATCTGGGTTTCAGGATGAGGAAGTTGCTTTTTTGATTTGGAACTTTTTTTTCCCCACAGTATCCCAGATGTTCAAACCAAGAAATCTCCTCTTTTGCACTATGTCCTGCATCTGGAGACATGGCTCAGACTTCCATGGAATCATAATGGAGTTCATCTCCATTTTGTTCAAGTGACTCTTTCCTCTCAACCTGCTGATACATCTTGTGTTGGGACCTGTAGGCTTTTTGCTTCAACTTTTTCAATACGTTAGATGTCTTAAGTTGCCTCCTGTGGATGTCTTTCTAGTGAAGGAGACACATTCACACCCTCAGTCACGTTATTGGAGGTTTGCTGCTTAATTAACAATTATTTCTGTCACTAAAGGTTTGAAATGTTGCTCTTGAACCTGTGTTATCTCATTATTGTTCTTCACAGTCAAATCTGCTATATCAGTTTGTTTACTATATAGTGTCCTGTTGTCTGAATAAGATCAGTCAATGATTCCTCAAAAGGATGTCAGAAGGGTTTTACTGCTAACTCATGCTAGAGTCCTTCGAGATCCTTCGGTCCAACTTGTCCATGCCGACCAGACATCCTAACCTAATCTAGTCCCATTTGCCAGCACTTGGCCCATACCAGACTAAACCCTTCCTATTTATATACCCATCCAGATGCCTTTTAAATGCTGTACTTGTAGCAGCCTCCACCACTTCCTCTGGCAGCTCATTCCAGACACACACCACCCTTTGTGTGAAAAAGTTGCCCCTTAGGTCCCTTTCCCCTCTCACCCTGAACCTATGACCTCTTGTTTTGAAGACTCCTCCACCCCAGGGAAAATACTTTGTCTATTTATTCTATCCATGTCCCTCATGACTTTTTAAACTTCTATCAGGTTGCTGGGCTTTGTTTCTTTAGTCAAACTCTGGAGACTTATTTTCTGCTCGATCTTCAGCAATAATGAAAGTATTTTCCAGACCTGACGGTTCCCAGGCTTTACAATGAGTTAACAGATCTTTTGAGACCCCTGCCAATCACACCACTGTCTGAGCCTCAGCTGTACACCTGGTAATGCCCAAATGTCCCTAATATATTCTTTCCAACATCTCTTCCTGAAGGGATGCTCGAGTGACTACTCTTCAGTCCCCACGTCAGCAATAATTCTGAAATGCTCTCAGTGCGTAAACTATGTATTCTCAGCTACCTCACTGGATTTTTAGTTTTCAACACAAAACTGGCAAATGGTGGCACATTTGGTTACCCTTTGGTTCTTGATGAATCTGTTGGAGCCTCTTTTCACTAGAAGGCCACTGGGTCCTCTTGGCCATATGAAACATTTCCTTTTTGCCATTAGAGGTAATCTTTATTCATTTGTTTTTCTCTACATTTTGGAGTTCTGCCAGAAATTTAGGCAGCTCAATTACATCTTCTACCAATTGCTCCTTAACCTATTGGCTGATAACAGTTTGCTTCTGAACTTGTTCTTGGAGAACTAGTCAAATTTTTTCTGCTATCTTAAGGATGTTGAGGCCAAGACATGTAAATGAGTTCAAAGGTGACAGGATTGATTCTGAACCATGTGTATATTTTCAGTACTCTTGTTCACTGCTAGTGTTAATCATAGCACATCTTTAATCTCTGGAGTTGTTACTCCTGGAACGTATAGTGTAAGCTTAATAAACTATAACTTCTGTTTCTTCAGCCACGGAATCAGATCTGACAGAATGATGACACTTGTTCCTGTATTGACCTCAAAATGTATGAAATACCCATGGACATAAATAAACAATCTTGTTAAAGGATTAATTTCCCTGAGGAATGCCTTAGGTATAAAGTAAGAGATCCAACTACCTTCACATCATGAGTAAACACTTGGCTTTTTGCTGCTCTGAAATGATATTCCACTTCTATGCATTCTCTGAAAGTGTCTTACAGTTTTGCAGCTGTAGCATTATTTTGTTATAGTTGGGCACTGTCTGTGCCTGTGAGGCTTTGTAGCTCAATAATAACTTTTTCATAACTATTACGTTACACAACAGGGAAATACTGCAGCTTGCTGATCAACTTATCGATCGCGTTATGAAAGCATCATTCATGGCCAACACATCATGGAGTAGGACTTGAACCTGGAGATTTTGGACCAAAGACAGGGAAGCTGCAACTCTGCTATAAGCCACCCCATCCTACTTTAAAGTCTGATATTACTTCCTTGAATGTCCCAAAATGCTTTATAGTCAGAGTTCATGTAAAATGCAGTGTAAATGTGAGTCATTTTATCTGCCTAACACAGTGCACTCTGTAACCAATGCTCTAAGAATATTGGAGTTAATTGTCCAGAGATGGAGTATAACAATGTTATTACAAGCTGGAATCTTTTGGAGCATTTTGAGTCCATAAGGATCCTATCTGTTGATTTGCTCACTGTTCTTAATGGGAAGGGAAAACAAAGTTTTGCCAGTGGGTGCTCAGGACCGGAAATGGTGCCAAACTCAGGTTCCAGATGCCCATTGGAACGGATAGTTTTGAAAAGGTTGGTGTCCACTTTTTGCTGGATATTTTTGAGACCTCACACTCTCTCATGATTTCTGGGGCATTAGTCCCAGATTCCATAGGAACTGGATAAATGAGCACAAGTCCTCTGTCACTCTGGATACCAACATTCCCAGCTGCTCCTGTTTTTGTGAGCTGAAGGGGAAACGAAAATTATCCTTTCCTAAAAGATAAACATCACTTTCCTGTTTTGAAATGCTTTTGTAAAATACTCAGTAAGATTGACAGGCTACCTAACCCACATTAACTACTGCCGGAGACCATTTCCTTTGCTGGTAGTCATAACAATTTGCACTCCTCTTTAACACAGTGAAACTGTCCCATTGTGCTCCCTGGAAAAATTTTCATATAAAATCTGACACTTAGCCAGCTAATGAGAAATTAGGCTCAATCATTGGGTAGTAAAGGCATTTGGTACGCTTGCCTTTATTGGCCAGTGCATGAAGTATAGGAGTTGGGATGCCATGTTGTGGCTTTACAGGGCATTGGGAGGACATTTTTGGAATACTGCATTCAAATCTGGTCTCCCTGCTATAGGAAGGATGTTGTGAAACTTGAAAAGAGTGCAAAAAAGACTTACAAGGAGGTGGCCAGGGTTGGAGGGTTTGGGTGAAGGGGAGAGGCTGAATAAGCTGGGGCTGTTCTCTCTGGAGTGTTGGAGGCTGAGGGGTGACCTTATAGAGGTTTATAAAATCATGAGGAGCATAGACAGGTTGAATAGCCAGAGTCTTTTTCCTTGGGTAGGGGAGTCCAAAACCAATGAGCATAGGTTTAAGGTGATAGGGGAAAGATTTACACGGGACCTAAGAGGCAACACTTCCATGTAGAGGGTGGTAACCCGTATGGAACAAGCTGCCAGAGGAAGTGATGGAGGCTGGTACATTTACAACATTTAAAAGGCATCCAGATGGGTATATGAATAGGAAGGGTTTTAGAGGGATATTGGCCAAGTGCTGGCAAATGAGACTAGATTAAATTGGGATACCTGGTCAGCACGGATGGGTTGAACTGGAGGGACTGTTTCCGTGCTGTATATCTCCATGACGAAAAGCTTGGTCAACAAGTTTATTTTTAAAATACGGATAGTTACAAACATGGAGAGCGTATCAGTGATATGGAGAAGCTTAGGGAGGCAATTCCCGAATAGAGAAGCCCAGCAGCTGAATGCTGCTCACCAATGGGGTGGAGGGGCATAGAAGTTGGGGATTCTTACAAGGCCAGAACTGGAGGAGTTCTGAAGAAGGGCCCTGGACCCGGAACGTTAACTTGGAATTACTGTTCAGATGCTGCCAGATCAGCTGAGCTTATCCAGCAATTTCTGCTTTTGTTTCAGAATTGGGAGGGGGAGTGCAGGTTTTATGGGATGGTGGCTGAGCTGCGGCATGGGGGTGTGAAGAAGGGGAGATATTGAATGGCTGGAGAAAAGAATTAGTGCAAGGAAAATTGCTCCGTTATTTCAGAGGACAAGTTACCATGGTAATAACACCCTTGCTCAATAATTCACTTTTTAACAGGCCCTGCAAGTATTTCATTACAAACATAACATAATTGCTGAGAGAGGAGAATGGGAGGTTCCAGACAATACTCTTTTATGTTCTGAATACTGTCAGAACATGTAATGCCACACACAAGCAACATTGACGGAAGCAGATCCATAAATATTAAATGAAAGTAAAATGGATGAATATTTTAAAAAGCGACTTGCAGAAAAGGCTATAGAAATGACAGGGAAGCGAGACAACTGGGTTAATTCCTTTCAAGAATCAGTAGAGTGGAGATAAGCAGGTAGGTTATGCTGTTAATCTCTGATGAAGTGTTAGAGATGGATTAACAACCAGACAACCAGCCTGCAACAGTGTGACTAATGGGCTCAGCAATTAAAATATGGTCAGCTATCTCATCAGGAGACATTCAGCACAGAGAGGCCTGTCCATCGCTGATGCAGCCCATGGATACGTTAAACCCATAAATCAGATTGTTTGCTATCCATTCTTTTTCTCCCATTCGTTTACCTGGAATTCCAGGCAACAGCAGCCCGAATCTTTTCAAACCCCATCCTCATAGTACTAGTGGTTCCGTTCAGCTTGTCTACGGTTTGGTGGAAGCAAGACAGAATCATGCCTCTCCTTGTTATTGGTTATTGGTCTGAACGTTGTGCTCTTCCACTCTTCCACCTCCCCCACTCTCCCACTCCCCCCCCCCCAAAAGCCTACTATAGTCTTTCTAGCCAAGAATGCATTCACCACCCTTTTATAATTCACAACTGAATCTGTTTCTGCCACCCTAAAAGAAAGCATTCCTGAACTTAACAATTTCACCACATGCAAAACATTCTCTTCCAGTCCCACTACACATCTTCCAACAATTATCTTCAATCTGTATCCTCTGGTTACAGAACCCCACCCTTTGGGGTGGCACAGTGGCTCAGTGGTTAGCAGTGCTGCCTCACAGTGCCAGGGACTTGGGTTCGATTCCTGCCTTGGGTGACTGTCTGTGTGGAGTTTGCACATTCTCCCCATGTCTACGTGGGTTTCTTCCATGTGCTCTGGTTTCTTCGTACAGTCCAAAGATGTGCAGGTTAGGTGAATTGGCCATGATAAATTGCCCATAGTGTTCAGAAATATGTAGGTTAGGTGCATTAGTCAGGGGTAAACGTATGGGAATGGGTCTGGGTAGGTTATTCTTTGGAGGGCCAGTGTGGACTTGTTGGGCCAAATGGCCTGTTTTCACATACTGTAGGGATTCTATGATGTAACAATTTAGCAGACTGGCTCACAATGTGGTCATTCATGCTGTGAAGAAGCTACACAGTCGCTTCTATGCTTCAGCAGCACTTCTCCTGTCAGCAATAAACAATTTAAAATTGTTTAAAGCATTAAAAACTCAATTTCAAATACATCTATTAATTCTTCTGTTAACCCTCTCTGTTCTGAGGAGAACATCCCAGATTCTCTAATATGTTCAGGTTACTAAAGTGCGTCATTCCACATTTTACTGTTTTTTTGCCCCCAAATGGACCACTTCAGATTTCTCTGCATTAGTTATCAAAAAAGTGTGATCTGTTCTTAACTACAGTCAGATATAAATGTGTAGTGACATCATTTAAATAGTCTATGGCAATATACACTGAATGTACTTACAGATTAGATCTAAGCATGAATCACAACACATTGTTTTCCCGACTTGAAGAAAGGAGGCCATTTTAAAGGCAATGACCTTTATTTGTCTTATCACTATTCTCTTTCTCCTTTTCATGCTGACCTTCACTTCACACAGACCTATTAACTAGAACAGACATTATAAACAAATGAGGTGGATCCCAGTGATTTTCAGTGAATGACCATCCCAAAACAGGTTTTGAATAATGTGGCAAAAATGATTCTTTTAAGTGGTTACAGAATGATAATAACGTAATGCACTAAACGGAGCATTAAAGTGAACACACATTCCTCCACATTTGGTAGCCAACATCACTGAAAAACATAACAAAATCTTTTATGGAAATACTGATAATTGAGAGATGGTCCAATGCAAGCTTCAACATTCCTCATATAGCAGGCACTTTACTATAATTGACCTCTTACATAAAAGGGCATTATTGTTGTTATTATTATAATAATGCATTATTATGCAGAACACATCATTATTTAGACAGGAGGTCTGCAGAAATGAAATGTGGTATCAGATGCTTCACTGCTAATACAGCACACGTCCCTTTAGTTGGGATTATGGCTATAGCATCTCCTGTACTCTGGGCATAACATTTCAGTGAAATGAGATCACAGGAGCGTGAACATTTTATACTGAATCCATTTGAAATATTCTTAATAAATAAAGTCTAACCTTCATTACTCATACACTTTGAGCTTTATTGTCAGTATAGAGAAGCTGTTGACTACAGTTCAGTCACAAATAGCCCTTGCAACCTGAGGTGATAAATTAAAAATATATTGGATTGTGTGATTCCACTCTTCCCTCACATAGTGTTTCGGTTCCATAAATTAAACCTAGTAGCATCACTGCAGGAATACCTGGCTCAGGCTGAAGCAACTGTGTTAAGAGTGGGACTCAGAAATAGAGAAAGGCATTTAAACCCAGCTCTCTGCAAAACAATGGGGTGTAATGTGTTCAGGAACATAGGAACATATCTTCCATACCAGGCTTCTCCATAAACAGACAGACCTAGCTTTTGCAAGACACTGAATTTAAGCTTCGTTTAGGCTCATTATTTGTTCACAAATATTTCCCTCCTCCCTACCTTTTATCTTAGCCTGCTTGGCACACTTTCTTCATTCCTGAAGAAGGGCTCATGCCCGAAACGTCGATGGGTGCTTAATCTAGGATAGAAGTTCGGCACAACATCGTGGGCCGAAGGGCCTGTTCTGTGCTGTATTGTTCTATGTTCTATGTTCTATGTTCCTGTTCCTTGGATGCTACCTGACCTGTTGCGCTTTTCCAGCAACACATTTTCAGCTCTGAACTCCAGCATCTGCAGTCCTCACTTTCTCCCACAAATATTTTAAAGCCACTACCCCAGTTGTTTATTGAAATGCAGTTTAAGACTGATCATTAGGTGCTATGCATCTGTAAAGCTATACAGGTTGGTGCCCTTACAGATAGAAATGAATGCATAGCAATGCTTGATAACAGGATTATAGAATTGTTCTAGTCAGTTATAATGATCTATTGTTTTGTTTTACTTTTTTTTTAAATTGTGAACTGAAATGGAGAAAAGAAGTCTTAAAAACCAAGGGTTTTGGAAAGGATTACTGCACGTTGTTTTAAGAAATAAGTTACCTGACACTCACTGGGAGTGCTGTTTTCACTGCTGCTTGTTCAAGCAACTGGGAGAAGAGATAGCTAAATGTCGTTACTCTCCTGCCTCCTCCCTTCTCAACTTGCAGTGCCATCTCCTTTCACACAATGACCCACAGTATCATCGTTCATCCCATCCCACTAATGAACTGCAGTAACATCTCCTTTCCACTTCATGACCCACAGTGCCATCTTCCACTTATCTGTGACCCACAGCCCCACCTGCCTCCCACCCATGACCCACATGGCCATCCTTCTGCTCCCCCCCCACTCCCCAAATGAACTCTAGTACATCTTCTTTCTCCTCCATGACCCAGTGTCATGTCCCACTTACCCATGGCCCACAATGCTATCTCCCACTTACCAATGGACCCCCGTGCTACCTCCCACTTACCCATGGCCCACATTGCCATTTCCCTCTGCTCCCTTCTCCAATGATCTGCAGAGCCCTCTCCTTTCTTGCACCCCCACCCCAATCCCTCCAATTTCCCAGTCTCAACTCCCTTCTCTGGATTACAAGCCTTTTTCTTTCTTCCTCTTGCTCTCACACCACCTCATCTCCCCACATTCTCTCATAGTAGACCACAGATTTCAAGTGATTTCAATTCCAACATATCTTGTGTTCTATCAAGTTAACATTTGAACAGTGATTAAAAAGTCCTCTCATAGTGTTTTAAAGCTAGACAATGTTGCACACTTTTATGCAAAAGATCCTTATTAAATACACCATGCCCGGAAGCTGTATTTGTTAGTCCTCATGAAATACTGTCTCTCTTTTACTATACATATGAATAGGTATTAAGCTAATTATTCATTAGCCACGATGTTGTTTGGTGCATAAAGATCTGTAATTGATTGTTGATTTAATTTTATAAAATATACTGACAATTTGCAAGCAAAGTGAAAATAAATGGACACATCACATTAATGTGAACATTTATTAATGAAGTTATTAATTTATTTTTAAGTCTGCATAGAATAAGCCAGTTATTCCACAGCTTTTACCTCAAAGCAAAGCAGATTAGACAGCTTCTGCTTTTAACCGATGCAAATCGCTTTGTGTAGATTAGATCAGTGATGAATTTAGTCAAATGACGTTTGGCCACCTCCGGGAAGCAGGCTCTTAGCTCTTTAGCTTTGCAAAGGCAATAATAAAACTGTAACTGTAGAATCTCCGAGCTACGGGACTGTCCCACCAGCCATTTGTAATAAAAATTAACTGATATCTTATTTCCTCTGACGAGAATGCTGTGTGGACCAGACAGAACAAGCTGACTCTGTCAACTTGTTTTAGAGTGAATTGACACAGCATACACTGAAATGAAAACACATCTCTAAGTTTCTTTGTTGAGCTCTCTGTGCACTGTGAAGTTTTACTGGCCTTGTTCACACCCTATATTTAATATCACCATAATACTACAGCTGGTGTTTAATTGCATACTGAAAGTGTGCTAAGTTTAAACTGCTGCTTAAAGCATGCTGCAGTCTTTATTATAAGCTTTGTATAATTGTTGTTAATTGTGATCTTACAACCTCTCAAAGCTTTAAATTAAAGTACTTCCATAATCACCAAGGTTTTAATTTTATGGCAACTGTGGTTGGTGGGAAATGAGGACACACTGTAAATCTGGGTTTCAAATGCAATTCATAAACCGTTCAAATTGTAATTGTGTCTTACGATGTTACCTCAACTCCTGAAATAGGACATTGCTTCAATATAATTTTCTAAAACTTCCTTTTTTAGAGTCAGTAGGCAGTTGATTTTCATTCTACAATTCTCTCTTCTTCCTACCTCTGGTTTTCTTCAGTCTCTTTTCTCATGCCCCTATCATAACATTGAACACCAATTCAGCTCCCACTCAGTACTGTCCGCTAATCTGTCTCGGCTGTTAACAGGGCCTGGTAGACAAAAACAGGGATGCATCTTAAATACTAATTAGGATTTGGAATGTTCCATCTGCTGAAACTACAGGGTTCCCGATAGTTTACCTAAAATAAGAGAATATGTTTTAATATTCAGCAAGAGTCATTCATAGTGTTATGGCCCATTTGCCTTTGGGGAAAATCTCATCCAATGTTAAGGTGATGGTGGGTTCAAGACCCAGATTTCTCCAATTATAATTTCTGTCAAGCTCTTGGTTTCCAATATGTGATCATGTGACAGGGTTGCCACAGAAGATAAATAGAACAGCAAAGGGTCAATCAAAATTGGTCAATCAAAAAATGGATGAGGAGATTGCGGTTGTGCCTCTGTAGCAGTTAAGATTTTCATTTGGAACAAGAAACATCTCATTCAAACAGGATTCACAGAATTTCAATGTGAGTTAAATGAGCTTACAATTATTTTTACCCAAAGTACTCCAAGCTATACAGTGAACCTTTGCGACAGCCAAAATAAAAAAAAGGAGAGCTGGTGGGTGAGAGAAAGCATAAGAGAATGAGTGCAAGAGTGCAAGTGCAGGACTGCAAACAGAACAGAAAGAGAAAAGAAGACTTTAGATGCAAGACCCTAAAGTTAAAGATTAATGGAACCAGGAGAGTTCTGATCCAAATGTAAGATGCTAGCAACACCTGGATGGAATAGTTGGATGAGAGTTAGAGGAACCATGATAACCAGAAGTAAGCTAAAAATCCAGGAAGACTCAAACCGTTTATGAATCTCTGAAAGAGTCCTCAGACACAGTCATTAATGTTCATATTTCTGATAAGTATCTCATTGTGCTATGGTAGGTGTAAGCCAAAAGGTTGTAGAAGGAGGAGATTTTATTTAAGAAGTTCAGCTTACGAGTTACAGTGTTCATTGTACGTTTAATATCTCTGATGTAACAGAATACTTAAGGGCAGTTTTCTTTTCCTTCGTTATAGTAAAATCCCAATGTTTTAAAACTACAAACTTCAGAGTTTTATTGTTTTAGTAAATACCTGGGTTTTGGATCCAAAAAGCCTCTTCATTAAATGTTCTGATCTTGGCAGAGACCAGTAGAAGAAAACTTTGCACCCCTTCCAACTATGATATTCTGAACAGTAGCCACTTCATTCTTTCAGGATTCCAAACAATCTGAACTCTATGGGATTCACAAAAATATTGCCTCCTGCTCAACATGATAGCTAGTTAACAGCATCAATTGGATGTGGCGGGAGTCCTATATTACAAACTTTCCTTCAGTAAGCTCAGCAGCAAGAGGGACAAATGAATTTGCATGGTTATTGTCATCTTGAACTGGATGGGTTGTTTCTGTTACCGGTTTCCTTGTTTTATGATGTGTCACTCTTCACAGTCTTTCCGATGCTTCCTCAGTCATCCTTAGATGGAACAAGATGCTGTCCAGGAAAGGTATTCCAGTTGTTCCTGCTTGAGCAACCAGCCCAAACCAAACCAGTGTAGTAGACTCAAATCTTCTGTATAATTGTTGCCTCTTGTCCAAGTCCTATTATAGCTTTTTTGATTTTGTTATATCCTGGAAAAGCCTAGAATTCCTCATTACCAACAGATCACTGCTGTTAGCGGTGAGAGAAATATTGATCCTCATCAATTTTTCCTAAGGTTGAACACTCAGAAATGGGTATTATGGGGAGAACTACTGCTTAAATGGAACATTATGAATTTAAGGAAGGCCTCTTGAAAAATATTATTGTGCTGTGCTGAAAGACTTCTGAAGCAGAGTTAGCTTTGGGAGTGGCTTCTTCAACAGTTTACACTTACTTCTCTAGCAAAGACTGCAAATACAGGTCCCCAGTGATATGATTGTAACTGACAATCCATCATGATGGGATGGCTGAAGTGGTTAGGAACTGTCAGATCAAAAGAAAATCATTGGAATTGTCTAATCTCTGTTACATCACTGACACAGATTCATTCGCAAGTAAGTAATGAACTGCATTCGCCACTCTTCCAGGTGATGGATCTGAACTGAAAGTGACTGTACCTGATAAAAATGGCTATGTGTCTCATCTAAAAAAAACCAAGGGCTGTGATGTGGTTACATAACATGAAATAATCACAATGGAATGAATTCTTCTATCACGATTGAGTGGCTGTTGTGTTAGCAATAACTTCCAATCAGTTGAATGGTAGATAGCACAAATATTGTATACAATACTGTATACACATAAATGGCATGTTAAGATACCTGAGAATTCAGGAAAAATGTGCATTCAAAAAACAATTTTCTTTGACTTTCCTGAGTTATTCAATTTACGTGTTCCCATTGCACATTTAGAGATGCAATTGATTTGTAGAAATAAACAAGTCAAAGACAATTTAATTGGTTTAACACATAGAAAAGTCTTTTCCTGAGAATGAAGCACAGGCTGTATATACAATTACAAAAAGAAGGACATACAAACAGCTTCAAGTTGACTGTTCGCAACTAAGGGGATGTCTGATAAGTGGGAGGCTTTCAAAAGTGTGATAACAAGAGTTCAGAGACAATATGTTCCTGCTATAGTGAATAGTAATACACTGGTAGGATTAGGGAACAATGGATGAATAAAGATACTGAGGTTCTAATTAAGAATTTTTTAAAAAGTTATATTAGATATAGACAATTGGGTTCAAATGAATCTCTTGAACAGTATAAAGAATGTTATACTTTCTTAAGAGGGAGATCAGGAAGGCAAAGAGGAGATATGAGACAATCTTGGCAAATAGGTTTAAGGATAATCCAAAGAGAGTCTTCAAGTACATTAAGAACAAGAGAACAACTAGATAGAGAGAGTAGGATCCCTTAAAGATCAAAGAAGTCATCTTGGTGTTGAACCTCAGTAGACGGGAGAGATATTATTAAATGAATATTTCTCATCAGTTTTTACTGTGCAAAAATAAATGTCAATGTTTTGAAAACAGTTCACATTGCAGAAGACCAAGTGATAAAGGTCTTAGAAAATATGCAGGTGGATAAATCTCCAGCACCTGATCTAGTGTATCCCAGGATATTGTGGGATGTTAGAGAGGAAATTGTGGGGGCTCCTTGCAAAAATATTTATATCATCTATAACTATGGGTGAGGTACCAGATAACAACGGTGTGCCTTTGTTTAAGAAGGGATGTGAAGAGAAGCCTGGCAACTATAGACATGTGAGGCTGACTTCAGCGGTGGGTAGGTTGTTAGAGGGGATTCAGAAAGGTAGGATTTATATGCACTTCGGGAGGCAAGGAATGATTAGGGATAGCCAGCATGATTTTGAACGAGGAATTTGTGTCTCATGAACTTGATTTTTTTTTGAAGAAGTAACCAATAAAATTGATAAAGGCAGAATGAGAGATATTTTTTATTTGGACTTCTGTAAAGCCTTTGACAAGATTCCACATGGTCGATTAATTAATGAAGTTAGATCACATCGGATCCATGGTGTGCTTGCTATGTGGATATAAAATTGGCTTAACAGCAGGAAACTGTGTGGTGATGGAGAGTTGTTTTTTGGATTGGAGTCCTGTTACCAGTGGTGTTCCACAGGGATCGGTGCTGCATCCACTTTTATTTGTCATTTATATAAATGATTTCTAGAAGACATGGTTCGTAAGCTTGTGAATGACATCAGAATTGGTGGTACAGTGGACAGTGAAGAAAGATACAAAGACATTGGGTCAATGGGCTGAGGTGTGGCAGATGGAGTTTAATTTTGATAAATGAGAGTATTACATTTTGGTAAAACAAACAAGGGCAGGACTTATACAATTTAAAGTAGAACATTGGATAGTGTTGCAGAGAGTTATGGGTTCAGGTACATAATACTTTGAAATTTGCATCACTTGTAGACAGGGTGGTTAAGAAGGCGTTTAGCACGCCTGCCTTCATTGCGCAAACCTTTTGAGTACAGGATTTGGGATGTCATGTTGAGGTTGGATAGGAGGTCGATGAGGCGAAAGTGGGTACTGCAGATGCTGGAGATTAGAGTCAAGATTAGAGTGGTGCTGGAAAAGCACAGCAGGTCAGGCAGCATCTGAGGAGCAGGAAAATCGACGTTTCGGGCAGGAGCCCTTCATCAGGAATGATGTTGATGAGGCCTATTCTGGAATACTGTGTCCAGTTTTGGTTGCCCTGATATGGGAAGGTTATTATTAAACTGGAGAGGGTTTAAAAGAGACTTATTAGGATGTTGCCAGGAACAGAGGATTTGAATTATAAGGAGAGACTGGATAGTTATAGGACTTTTTTCACTGAAGCAGAGGAGGTTCAGGGGTGACCTTATCAAGAGTTATAAAATCATGAAGAACAGAGAAGGCCATTAGCAGCGGTCTTTTCTCTAGGATGAAGGATTTCAAAACACAGGGGGCTTTTTTTAAGCTGAGAGAAGAAGGATTATAAAAAACATGATAGACAACTTTGTTTTAACATCGTGGTTGATGTGTGGAACAAACTTCGAGAAGGTTTACAACATTTACAACATTTAAAATACATTTGGATAAATTCATGAATAGGAAAGATTTGGAGGGATATGGGCTAGTTGCAGACAGGTGAAACTAGCTCTGTTTGGGATTATGGTCAGCATGGGCTAGTTGGACCGAAGGGTCTGTTTCCCTACTGTATGGCTCTATAAGTGACACCACGTAAAATGTACCCTGAGCAAGTACAAACCCTAAAAATGCAACCTTAGAGAAAAGGATTTGCTCAAATGGTGAACAAAAACCATGAAAGGCACTCTTGGAAGAGACACTATTTCAATGTCCGGAGTGTAATGCTTCATTTCAGAATCCATCTCCCTGAAGAGACAATTTCTGACACAAAAGAGTGAGGAAGCTTTCAGATGTGATCAATGTGACAAAATCCTTGGTGACTATATATGGTTAACAGTCATAAAAATAGACATGTTGGAATTAAGGAGGTGTTTTGTCCAGTGTTGTCAGCAACTTGCCTTCAAATGGAAAATTCCAAGTGCACATTTGGAGCCCTCCAGGTGAATGCCCTGCCAGTGTTCCTACCGTGACACTATTTTCACCAACAATTATAGAGGAAAGATGCATATTAGTAGACATACAAATGTACAAGTGCATCTATAAGAGCTTGCAGGTGGTGGTGTTCTCATATATCTGCACCTCAGGAATTCACCCAAGATCCTTAGACAACACCTTCCAAAACCACAACAACTTCCACCTGAAAACACAAAAGACAGCAGATATATGAGAATACCACCACCTGCAGGTTCTCCTTGAAGTTCGACTTGGAAATCTAATGCCCGTTCCTTCATGGTTGCTAGATCAAAATCTTGGAATTCTCTCCTTAACAGTACTGTGGATCTGCCTACAACATCGTGGACTACAGCGGCTCAAGAAGGCAGCTCACCACACTGCCTCAATGGCAACTAGGAACAGGCAATAAATGCTGGCCTAGCCAGCAACGCCCATGCCCTAGGAGGGGGAAAAAAGAAGCCTCAACAGTACTCAAAATTTAACAATGCATTTAAAGAGGTGTAATCAATGGATTAATTTATGTGCGTCTGATTTTGCTCACTGATCTATCTTTCTTGACTGCTTAAGCCTGTAGGTGGAGCTACAAGGGTATTGGAGATAGAAACGTCCAGAGCAAAGATGGAGATAGATCACGTGTGACCACATGTTTGGGAATTGAAATAATTGCACAGAGGCCGGTATCCTGTCACCGTGTGACCCTTTATTTACATGTGCACAGTCTATGGAATCTGACCAGCCAGCTCAGAGCCAGTCCCTATAGAATCTCCTGTTTATATCTGACAGCCAACGTTGTCTGATTCTGGGCCAGATTAACAGCCCCAATCAGGGATCTAGTACCCAAGGAGATCTACCTGGCTGCTTCCAATCACTACCAATTCTGAGACGTTTTAAATTACCCTGAATAAACCTCTTGCACATTTAGCAGTAGTGTCCTCTCTGCATTGCTCCAAGATAAATTTGCCAACCATGACATACAGCAAAACAGTGAACAAAGCATGTGACACTGACAATTTTGCACAGGGATCTGAGGGGTAGTTGGGTATAAACTGCAGAAATATGCGGTATATGTTTTACCTATGTGAGATTTGTAAAATGACTAGTAATACTGTTTGCCTTAGGCTAAATCACTTGTTGCTTTAGTGGACATGGGACTTGCATGATTTATAGCAACATGCATATCAATGGGGTAATATATGACGTATAAGCCAGACAAGTGCACCACCAAATTTATCCAGGATGGAGTGTAAGATGGTTAACTAAAGCAGTAAATTTGATTTTCACAAAATTTAATTTCCCTAGTTATGATTTACAAACACTTAGAGGGTTAATTCAGAATGAGTGTTAGAGCCAGCACATACATAAATAGTGCATTAAGAAGTAATGGTTTTGTATAAAATGATGATTTTCCCATTTCTTGAAAATTGCTTCCAGGAGTAAAAAGGTAAAGCGTGCATTATTACAAACATCTAACTTCAGCATTTTTTGTGTCCATTAAGAGATTTATATTGAGCATTTGATGAGTTTCTCCTCTATTTCCTCAGGCTTGACTTTCAGATGTAAGGTATTACTGATGCCTATTGAGAGATAGCATCACATGAGCAGCAGGAAAGAGAACATACATAAAGCAATCTGAAGCCAACAGAATTGAAACACAAGACAATGGGGAGAAGGTGACAAATGCAGACCGTGACAGAAAATACACACGGGAATGTCCTTGAAACACCCATGGTGTCGAGGCTCCTTACAGTCGCGCAGGGCTACATGACATCTTCACTCCAAAAGACTCAGTTCAAAAGCAGGAGGCTGAATGTTTTTAAAAAAATGCAACCTGGCTAAATGTGAAGCTGTACACTTCAATGTGAAAACCAGAAAAGCAGAGTATTATTTAAATGGCAATATATTAGGACGTGTGAATTTGCAATGGGATCTGGGTGTCCTTGTACACTGGCCAAGGAAAATAAGTAGGCAAATGCAGAAGCCAAATAGTATACTGGCATTAATTGAGAGAGAATTTGAGGTCAGAAGTAGAGCTATCTTACTGCAGTTATACAAGGCCTTGGTGAGACCATAGCTGGTACATTGCATGCAGTTTTGGTCTCCCCACCCAATACAACCTGCAACCCATTCTAAAAGATGAAAGACATAGCAGCAATATAGGTTGGTTCAACATATCATTTCAGTTACATGACGCTGTAATCTTTTGCTATGAATTCTGTGTCTTATGGTTCTGCTCCACAACCGCCTGATGAAGGAGCATCGCTCCGAAAGCTAGTGCTTCCAAATAAACCTGTTGGACTATAACCTGGTGTTGTGTGATTTTTAACTTTGTACACCCCAGTCCAACACTGGCATCTCCATATCGTGGCACCCAGTAATGATATACCTGTCATAGTGCGGCAGATGTTCACCAAGCTAATACTGTGGATGACAGGACTTTTTAATGAGGAGAGATTGATTAGAGTGAGCCGGTATTCGTCAGAGTTTAGAAGGAGGAGAGGAGATCTGATTGAAATGTGCAAAGTTCTAACAAGGCTGTAGAGGCTGCAGGGAGGATTGTTTCCTGAGCTGCGGAGTCTAGAATCAGGGTCAAAGTATCAGGGTATGGAGCAGACTATTTGGGACTGAGATGGGTGTGCCGGGGTGGGGTTGGAGTCTTCACTCAAACAAGCAGTGAACCTGTGGAGGAGAAGTCACTGAATGTGAGAGCCCTTTTTCTTTAAAAAGAGTTCAAAGGCATCAAGGAGTATGAGAAAAAAACAAGTATTTGCCATTGAGATAGAGAACCAGCCACCATCATATTGAATGGCACAGTGGGCTTGAAGGGCCGAAAGGCCTACTCCTGCTTCTAATTTCGATGTTTCCATTTTTCTAAAAATATATGAATTTTGCTTTGAGCTATATTGAACTCAGTAACAGAGTATAACTACAAAATATTCCATTGGGCTAATGAATGTTTCTGCTCCATGTGTGCCTCCTCCCACTCTATTTTGACTCACCGTTTCACAATATAGTTCAATTCCTCTCCCCTCGAAACACTTCGCTACCTTCCCTTAAATCCATTTTACACTATTCTCTCAATTCCTCCGTGTGGTCAAAATTTTAAAACGCTGGAATTATAAAACAGATGCCCCAACATTCAGGGGAGGAGAGGTGGCATTACATCTCTGGTTTGTTCTGTTCCAGAGTCTTTGGTACAACCAATAAAGAGTTCCAGCAGAAACATTAACCTGTCTTTTCTATTTGCAGGAGCTGACAGGTCTGCCATGTCTTTCTAACACAGATTTTGTTTGATTTCCAGCATTTGCTATCTTACTTCCATTGAAGAATTTTTATATTGTATTTTTGGCAGAGCCATCTTCTTGAGCAACTTTATAAGATTTTGCCCTTGTGGTCAGAATTATGATTGAATGATTCCTTGACATGTTCACAACACACACAGTTATTAAGTCACAAAGTCATAGAGAGGTGCAGCACGGAAACAGACCCCGGTCCAACTTGTCCATGCCAACCAGATATCCTAAATTAATCTAGTCGCATTTGCCAGCACTTTACCCATATCCCTCTAAACCCTTCCTATCCATATACCTATCCAGATGCCTTTTTAATGTTGTGGAGGTGCCGGTGTTGGATTGGGGTGAACAAAGTTAAAAATCACATGACATCAGGTTATAGTCCAAAACGTTTATTTGGAAGTACAAGCTTTCGGAGGGCTGCTTTGGAAATAGAACCAGTCTGACTCAAAATTGGAATACATACAGACTCTAGCCTCACACCTTTAATGCATTGTCTGAATTGAGATGTCACTTTTTTAAAATGAAACCTTAAGTTATCTCAGAAATGTGACTTTAAAGAAGTTCTGAGATTTACATATTAATGAATCAAAACTTGCAACCCATTCTAAAAGATGAAAGACTCAACAGCAATCTAGGTGTGTTCAATATCTCGCATTAGTGTAAGACACTATGATCTTTTGCTAAAATTTCTGTGTCCTATGATACGGCTCCATCAACTACCTGAAAGCTTGTAATCCAAAAAAACCTGTTGGACTATAAACCTGGTGTGTGGTTTTCAACTTTTGAATGTTATAATTGTACTGGCATCCACCGCTTCCTCTGGTAGCTCATTCCATAAATGCACCACCCACTGCATGAAAACATTACCCTTGAGGTCCCTTTTGTATCTTTCCCCTTTCACATTAAACCTATGCCCTCTAGTTTGGACTCCCCCACTCCAGGGAAGAGACCTTGTCTATTTATCCTATCCACGTTCCTCATGATTTTATAAACCTCCGTGCGGTCACCACATCAAACACCACATGGAGCAATCATCTGACTAATCATTTCCACACAAGCTGACAGAATGATGGTCACATACAGTCTCTCTGACTAACTGACTGTCTTCATCCTCTACAAAGTAAGCAGCGGAGGTTAGTATATAACACAGAGGCGGCTTCAGTTCATTCAGTGCCTACAACATTCGCAGTTTATTTCATGGCCAATCCCATTACTATAAGTGACTGCTGTGTTTTTGGTTAGTTTGAACCCAGTTTGCCTTCACCACACTAAGGAAATGGATTCCAATTTACCCTATACTCAGATTAACGCAATTAGGTGTCTAATTCCCCAAATGCCTATTCCAATGCAATTGGGCTAACTTTGAGCCTCTGTTCAAACAATCATTTGTCTATTTAGATTAAATTTGTTAACAAAAGAGATTTTAAAAAAACACTAGAACAGCAATTAATATTGGAATGTGAACCAGTAAACTTATTCCCATGCCATACATTACATCAATTGATGTATCAACTAGTTTGCTGACTCTAGCCACAGTGATGTAGGGGCATTCACAAGGACAAAATTGTATAAACAGCTCTCCTTTATTATACTGTGAAAGACCAGGAAGATTATCATATACATTGCTGAACTAATACAGATAGATTTGACCAAACAGAAATAATTATGTTAATGTTAATGTTGGAACAATTAGCTTCACTCAATGGCCTAGACTTTATTAGATTGCGTCCAATTATCTCGACTTAATTAGTTAGAAATAATCAGAGTACTCAAGAAACTCAGTAGATCCAGCAGCATCTGCAGAGGGAGAATCAGAGTTAGCACTTCAATTCCAGTATGAATCTTTTTCGAAATTCAGATTCTTCTTGTGAGGAGTCAACATTAACTTGGTTTTCCCTTCTACAGATTCTTCGCACAACATAAAACTGCTTATATTTGGAATAAGTTCACTTGCTAGGTTTATATTTCAGGAAAATTTTAACTAAGTTGTCGACAAAACAATTGTCATCAATACTATCAGTCAGTCAGCTAACATGAGAGCGCACTATACAGATACATCATAGAAATAGAAACCAAAAGGACTGCAGTTGCTGGAAATCAGAAACAAGTACAGAAATTGATGGAACAGCTCAGCAGGTCTGGCAACATCTGTGGAGAGAAATCAGGAGCCAACGTTTCGGGTCCAGTGACCCTTCCTCCCCGAACCCGATACGTTAACATTAATTATGGAAATGTTTTTTTCTCGGCTGCAGAAGCTGAGCTGGGGAGCTCAACAGGAGGTCCCGAAGTTCACATATCGAGACAAACCTCTGAGTCAGGCCTGTGCCCTTCAGGACTGGGATGCTGGCATCCGAACTGTAGGAAATATCACTCCACACCCCCACTCTTGGCCAGAGATTTACAAATAAAATGCCTTTGAGTGAGGGGAATGCAAACTGTGTAGAACACTTTTTCTTTAAAAAAAAAGATGAAGGCTTAACCTTCCTCCCCCAGTCTGTTTAAGTCTAAATGATTGTTAAAAATTGGAATATCAAGGTGCCAAGGAATAGGAGAATCGACGTTTTGGGCATGAGCCCTTCTTCAGGAATGAGGAAGGTGTGCCAAGCAGGCTAAGATAAAAGGTAGGGAGGAGGGACTTGCAGGAGGGGGCGTTGGGAATGCAATAGGTGGAAGGAGGTCAAGGTGAGGGCGATAGGCCGGTGTGGGGTGGGGGCGGAGAGGTCAGGAAGAAGATTGCAGGTTAGGAAGGCGGTGCTGAGTTCGTGGGATTTGACTGAGACAAGGTGGGGGGAGGGGAAATGAGGAAACTGGAGAAATCGGAGTTCATCCCTTGTGGTTGGAGGGTTCCCAGGCGGAAGATGAGGCACTCTTCCTCCAGCCGTCGTGTTGCTATGATCTGGTGATGGAGGAGTCCAAGGACCTGCATGTCCTTGGTGGAGTGGGAGGGGGAGTTGAAGTGTTGAGCCACGGGGTGGTTGGGTTGGTTGGTCCGGGTGTCCCAGAGGTGTTCTCTGAAACGTTCCGCAAGTAGGTGGCCTGTCTCCCCAATATAGAGGAGGCCACATCAGGTGCAGCGGATGCAGTAAATGATGTGTGTGGAGGTGCAGTTGAATTTGTGGCGGATATGGAAGTATCCCTTGGGGCCTCAGAGGGAGGTAAGTGGGAGT
The DNA here is from genome assembly GCF_047496795.1 of Chiloscyllium punctatum. Classification (NCBI taxonomy): domain Eukaryota; kingdom Metazoa; phylum Chordata; class Chondrichthyes; order Orectolobiformes; family Hemiscylliidae; genus Chiloscyllium; species Chiloscyllium punctatum. The sequence continues at coordinate 84,706,446 of NC_092742.1, read as the reverse complement.
TGGTCGGTTTACAGTAAATGTCCATGTTGAATCGGTCGCCCGAGATAGAAGTGGAAAGGTCTAGGAAGGGGAGGGAGGAGTCTGAGATGGTCCAGGTGAATTTGACGTTGGGGTGGAAAGTGTTGGTAAAGTGGATGAACTGTTCAACCTCCTCGTGGGAGCACGGGGCAGCGCCGATACAGTCATCGATGTAGCGGAGGAAAAGGTGGGGGGGGTGGTGACAGTGTAGCTGCGGAAGATGGACTGTTCCACATATCCTACGAAGAGGCAAAGGAGTAGCCATGGGCTCCCACTTCCTCCAAACCAAAGGAGTAGCCATGGGCACCCGCATGGGCCCCAGCTATGCCTGCCACTTCGTAGGATATGTGGAACAGTCCATCTTCCGCAGCTACACTGGCACCACCCCCCACCTTTTCCTCCGCTACATCGATGACTGTATCGGCGCTACCCCGTGCTCCCACGAGGAGGTTGAACAGTTCATCCACTTTACCAACACCTTCCACCCCGACCTCAAATTCACCTGGACCATCTCAGACTCCTCCCTCCCCTTCCTAGACCTTTCCACTTCTATCTCAGGCGACCGATTCAACATGGACATTTACTGTAAACCGACCAACTCCCACAGCTACCTAGACTACACCTCCTCCCACCCTGCCCCCTGTAAAAACGCCATCCCATATTCCCAATTCCTTTGTCTCCGCCATCTGCTCCCAGGAGGACCAGTTCCAATACTGTACAACCCAGATGGCCTCCTTCTTCAAAGACTGCAATTTCCCCCCAGACATGGTCGACGATGCCCTCCACCACATTTCCTCCATTTCCCGCTCCTCCGCCCTTGAGCCCCGCCCCTCCTACTGCTACCAGGACAGAACCCTACTGGTCCTCACCTACCAACCCACCAACCTCCATATACAGTGTATCATCCGCCGTCATTTCCGCCACCTCCAAACAGACCCCACCACCAGTGACTCCCTTGTCAGGTCCACACCCCCCACCAACCCAACCTCCACTCCCGGCACCTTCCCCTGCAACCGCAAGAAATGCAAAACTTGCGCCCACACCTCCCCCCTTACTTCCCTCCAAGGCCCCAAGGGATACTTCCATATCCACCACAAATTCACCTGCACCTCCACACACATCATTTACTGCATCCGCTGCACCTCTATATTGGGGAGGCAGGCCGCCTACTTGCGGAACGTTTCAGAGAACACCTCTGGGACATCCGGACCAACCAATCCAACCACCCCGTGGCTCAACACTTCAACTCCCTCTCCCACTCCACCAAGGACATGCAGGTCCTTGGACTCCTCCATCACCAGACCATAGCAACACGACGGTTGGAGGAAGACCGCCTTATCTTCCGCCTGGGAACCCTCCAACCACAAGGGATGAACTCAGATTTCTCCAGTTTCCTCATTTCCCCTCCCCCCCACCTTGTCTTAGTCAAAACCCTCAAACTCAGCACCGCCTTCCTAACCTACAATCTTCTTCCTGACCTCTCCGCCCCCACCCTGCTCTGGCCTATCACCCTCACCTTGACCTCCTTCCACCTATCGCATTTCCAACGCCCCTCCCCCAAGTCCCTCCTCCCTACCTTTTATCTTAGCCTGCTGGACACACCTCCCTCATTCCTGAAGAAGGGTTTATGCCCGAAACGTCGATTCTCCTGTTCCTTGGATGCTGCCTGACCTGCTGCGCTTTTCCAGCAACACATTTTCAGCCAGGAGAGGTGCTTCCCTACACCTCTTGTTACATTGAGACAATGTCTTGCAAGTTCACTTGGTCCCACTTTGGACAATGAAGCCAATCAGATGGTGTTCACTGCCATAACTAAAAGCAAAATACTGTGGATGATGGAAATCTAAGATGATCATAGTATACTCAAGCAACTCAATATCTGTAGAGGGAGAATCAGAGTTGGCAATTCAATTCCAGTGTGAATCTTCTTCGAACTTCAGGTCCTTCTTTTTTTAGAAGAGTCATACTGCGTTCAACATTAACTCAGTTTCTCCTTCGACAGATGCTCCCAGACTTGCTGAATTTCTCTTGTACAGCATGCTCATATTTTGTTCATTGCTGGTTTGCCTGACAGTCCATCTTTCATGGCATTCCATAGGAAGCAGTGTGTTATACTTCAACAGTTTGCAAGGCAGACAGGTTGCTGCCACATCTCACACTGCTGCTTCTGTACCAATGAATCATTTGAAGCCCACCATTATTTTTGAAAGTGTGGTTGTTGGTACTGCCTCCTGGCAAATTTATGATGCTCTCTTTTCTTTGTTCCCATTAATGCCATCCATATGGCACAATTCTAACTTTTCACAGACTAGTTTTGGGGCTTAGATCAGGGAGATTAAAGGAATATTCGGACAATAGGGTAGTCTGGTAACCTCCTCCCAAGCATTCAATCAACTGCATATTGTGATCACACTTCTGTACTGAGCAGCAATCAGATTTACCTTGTTGTTGCAAATCAAGAGGATGGAGCAACTTTGACCAGACAGCACAGTGCGTGCTACATGCCCCAGCTTCAATTATCTAATCTGCTTGTTACAAGAGCAGGCCAGAGGCTAGGACTCCTGCATTAGTGACTCACTTCCCGACTCCCCAGAGTCCCTCTATCACATAAAATGCACCGTTCATGTATGTGATAGAATACTCTTGAGCTGAGTACAGCTCCAACAATAACCCAAGAAGTTCAACACCAACCAGGACAACTGCCTGTGATTTACTGCATTTTCTGAAATTTGACCCCTTTATCAGGATTTAGTTTGAAATGCTTTCTCTCTCAATAGTTAAAACACTCTTTAGAATTCTGGCCCCAGCACAGTTCAAGTATAGACTGTCCTAATGGTGTTGGAAGATCCTGCCTTTGAACTAGACTTTGGGTCTCCTAGCCCCAAATACCTTTAATTGCTGTTCAATGTCTGCTACTTCTCTTCCCTCTACAGACCTTAAGCACATATCCCTGTTCAACATTACAGTGCAGTATTGTGTGAGTGCTACATCATTTAAGTTTCATAAATGATTCTTGAAGCCTCACCTTCATGCAGACAGCAGCAATGGCAAAAAAAATAGGGCAGCTTAAACATCCTGGGTGTGGCTCAGTGGCTAGCACTGCTGCCTTACAGCACTACGGACCCAGGTTTGATCCCAGCCTTGGGTGGACTGGCTGTGTGAGGTTTGCACATTCTCCCAGTGTCTGCGTGGGTTTCCTGTGGGCATTCCAGTTTTCTCCCACAGTCCAAAGATGTGCAGGTCAGGTGGATGAGCCATGGAGAATGCAGGGTTACAGAGATAGGGTAGGAGAATGGGTGGGATGCTCTTCGGAGGATCGGTGTGAACTCTATGGTCTGAATGGCCTGCTTCTCCTGCGTCAGGATTTTATGATCTTCAGGGGAGTGGCTGTCACAGAGCTTATCTAGAATGTTGGAAAGGTACATTTACTGCTGAGAGATATGAAGTTTTTGAAGCTGATTCTGAAATGGCACATGAAGGATTCTGAAGGTCAGGGCAGTCCTCCCCTTGGCCTAGCTATGCTATAGAGTTCAGTGGCACCTTCTGTTGAGGCACTGTGCACTGGCTCAGGCTTACCCTGCAACTCTCATGATATGTGGTAATTACCCAATCAGCTTGACGTCAGAAACTGGGGAGGAGCCAATGTGTTCTTCCGGACAGGCACTCTGACGAGGAAAAGCTGCATCATCAGTTAATGATGACAAGAGATACTCCAGACGAGATATTGTTAAACTGTTGTTTAAAATGGATGTAAATATCCTTACAGCACTCCCCACTCCCCCTCAAAAAAAAAGCATCAGGATCCTGGTGCTTAGCAAACACCACCATAAACAAATTAGCATCTCATGACTGTTTGAGAGACTTTGCTGTGTGCAGACTGACTGCATGCTTGCTCCTGCATCATTCGGAGACATATCCCCAGGCTGTGAAAGGAACTTCAATAAATACAGGAATTTCATTTTCTTTCATCTGCTTCGAAAGGTAACGCTGCTGAAGGGCAGGAGACTGGATGCCGATCTGTACAAGACCTAGACTGCAAAATCATTTATTTTTAAATATAACAAACAATCCATTTTTCTGTACGAATACTAACATGCTGATTTAAGTTCACTTCCGGTCAACCATGCTACTTCAAAGCCATGTGCTTCACCATTAACTCCAAAGGAAAGCATTCCTTCAATTCTTTTTTTTTTAAATAGAATCTCTGCAGTGTGGAAACAGGTCCTTCGACCCCAACAAGTCCACACCGAACCTCCGAAGAGTAACCCACCCAGACCCATCCCTGTATATTTACCCCTGACTAATACAGCTAACCCAGGCATCCCTGAACACTATGGGCAATTTAGCATGGCCAATTCACCTAATCTTTACATTTTTGGATTGTGGGAGGAAACTGGAGCAGCCAGAGGAAACCCACGCAGACACGGAGAGAATGTGCAGACTCCACACAGACAGTCACCCGAGGCTGGAATCGAACCCGGGTCCCTGGCGCTGAGAGTCAGCAGTGCTGATCACTAATTAAAGATAGTCCCATTCCTTCTCCAAACTCACCACATTATTATATCCCACTTGTTACCTTCTGTTGTTGTCCAGCAATTCCTATCTCTTGTTAAATGCCATTTCTTTTCGTTCACTCACATGACATGGGAGTCAATGGCTAGGCCAACATTTTTTGCCTATCCCTAGTTGCCTGTCCCCAGTTGCCCTTGAGAAGGGCAATTGTGAAAACAGATTCAATTAGGTAGTTATATAAAAATGAGTCAGAGTCAAGCCATTCATTCCCTTGCTTGCCTGCAGTGCAAGTGATGCTGTGTTATTAAACTTTGCTGTTGGAAGTAGTGATTAGTACTATTAGATTTACTGTCACAACCTCCTGCCTGGTCTTTCAGTAACATCAAAACTCGTGGGTAAGAGATCTCCAGTAAATAACTTAACAGATCTCAGCAGTGTTGTCTTGTAATTAAATGGGAACTCTGCGTTATTTACAAAACAAGTTGGACAAGTTCAAACATCCTATTGGTAAAATTAAATCACGTTCAAGGAAATTTTTGAAGCCTGTCTCTCCTCATGTCCCCATCCACACCAGCCACCATCACCCAGACATTCCCCCTCCACTGTCCTCATTTCTAAAAATTCAATAGCCCACACTTAGCGGAAGTTCCGGCACTAAGTGCTAATTCTATCCATCTGAGTGTGGACAGGAAACATGGACAGCTAAGTGCTGTGAAAGTAGTCTGCAGCTTGAACCCACACTGTGAAAAGGTAACACAGCTCTGCGTTTGCACAGAGTTTTTAAAACATCACATCCTCAAGGTATTTGCTGCAGTGTAACACTTTGAAGCCAAGCCTCACAGAGTTAATAGGACTGTGGCTAAAATCTTGGTCAAAGAGGCAAGTTTTAAGGAATGACAAAAGATGGTGACAAGGGTATATATAGCTTGTTTGTATGTGATGGTGGCGTGTCAGCGTATACAATGATGAGTATGGGTAGGGCTGCATGTATGCTGGTGTGTGTGGGTTGTATGGTGTGTGCTGTGCTTGATGTGCAGTGAGGGCAATATATGGACAGATGCAAGGTCTAGATATATCTGCAGAGAATGAAGCGCAGCTAAGGGATGAACTTTACCAGGAACTCTGGATGTGAGGAGGAATATTAGAAAAATGTTGCTGGCATTCCTGTCTAACGTGTTCCTGCCTCCTCCTGCTCTTCCAGGATGCAGCTTCTGTGTTCTAAGAGCAACACACCCAGCAGCAGCGGGAAGCTGAAAGAGGATGTTAATAAAGCAATTAGTGGAACTTTTCCAACAGCACTCTGGAATTTTACTTGGGAGCCCTGCGGTGTCTGCAACTCATTCCAGGAGGCAAGTGCACAGCAGGAGGTCAGAACTTCACGAAAACTATACGCAGCCTGCAAGTTCAAAATGTAAATGGGCGAACCACAGGCAAAGGAGTGTGGTTATCCCCTGGAGACAGACATCACACGTTGTGCTTTGGTGAGGAGGCAGCTGCCATCTTGAATGAAAGCAAAAAATACTGCAGATGCTGGAATTATGAAACGAGCACAAAAAGTGCTGGAGAACCTCAGTGGGTCTGGCAGCATGCGTGGAGAGGGAAACTGAGTTCACGTTTCCAGTCGGGGATGACTTATTCAGAACTTGAGCCACCTACTCAGGGGGTTTTTTTACATCCATTCCCCACCCCACCCCAACACTCTCTCAGTCTCATTCACTCAGTGGCACTCTCAATGGACTCTTGCAGAGATGACTGGGGTCTTAGGTGTCAACTGGAATGTGGGAAAATCTCCCACCTCATTTCTTTCCAGAAGACCCTGCCACATCTTGTGCCAGTCAAGCAATTAATAAAAAGTCAGCAGTTGGCCAATTCCCCAGGCCCATCCCTAGGCTCAAAGACCCCCGGTAGGGGCAAAAGTGCCTCCTCCACTAAGAGTCACCAACCAGTCAGAAGCCATCTCTACTCAAACAATCCTACTGGAAAAGGTAGTGGCTGCTGCTGGTGTGACACCCAGTGCAGGATCAAGAAAGGACCCAAGTACAGGTGAGAAATGGAAGAGTGGGGAGGGATGTAGAGGCAGATCCTCAACCACGGGCACAGTAGAAATAGCCTCTTAGAAAAGGTGACAAACATTCTCGGTACCATCCCCGATCAGGCATCAAATGCCTTTGAATTAGCAACAATGCTAGATGGCTGTGCCCCAGTTTGGTGAGCTCCCTGCCCATCACTGGGTTAGTACGAGTGGCAGGGGACAGGAATGAGGCATTAAGTGCCCATTTAGGGGGTCAATGGATACGGCATGGGAAAGCCATCCACGGGCTGGAGACAGGAAGGTGATGATGGAGGTCGTCCTTTTACTTAATTAAATGCCACCTTCCAGCCACTAAAAATGTACCACAAGGAAGAACAGAAGACTGACCGACTGTGAAGGCTGCCTGTCACTGTGACAATCGAACCTTTAGAATAGTGCCCACATACACCTCCCCATCAAACTGAACCACAAATTCAGAGGTACCACTGCAACTGGGAAAGTTTTACCAGCAATTGGGCGCATACAAATGTAAAATGGCCACAATAGCCAGAGAAAATCCCAAGGTGGGAAATTTGAGCTCGAGTGTTCAGATCAACTCGCCTTTGGCGGAACTTGGTATACTCAAATTCCACCACAAGAGGAAAAATAGCCAGCAAAAGAAATGAGGGGGACACAATTACAGAGAGTCAAACATGCAGAAATGGGAGGTTGAGAGTTTGAATGGGCAAGATCAGATAGCACAGAAAGCAGAAGGGAACTCTAGCAAAGAACAGCAAAAGGTAAGTCAGGGATGCAAGAGTGATAGGTAGCAGCAGAGCAAGGACAAATACTAAGTGGTGGCAATAGATAAAATCAAGCATTAGGTACTGTTAGATATTGCACGTTTTCTTTCTTGAAAAGCTTTTAACAAGGTGTTAAATTAACATTTATTTGGAACAGTTCGCTAGTACAGCTGCACAAATGGAAAAAAACCAGACAGCTGCACTGTCAGTCCCTGATTCCACGAAGTGAACATATCAAATTTCCTGAAAGCACGCATCCACAATCACCCGCTACCATCAAATTTGTCTCTGAATGATGCTGTGACAAGTACCCTTTATAGAGCACTAACAAAGATTTAGACCATAAAGTACGCAGTATACCAATCCTAATTTACAAATCCAGAAAGAACAAAAGACAAAGGCACCACAAGCTGAAAACAGCCAGGAAGGTTTCGCAAAATGGAACAGCAAGGCTTGAGGGCTTTCCACTGATTTTCTGAACTTATTTGAATGCAAGAACTTAAAATATTCTGAGCTTGTCACTAGATGTCCTAGTCATGTACTTGCTGATATTGATATGGAAAATTGCCCTGAGAGAAATGCTTTTTCTGAAAAAAAAGGGAAGTTTCATACCATTTTGATAGAAAAGACAGTATGTTGTGACTCCATAGAATGGAGTGAGGAGATGGAGGGAAAATAGCAGAGCTCCTGGGTCCTTTAGCTAAGGGTAATGGCTTCCAGAACCATGGAAATAGTGACAGGTATGCTGCTTTAAAGTATACTTGCATCAGCCTGCTACAAAATGAAGGCTCTATTCTCTGGATATTAGTTTGCCCTTCCCTTTCTATTAGGTACCCTTTGCTGACGGCTATCTTGTTCAACATGCAACACAATGTAACAAGTTTTTCACCTTTTTAAGATATGCAGAACTCACTCCAGGACAGCCAAAGGAACCTGGAACAGATGCCATGCAGGATGCAAGTTGGATAAGAAGCTAAACAAGCCAGAGAGAGTTCCAAGTTTGTTGATTGTAGTTGTCTTTTCCCTAGGATGGGGGGAATTTCAAGACACATTTTTAAGGTGCGAGCAGAGAGATTAAAAATAAACAGGAGGAGTAAATTCTTTTACTCAGAGGGTGGTTCGTGTGTGGAATGAACATTCTGAGGAAATGGTAGATGTGGGTAGAATAACAACATTTAAAAGGCATCTGGATAGATACAGGAATAGTATGGAGGATTGTGGGCCAGGAGCAAGCAGGTGGGACTGGTTTAGTTCGAGATTGTGTACAGCATGGACTGGTTGGACTAAAGGGTTTGTTTTCATGCTGTACGACTCTATGAAGAATTTCTATAAAACCCTGAAGACTGTGTCCAATCCTCCCTCACACAGCTACTCTTCCGTCTCAGCACCAAGGTGGGGTGGAAGGTTCTTTCCCAACAGGCAGGGCAGTTATTGAAGAGAACCAAGCTTCCAGATTGAACAGAGAGTGAAAACATGGCCAGCAAACTCTCTCTTCCGGGAGGGTGACAAAATGACCAAATCTTTAAATGAAGGCTCCCAGCACAGGTAGGAGCCTCGGAGAAATTTGCAAATCTGGAGGCTCCTGGACAGCCGTCAAACTCACATAATTAGATCTTAGTATCTTTTCTCAAGGAACACAAGGATCCAGCAATTGTTCACTTGCACAAAAGGAAAAAAGGACAAAAATCTCTGCATAATAAGCACAGAGGAATGTTGCTGCTTGTGATATCTGGTAAGGCTTGAGCTAAAGTTCTACTCAGCGGAACGTGTTGAGAACTGCCAGAAAGTCAGAGGGAGTCAAGGAAAGAGAGAGAGAGAGGAAATTGTGATCTGATCTTACCCTTCGACAATGCATTGGTGAACAACAGATGGGACTCTACTGTGCCTGACAAAAGCCTTTAGTACAATAAATATTGTGGAAGCTTTTTGCCAAACCTGGGTGTCCTGTTGAGGTTGTAAACCTGACCCATCATTTTAACGATGGAGTGGCAATAAGAGTCCCTGATTGTGGTGAATACATTGACCTCTTCGATGTAACAAATATACATGTGCCTCATGGGTACTGTGCTCTTCAGTATGTTATTTGTTGCCATGTTTTCTGAGGCACTGATCTAAAATATTGATGAAATATATGTCCAGTTCAGAGCAAGTAATAACCTCTTCAACCTGAGATGACTGAAATCCTCACCTTAGATACCAGAGATGATGATGTGCCAGTATTTGCTGGTGACTATGCCCTTGTTTCACACTGGACGGTAATTCAGAAGCAAAAGTTGACTTTTAGAAGCATAGTCAACTATGAGCTCACCTTCAGTTTAAGAAAAGCAGAGATACTCCAAGAAATTCTGCCTATATCCCACCGACTAAAACTGACAATGACACCACCCTGAAGACCACAGATAACTTCACAATTGTGGCTGATAGGGAGGTTGCAAATAGAATGACTATCCTTTTCTGCATTTAATTCAGGGACTGTGGAAGTGCTGGAGGTATCAAACTTACAATAAAATAAGCAGTAATCCTTTCTACTTGGGAGTCATGAACTACCTACTCCAGACATATTAAGCATGTCTGGTTCCCATGTGTAGACCGAAAATCATTCCCAGAAGTATAACATCCAGTTAGCCAGATGGCTTACTTTAAGGCAGTTATCGTACTTTACCATTTGCACATCTGAGGAAGTTGGCTTTTATTCAAATTCTCATTTAGATATCCCTGATCTATTGTCAATGTCATTTGCTGGATCTATGTGTTTGTTATAATGAGGGTCATAGACAAGGGTTTCCTTGAAGTGTCTTGCTCCCTTTGTGCCACACTGGTGGTTCTTACATTTTCTCTCATCCTCTGGCAATTCCTTGCCATTTTGCTGTAGCGTCTTCCTTTTCCCTTTCTCTAGTTGCAGGCTTTAATTTTCCCTGACCAAGAGATAACATGTAGTATCTCAGAGCATAAGGCTTACTTCAAATATGCGAAAGAATTGTGAAAAGAATTTGAAAATTTATGGAACGGACATTTGGGGGCATTCTTTCTTGGAATGTGTGACTAGGGTTGTTAACTCTCTCTCCCCTACTCCCACATGAAGGACTTATGCCCGAAACGTCGTTCCTCCTGCTCCTTCGATACTGCCTGACCTACTGTGCTTTACCAGCACCACACTTTTCAACTCGGATCTCCAGCATCTGCAGTCTTCACTTTCTCCTTGGCTATGACATGCCTGACTTATGGCATCAGCAGGGTTGGAGTGTAGACAAGACCACATGATCTCTTGCTAGGAGGTCAAACACCACCTGCACCCACCACTCAATGTGGTTGGATGTTAACTCCCCTACAATATTCCCTCGATCCAAACTATTAATCCCATCAAGTTTGATTTGAGATGTTGGAGGAATCGGACAATCGCCTCAACTGATCAAGAGTAAAGCAGTTCTTTTAAGTCAGGAATAGCACAGAACAGGAATATTCAAATTGTTTCTATACAAAATACACCTACCTGCACTTATTGGAAATAAAAAATAATTAAATAGCCCTTTCATGAAAAGATGCCTCAGTGCTTATTCATAATTCAGTGCTTTACAAAGATAAGGATGTCACGTCTCAGTGAAAAGGATGCAGGATTCCTTACCACTGCAGACCAAAAAGAGAAGTGTCTTACTTTAAGAGCAGGATACATGAACACATCCCTGAGTCGAGTATTCTTATCCTTGCATTCAAATGGCTTCATGGCCTCACTCCTTCTGATCACTGTAATCTCCTCCAACCCTACAATCCTCGGAGGTCACTGCACCTCTCCAATTCTGACCTCTTACACATTCTTGATTTTCTGAATCCCAACTCTGGAGCTTCCTTGGCCACAAGCTCTGGAACTTTCTCCATAAACTCTTCTTTCTGTCCAACATTGTCTCTTCATGTAAAACACTCCTTTAAATACACCTTTGGACACCTGCTCTATCTGCCACTTTGTGTGGTTCAGTGTCAAATGCTGTTTTATAATATTCTTGTGGGGTACCCCAGGACATTTCATTGTATTTATAATCATGCTTTAGTGCAAAGTGTTATTGATGTAAATAATCACTTTTCAATCAACACCGTGGCACTTTCGCCAAATGAATGAGAATCAATAGTCACATAGGGAGGGACAGATACACCAACATGGACAGATGTACAGATAACAGTCAAGAAACTCAGACCTAGAAAATAAAAGGTATAAAGTGATGGAGACAATTTTAAACAGACCAGATGGGGGAAAAGATGCACACTGTCAAAGAGATAATGGATGAGGAGCAAGACAGAAAGATAAATGGATCTGAAAACCAACTTGCCTGGTTTTAAATAAAAGCAATCCTCCATTTTACCCCTCAGGCTCATTTCTACCTTTACACACTTTGCCAACTTATAGAATACAAAAGATGAGACTCTATTTTTCAGGTTGTCCTCCACATGACAGGAAAAGAAGAGAGACAGAGTCGAGACAGTTTTTTTCCCCCCTCTATAAACACTGCTTGTCAGTTGCCAGGAAGGGAATTGGGGACTGCCAAAAACATAACTGTCTGTTACAAAGCTATTCATTATCCTGTGCTATGCTGTAATTTCTTTTTCATTCTTTAATCCTGTCATTTAGAATTATCTACAATAGTCAAATTTTGAGTCTTAAATCATGCTCAGCCTTGCTGGAAGAGGCAAAAAAAAAAGAAATAAAACCAGAAGGTATTAGAGAAACTCAGGTCTGGCTGCAAACATGGAAACTAAAACAGAATAAATATTGAGTCTATTATGATTCTTCTTCAAACTGGTCTACCGAGTTTCTCCAGAACTTGCTATTTACATTTCTGATTTCCAATATCCATAGTACCTTGGTTTTATTTCGGCCAATGTAGAATTTCTCTTTCTTTCCCACCTGACAACTAACATCACCCTTTGAGCTCTGTTTTCCCAGTATTCTGCTATTTGTCCTGGCAATGTTGTTTACTGGCTAGAACAGCAGGGAGGTCCATGCAATAAATATTGCTATAACCATCAGTAATTCCAGCTAACACCCAGTGGCTTTCTCCTCAACATGTACCAGGGAAAGGATGTAGTTCACTCGTTCAAGTAGTGATTGGTCTACGTTTGACTTGCTCCTCATTGACCCTCTAGACCGCTCCCAAATAGGCTCCTCCTATTCTGCATGTTTGATCCACCTACCAGAAGGTGATGACTAGATGAGAAATTTGGTTCTGTCTTTCATATTGAACATTACCCTTCCTCGTGACAGAGTGACCTCTGCGTTGTGCAATATTTCTATCATGTTTCCTGATGCAGTCCTGTGAGGTATTTCTTTTCATAAGGCTAATAACCAGGTCAGAATAGAAGATTTTTCTGAAGTTCACATTCAAACAAAGTTGAAAATAAAATCACAACACAGGTTAAAGTCAGACAGGTTTATTTGGGAGTACAAGCTTTTGGAGCGTTGCTCCTTCATCAGGTAGCTAGTAGGGCAGGATCATAGGACACAGAATTTATTGTAAAAGATCATCGTGTCATACAACTGATGCGATACATTGAACAAAGCTAGATTGCTGTTAAGTCTTAAATCACGTTAGAATGGGGATGCAAGTTTTGATTAATTAATATGTAAATATCAGAACTTCTTTCAAATCACAATCCCTGCAAATCTGAAAATGCAGAAGCTACGACAATGAATGAATGGACATCGTGCAACAACCACCAGATGGGGTCCAGTCCGGGAACACTTCAGTGGTCAAGGATATTTGGCCTCAAATCTTCAGACTTTGGGGTACACAACAACGGCAGAGTGTGGCCAAGCAGAGACTGATAGCCAAGTTCAATACCCATGAGGACAGCCTCAACTGGGATCTTGAGTTCATGTCATACTATAGGTGACCCCATTACATTCTTCATTCTCTCACCACACTCTTACACATGATCACTCTGACACAGACCTTCTCTCTCAGACACATACACAGCCCCTCACAGGCATATACTCTGTCACACTCATGCACACACTCTATCAAGCACACGCACGCACTCTCTCCCGTCCCTCCCAACAAACAAACAAACAAACAAACAACCCGTCAATGGGGTGAATTTGCATTTGCAGATATATTCAATTTTGTTCAAAAAGCATACAATTTGTCAGCAGTCAGTCCAAATGACATTTTATAAATTCCAACTTTGGAATTAGGACCAGTCTGACTCAAGGTTGAAATACAGACAGACAGACTCTAACCTCACACCTTTAATGCATTGCCTAAGTTGAGATGTCATTTTTTAAATATAAAACCTTATGTTATCTTGGGACTGTGACTTGAAAAAAGTTCTGGAATTTACATATTAAAATCAATCAAAACCTGCATCCCCATGCTAAGTGATTAAAGACTTAACTGCAATCTAGCCTTGTTCAATATATCGCATCAGTTGTACGACACTATGATCTTTCACTATAAATTCTGTATCCTACGATTCTGCCCCACTAGCTACCTCATGAAGAAGCAACACTCCAAATGCTTGTACTTTCAAACAAACCTGTTGGACTATAACCTGATGTCGTGCGACTTTTAACTTTGTCCATCCAAGTCCAACACTGCACCTCCACATCATTCAAACAAGAACGTTACTCCTAATAACTCCAGAAGCTCTTCTCTCTCCCAATTGTGAATGGCCTTTATCCTGTGACTTCCCCATAAGGTGAATTTTGTTGTGTGATTTGCAGTGGAATTCAACAAAACTCAAAACAAAGGACACTGGTTCTCATGCACTGCAGTGAAATGTTTACATCATGGTCTGCAAGCTGCTAATCCACTTAACCTTTCCCGCGGCATTACATGCATGCGGGAGCTGGTGTCTTTTTTTTTAAAATACATAAGCAAGCATGAGTTCACAATTCATTGCGCCCAGCTCTCTGTTAAATATCTGTACCTTTGGCTGACACAGAAGAGTACACACAGGAAGACAGCCGTGTATACAGCTACTGTCTGCAGGAGAGAACAAAATGTGTTGTCCAGACATTCACAAAGATCCTTCTTTAAACACAGCTAATACTTCAAGCTCCTGAACAAAATGCTTCAGTCCCTCAGCTGCAGACTCTAGGGACTACTCCCAATGACAATAATTTGTGTGTGTTCCAATGGAGTTCGCCATACATTTTGGAAAGGCCACCATGGGTAACCATGCAGAGGGGAGAGTTGCCCCAGTCTGCAGTAGGAGTGCTGCAACCTGAACCTACCATTACTCAGCTTGGGGGAAGAATGGCAGCAGTGAAAATCAGCCTAGTCTGCTCAAATATTTATATATAAACATACACTAACGGGCCTTTTGTGATGCAGAGGTAATGTCTCTACCTGTGAGCCAGGAGGCCTGAGTTCAAGTCCCACGTGCTCCAGAGATGTGTAATAACATCTCTAAACAAGTTGACTCGAAAATATCCATAAACACCCACTAGCACATGTATGTGGAAAAGTCAGGTTAGTGATATTCCATGGATACTTGCACCTACACAAATTATCCAGGCATTGGTTACACGTGGAAACATGGGCATAAAATGTGAAGCGGAATCTGTCTGAAGTAACTCACCTCCTGACTCTCCAAGCCTGGCCTCCAAACAAGGCACAAGTCAGAAATGTGATGGAATATTCTCCATTCGTCTGAATAAGTGCAACTCCAACAACATTCATGAAGCTTAACACCATCTAAAGCTCTCTCCACCACTGATGCAATGTCAGCAGTGTGTAGCATCTACAAGATACATTGCAGAAATTCATGAAGGCTTTGTAAACAGCACCTTCCAAACCTACGACCACCACTATCTCGAAGGACAAGGGTGGCAGACACATGTGAACACTACCACCCGCATGTTCCTCTCAAAAGCTACTTGCCATCTTGATTAGGAAATATATTGCTGTTGCTTTGCTATTGCTGTGCATGTGGGGGTAGGCTTAAGGAGGCTGCAGCGTTTCCAGAAGGCATCATACCACCACTTTCTCAACGATAACTGGGGATGGGCAATAACTGCTGACCAAGCTAGCTAAAGCCCACTACCCATGATTGAATAAAACAGAACAAGTGAACTCTTTCAGGTGTGGTCTGAGTCTACCCTCTTGACTTGACAATATGATCTAGCCAACCTTCATCCTTCAAACACCATCCCTGAAAACAGCGGACACGGTCACTCCAACAGTATGGGATCTTGCTGTGTGCAAGTTCGCTGTTATATTTCCTACTTTATAACAGTAACTGTATTTCAAAACACATTTCATTGGCTGTTTGGAATGTCTTAATGTTCTTCATAAAAGCACACTCCTCCCTTTCATAGGGATCACCCACACCCTCTTAGAATTGGTGAAATAGATACTTGTAAGTCAAGCCACTTACAACCAGCTGTAAGTCATGATGCTGTTATTTAAAGTCTTCAAACAAATGGGAGCAGGAGTCTTTAAAGACGATGAAACATTGAATGGTCAACATGGAGAGGAAACAGCAGAGCTCTTGAATGTTCTGCCTTAGATCTCAGCAATCTGACAGGTGAGCATATTCCTGTCTAGATCTTATCTCTATAGCTTTAAAAATTCTCTTTTGTCAAACATTTTGTCTCAAAGCTTCAATGCACTATTCCTTTCCGGCTGGCCATCATTTCATGCCTGTCCCTAGCTACCCTTGAGAAGGTAGTAGTGAGCTCCCTTCCTGAACCATTGCAGTTCATTTGGTGTGGGTTGACCAACAATGCCATTAGTGACATTGAATAAGGGGGCCTTACTGGCTGGGTCAGCATTTAATACTCATTAAGACACAATCGAAATACCAATGAATGGGGCAAATTAAATTGTTATATATTGCAATTCAGTCACAAAGAACAGATATCTCTATTTAGGTTCCATGATGCTTTTTGTGATTTGACTATTTACTTGGCGGTTACACTCATGATTCCAATCCAAGATGGCAGCAGAGTAGGATGCTTCTGCCTCAGCTTGTCTGCTCCATGTATTCCTTTTCTTATGCTCTTTACGTTCTTTTTCCTTTTCTCCTGGCTCTCAGTCGACTCTGTGTGGACATGACAAGGGGTTATGAAGGGCTTTTGCCTGAAACATCGATTTACCTGCTCCTCGGATGCTGCCTAACTTGCGGTCTTTTTCCAGCACTACTTTAATCTTGACTCTGATCTCCAGCATTTGCAGTCCTCACTCTTGCCAAGGGGTCCTCTCACCTGGCATGGCGGTCTCAGTCTGGCATGGCCTCAGTGTGGACTCCCAGTCTCGAGGTTATTAAACAGCCATCACCCAGCCTCATGAACTTCGAGGTGAAGCCAGGCATGGTGTGAAGCCAAGGCCCGGTGTGAACAGGAGGCCAGGTGTTAGCACAGTCTGGACTGGAAGACTATTGTTCTGAACATTTATTTCTACAATGCTGGACTTTTTATTACTCTATTCTAAAGGTCTTGTGACTGAAGAAACTATACCCAGGTACCTTTGTACCTAAAGATGGCACTGTTAAGTGGTAATCTGTAAACTTTTCACTGCACTCATTGGAGTATATGTGACATTAAATCTCATTCTATTCAATTCGTTATACTCCAGAGATAATGCTTAAGAGACAGGTAGGCAGTGAGATTGTCTCCATTCAGTAGGAACAAAGACAATCTTTGGAGAGCAATAAGGGGAGAAATGTCTGACATACCCCCCACCCAGCTGGAGAACTCGTAAACGTGACTCTGCAGATTTATCAGAACAAACCAACATTCCACCAATTAATTCTAGTTGTATTTAGACATTGCCAAGTCCTTTGTCAGGTCAAAGCCTTATTTCATAAGACTTTGCATCTCTCTCTCCTGATCACCTGCCACACACACACAAATGTTTTGTAAGGCAATACATTATAACAAATCATGTAATTGTTCTTTTCATGTTAAATAATGTAACCTGCTTGTGGAAGAATCCTGTGTGCTCTCATGGTGATGAAATGGAACATCGAAGGAGAAATTGCTATCCTGACAATTAAGAGTTTGAGAACAGAATGTTTAAAATTTTAAATCGAGATATGGATTTTCAAAAGTCTGCAAAGTGATTTTCAACTTTGCTGGAGCTGTGGCTCCTTTTTGAGACAAATCGTAAAAATGCTTCATTCTTCCCTGCATTGGAGATTTTGAACAGTGCTTCGATAACAGTCCAGACAAACACTTGTTTTATTTAAGCACAGGCTTGAAATTGGGGACAAGAAGGTACAATTTCAAATAGTAATATAATGTAATTTTAAAAATATATTAAATGGGCCAAAATTAGGGATTACTTAATGTCATCCAAGGCAGATCCATCACATAGCACTCCGAAGACCCCTTCTCTTTTTAGGTAAACGCTATACCTTAGCAGTTTAAATGTAGATATCACTATAAGTGGTGTACCTAAGTTCTTATGTGCAATTGTTATCTGGGATAGAATGTTTAGATCACATTAGGGGGTCCTAAACTTTGTTTTTGATAACCTTGTTCCTTACCATCTCGTTTGGCATACTGCAACGAGTGGCTTTGTTGACAGAAGCCTAAAATGAATGAAAAGGCTTGGAATCCATAGAGTCATACTGCATGGAAACAGATCCATGCCAACCAAGTTCCCAAACCAAACTGGTCCCACATGCCTTCATTTGGCCCATATCCCTCTGAATGTTCCTATTCATATACTTACCCAAATGTATTTTAAATATTATAACTGCACCTACATCTGCCACTCTCTCTGGCAGTTCATTCCAACATGAACATCTATCTACATAAAAAAGTTGCCCCTCATGTCCTTTTCAACCCTTTCTCCTCTTGCCTTAAAAATATGTCCCCTTGTTTTGAATTCCCTATCCTAGGTAAACAAAACCCTTGCTATTCACCTTATCTATGTTCCTCATGACTTCATAAATCTTTATAAAGGTCAACCTCTTACACGCCAGTGAAAAATATCCCAGCCCCTCTTTATAAATCAAACCCTCCAGTCCCAGCAAGACACTGGTACATCTTTGCTGAACCCCCTCCAATATAAATATCTTTCTATAGTACGGCGACCAGAATGGGACACAGTACTCCAGAAGCGATCTCACCAATATCCTGTACAACGTCAGCGTGACATCCGAATTCCTATACTTCAATTGTCTCATCCCTTATTCACTGTCTCCTGTGTGCTTCTTCTTACAAGCCATGCCAATTCTCTTGGTCTTGCCTTGCTGTTAGCAGAGATAGCAAAAGGAAGAGATGAGCCCAACACTAATGCCGACTCCAACAGAATATTCAACAGAGGGGTACTATTATCAGCAGTCAGGGCTGAAGAGAAGGACTGAGCTTTTTAGAAATGTGTGAAGAAAGTTCAAGAAGCATAACCCCATGGAGGAGACAGAGAGGAAGACATCCTACAAGGCTGTGAAAGACATGGGTTGAGGGGACACATTAAGCAATAGGAGAGCTTAGTTAGCAGGTTGCTTTAAAAAGGTCTTGGAGGCAAATAGAAACTGAAGAAAATAGCATCAAGCAAATGTGCAGGAATCTGCCAGAAGGAAACCAGTTTCAGCCATGCCAGCTGAATTAGAAACTTTAGATGTAGATAGGGATAGCTCTTCACTGAAGTTTAATGCCTGTAAAATGTTTCACTCATGAAAAGTGGATGACCATTTCCTTCTGATGTTTGTCATAGATTATTTGAATAGTTCTTTTATAATATAACATAGTTGGTGTTTTTCCTTTGTGTAATTAACCTTCATGTTCTTTTGTTGAATTACATTGTCAGCCTTTTGTAACCAGTTTTGGTGACTGATGTCCGAGGTAATCAAAAAAGGAAAAATAAAAATTTGTTGTTTATCAGGCCAGATTTCTCTGAGAAATTTCCAGTATTACCATCAGCTGAGTAATAACACCATGACTTAAGTCAGCTTTGGTGTTCGCACGATTTGCATTAATCATTGAATCCCTACAGTTCAGAAGCAGGCCATTCAACACATCAAATCCCCACTGCTCCTCCAAAGAGCAACCCATCACCCCTATCCTCTCCCTGTAACCTAGCTTTCCTATGGCTAATGCACCTAAGCTGCACATTTTTGGACTGTGGGAGGAAACCGGAGCACCCGGAGGAAACCCACACAGACACGGGAGAACGTGCAACCTCCATGCAGACAGTTTCCGGAGGCTGGAATCGAACCCGGGTCCCTGGCATTGTGAGGCAGCACTGAGTCACCATGCCGCCTTTAATCACAGGCTCTAAATGGGGCTAGTGAAATGAGAATAAGTTGTAGTGTTTGGTGTGTTTAAATAGACATCTTTAGAAAATGATGAACACAAAAAAACAATTCAAAAGGTAACAATGGAGGCTTTCAATATATCCCTGTGTTCAATCCTTCACAAATAGTTCACACTTAAACAGGAACATTACCCATTTAAACTCAACCTTCTGCCAAAATTAATGAGATGTGCACTGAACAGGCTGCATTCCAAAGTGATGGTAAGCAATTCCTTTCTGAAACCTATACACAAGGAACCGACAACAGAACGCTGTGCAGCTGCTGTCAATGAGTGAATAGAAGAAAGTAACTCAAAGCTGGGAGGCCCACGTACAAACACTTACCTCTTCATCGACTGAATTGCAACATTTTAATAAATTGAAGGGTTGGCTGAGATCCTTCTCATGGCAGGTGCCATGGCTTTATATCATTGATGCTAAACTGTACTGATTGCAGCAACTCATTTATTATAAGACAATTGAACAACACTTATTTCTATTCACATACCTCACTTCAGAGATGGTCGTCACAAAAGCATTCTATTCCACACTCTCTTGCTCCAGTTGATAGACTGGCAATTCTATACCATAAACCTAAGCAGATTCTTATCTGCCTGTCCATTCATAATGCATTAAGATAGCTTTTTGGATTAAAAAGAGAACTATTTGATCTACGCACATGCATAAATCTAGTAATATCTAAAGGTCTCCTTATTTTAAGTATCTAATGACTTCTTAAATCTTGCTGACATTTTATCCTCTATTACTTTATCGGGAAGCCTGTGCCAAATTACAATTATTCATATGCACAGCTAATTTCCATATTCATCCTAATTTTTTCCTCCCCACGTTTGAACCTGCATCTCATTTTCATTTCAAATTTAACGCTAATTGTAAGACATTCTGATTTCCCAGTTGTTTCCCCAAGTACCTTATGTCACTCATAAGGTTCGCTCTCAGGGAACTTTACTTCAGTTTCAAAAGCTGGAGTACCTCCTGTCTTCCAGGCAGCTCAGGCTCTTGGATACTAGTCATGAGCATTCTCTTGTGTCAAGCGTTTGAAAGGGTTCTCTGTGTCTTGACAACCACAACTGAGTGGAGAAAGTGTGGACTGCAGATGCTGGAGATCAGAGCTGAAAATGTGTTGCTGGAAAAGCGCAGCAGGTCAGGCAGCATCCAAGGAACAGGAGAATCGACGTTTCAGGCATCAGCCCTTCTTCAGGGCTCATGCCCAAAACGTCGATTCTCCTGCTCCTTGGATGTTGCCTGACCTGCTGCGCTTTTCCAGCAACACATTTTCAACCACAACTGAGTGCCTCATTCAAGTTTCAGTCCAATCAAAGCATTCAACTCATTCAAAAAAGCATTTGCTCATGACTGCTTTTGGCTTCTTTTCTGTTACGTTGACCCTGTCATTTTTATTGATTACCAACTTTATGTTGGTTGGGCAGGTTCAGCCTGGTCGATGACATTACTTGAGGATCTTTTAGCTTTACCTATACATACGACCACAACACCATACAACCGTGTCACGGCAGCCACTGCAAAACATGTCAGAGTGTCGACAAAGATACCACCACTACACGTGGGGACACCACCCACCATAGACGCGGCAGGTACTCATGTGACTCGGTCAACGTGGTCTCTCTCATACGTTGCAGGCAAGGATGCCTTGACGCATGGAACATTGGCAAGATCGATGCCACGGCAACAGATGAATGGACACCCCACAACAATCACCAGGCAGGAGTGTTCCTCTCAGTTGGGGAACATTTCAGCAGTCCGGGACATTTGGCCTCAGATCTTCGGGTGACCATCCTCCAAGGCGGACTTTAAAACAGGCAACAATGCAAAGTGGCCGAGCAGTGGCTGATAGCCAAGTTTGTACTCATGGGGATGGCCTTAACAGAGACCTTGGGTTCATGTCACACTACATGTGACCCCACTGCACTCTACACTCTCTCTGTCTCTCTCACACATACACACAGACCCTCTCTCATACACACACAGACCCTCTCTCATACACACACAGACACACACACCCTGCACTCACACCCAAGCACGCACTCTCTCACAGACTTATACCCCATCACACTCACACACATACTTGGCCAAGCTTTTACACACACACAGGTTATGGGGTGAATTTGTACTTGCATAATTACATTTTATTTTGCTCAAAAACTGCATGAATCCATGTAAGATTCTGTAAGTCCCACTTTTGAAATAGAACCAGTCTGACTCAACATTGGAACACAAACAGACTGTAACCTCACACCTTTAGTGCACTGTCTAAGCTGAGATGGCACCTATTTTTCGAAAGGCTGAAGCTATCTTAAGAACATAATTTTAAAGGAGTTCTGGAATTTACATACTAAAAGAACCTTAACTAGCATATATCATTCCAAAAGATGAAAGACTTAATCTAAATTTGTTTAATATATCATTACAGTTTCCATGATACTGTAACCTTTTGCTATAAATCCTGTCTCTTATGGTCATGTTCCACAGTCACCTGATGAAGAAGCAGCGATCCGAAAGCTAATGCTTCCAAATAAACTGTTGTGACTATAACCTGGTGTTGTGTGATTTTTGTGTACACTCCAGTCCAACACCGGCACCTCCAGATAAAGTTTAGCACATTTCTTCAAATATATCTATCACATATGCATCCTACTACATGCAAAATGTTTTGTTTTCTCTGTTAAATTTCATTTGTCACTGTTCTGCGCAGTTATTACATTTTGCACAGTTCTTGCTGTAATTTCTGAGCTGCCTTCTTTGAATCCACTGGTCCTCTTAGTTTGGCATCTACTGGATCTTCCAGAATATTACTTTGAATTTCTGAATCCAGATCATTTTCATAGATTGGAATAGATATGTAAATACACATTTAAACTATTGAAATCATAATTGGCTAACTGTTAATACATTAAACGGTTGTGTTTACATAAAAGATGTTTTTTCAGCCACGTAATTTAAATTATATTCAAAGATGAGAATGAGCAATGGATAAATCTACAAAAACAATTGTAGCAATGTCCTACATAACATCCTTAAACATTATTAATATCTTTTCAACAAAAATCACTTTCAGCAGTATTTTGTAAAATCTGTTTTAAACATTAACTGCAATATATTAATGGCAAGAGCAACACTTATTAACTAGCTATTTACTATTTTACATCCTGGATTGGAAGTAGTAGTGGTCCAGGCATTGAGTGTCTGACACTCCTCCCAGACATTAATTACCTAACCCCAACAAATTCAATAACAAGTCCATGTCATTTTCAACCCTTCATCCTGGGTTTACCATGAATCTCCACAGGTTTAAGTTCATCCCAGTCAGCTCAGTGAGATCCTTTGTATCTCAAGACTACATGAAGTGCTGGGTAAGAAATACTAACCTCACCACGGAGTCAGAATATTGTGAACACATAACCTAGGCTGCCATATTCCTTACATTTCAAAAGTGACTACTTCAAAAATACTTCATTGGTTGTGAAGAGATTTGGAAGCTCTGAGAATGAGTTTTTTTTTGCTTCACTGAATTCTTAAAAGGCAGAGGGTGCAAGTTTCTTGACTAACAAGGGAGCCAATGGTTCCAGGGGTAGGCAAGAATGTGGAGCTGATAATTAGCCATGTTCTCATTGAATGATAGAATGTGCTTGAGGGGACAAATGGCCTACTCTTGCTCCTAAATCATATTTTCGTGGCAGTGTATGTGCTGTACATAGCAATCGAAATAGGAGCACAAGTAGGCTACATGCCCTCAAATCTGCTTCATCACTCAGTAATATCATGGCTGATTTGAGCTTAGTCATACTAAGAACTGTAGTGTTGAACTTTTTAAACTTATTTCTTTATTTTTCTACCTAAGATTTTATACACAGGTACCTTTGTACCTAAAATGGCACCAGGAATGGCAACTTTGTACATTTTTCACTGCACTTGAGTACATGTGACAATAAACCCTGAATCTAAAAACGTTCTTTCCTGCTCCCTGTGATCCTTGCTTTTTAATATTTTAAAACAAAAATCGTCTCTCAGCCTCACCTATATCTGATAACACAATTCCTAAGCAACTTTGATGTCAAGCATTCTAAAATTCACAACTGGCGAGAAGAACTTCCTCTTCATCTGTCTTAAATGGATGATCGCTTATCCTGAAGCCAATTCTAGATTCTCCCACTGGTTTGGGGGGGGGGGGGGGGGGGGGGGGGGGGAGGCAGCGGGTTAACTTAAGAAGTTGTCTCAGATCAATCTTTAGCTTCTCAGATTAGTCACTCTGAGCCCTGCAGAGCCACTGCTTAAATCAGACTATAAATAGATCAAATTCTGTTTTTAAATGAGATGGGAATTTTACAGATGTTTACAGAGATCCCATTCTGCAGTTTGAACCTTCTTATCCTTAAAAAGAAACACTTGCTTTTGTATAGTGTGATTTACAAGTATCACTGGCAAGCACTACATCAATGATAGGCTATGCATCGAGATACAGAAAAAGCCATCTCATTGAGATGTATAGGTGAATACCTGTTTTCTGAAAAACATTATTAAAATGTCCTTGACATGCAATTCTGCTACATTATATGAGTATGAGTTTATGCTGTTATAACTTGGATGCAATCCATGATTACTACGTTATTTGAAAGAGAATCTTTTAACCTAAAATGTTCAAGAACTAGTGTCAGAAATGGTAGCGACCTTTCCTGATTCTTATACTCCAACCCTTTGCAATTAAGGCTAAAATACCATTGACTGAATTCTTGAATGCTACACCTAATTAATCTCAGCTGCATTATATAAGAAAATATTTAAATAAACAAGACTGCATTTTAATTCACTTAATATAATGCAAAATCTTATTAGGGACCCAAGCACATATTTTATGGCTGTACCTTATCAGAGTGTTTTCTAATTGGCTGCTCACAATTTCCATGGCAACTACTGGGCTAAGTAGCAAAGCTTCAGTGTATCAGCACCTTAGCCAGGTATTAAAGCTGTAAAGCTCACCTTCAAAGTTCACACCCAACTATAGCTAGATACCCACAAACCGCTATCTTAATCAAACAGCGCTGAAGCATATCTTCCCTGGCCAGAATTAATTGAAGCCTCTAAATCTATAGTGATAAGAACTAACAAAAAAAAAGCAGGAGTTTTCATTACAGCTTTGACTGACGACCGGTTGCCATGGCAACAACTGGCAGGAATCCAGTCTCTCACACTTCTTTCCACTTTCACTCAAGGAGCCTTAGCATTTTGCAAGTAGAAATCAGGAAGAAAACACTCTATTCATTGGAGTTGTCCCTCGCTCAAAGGAAGATTGTTTTAGTTGTTGAAGAGAATGACATCAGTGGAGAAGCTCCTAAGGGTAGTATTCTCAGTTCCACCATCTTAACGTTATTCCAACAATGGCCTTCGCTCCTTCGTAAGGCCAAAAGTGGGCTGAAGCAGTCAGTTACCATATGCAGCAAGACCAGCAACGTTCAAGCTTGGGCTGATGAGCAGCAGGAAACATTCACGCCACACAAAAGTATTAGGCATCAAGAGAACAAAACAGAATGTAATCATAAGACCATAAGACCATAAGACATAGGAGTGGAAGTAAGGCCATTCGGCCCATCGAGTCCACCATTCAATCATGGCTGATGGGCATTTCAACTCCACTTACCCACATTCTCC
Organism: Chiloscyllium punctatum; assembly: GCF_047496795.1. Lineage (NCBI taxonomy): Eukaryota > Metazoa > Chordata > Chondrichthyes > Orectolobiformes > Hemiscylliidae > Chiloscyllium > Chiloscyllium punctatum. The sequence goes on along the minus strand of NC_092742.1, from coordinate 84,681,184 downwards.
CCGTAGCCCTTAATTCCTTGATTCCTTAATTCATCTTCCTTTGACAGTCTGTGGCACACACAAACATCTAAATCCTGGGGTTAATGTTGATTAGAAACGGAACTATAAGTACTCTGGCTACAAAAGCAGTTCAGAAGCTGGAAGTTCTCAGACAAGTAGCTCAGCTCTGACTTCCTGAAGCCTGTCATTGTTGGAACAACTTTAAGATGGTGGAATTGAGATTACAACCATGAGGAACTTCTCTACTGATGTCTTAGGTGTTGATTCTCTTCAACACCTAAAACAATCTTCCTTTGAGCAAGGCACAATTCCAATGACTAGAGTGTTTTCTCCCTGATTCCTACCTGTCAACCATCTACAAGGCAGAAGTCAGGAGTGAGATGGAAAGTGTTCCACTTTTTTGGATGACTGACTTTAACAACTCAAGAAGCTGGGCACAACCTGGGACTGATCAGCTCACTTGACATGCATTCCAACCACCTTAAACATTCACTTCCTCCATCACCTGATGTACATTGGCAGCAGTGTGTACCAACTACGAGATGTACTGCAGCAACATTCCTGAGCCCCCTTCAAAACCACCTTTCAAATCTGCAAGGTCTACCACACAGAAATACAAGGACTTCAGCCGTATGGGGACACCACCACCTGCAAGTTCTCCTCCTAGACACATCACCCCAATTTAGAATTATATCACTATTTTTTTCACTTGCGTTCAAACAGCATGTGGATGTGCCTGGTGTAGATGGGGTGCGATGATTCAAAAAGGTGGTTTGCTACTACTTCCTTAATTGCCTCCCAAGGGCAAATGTGGACAGTCAATAAATGCTGACATAACCAGCAAAGGCCACTTCTTATGAAAGAAAAATGAGTCTACATGTGCAACCTAGTAGATTAATGAATGTTAACAAGCAGCCTTTAGAAATGGATGCATTCCCCACTGAGTTTGATAGGACAACATGCCTTTGACACATGTGGTGAACCAGTAATTTGTCCATCTTTCAGGAAGGGAGAGTTCTTTCTGCAAATAACTGACCTCTTCTGGATGATCTTTCATTTTCTACCTTGCATCAATCTAAGATCATTCAACATATGCTGTCTTTGCCCTTTCTCATACAGAGTCCTGCTTATCCCTACTTTCTTCTTCCTATCCATACCAAACCACTTGCCCTTGCTAATATATTACCCCCACTTCTTCAGCCCTTATCTTGTGCATTTTTTTTGTGTGGCTCTTCATTGCACATCTTTTGGAAATCCAAGTATTCTGCATCTACTTGTTCCCCTTTAACAGGTGGGACTAGATTGAGTTGGGATATCTGGTTGGCATGGATGGGTCGGGTCTGCTTCCATGCTGTACATCTCTATGACTCTATGACATTCCTGAATAGGTACATCAAAAAGCACCAATAAATAAATTTCAGAAACAATTTTTGAAAACTATGTTGAATTTGGCTGATCACATTGATTCAAGGTATATTGCTAGGACTTCCTTAATAATTCCAGCATTTTCCTCAACAATTCAGGAATTCAGGATAACTAGCCTGCATGCTCCCCATTACCTCCCATCCTGAATATTGATGGAACAGTTGCTAGCTTCCAATCCATGATGCCTGATCTAGAAGCTGGGGAGGTCATAACCATTGCATCCACAACTATGTAGTCCTGGGATACAGACTATTAGGTCCTGAGAATTTATTGCTTCAAGTGTCTCTAGTGCTTTTTTCCTGCTAAAGCGGACTACTTCAATTCTTATTAACCCCTTGGTACTCCTTCTGGCTAGAAATACCATTGCCCCGATGACAATTATGGTGATTGCAAATAGCATAGCTGAAGATTGCGAGATGACACAATAGCGCCATCTACAGTAGCCCTGCTGACGATATCAGCGATGGAAAACACTCCTCTACATTTTATCCATTGTTTCTCCATATCCACACCCCCCACCCCTCCAACAAATCTGGATCCCATTCCAGAAACACACACAGTTAGTGTCGAGACTTCAAACTATGGTATTTCTAGCCTGCAGATATGTGGCTTTAGCATTCAACAGAATCAGCTTAACTGATAAGGGGCACATGCTCATAGACAATGTTAAGACTATGATGAATACTCAAGAGTTAAATACAATGGATCTCAGCATTTTTGAATAAAGTTATAATAACCCAAAAAAAACCTTAGTGGGAATAAGAAAAATATAAACCAAGCTACACCAACAAAACATAACTATGTGCAACTCTGAAGGAAGCAAGAGACCTGAAGGCGGATAAACTTACATTGAGGACTTCAATGCTGGAGGAATGATGATTTGATACAAACACACTTTTAATCATATCATTTCCAATCTAAGAAAATTAGCCCTACTCAGTATTAAAATAGCAACATTGTGAACTGTAAAATATATTCTGCTTTTCAAAATGAATGTGTAAAACACTGGTATCCACACACAGAATTGGGAGCTAGCAAGTACTAACTTAAGTAGAGACAAAAAAATTGCAGATGCTGGAATCCAAGGTAGACAAGCAGGAGGCTGGAAGAACACAGCAAGCCAGGCAGCATCAGGAGGTGAAGTCCTGAGGAAGGGTTACATCCAAAATGCTGACTTCTTCACCCCTTGATGCTGCCTGGTTTGCTGTGTTCTTCCAGCCTCCTGCTTGTGCACAGTGCTAACTTAAGGGCCAGGGGAATCTGATTGGTGATTTCACCTGCATAAGTCACAAGTATTATCTTCATTTCTCCAGCAAGAATTCCTATTCCCACTGTTACTGGAAAGTGCCAGTTAATGTACAATGAAGACAGGATGTGATTTTCCCCCAGGTGGTTGATGTCCCTGTCAATACTGACTCAGGTCATTTTAACTTGTGATGATAGCATACACAAGGTTAGAATTTTGGATTAGCCATCTTGATTTTTGCTTGCATTGACTTTGTAGGTTTTATTGAACTGCAGTCCAAAATTTGCATTCAGACTTACCTTGCTCTCTAAAAGACCTCAAAATCGGACTGAATTTCTCTATTGTACCACTTCCCCTTATCAAATGTATGAGTCAGCACAGCTACCAGCAGTGGATTACAGTGGATTTTTGTGGCTCACTGGAAGATTCTCTCGTGTTATATGAATTCCATTGGTGTTCTATTCATTCTGTGGATTTTCCATTAATATTTTAAATGTACATTTTCCACTGCAATCTATGCTTTTTCTGATTTTACAGCTGCAGTGTTAAGTCCAAAGCAATTGTTAGAAGCAAGTGAGTGATGTCACACTTGCACGTATTGCAAAGTCCCTGCATCAATTAAGCTCTTCATTGTCACAGTCTAATCTCAGATTTGATTTAAATGTTTTATTTTGTAAATAAAATGCTTGCAGCAGATGGTTGAGAGTTGGGGACACCACCACTTCAGTAATCAACTCATGGTGCATCCGTCTGCTTACAGACTTAGCAAAATTTAGATTTTCCAAAAATTCTTTTTCCAGTTCAGAAACCAAAAACATACAATAGTTGTACATTTTGCACATTGTTGAACAATTATTTTCTCAGAGGTTCATTAGTCAGTGGAAATCTCTTCCCCTAGAGAGCAGCGAAGGCTGGGTCATTGAATATATTCAAGCCTGAGTTACAAGGCTTTTTTTGTCGACAAAGAAGCCAAGTGTTCTGGAAAGTGGACCACAACCAGGTCAGCTATGATCTGATTGAATAGCACAGTGGACTCAAAGGGCCTATTCCTAAAGCCTTTGTTCCTATGTTGACCCCTGATGTAAGCCAAAACAAAGGTCCGTACTCCAAGGGAGATCGTGAGGTGCGAAGCAGTAGTGGCCACCATTGAGTTTGCATTAAGTTACAACAGCCAGGTTCCCCACTCTCTCAGCTCTCACCAACAAGGTGGTCATGACCATTTTCAAGTGTCAAAATGGAGTCACAGTGGGAAAATATTTGGCAGATACTAGCCTAAACTTTCTATCAAATGTGTACGAGGGACATTGAATGGTACAAAGTCAGCAGCAGCCTTTAAAAGAAATAGCCTTTGGACACAAGCTGTCTTGGTACCTTCTTGTAGCAAGTAATTGACAGGCCAGCCACCTCTTAGACAATTAAGATGGTTGACTAGATTTAACTCTGGTTATCACCTATAAACTAGCTTTAACTTCCTTGTTAGTCTAGCTATTAATATTGCTGTAGCAAATTGAACCAATCATATTTCAAGTACTTTGTGATGTGTTGGTGCTTCTTTGTATCAAGAGTTTATTTATTTTGCATGCAAGTGGCAACATTGATCAATAGGTATAATTTGAGTTTGCATTCAAGCACTACATGGCTACTTCATATGTAGTTATTGATTTATTAGTATAAGACTACAATCATTTAATTCTAAAAGCTTACTAACATTTTGATTGAGTATATGTTTCTAAGTTTACTTTTCTCCAAAGACCATTATGCTTTATGCTAATATATTCTTCTGAAATATTCATAGCAAAGAATATGGAGACCATACCCAGTCAATAACAGCAGCTTGGAATTAAAGCTTGGTTACAAATTGTACAAAATTGCAGGGGTCCTCGTCTGTACGTACTGGGCATATAGTGACAATGTGGCTGGGTGGACAAGTAGGTGGGCAGGCACAGGTTGTAGTGTGGGGGCTGCTTTTAGCCTAAAACACACATGACAGAGAGGCATTTCTGCACTGGATGTTTCATACTTGGGTAGCTTATCTTAATTACCTGTGAACATTGTAAACTGCTGCATATGCAGGTTTAATACAGATGCAGAATCATAGACTCCTGGCAGTGCATAAGGAGGCCATTTAGCCCATCAAGGAGCAAGCCACGCAGACCCACAACCTATCCCTGTAATCCCAGATTTAACATGGCCAATCCACCTAGTCTGCACTTCTTTGGGCTCTTGGGACGATACTGGAGCATCCAGAGGAAACCCATGCAGATGCAGGGAGAAGGTACAAACTTCACACAGTCACCCAAGGCTGGAATTGGGCTCTGGTCCCTGGTGCTGTGAGGCAGCAATGCTAATCACTGTGCTGCCCAGTTGTGAAAAAGAGTCATTGGACGTGGATATTAACCTTGCTTTCTCTCCACAGATGTTGTCAGACCTGCTGAGGTTCTCCGGCAATTTCCATATTTGTTTAAGATTTCCAGCATCTGCAATTATAGAGATGTACAGCACAAAGAGACCTTTTGCTCCAACTTATCTGTGGTGTCCAGATATCCTCAACTAATCTAGTCCCATTTGCCAGCAGTTGTCCCATATCCCTCTAAACCCTCCCTATTCATTTATCCATCTCTACGCCTTTTAAAGTTGTAATTGTACCAGCCTCCACCACTTCCTCTGTTACTACAGCTCCAAAACATGCAGAATTCCGGCTTCTATGGGACCGTAGCATATTTCCTTGGGAATTGGTCAGCACACGCTGTCCACGGGGTAAGGAACAGCCTGGCATTTCCCTCAATAACATCCTTGTGACTCACTTCTGCTGGTATTACCTCCTCTAAACGTGTCCTTGGTCTCACAACCCTGGGTGTAAACTGCACCCAGTGATGTCATGCTTTCCACAACATGACAAGCCAATATATCGTCCTGGCAAATCCCAGTGCAACGCAAGTTACAGGGGTAAGGGGAACGGATGCCAGGTAGTTGGAACATATCTGGGGTGGAAGGTTGCCTGAAGTATTTCAGTTCCAACCAGAGAGTCCACGAACTCAGAAATGCCATCAATTATTGCCATCCCTCAGCAGATGGATATCATGCTGAAGGAGCAAGGAATGGGGGCGGCTGATCCCGGCTGGAAAAGGAGCGGGTGAAATCTGGGCGAGGTGGCTCCGAAAGACAAACACACACACACACAAGGCTTTTGGGGGGAGGCTTACCCGCCAGACTGTTGTAACACTCGATCTCGCTACTCTCCAGCAACCTCCTCTCCTCCTCGGTCAGTGTGACCGGCGCCCTCCCGCAGGAGGAAGGCTGCACCGGGACAGCCGGGGACGGGGACGGGGACGACTCGGGGTCGGTGACCGCCAGGAAGCCCTTCATCTCCAGCAGAGCCCGGTGGTACTTGCCGATGGCTTCTCGGAATTTCTTCGCCTTGTAGCACTGGTTGCCCTGCAGCTTGAAGTCCAGGGCTCTGTGAAGGGTGCCTTGGGAGTCCGGCTGACCGTGCTCGCACCTGGAGAGAGTCCGGGGAGTAACTGACCCTGCGCCCAACCCACCAGCATCGCCTGACCGCCCAGCGTCGGAGCTGCACTGGGTCCCGGGCACCGCTTTCTCTTCCATCTCTTAGCTGCTGCTGCCGCTGCCACCAGCGCCGACCCGATACCTCATGTTTGCTATAGCACACCTTCTGCTGGCTGGTTTGTCTGTTTGCGTCTCTCTGCTTAGAACTGATTGCAGGAATTGTCCACCACTCACTCCGATCTGCCCTTCTTATGTGTGTGTTTTTTTTCCCTTAAAAAATCATTGGCTCTATATTGTCGACCCGGAAGAGTTGGAACCATCCACACGTAATCCAACCCTGATTCAGTTTCTAATTAAAGCGATCAGTGTCGAGAGGGGAGCAGAAGGAAATCACAGATCACAGAAAGAGTTGGAAGCGGTTTAGAGAGAGAGAGAGAGAAGCGTGGTCGAGGTTAAATACAAGTCGTACATTTAAGACGTGTTAACGATTGGTCGAATTCACTGCAGGGTATAAAAATCTCTCTCTCTCTCAAACACACACACACCAGATCAGCCACACCCTCTAAAACAAATCACCCGTTTTCCACATCACCACACAAACTCAGCAGGTCTGTCAGCATCTGTGATTTGTTTTGAGTCCAGTGTGACTTCTTCAGAACTGAAGGGGGCCGGAAAAGTTTTTTTTAATTTAATTAAAGTTTTTTTTTGATCAGCTTTGTGTTATGACACACATCCAGGTTAGGTACACTGAGCTAAAAGACCCCACAGTGATGGAGTTTCATTTTAATGCTGCGGGGGGCGGGAAGCATAGGGAGAAGACCGGGTGGTTCCAATGGGAAAGGTGGGAAAAGGCTAAGGGAGTGGGAATGGAACTTTACCAGCAGGAATGTGGGTGAACAGCCGATGTTAATGATGGGCATGAATGCCAGAGGAACAGGTCAGCCTTACTGAGAGCAAACCCGGAGGGCGAGAGGGTTCTAAGCAAAATAGAGGATAGTTTTCTTCATGCCTAACGTTGGGGAGTTCTGCCCTCCCGGTTTCCACTACCTTTTGCCCCCTTCCCTCCTTCCCCCAAAGGCAGGTTGTTTTAATTTCACACTACTCCCTCTCTTGCCCAAGAACAGCTTCTGGAGTGTCCATCCTCAGATTCATGCAAGCTTGCTTCCCCCCAGCCACCGCCCCTTTTTCATTCTGTTGGTGTTTTTGTGTGTTGGGAAATGGCTCCGCTGGCAATGAATTTGGACAAAGATTTGGAAATGAGTCATATTCCATCGGGTGCCCGCCCAGTCACGCCCTCACCTGACCCCGCTCCACCAGCAATGCCCTAAATGTGTCACCTCCACCGTAAGATCGCAGGAGCAAAAATTAGGCCATTCGGCCCATCTAGTCTGCTCTGTCATCCAGTCATGGCTGATCTGTTTTTCAACCCCTTTTCCCCGCTTTCTCCCCGTAACATTTGATCCCATTCGCAATCATCACACCACCGTTCATCACCTCGCCATCCTCCGCCTCCCCATTCCATACTTAACCAAAAACCACCTCCCTTTCGTAACTTACAGCATTCAAATCCACTGCAGCATCCCCACTCCCAACCAATGAGCAAGGTCAGTGACTGGTCGAGGGGTAAATTATGGGATCTCACTGTGACTTATTGTGCTTTTACAGTTTTAAGCAGCCATTGCTGTCCATAGAGTTCAACTCAGCGACTGTCTTATTGTCTTTAGCAGATTGGAAGTATAAACAATCTGAGTCTGTTTTCTTCCGGGGTCCCATTCCCCATGATCTATTGGACACCTTAAAGCCAGCCTGCACTCCATGAGCACTGTATTCCATTTTGTTTCCAATAGTTTAAGTAGCAGGTTTTGAATATGCTGCATAATTTAATTAACTACAGCCTACTACTTTCCATGCATTTCTTATTTATATCTTGCAGTACTGTGCAAACGCCTTGTTCGTTTATCTGGAACGAGTTTGTCTGTTACTCTGACTTGGGTGTAAAACCGTTTAGAATCTCTTGTTAATGTATCGGGCGAGGCAGCTCCACATGAAGATGTCAGACTTCGTTGAGCTGATCCTGCATCATCTATTTCCTAAACTTCACGTGTCGGCTTTAAGACCGAGCTTCAGCAGGTGGAAAAGTGTTCAGATCGTCCAAGTCTCCTGTCCTGCATGAGCCACAATGCTTTGCAATTAGGCTGGCTGAAATGCTGCTATGGTCGTGATCTTCACTGCAAAGATGATCTGCTCCAGTCTCTGCCAAACGTAGTAAAGGCATCGAGTGCCAGACTGTAAACGCTGTAAGACAGCGAGGCATTGCGATTAAATAGACAGTCTGCCAGGAACGTGAATCCAAATAAAGAAAATGGTGCATAATCATTGTTAACATTCAGTTTAAAAATAACTGAGTGAAGGTATCGGGAGATACCTTCAATGTAATTTACTAACTAGTGTGTTCTTGTATATCTCTCTTTAGCCATCTGATCATTCCAAAACTGGTTTGAAATGTATGGCAAGCATATCATATCATGTGCTTTTCTTGGAAAATCACAAATTTTGACATGACAATGTTAAAGCTTAAATGTTTATTTTCCTTTGTCATAGACCTTACTTTACCTGGAACTGGTCACTGATCATATGCTAACTAATTTCTAACTAATGAACTGGTAATTCCTATATACGATACTATAGTGATTATGTTACAGGACTTAACCCAAAAACAACATGAATTCTAATTCTATTAATTAAATAAATAGAAAAAGATCTGGATTGCAAAGCTAGACTCAGTCTTGGTGAGCATGGAACTATAGGATTATTACTTTTTTTTAAAAAAATCTCGTTTATTAATGTCGTTCAGGGAAAGGAAATGTGTATTATGTCCTTGCCCATATACCTGCCTCCTAACTTACATCTTTGTGGGTGACTCCTAAATGACCTAGCAAGCCAAATTCTATTAAAGAAGACAGCTCACAATCAACGTCTCATGTGCAATAGAGACTGGCCTTATCGGTGACATATCTTTCCTTTGAAGGATAAAATATACAGTCTCCATAAATGATACAGATGAATATAGTTCAGATGGAATCTAACTTAAAGGCAGGGTATTTGAGTTAACAATTTGAACCTACTGCTGGCTTGTATACCCTATGTCACTGTGCAACAGTGCAACATGTTTGCTTTGTACAGTATTGGCAAATGTAGCTGATCGTCCTTAATGAGGATCAACGTAACCCATAATCCTTCTGATCCATGAGGTAAGCTGTTATGTGTGACATGAGCTGTGAGCCTAATGTAATGCTTGATGTTGATAGCTCTGTGTACCTCACCATGGATCTTCTATTTCAAATGTGAGTTAACTGCAAACCTCTCCAACACAAATTGCATAAAGTATAGTATTAGTTATATTTCTATGCATTATTCAGGGTTGTGCCAAAAGCAGAGAAGCAATATTTACTTACAGTAAGAAAATTAAACATATTACTAATATAAAGAACAAAGGGAGAAAATTACAGGAATTATTGTAAGACATCATTTGAACATAGAACGTTTCACCACAAGACAATATTGAGATTGGGATGGCAATATTATTTAAATTCAAACTAAATAGATATTGAAATAGAGAGAATGTAAAATCATCAGAATAGTGGACAGGATTATCTTGATCCCTGCAATAATTTCTATGATAATGAGAAACAATGTTTGAAATATACTAGTTTCATTTTGGTAGTGAGAGTAAGGTTTATATTCTGGAATCTTTGTAATGTGTTGTTCTGCATATTGACACTTATTTTATGTGGATTGATGCCTCCTTTTAAATAGCAGGCACATGCATTTGATACAAAATCATGAATTTCTTGTGTGAAAATGCTGCCCTTCACTGTTTGCTCTTAACTCTGATCAGTGGTAATAACGTGCAGAGTGGTGAGGTGAGGGGTAATGACCATGTGGCAGAACAAATATGAACAAGCCACTTCATCATTAACAAATTGTCAAATTTTAAACACTTAAATTTGTGGACAGCATCATAATGAATCCTCTCCGCACTTGACATCTGCACAAATGCTTCTAAGCATTTAGCACCGGATAATGATGAGGATTATGAACTGTGGCTGATTGTTGGTGTTCCTACTCCATCTGCAAGGAAGGTCCCAACTGCTACATCATTTGTGATTATCTATCACAGTCAGGCAAATTATGAACAAGTGACCTTTGTTAGTTTGAATTACTCAAATCCATCAACCAAAGCTTCAAGGAAACTACAATGAGCCCCTTCTAATGACTTTTTAAATGATAGCTAAAATTTGGAATGCAGAAGCTGCTGTCTTTTGTCTGTAACACAAACTCCACTTTGTCCATTTCTCTCCTTTGCAAATGCCTGAGGTTTAAAACAGCTTATTTGCAATCCTAGATCCAAATTTGACCAAGCAATGAGCATCTAACTACATATCTACCCAGTCACCAAAACTTCCCATATCTATCTCCATAATAGTGTTTCACTCTGTCTCTGCCTCAGCATATCTGTTGCTGAAACCATCACCCAATATTTTTTTAAACTTCTCAACATGACTATTCCATTGCCTTCCCAACCAACACCTAATATTCCCCTCTATTCAAACTTGAGGCTAATCCCAAAACTCAGCTACCTATATCCTAACTTGCACCCATTTCAGTTCATGCTCACCATTACTACTAAGCCCAATATCCTACATTGGCACCCCCATGTGGCAAAGCCTCAAATTTAAAATTCTTGTCTTAAACTTCAAATCAATGCAAGGCCTCACCCATTCTTATCTCCCCCAGTCCTACAATGCTTTCACATCCCTTCAGTGCTCCCAATCTGACCTCTTGCACATCCCTGATTTTAATCATACCACCACTGGCAGATGAGTCTTCAGCTGAATAGGTGTAAAGCTCTGGGCTTCCATCTTTAACATTTTTCTTCTCAAGTTTTCTCTCTCCTTTCAAGAGCCTTCTTAAAACCTACATTTCTGATAAGATCACCTCTCTTAATTTGTCCATACGTGGCCCATTGCCATGTTCCATTACACAATACTCCTATGAAGTACTTTTATAAATTATTAAAAGTGCTATATAATAATAAATTGCTGTTGTTGCTTTAAAGATTATAATTCAATATTTAGGTGATAAATATTTAGTAAATAGAAAACCTAAGTGACACCTATTGTGTAAGATGCTGGATGAGCTATTTACCACTCAGGGCTCTGTGGCTACTCAATGTCTGTGCAAAATGCCCTGTTCATATAAGTACTACACTGTGATGGCACTCTTACTTACAACGTGCTTTGAAGTAACAGAATATTTAATATATGAAAATGGTTAACACTGCAAAGAAAAAAATCCTCTCTGGCAATCGTGCACTTAACATGATAACTATGTCTAATAAACTTATGGTTCTCTAATGAGTTCCGAAAAAAATCTCAAGGATGTCTCTGTTCACCTGATGGTGTATTACTGTTTTTGATATAGTGATGAGCAGCTTGCATGTTACTTATAGAATCTGTATTCTCCCTAGAGGCTCAGTTACTAAATGCAACTGATCCATGAAGATCAGGATGACCCTGGAATTCATCTCTACATCTATTGAGTAAACGTGTCTCAGCTGAGGTGCTCTTCTGCCAGATAGTGCCATCCAATAATCCAGTACTCGCTTCCCTAACCATTAAACACCTTCTAATTATTGTACATGTTAATATTGAGTGACTAGTTACTGCTTGTACCTCTGTAACTGCACCTTTTAGAATGGGGAAGGAAATTAATAGGGAGGGACAATTCGAATCAAATGTCAATGCATAGAATGATAACGGAGTTGACCTATTTCTCCCCACAACTTTTTGAATACTCCTATTATAGAAATGTAATGCTGAATATAATAACTATGAACATATATTGTATATAGTAGCTGGAAGAACCAGTAACTGCTGTTCTTTTTTTATTTTGATGACTTTAGCAATTAATGAATGGTAGAGTTGTCAACATCAAAAACATATAAGGAATGAAGCTCTTGGTGAGTAAAGAGTAAGACTCATTACATGGATTTGGAAACATGTCCACAGAGGCCAGTATCCCAACACCAAGTCACCCTTTACTTATGCATGCACTGTTTTTGATATTAGACTGGCTTTCTCAGAGCCAGCTCTCAGGGTAGAAATAACCTCTAACACTCCTATTTATCCTTCTTTTTTTTCAAAACCATGTATATTTATATTCTTTTTCTTTCTTTTAGCACCCATGGTGTGTGTGTGTAGGTGCAAGACACAGTGAAAGACACAAAGTGCACGAATCTTTATTCCATTGCCACCACCAGGAAGATAGGAAAAACACCCGAGTGGCCAGTGACAAGCACTGCCCTTCACATCAAAGGGCAATGCCGTGTGAGCAAAACAGTGGAGGGGAGGGTAGGGACTAAATCAAAATAGAGTTGGAGGGGGAAATAATGCACTCCACTCCCTGCGGGGCCCACCTCTCCCTGAACAACTCCAGGGTGTTGGTGGACACCGCGTGCTCCTTCTCCAAGGACACCCGGGCTCTAACGTAACCCCGGAAGAGGGGCAGGCAGTCGGCCCTAACGACCCCCTCCACGGCCCGCTGCCTCGACCTGTTGATGGCCAGTTTGGCCAGGCCCAGGAGCAGACCCACGAGGAGGTCCTCGGACCTGCCCTCCCTCCTCCGTACCGGGTGCCCAAAGATCAGGAGCGTGAGACTGAAGTGCAGCCAGAAACAGAGGAGAAGGTTTTTGAGAAAATCAAAAAGGGAGTGCAAACGCCCACACCCAATATATACATGGTCCACGGACTCCACAGCGCCACAGAACAAGCAGTTGGGCTGGGAGTCCGTGAACCACCGCAATCTGCGGTTGCAGGAGACTGCTGTGTGCAGCACCCTCCACCCCAGATCCCCGAGAGAAAGGGGGAGGACTCCCGCGTAGAGAGCCCTTCACTGGGGATCTCCACCGCCCGGTGGCAAATGGGCACGCCAAGGCGTGTCCGGACGGTGGATGAGGGAGAAGAGGTGGACGGTGTGCAGCAGCAGTCGATACAGGGCTTTCCTTTTAATATCCTTAAACACTCCTATTTATTTTTTTTTTTTTTGCTGTGTGAAGCTCCTCTGTTAATCTTTTTCTCTTTTTTTTAACCCCCACACTACCGCCTAAGTGCGGTAGTGCTTATTTTTTCTCCAGCACCCATGGTGTGTGTGCGCAGGTGTGAGACACAGTGAAAGGACACAAAGTGCACGAATCTTTATTCAATTTCCACCACCAGGAAGATTGGAAAAAACACCCGAGTGGCCAGTGACAAGCAGTGCCCTTCAAACCACAGGGCAATGCTGTGTGAACAAAAACAGTGAAGGGAAGGGTAGGGACTAAATCAAAATAGAGTTGGACGGGGAAATAATGCACTCCACTCCCTGCGGCGCCCACCTCTCCCTGAACGACTCCAGGGTGTTGGTGGACACCGCGTGCTCCTTCTCCAGAGACACCCGGGCTCTAACGTAACCCCGGAAGAGGGGCAGGCAGTCGGCCCTAACGACCCCCTCCACGGCCCGCTGTCTGGACCTGTTGATGGCCAGTTTGGCCAGGCCCAGGAGCAGACCCACGAGGCGGCCCTCGGACCTGCCCTCCCTCCTCCGTACCGGGTGCCCGAAGATCAGGAGCGTGGGACTGAAGTGCAGCCAGAAACAGAGGAGAAGGTTTTTGAGAAAATCAAAAAGGGAGTGCAAACGCCCACACCCAATATATACATGGTCCACGGACTCCACAGCGCCACAGAACAAGCAGTTGGGCTGGGAGTCCGTGAACCACCGCAATCTGCGGTTGCAGGGGACTGCTGTGTGCAGCACCCTCCACCCCAGATCCCCGAGAGAAAGGGAGAGGACTCCCGCGTAGAGAGCCCTCCACTGGGGATCTCCACCGCCCGGTGGCAAATGGGCACGCCAAGGCGTGTCCGGACGGTGGATGAGGGAGAAGAGGTGGACGGTGTGCAGCAGCAGTCGATACAGGGCCTTCCTTTTAATATCCTTAAACACTCCTATTTATTTTTTTTTATTTTTTTTTGTACATATAGTGGCAAAGACAGAATTTGCAGAGATTAGCAAAAGAACATGGGAGGTGGGAGTAATTGGACACTCCTATTTATCCTTTTTTTTTTCAAAGTGCACAAATCTTTATTCAATTTCCACCACCAGGAAGATATGAAAAACACCCGAGTGGCCAGTGACAAGCACTGCCCTTCAAACCACAGGGCAATGCTGTGTGAGCAAAACAGTGAAGGGGAGGGTAGGGACTAAATCAAAATAGAGTTGGAGGGAGAAATGATGCACTCCACTCCCTGCGGCGCCCACCTCTCCCTGAACGACTCCAGGGTGTCGGTGGATACCGCGCGCTCCTTCTCCAAGGACACCCGGGCTCTAACGTAACCCCGGAAGAGGGGCAGGCAGTCGGCCCTAACGACCCCCTCCACGGCCCGCTGCCTGGACCTGTTGATGGCCAGTTTGGCCAGGCCCAGGAGCAGACCCACGAGGAGGTCCTCAGACCTGCCCTCCCTCCTCCGTACCGGGTGCCCGAAGATCAGGAGCGTGGGACTGAAGTGCAGCCAGAAACAGAGGAGAAGGTTCTTAAGAAAATCAAAAAGGGAGTGCAAACGCCCACACCCAATATAGACATGGTCCACGGACTCCACAGCGCCACAGAACAAGCAGTTGGGCTGGGAGTCCGTGAACCACCGCAATCTGCGGTTGCAGGGGACTGCTGCGTGCAGCACCCTCCACCCCAGATCCCCGAGAGAAAGGGGGAGGACTCCCGCGTAGAGAGCCCTCCACTGGGGATCCCCACCGCCCGGTGGCAAATGGGCACGCCAAGGCGTGTCCGGACGGTGGATGAGGGAGAAGAGGTGGACGGTGTGCAGCAGCAGTCGATACAGGGCCTTCCTTTTAATATCCTTAAACACTCCTATTTATTTTTTTCTTTTCTTTTTTTTTGTACATATAGTGGCAAAGACAGAATTTGCAGAGATTAGCAAAAGAACATGGGAGGTGGGAGTAATTGGACACTCCTATTTATATATTTTTTTTTTTAATCAAAGCCTGTTTTATTTTATTTTATTTTTTTATTTTTTTTTTCTTGGCGGCCACCAGCTGGTTTATTGTTTTTTTTCTTTTCTATCCCCACACTACCGCCTAAGTGCGGTAGTGCTTATTTTTTTTCCCCAGCACGCATGGTGTGTGTGTGCAGGTGTGAGACACAGTGAAAGACACAAAGTGTACGAATCTTTATTCAATTTCCACCACCAGGAAGATATGAAAAACACCCAAGTGGCCAGTGACAAGCACTGCCCTTCAAACCACAGGGCAATGCTGTGTGAGCAAAAGAGTGAAGGGAAGGGTAGGGACTAAATCAAAATAGAGTTGGATGGGGAAATAATACACTCCACTCCCTGCGGCGCCCACCTCTCCCTGAACGACTCCAGGGTGTCGGTGGACACCGCGTGCTCCTTCTCCAAGGACACCCGGGCTCTAACGTAACCCCGGAAGAGGGGCAGGCAGTCGGCCCTAACGACCCCCTCCACGGCCCGCTGCCTGGACCTGTTGATGGCCAGTTTGGCCAGGCCCAGGAGCAGACCCACGAGGAGGTCCTCGGACCTGCCCTCCCTCCTCCGTACCGGGTGCCCGAAGATCAGGAGCGTGGGACTGAAGTGCAGCCAGAAACAGAGGAGAAGGTTTTTGAGGAAATCAAAAAGGGAGTGCAAACGCCCACACCCAATATATACATGGTCCACGGACTCCACAGCGCCACAGAACAAGCAGTTGGGCTGGGAGTCCGTGAACCACCGCAATCTGCGGTTGCAGGGGACTGCTGCGTGCAGCACCCTCCACCCCAGATCCCCGAGAGAAAGGGGGAGGACTCCCGCGTAGAGAGCCCTCCACTGGGGATCCCCACCACCCGGTGGCAAATGGGCACGCCAAGGCGTGTCCGGACGGTGGATGAGGGAGAAGAGGTGGACGGTGTGCAGCAGCAGTCGATACAGGGCCTTCCTTTTAATATCCTTAAACACTCCTTTTTTTTTTTCTTTTTTTTGTACATATAGTGGCAAAGACAGAATTTGCAGAGATTAGCAAAAGAACATGGGAGGTGGGAGTAATTGGACACTCCTATTTATTTTTTTTTTTTTTATTTTTTTTTCTTCTCTTTTTTTTTTTTTTCTTTTCTTTTGTTTTTTTTTATTCCCCAGCACCCATGGTGTGTGTGTGCAGGTGTGAGACACAGTGAAAAGACACAAAGTGCACCAATCTTTATTCAATTTCCACCACCAGGAAGATAGGAAAAACACCCGCGTGGCCAGTGACAAGCACTGCCCTTCAAACCACAGGGCAATGCTGTGTGATCAAAACAGTGAAGGGGAGGGTAGGGACTAAATCAAAATAGAGTTGGAGGGGGAAATGATGCACTCCACTCCCTGCGGCGCCCACCTCTCCCTGAACGACTCCAGGGTGTCGGTGGACACCGCGTGCTCCTTCTCCAAGGACACCCGGGCTCTAACGTAACCCCGGAAGAGGGGCAGGCAGTCGGCCCTAACGACCCCCTCCACGGCCCGCTGCCTGGACCTGTTGATGGCCAGTTTGGCCAGGCCCAGGAGCAGACCCACGAGGAGGTCCTCGGACCTGCCCTCCCTCCTCCGTACCGGGTGCCCGAAGATCAGGAGCGTGGGACTGAAGTGCAGCCAGAAACAGAGGAGAAGGTTCTTAAGAAAATCAAAAAGGGAGTGCAAACGCCCACACCCAATATATACATGGTCCACGGACTCCACAGCGCCACAGAACAAGCAGTTGGGCTGGGAGTCCGTGAACCACCGCAACCTGCGGTTGCAGGGGACTGCTGCGTGCAGCACCCTCCACCCCAGATCCCCGAGAGAAAGGGGGAGGACTCCCGCGTAGAGAGCCCTCCACTGGGGATCTCCGCCGCCCGGTGGCAAATGGGCACGCCAAGGCGTGTCCGGACGGTGGATGAGGGAGAAGAGGTGGACGGTGTGCAGCAGCAGTCGATACAGGGCCTTCCTTTTAATATCCTTAAACACTCCTATTTTTTTTTTTTTTCTTTTTTTTTGTACATATAGTGGCAAAGACAGAATTTGCAGAGATTAGCAAAAGAACATGGGAGGTGGGAGTAATTGGACACTCCTATTTATTTTTTTATTTTTTTTTTTTCCCCCACACTACCGCCTAAGTGCGGTAGTGCTTATTTTTTCCCCAGCACCCATGGTGTGTGTGTGCAGGTGTGAGACACAGTGAAAGACACAAAGTGTACGAATCTTTATTCAATTTCCACCACCAGGAAGATAGGAAAAACACCCGCGCGGCCAGTGACAAGCACTGCCCTTCAAACCACAGGGCAATGCTGTGTGATCAAAACAGTGAAGGGGAGGGTAGGGACTAAATCAAAATAGAGTTGGAGGGGGAAATGAGGCACTCCACTCCCTGCGGCGCCCACCTCTCCCTGAACGACTCCAGGGTGTCGGTGGACACCGCGTGCTCCTTCTCCAAGGACACCCGGGCTCTAACGTAACCCCGGAAGAGGGGCAGGCAGTCGGCCCTAACGACCCCCTCCACGGCCCGCTGCCTGGACCTGTTGATGGCCAGTTTGGCCAGGCCCAGGAGCAGACCCACGAGGAGGTCCTCGGACCTGCCCTCCCTCCTCCGTACCGGGTGCCCGAAGATCAGGAGCGTGGGACTGAAGTGCAGCCAGAAACAGAGGAGAAGGTTCTTAAGAAAATCAAAAAGGGAGTGCAAACGCCCACAACCAATATATACATGGTCCACGGACTCCACAGCGCCACAGAACAAGCAGTTGGGCTGGGAGTCCGTGAACCACCGCAACCTGCGGTTGCAGGGGACTGCTGCGTGCAGCACCCTCCACCCCAGATCCCCGAGAGAAAGGGGGAGGACTCCCGCGTAGAGAGCCCTCCACTGGGGATCTCCGCCGCCCGGTGGCAAATGGGCACGCCAAGGCGTGTCCGGACGGTGGATGAGGGAGAAGAGGTGGACGGTGTGCAGCAGCAGTCGATACAGGGCCTTCCTTTTAATATCCTTAAACACTCCTATTTTTTTTTTTTTTCTTTTTTTTTGTACATATAGTGGCAAAGACAGAATTTGCAGAGATTAGCAAAAGAACATGGGAGGTGGGAGTAATTGGACACTCCTATTTATATCTGTCAGCCAGGGCTCCCTGATTGGATCAGGTTAACAGCCCCAATCAGGAAACTCATATTCTCTGAGGTCAACCTGCCCTGACCTTGTTACAATGTGTTTACTATTGAGAACCAAAATTGAAAATTGATGGTGTTTTCCCTTCCCTTGAGAACAATGGGCAATGGTGACAAAGCTGGGAGATTGCAGAGATATCAGAATCTTGACTGCGAGAACAAAAATGCTGCTTTTTCACTTTTATGTTTAAACAGGGAGTTCTGAATCTTGTTACCTTATTTGCACCTCATAACTAGCTAAGCTTGCTTCATTTCTATGCCTCTTTGAATTCTCCTCTCCTTCCCCAAGAAACTAGATAACATCAATTTCCAACATGAAAGTCAATGCAGTAACCTGGTAGTGGCACCTTGCATATTGCTTCTCCAGGCCTTTGTCTGTCTTCACCACAATGCCCCTATGTGCTCCATGAACATCTTTTTACATCTTACCTCCAAGCAAGGTGACAGTGTCCAATCATGGCAGCTTTCAGCCCAAAACACACCACTCAACTATTCAAGACTTCACTATGCAGCTCAGAGACACTTATGACTTGCAAGCTTTTTGGGTTAGTTTGCATATATGAGCACACACACATTTCATATATTTATTGCACACACACTGCAACTTATGACCCTTCATTTCGGTGCCATTCATTTTGCGCACTTAGAGACTGCCAGACTCGATGGCTTGCATTGCTGTTTAGTGCATAGGGAAAGGAGCAGCTTTTTACAGGTTAGAGCACCAAGTAGTCAAAGGTTGGACATGTTGCTGCATGGTCCTGTGCTGTGTCAATATTCCACCTACAGCATATGCCATCTTACATGGTAGATTTACTTATGCCCCAATCTAACGGGCCATTTCTCAAACTCAAAGGACATCCCCCTTGGGATCAAGGGGGAACCAAAGTCAGTTAAAGTTTCCATCATTGTCAGTCAAGGGGGTAGTCTGATTCCAGTCCAGGGCTTTGGCCATGGTGAGTCCTGCAGGTCAGGTACAATCAGCCTTGGGATTATAGATACGTCAGTCAGGATATTGTGGAATGAGAAAATGGGAGGGTCTAAGTATGATGATGGTGGATGGAAAAGCAATTAATGGTGATGTACGAACAGGAGAGTTGATAAAGTGTTCCCAGTGAGTGAGTAGGAAGTACAGAGGACAAAAAGGTTAGTAGTTTGGGAGGATGAGGTAGGTGAGAGCTGTTGAATGGACCTAATGTAAGTAAGTATTAGACCTGTAGGGTCTTGATCTCAGGCATGTGTACTGATAAACTTAGAGTTAATGGTAGCCCTATGAGTGTGCTGTAGCAGAGAAAAGACATTGGCATTTAACCTTGGGGAGTACAGATCATGTGCCCCTTCCCTGCATTAATGGACTGACTTGGGCTGCTAACTCAGTCCTGAAGCGGGTGATGTGACCTTCTTTGTTAATCAGCAGAGAAAAGGACAGCCTTCCTCTCCACTATCTTGTCCAACAAAACATCGAGATCAACACTTGGAACAGAACGGTGTGAAGGCGGATCCTGTTTTGCAACATCTGAAGTGGTGTACAGGTCAGGTTTAACTGTGGCAACAGCACTGTAAACATTGCAAAGTGCAAGCACTGGTGAGTACCTCCATCTTTCCTGTTGCACAATTCCATGAGACAGGCACCAAAAAGGCCAGTTACGCATTTATGACTGAAGAATGGAAGATTGTGTGACAAAAGTTGACATGGGCAATGGTGGAACTAGCCACAATAAATCTCACTTGAAAAATCACTCTGACAATAACTGGAAAAATTCCGCATGACCTGTTTAAGACAAATAAATAAGATAATTTTTGAATGTCACGTTTAGAATAAGAGTTTGTTTAATTGGTTGATTGCAGCCTCAGAAATATGAAGTGTGTTAATTTTAACTTGATTTGTATACCAGACAAAAACAAAGAACGTAATTATGCACTTAAAATTTGTCTTGACAACAAAATAATTTTATTAGCAATGATGTACTAAGGTTCATATAATTTTCTAATTGCACTTTAAAAATTATGATACCAGACATGCTTTTAGATTAGATTACTTACAGTGTGGAAACAGGCCCTTCGGCCCAACAAGTCCACACTGCCCCGCTGAAGCGCAACCCACCCATACTCCTACATTTACCCCTTACCTAACACTACGGGCAATTTAGCATGGCCAATTCACCTGACCTGCACATCTTTGGACTGTGGGAGGAAACCAGAGCACCCGGAGGAAACCCACGCAAACTCCACACAGACAGTCTGCCCAAGGCTGGAATCGAACCTGGGGCCCTGGCGCTGTGAGGCAGCAGTGCTAACCACTGAGCCACCATGCCACCACTTAGCTACAGATAAGGGAAACAACTGGCAATACATTGTGTCAAAATTTAGGGATTTTGTTTGTAAAAGTATTTACTTATGTACAGTATAAAAGTCAAATGTCGGTATGCCTACAAATTGAACCACAGCCTACTGAACCTAATACTGATCCAGCTTTGCTTTGTGTTGAATAACATACCGATCAGTTGTTGGAATATATGACATAGATATGGTATTGGACAGCCACATGTTTCAGGTTAATAACTACAAGTGTAATTTATTAACGAGTACAATTATATAGACAGAAACATAGATTAATACATAAGAAAACCACACTCTATTTACAAACAGGTTAATTGGTTTTATCAGGCTAACATGATCTGAAGTAATTTTTTTTCAAGATTTGTTAGGAGTACTTTAATATGTATTTTAGTCTACACTTAGAAATCACAATACCCTTTGGGAATATCATGGAATAATGGTGGATCAGCATCTACAAGACTTTACTTTTCTGTCAATCCATCCATTGTCTCTTTGCTATCAGGTGGTTTATTCATTATCCTAGTCTCCTGCAGTTAAACAATATAAACAGCAGCAACAAATTACATTCATATAGCACACATAATGCTGAAGCACATTTGACTGAAGCATTATTATCATAGAATCCCTACAGTAAGTAAACAGGCCATTAGGCCCAACAAGTTCACACCGACCCTCCAAAGAGTATCCCAGCCAGACCAGTATCCCCAACCCCATCACTTTATATTTCTCCTGAGTTATGCATCTAACCTACACATCCCTGAATACTATGGGCAATTTAGAATGGGCAATTCATCTAACCTGTACATCTTTGGAATGTGGGAAGAACCAAAACACCCAGGGGAAACCCACACAGACACAGGGAGAATGTGCAACTCCACACAGACTGTTGCCCATGGCAAGAATTGAAGCCAGGTCCCTGGCACTGTGAGGTAGCAGTGCTAACTACTGAGCTACTGCGCCACCACCAAAAAAGGAAGCGTTTTTAACAGCAAGCCACAGCATGAGCTATCAGAATAGCTGACCAAGAGTTTTATCTATGAGGTAGGTTTTGAAGGTACATTTAAAAGGAGGGGAGAGTTGTAGAGGTTTAAGAGGGGAATAGTAAAACTTAGAGCTAACTGACATGCAAATTGGGTAACTTGGCTTCTCGAGCTCACCCCATCATTCAATAAATTGTGGCCTCAACTTTATGTTCCCATCCACTCCGATAACCATGGATTCTGTTGTTAATCATGATATTACGGCCTTCAATAGGTGAACCTACGAAAATTGGGAATGTGTAAGAGACCAGAATTAGAAGAGCTCAGAGATCTCAAAGAGATGTAGGCCTGGAGAACTTTGTAGCAGGAGGGAGATGAAAGACCATTGAAGGTCTTGGAAGTAAAGGTGAAGATCTTGAAATGGAGACATTCACTTGTGCATTGCCAGTACATTTGCAGAAAGGTGATGGATGAGATGCAATATCAGATATAAGCAGTGGAGTTTTGAATGTGCATGAGATTATGTTGGATAAAATATGGGAGATTGATGAGGTAAGAACTGACACACTCAAATCTAGAGATGACAAAAGGGTGGATGAGCATCCCAGCAGCAGGTAAGCAGGTAAAGGAAGTTGGGAGTTGGAGTGTATTACGGACCTGGAAATAACAGAGCTTGGTGATGGCTACCTATATAATTGGAAGCTAACCTTAGCAATAAGGTTGTGAATGGTCAGGCTTAGCGTCAGAGGATTGTCACAGATGGAAAGCCTTTTCTCACTGAAGATACTAATTAACTACTGTTGCTCTTCATTTTCTTTCAGGTGATCATTATTGCACCTTTCTCCCCATTTGTTGTGAATGATCTTTTCCCTTTACTCAGCAAGTACTAAATAATGGCATTTCACTTCTGCGTCACATTATTTTTTAGCCTTTTGTCTTTCTGCACATTTTTATTTTATTCACACATGGGATGTGGGAACTATTGGCTGGGCCAGTATTTATTTCCGTCTCTAGTAGTTCTTGAGAAGGTGGTAGTGAACTGCCTTCTTGAGCCGCTGCAGTCCATGTGCTGTAGGTTGACCCACAATACTCTTTGGAGAGGAGTTCCAGGATTTTGACCCAACAGCAATGAGGGAATGGTGATATATTTCCAAATCAAGAAAGTAAGTGGCATGGAGGGGAACTTGTTCCCATATACGTTTTGCCCTTGGCCTTCTAGATGGAAGTGATTGTGGGTTTGAAAGGTGCTGCCTAAAGACCGTTGATGAATTTCTGCAGTGCATCTTGCTGCTACACACTGCTGCTACTGAGCACTGATGGGGGAGGGAGTGGATGTAATGCCAAACAAGCAGGCTGCTTTCTATTGGGTGGTGTTAAGCTTCTTGAGTGTTGTTGGAGCTGCACCCATTCAGGCAAATGGGCCCATCCTGAAATATTAACCCATTTCTTTACTTTTACTGACTGTATATTGAAAGTATTGCCCCACTTATGTTGAATACAAATTTCTGTTGAAGCTCTAAGCTCCATTTAAACCATAAGGGAGGCAAAGTTTTTTTTTGAAAGAACATGATATATCAGAATAGGTTATGTTTTTAAATGGAGAGCCGTGCCAAATGAATATATTTGGTAGAACTGCATTTTGATTTAGCAGTTACGGCTCTTCTGAAATAGCTATAAGGGTATTCACATTCCAAAAGCATTCACTTGGTGTGAGGGCCTGTCATCTCCTTCCAGCAGAATAAAAAAGCACAGATTTAAATAGAGAAACATTTCAGTCAGTTTTTGGCATACCAATCGAC
The DNA here is from genome assembly GCF_047496795.1 of Chiloscyllium punctatum. NCBI lineage: Eukaryota > Metazoa > Chordata > Chondrichthyes > Orectolobiformes > Hemiscylliidae > Chiloscyllium > Chiloscyllium punctatum. The sequence continues at coordinate 84,657,621 of NC_092742.1, read as the reverse complement.
TGGATGCAGAATAATTGAATTCAATTATTTAAGGCAAGGTTTTGATATTTGCCTGTCTTTCACTCGAAAAGATATGCGTTCTCATTCAGATATGATAAAACACACAAGCCTGACACAGATACGCATTAAATTTTTCTTCTCAAAGACATGTCTTCTGCTTCAGCATCAGCATTCGGTCCTCTGAAAATTTGGAACAACAGCTTCAATTATTCATTACCTTTGAAATCCTACTTTTCATTCCAACACTTTAACTCTGCAAATTCCTCTGAAAGACTGAGATTGATAGCAAAGATATTCATTTAGGAAAAAAAGGTGGGGAAATTGAGTTAACATATACATCAACAATGAATAGTCAATGCTTGTTCTAATGTTTCTAAGACCCCTGTCCTTTCCTTTATATGTTGTTTCAATCGGTCATTGCTGAAGAGGACTTTCTTTCCTCAGTAGTGTAATGAACCATCCCAAGATGCTTTACATTACGAAAAAGAACAAAGTCTGACAGACACCAGTCACATAAGAAGATATTAAGTCAGATGATAAAAGAAGAAGGAGCTTTAAGCAGGCAGGTGAGTTGGAGAGATGAATTCCGATGGCCTGGGGGCTAGGCAAAAACTAAATGGATGGCCAGAAATCATGATTAAAACGTGGGATGCACAAGAAACCAAAATTATGAATTGCAGCTATTTCGGGGGCGGTGGGGTTTATAGGGTTGATGGGGATTACTAGAAATAGGGAGGGTTGAGGCCACAGAGGGATTTGAAAGCAAAAAGGAGAATTTAAAATAAAGTCTTTTCTTGATCAGGAGTCACATGAGCATTTCCTGAATGGGCAGCGGGGATGTGGATGACCCCATGGTGGAGGGTAGAATGTGTGACACCAGCCGGGAGTATATCGGTATATTTAGGTCTGAAGGTCATGAACATATGACTGAGGGTCACACAGAAAATGAGCTGAGACAGACAAATTCCTGGGGTGAAGACATTGTCTTATGGGGTAAGGTTGAGCCTTGTTCCTTGGAATTTAGATGATTGAGAGGTCATCTCATTGAAATTCAGAGGTGGGGGAGGGTTGGTAGGTTGGACGCTCAGAGGAGATTTGCCCTCACTTGAGAAAGCTAGAACTTGGGGTTATCTGAGGCTGTGACATTGAATATATTCAAGGTTGGACGGCACGATGGTACAGTGGTTAACACTGCTGCCTCACAGTGCCAGAGACCTGGGTTCAATTCTCGCCTCTGTGTGTGGAGTTTGCACATTCTCCCCGTGTCTGCGTGGGTTTGCTCCGGTTTCCTCCCACAGTCCAAAAATGTGCAGGTTAGGTGAATTGGCCATGCTAAATTGCCCATAGGGTTAGGTGAAGGGGTAAATGTAGGGGAATGGGTCTGGGTGGGTTGCGCTTCGGTGGGTCGGTGTGGTCTTGTTGGGCCGAAGGGCCTGTTTCCACACTGTAAGTAATCTAATCTAATCCAAATGTTTGATCTGTAATGGATTCAGATGTTGTGACTCCACAGAGAAGTGGAGCCATGTCCACAATCAGATCAGTCGTGATCTTATGGAATAGCAGAGAAGGCTTGGAGGTGGAGGTTTTAGCGGGGAGTGGTTTGAAAATAGTCTTCAATTTCCTATGTTCTATGATAGAGGAAGGGTACTATTGCATAAAGGCCATTGTCATGGCAATACAAATTAAAGTAGAGCCTTCAGAGCTGGGGTAGAGAATGGCAAGGGCAAGGAGAGATCGAAAAAAAATCTTACTCACTGTATTGAAGTAGCATGGATAGTAATTTTAAACTTGAGATTGACAGACTAAAAGCCAGCACAGCTCACCTAGGACAGGATTGACGACCTTATACAGGATTGAATATGAGGGGCAGAATCGTGGATGAGCTGGAGTATATGACAGGACTAGGTCTGTAAACGAGTAAGGAGTATATGTGAGTAGGTGAAGCAGAATGTGACAAGGAGGTGGAAGATGTTAAGGAAGGAAAGTAGGAGGGCTTCACGATGGAAAGCTAAGAATAGAGCTCAGTGTCAAACTGACTCCATGGCAGCCCTTGTTATCCTAATAACCCCATCCAATAAATCTCCCATTTGGCCAGTTGTGTCTCCCATCCTCCACCTTCAGAACTTTTGATGAAGTTTTGCTTCAGTGGTGCACATCTTTCCTACTGAGATTACAGAGGCTTACTGATTAAGCCAACAGCACCAAGAGCCTACCCATCATCTTAAATTGGAAAGTGGGGCTGCAGGAGGTCAGTTAGGAGGCCTTTGATTAAAAGCAATGAGCTAGTCTGGCTTGTAACAAGTCTTGACTCAGGATCCCTGTTCATTCCCGCATTGGGATCTGAGAGGCATGACAAAATTCATGCAAAACAAGAGGGGCAAGTAAACCATATCGAGGAAAGTAGAGTATGGTACATATTTGGAAACAGATCTGTTCAATCAGATATCACCCAGAATAGTTTTCAGACAGGGATCAGGAGGGGTGCTATAAAAGAACCTCTGGACACGACAAAGTTAATGTTGTGAGGTTAAATTGATGTTCATAGTAATTGTAGCTGGCTCATGAGGGCTAGTGACAATGAAGGTATATCTGTACAAATGTGAAAGGCTTAGGAAATTCACAGGTTGGGGTTGGGAAGGGTAAACTGAACTGAGATGAAAATTCAAATTGTTGAAGAGTTAGAGATAATTAGTGCAAAAATGGAGTGAGAGAACATTTTTTGGTGAACCTTGGATAGAGATGGAATGAAAGGGCAGTAATAGATAACTACCTTTTTTAACAGAAAAGGGAAAACACAGAACAAAAACTAAGCAGAGCTAGAGAATGGCTAGAGGACAGCACAGTGGCTCAGTAGTTAGCACCACCGCCTCACAGCACCAGGGACCTGGATTGGATTCCAGCCTCGGGCAACTGTCTATGTGGAGTATGCACATTCTCCCCATGTCTGCATGGGTTTCCTTCAGGTGTTCCAGTTTCCTCCACATGGTCCAAAGATGTTTAGGTTATGTCAATTGGCCATGCTAAATTGCCCATAGTGTCCAGGGATATGTAGGTTAGATGGATTAGACACAGGAAATGCAAGTTTACAGGGATAAGGAGCTGGATTTAAGTGAGACTCTTCAGAGGATCACTGTGGACTGGATGGGCCGAATAGCCTGCTTTCACATTGTAGAGATTCTATGATTCAAACAAGAATAGATGTACAGGGCTTAGGTTACATAGCGTGCAAAAAATGGACATGTGACCCTGTAAAGTTCTCTCTAATTACCATCTGTATTTAATTGACATATCGACTACCAACACTCCCCCACCCCGACCCCATCACACAGCCCAAAACTAATCGTTTCAATGATCCATCGCAATGGTTGTAGATTTTCTCCAGAAAATCCTGAGTCATACTCCCTCAATGCATGATGGGTAGCCAGAACTCCATGCCAGTGACGTACTATCATAAAATCAGACCACTAAGAGTTGATGATATGACACAACATGCATGAATATTTAAAGAAACAAGAACAGTCAGCATAGATTTGTTAATTGCAGGTCATGTTTAAATAATGTAATGGCACTTTTGGAAGATAATAAAACTGGATTGGGAAGGAAGTTGTAGAAGTGTTTTTCAGAGGCATTGATAAGGTGCCATGTAAGAGAAAGAAAATTAAGGCCTATGGAAAGAATTCAGTCTGATGGATAAAGGCAGAGGAATGACTATCTTCCAGAAAGTAAATCCCAGAACCTAGGATAATCCATCAGATTAATGTAGGTCTTGACATGATCCCTGTTGTTTACCTGAACGTCTTTTGTTTTCTATTTTTATAAATAGAAACAATAACATTATAGTTTACTGATGTTATTGATCATTGAAACTGTAACTAGGAATGTAAGATATTGCAGGAAAACAAAAAGCTTAGGGGCTAAAATGACTTCTGCAGTTCTGCAGTTGGCATAGTGGCCTGGTGGTTAGCACTGTGGCCTCACAGCTCCAGGGACCTGAGTTCAGTTCCAACCTTGAGTGAGTGTCTGTGTGGAGTTTAAACATTCTCCCCGTATCTGTGTGGGTTTCCTCCGGGTGCTCCGGTTTCCTCCCACATTCCAAAGATGTGCAGGTTAGGTGAACTGGCCAATGGTGTTAGGTGCATTAGTCAGAGGGAGGTGGGTTACTTTTTGGAGGGTTGGTGTGGACTTGTTGAACTGAAATGCCTGTTTCCACACTGTAGGGAATCTAATCTATAGTAGAGAAATTGTGAAGTAGCACATTTTGGGGGAAAAGTAATGTATCCATTAAATATGTACAGATTTCATCTACATTCTCAAATAGGAATGGATGGTGATATACTCAATGCTAGAGGGCAAATCTCACCAATCTCATCTTGTTGCTGGTCTCCCCACACTAAAAACATGGATTTGGCTTCCATGAAGATGTTAGCCAGATGTGCAACTTGGATCGATATTACGCTGATAGTTTCATACATCTACATATTAACTTGAAATATCACCTATCCAAGTATTACACTGAATGCTGTAAATGCATATAGTGCTCCGACAGCACCACATGCCCACATATTATGGTGAGCCCACCATGCACCCAGACCTTGCTCAGGTTCAGAGACTCAGGCATTGATATAATTATCCAGGCAAATTTATGAAATGCCAAATTCCCAGGCCCTCCTTTAGCACAAGAAAGTAATCAAACATTGAAGAATGTTGAAGAAACAAAAGCCATAACAGCTGGAAATTCATCAATAATCTTTTCACCAGTCCAGTTTGCCCAGTTTGAGAGAAAACAAGTGCCCGGCACTTTAAGTATGCCACCCTGCCTGGATTCTGTCTGCACATTCACTGCAGTGATGGATCACAGCCAAATAAGCTTGTTGCAACAATTTTTCTTCCCTATCTCTGTTTAAGTTAACGTTGGTGCTTAAGCATTCTACAGGAGTTTCAATCTAAAAAAGAGACTGTGGCCTACTAGTTGTGAATACAAAAATAAATGGCTGTTATTCTGTTTATACTTTTAGTGGTAACTTTTATAAAGTAGGTATATGATGTATGCAGGAAGCTATCAATATTCTCTCCAAAGAGTAGGCTGTTGGTGTTACTCACCCCACCACTTATCAAACAAAATTCAGCTTTATTTTATCATTTGAACCCATTATTTTTCGAACATTGATTAATGTCAGTCAGTGGACCTGCAAGGCACTTAAGACTCAAAGTTAAACCATAGCAAATTTGGAGCTTACTTTAATCGAGCAACAAATATAACCAAATCTCACCTTGATTCATAAGCCACATATCCCTCATTAAGCCTAAATTCTGCCTGTTCACAGAACTTCTGTTTCCAATTATCTTTGCACTTTGGATGAAGAGGTTTCAGCGTTGAGCTAGTTTATTGGCAATTCACCTGCTAAAACATAAATCTCTCCACAAAATAGAGTAGAATTTAGTTTGCAAATTACAGATTGCAAATGCATTTAGGCCTGATGTTACCTTGGAAGCACATTTGGTATATCAGGGAGAGGTTAGAAAAGGGAAAACTGCAAAGTGGGCTGAACATCTTGCAACAGGTTTCCTGCCCAACAGCCAGGCTTAATTGATTGGGCGGCTAGCTGTCTCCTGTACAAACCTGTGGCAGAATGACAGAGCAGAGGGAGACTTTGCTACCAGTGTTTCCGTGGGGTGGAGGGGCAGGCAAAATTGCAGAGTAAGAAGAAATTGGATTGAGTGTGGGTGGGAGGGGAGCAGTGATATTGAGCTCTGATTATGGGAGGAGGGCATTGCGGGTCAGCCACTTGGTGGAGACATTGTTGCTTCCTTTGCCCCATCCCTCCCAAAACGTACTGTGAAGGCACTTAACTGATGGATCTGATACACGTTGGTCTTGTGAAATGGTTTGCATGGCTATGTTTATGCACAGAGAGAACATGCATGCTGCAACATGTGATATAATCATACAATGAGCTCCTAGTTTTGTCTGCCTTTCTCCTCTGTATTTCTCTCCATCTTGATTGTACGGGTGCGACGTTGAGAGACTGGCCTGGCCTCACGTACAGAGAATATTGAAAATTATGTTTACTAAGCAGCGTTTGGTGGTCAATGTCGCCTCATGTCACACAACAATCGAGAATGCCCCCTGCAGGCCAAGCGCAGATCAGCACCTTTATGAAACTGTGCTGCATTGTGATGGTCACATTTTAGGCCCAAGACCATATTTTAAAAGCTCCGCACTTCAATAAGTAGAAGCTGTTCTACACTTCCCAAGTTCCCCTGACAACATTTGTACTAAAATGAGGTGAAAGTCAATTCCGATTAGTTCAATGTGGTCAAGCCCAATCTTACAACAACGTTCCTTTAATGGTCATGGTAAATATATTAACTCAGATGTATTCAGTCTCTCACCTTGCACAACGTGTCCTAAACCATCAATGTTTCACATCCATTGGCTGTGAGAAGGCAATAATGGGTTCTACTGATCTACACATTGGCTGAGGAATGGCGGGATTGTGGGACAGGTTTCAAGATAAGAAGTCCTCCAAGAGTACATTCAATCAAAGTTCACAACTGTAGCAATGGAAATCAAATAACAATGAAACTGGATAATTAGAATAATGTCAGTCATGTTCATCAGTGTCTAAACATCCAACCCATCTTTTCTTGATAGGATGACAACAGTACCTCAGGAGAATTCAAAAGCATCATGCTGCAGAAAACTAAAAGAAACAATTAAAAGGTGAGCCTGAAACTTACCAGGCACATTCAAGAATCTTGGGAAGGAGAAAATAGAAGTGTCAACAAAAGTTTTCAAGGACATTTTTGGAAAAAAAATAAACTTGTCAAAGGACTGTAGTGTATCTAATGTCACAACCATGTTTAGCTCAGAAACAATGGGCCAATTAGTTTCCTTTTGTGGGTAAAGCTTTAACATAGGATGAAGTGATAGTGTAAACTTCAGAAGTTGAATAACTATTTATAGATGGAAAGAATCAACACAGATAAACTGTTACACATGAAGAGAACAACAAGGAATGAAGAAGCTGCATCTGATAAGAAGGCAAGCTGCCGATTTGCAATATTGTGGATGAAAGAATCTAAAAGATCATCAGTAATGTCATACCATGGACATGAGGGATGAAAAAACTGTATAAGAATCCAACCAGAATTCCTTAGCAGCAGAACTTCAAAGAACAACACTGCACAAGGATCAAACCTTGGACATCAGAGACAGACATAGCTGGTCGGAATTGCAGCTAAGTTCAGGTGAAAGCCAAGTTGAATTATGAGACTTAACTTGCTTACTTGAGGGGTCTTATTTTGGTTGCTATGTGCAATAAAGTTTAAGTAATTGTTTCAGTACTTAATTGTCTGTGAGATTTCTAAATAAGCAACCAAATTGAAGGTAAGCTGTGGTGATTTAGCCACAACAAAATGAAGTTTCAAAACAAAAACATTGATTAAATCATGGACTATCAACATGGGTTTGTAAAGGCAGAGTGAGTTTGGATCATTTAATTGAATTTTGCAAGGAAATTGCTGCAGGAAATGGAGTGCAAGTTGTATGACTGGATTTGCAGTTGCACCTTATTAAAGTGCCAAGAGACTTGCTGTCAGAAAGGCATATGTTTTTTTAACTGGAATACAATCACCCAGGTGACAACAAGTCAGAGAACAGTAAAGTAGCATATGTGGAAAGATTGCAATAACATTCCCTGGAATCTCTTATCAATGCATGGTTTAAAGCATCGCATAAGAGGAATGATATTGAACTTTGCTGATGCTCAATGGAGAAAGAGAATCACATTCAAAATCTGATTTGGAGATGCCAGTGTTGGACTATAACCTGGTGTTGTGTGATTTTTAACGTTCAAAATCAATATTAAAAGGAAGTTTCCTATAGTGTCTCCTGTTCAGCTGCAGTGAATCCATCAGAGGTAAAGACATCCTGGGAATGTTAGCATTTAGCTTACAGCTGAGGTACTCATGATAAAAATGGATCAGCTCATTCCTGCTGAGCATTCATTCATAGAGTATAGAGATATACAGCATGGAAACAGACCCTTCTATCCAACTCGTCCACACTGACCAGATATCTTAAATTAATCTAGTCCCACTATCCAGCATTTGGTCCCTATTCCTCTAAATCTTTCCTAATCATTTACCCTTTAAAATGTTGTAATTTTACCAGCCTCCACCACTTCTTCTGGCAGCTCATTCCATACACGCACCACCCTCTGCGTGAAAAACATTGCCGCTTAAATCCCTTTTATATCTTTCTCCACTCACCTTAAACCTATGCCCTCTAGTTCTGGACTCCCCTACTCTTGGAAAAAGACCTTGACTATTCAACCTATCCATGCACCTCATGATTTATAAGGTCATCTCTCAATCTCTGACACTCCAGGAAAAATAGTCTCAGCCTATTCAGCCTCTCCCTATAGCTCAAACCTTCCAAACCAGGCAACATCCTTGCAATTCTTTTCTGAACCTTTCAAGTTTGACAACATCTTTCCTACAGCTGGGAGACCAGATTTGAACCTGTATTCCAAAATTAGCCTAACCAATATCCTGTACAGCTGCAACATAATGGCATTGCAGCACGAGAGTGAAGTTCCCAGTTACTCCCAAATCCCCCACTGAGTTAAGTGAAGGCTAGATGCTTATCTGCAGGGCAAAGGCATTTGGTAAAATAGCTGTTAACCCCAGGCTGCGTTGTGGGCCTTTGAGCAGCTATCTCAGATTGTCATTGACCGAAGCCATAAGCATGTTACACTTGTGTCCCAGATGGCCCATAGATCAGGGTGGGGGAAAGTGACAGAAAGAGATAGAGAACAAAGGGATTATCAGAGCAAACATTGGATCACCTTCTTTTATGTTCAAAATTTTAAAAATATATATATATTATTTGGCTAACTAAGGAAAGTCACCAGATGTTTTTGTTTATTTTTTAATGACTTAAAGTCGACATCAATCTTTGCTTCAGTTTAAAAAGATACACACATTGAAAAATCTCTAACCATTTAAAGTTGCAATTCTTTTTTGCCAAAACAAAACCCTGAGTAACCTAGGATTCAATTTAAGAGCAGATCACAGGTACTTAAGTCTACACAATCAAATTTTGTTCATTACCAACCCCAATCCCCCCACCCCTAACACAGTATCATTGCCTCAACAAAACCAAAACTCAGAGATATCATTCCAAGAAACTGGAAAGAACAAGTGATCTGATTCAATTCAGAGGTGTCACTCAAGGGAGAGGTAATTTGTTATAACTGCACAAGTGGTCGTAACATGCTAATACTGTTGTGTTGAGTTCATCGAGGATGTTGAGAATGTACACTTATTTATACTTGAGGGAATTTCTTGAATCCAGTTTAACTCAAAGGTTAAACATTAGACTTAGATAACCATTCTGGAAATGTCTAACAATGAGTAATGTAGGTTGTGAGTACTCCTTGAAAGAAAATACTGTCTTCCCCCAAGAGGCCTTAACTGCAACTGAAACATTTCTGTTGATTTTACAATAGTGAATCTAAACTGATGACTCAATCTTTTTCACTGTTCCAGTGATAGGGAGCAGCCTTTAATCTTATTTCGACAAATGATGCTGAATTGTTTGAAGCTATTGATATTTCCATTTAGATACCCCAGTTAGTGCCATATCATTATTTTATAAAAGTAACCTGTGGCAGGAATGAGAAACACCTACTGGCACTATGTGGTCCAAAGTGGTCAACTAGGTCAGTGCTGTTTCCACAGTCCAGAGAAATAGCCAGCAATGAAGGAAGAAGGTCAACGACTTCCTCCATTCTGAAGGGTAAGAGTCACACTCTTCTCTCTGTTAGCTCGCATTCACTCTGTCTCTGGTCAGTAAGTCACTCTGCCTTAGTAAGTCCTTCAAGAAGTCACAATTCTGATTTCCCCTTTTGAATCTTGGACTGTTGCATTATGGGAGAACCACCACATGCCAAGGAAGATACCTTTCAGATTGCTGATTACATGAGGATTCACTTAGGTTGGGTACTGAAATAGGGGAATGTCAATTCCTGTTAGTTCAATGTGTCAAACCCAATCTTATGACAACGTTCCTTTAGTATTCATGGTAAATATATTTTACTGGATTTGGATTCATGTGCCAACCTCTTGATTCTTTTCTGTTCGTATTTGACCTATAAGATCTGTGGTCCGGTGTATCTTGATATAGAGCTTGCAAAATTATAGCTTGTTTGCCTTTGAAGACTACACTTTTGGAAAGTACTAATTTGTCTCTAAATGCTCAGAACGAACATACCAATGCTCAGTAGCAGCAGCATGTCCTACCAGATGCATTGCAGATGTTTGACAAAGACCCTTCGACAGCACCTTCCAAACCCACGACTACTTCTATCTAGAAGGACAAAGGTAGGAGATACATGGGAATACCACCAACTGCAAGTTCCCCTCCAAACTACTCACTGTCCTCACTTGAAATATATTGCAATTCCTTCATTGCTGCTGACTCAAAACCCTGGAATTCCAACCCTTGTGGGTTATCTACAGCACATGGACTGTAGCACTTCAAGAAGGCAGCTCACCACCACCTTCTCAAGAGCAACTAGGCAATAAATGCTGGCTGAGCCAGCAACATCCACGTCCTGTGACTAAATTTAAAAAAAGAATACCCCAGAGATGCATTTAGGTCACCTGCTTTTGATGGATTTTTTTGAGCTGTTGCAATTGGTCATGATCTGATCCAATTTGCTGAATCTGTTGTGTTTGGATGTGACCAAAATCTACGAGGTCAATGTGGAGACTGTATTCCAGTTCAGATTCAATAGTTTGTCAACCAAATGTTCTTCATGGGGTTTGGAAGTCTGCTAAAATCATTGGAAAAGGTCATTGGGGAACTTAGTTTGTTTGGTACTTCTACCTTGGATCTTCACATGCAGGTATTGTAGTCACGGTGCATGTGTGAGGTTGAGGTTGGAATAAACAATGAATTACTTGTCAAATAGGTACATGTGAAACTGTTGTATCCTGAAAACTGAAGCTGCAGTCTTTTTTCAGTGTTGGAGTGTTAGCCTGAACTGTCGTGAGAGTCTTAGAACCAGATGCAATGGGTTTGCCACCCTGTCGTATTCACATTTTGAACTCTTTCTCTAATGCATTTATTTCCAATGTGGTGAGCTTGGAGGATCATAATGTCAGGGTACACATTTGTTGAATGATAAAAAATCTTTTTGAGATTGAGACATACATTCGTGACACGGATGAGTTGGGCTGAAGGGCCTGTTTCCATGCTACATGACTCTATCTTCCTGCCATATATATGGTGTGCCTTCATTGAGAAGATTTTGAAGAAGAGATCCTTTGGTCCCAAGTTTGGAATATATAGGATTAAAAAGTTGAAGAATCCAAGACACCTTTCTAAGTCATCTTTGTCTTGTAATATAAGCATTTTCTGTACATCTTCTATTTTGTTTGCCACTTGCCTTTCCAGACCTTATCAAATTATTTAAATATTTTCTGCAATGGACCAATGTTCTCTTTGTGACAGTCACCTGCTAACCTCTGTCACCCTTTTGAAAGATTTCTTCTTCTGGATAGATGAAAAAGCACATCTTTCCTTTTAGGGACTACATTTCTCAAAGCCTTCAGGGAATGCATCTGGGGACACCAGCCTGCCATTGCTTGTGTAAATCTAATAAGCATCAATGGTGTGGAGGAAGAATTTCTGGAATATGTGTGAGCAATATATATCTGGAGTGATATGTTGAGGAACCAACTGAGGAACAGGCTCTATCTCGGATCTTGGATTTTGCAATGAGAAATGACTCATTAATAATATGGTTGTAAAATAACACGTAAGCAATAGTGACCATAACGTGACAGAAGTTTCTATTAAGACTGAAGAAAATGTCGGTCAATCTCAATCGAAGGTCAAAAATCTAAGCAATTTTAAATGTATGAGGAGCAAGTTGTTGTGGTAAATTGGAAAAATGTATTAGGACATTTTATAGTGGACAAGCAATGGCTAGTATTTAAAGAATCAGTCAATTTTTAAAAAATGTGCATTAATTTAAGGCAAATATAACTAAAATAAGGAACATCAAGAGAACTATGGCTAACAGAAGGAGCTAAAGCTAGTATCAGAACCAAATACAGGCTTAAAAAGTTATCAAAAATGTTGAGAGCCTGAAAATTTGGAGAATATTAAAATTCAGTAAGGATGGACCAAAAAAAGATAAAGAGAAACAATATGAAATAAAATAGGAAGAAACATGAAAATGGGTTGTAAAAATAAGTATGTAAAAAGGACAAGATTAGGAAAGCCAAGTAATATTCCAGTACAGGCAGAGACAGGAGAATTTTTAATCAGAAATAGATAGTTGACAGAAAAGCTAAGTAAATACTTTTTGTTAGTCTTCAGCAAAGAAGACACAGAAGTCTCTTTGAGACTTCCTCTTGTGAGGTTGTGGAATTGAAATAAATTAACATAAGGAAAGAAGTAATGTTTAGGAAGTAAATTTTGAGGAAGATATCTCACACAGGTATGCCAGAAGCAGCTGGCAGTATAGTGGGTATCTTAAGAATTTCATACCTCAGAGTGTTCATCCACGATTATTATTGACATCTACTATCAGGTGCGAGAGACAGAACATGTTAACTTGGTGTTGCTGAAGTATTAATTCCATTGCAATCTTGTTTTGGCATTGGGCACAGGACAATTAGCTGGTCACGTGATATCATCTGTTGTAATTCTACAATGGCCAAGCTGGCATTCTGACAAATCCTCATCTGTTAAAAATGATCTTTTAATCCACTTCTAAATACTTTGATCTAGCTGTTCCGTGCATGCTATATGGACAACTGTAAATTAAACAAAAATTGTTACAGGACCCACAACATCAGTTACTGTTTAACTAAAACAGAGTGAGAGAGGAAATGAAAAACATTCAGCAGGCCAATGAATGTCATAGAGTCCCGACAGTACAGAAGCGGGCCATTTGGCCCATCAAGTTCCAGAGGAAATGCTGAATGCAGGTATAGCTATAGTATTAAAAAGACATTTGGATATGTTCATGAATGAGAAATGTCCCTGGGCATGATGGGACATTTCACCCAACCTGCATGTCTTTGATAAGCGGAAGAAAAACAAATTTCCTGGAGAAAACCCACATAGACATGAAGAGAATGTGTAACTTCACACAGCCAGTATGGACAATGGGGACAGTGAGAGCTGAGATTTTGGAATGGCCATGCGTAGATCTGTAAAGGAGAATGCTGCTCTTGAAAACAGTAGTGATAGAGCCTCAGTGGAGGTCATTAAAGATAACATTTGGGACAGGACAGCTTAGAATATATAATACTTTGGATGACATAGAGGTTGTGTTGGATGAAGGTGAAAATGACAGGGTAAACGTTGGAAATGTTTGACCTGGAGAGACAAAAGTAGCAGTGACAAAGTGAATTAGGGCTGTTGGTAGTTACACGGGTGGAAATATATTAGGTGAAAGTGAGGACTGCAGGTGCTGGAGATCAGAGTCAAGATTAGAGTGGTGCTGGAAAAGCACAGCAGGTCAGGCAGCATCCGACTTTCCTGCTCCTTGGATGTAGCCTGACCTGCTGTGCTTTTCCAGCACCACTCCAGTCTTGAAGTGGAAATATATTGTCCAGATTTCTGAGCCAATATTAAAAAGAGCAGAAGATAAATTTAAATAAGGTGATAACAAACATGAACTTCAAAGGCTGAAGACTGTAGGAGCTGCATCTCCATCTTTAAGGCATCTCCTAAATTCTTCTCCTCCACTAATCTTCCAGCTGCCTCCTGATGTCTGCCTCTTTGGATCAGTTGTTGCTTGATTACAGTCCTGCGAAAATCCCTGGGACACTTTAATACGCTATATAAATTTATGATGTCATATCAACATTTGCTGTTGTTGATGGGAGCATGGAAAGAGACAGGGAGTTACAGGAGATCTGGGAAATTAGATGAGAAGACAACGTATTTAGTTTGGCTTTTAAGAATGGAAGAGAACTGATGATAACAGGACGTCATAGATTCACAGAGTCATAGAGTCACCGAGTACGGACAACAGAACTTTCAATACAATGTGTCCACACTGACCAGATACCCTTAACAGATCCAATCCCATTTGCCAGCATTTGGCCCATATCCCTCTGAACCCTTTTTATTTATTTACATCCAGATGCCTTATAAGTGTTATAATTGTACCTGCCTTCATCAACTCCTCTGACAGATCACTTCATATACGCACTGCATGATAAAGTTATCCCTCAGGTTCCTTTTGAATCTTTCCCCTCTCACCTTAAAGTCAACAAGCTACAACAGCTGTATGATCACTGTGGGTTAAGGCAAACCTCCCAGAGTCAGTTCAAAATTCACTCTTGACATACCTGACTCATGTTCTATTACCCTGGCTCAGCTAAAAGATGGTTTTAGAGGTTTTTCTTTGCTGATGTGTCCCAGAAATAATTTGTTTTCCCGCAATTTTAAACAGATGGGTGAAATAACTTCAGTTTCCAAGTGTATGAGCAGTAACCATTTTGGGAAATTCACCCATATCTTAAATCCAAAATAAGCACCAACAAATGCTAGTGGCACTGAAATTCCAAACCACTTCGCCAAATTTGCCAAAAGCAAGGCTGGATATAGTGGGATTTGTTCACTGGAGTGTAGTAAATTGAGAGGTGACCTTTTAAAGATTTATAAAATCATGAGGGGTATAGATAGGGTAAGCAGTAGGTGTCTTTTCCCGAGGATGGGGGATTTCAAGAATGAAGGGCATATTTTTAAGGTGAGAGGAGAGAGATTTGAAAAAAGACATGAGGGGCAAATGTTTTACACAAAAGGATGGTTCGTGTGTGGAATGAAATTCCTGAGAAAGTGATGAATGCAGGTACAATTACAAAGTTTAAAAGACACATAGATAAGTACTTGAATAGGAAAGGTTTGGAGGGATTTGGGGCAGGAACAGGCAGGTGAGACGAGTTTAGTTTGGTATTATGTTTGGCATGGACTGGTTGGATCAAAGGGTATGTTTCCATGCTATATGACTCTAAGTGTTCCAAAGGGATTAGCAGCAAATGATCTTTCTATCTAAAGAATGAAGCTTATGATAAATAAATTGATTAAGACAATTCCAGGACATAGAAGCAAAGAGTATCAGGAGCAGGCAGGAAAGTGGAATTGAGGACACAATCAGATCTGCAATGATTTTGTCAGATAATGGAGTATGCTAAATGGCCTTCTCCTGCTCCTGACTTGTACCTTTATTTGCATTTGGCACACTGGGACTTTAGAAAGAATGAGAAAAATGTTTAAAAGATTGATGACCAATATACTGACAGACCAGAGAAAGACAGGAAAACTTGTGAAAAATGGTGAAGCTAATTGTAAGAGGGTCATTTCGCATGGAACGTGTATTCTCTTCAGACCTCAGGATGTGGTTGAGCATTCTTGTGCAGACAACTCACCTCCAATGTGGCAATAAGAGTGAAATTGAGTGAGGACAGAGATGGAGAAGCATTTTTAGAATCCTTTATTAAAGCACCTATATTACTTACCTTGGCGTTATGAAACAAGATCATTAATATTTGACCACGGTTGCTCAAGATTGATGAAATAGAGAGTGATTTCTGACTGCAAGTGTAAAATGGCCATGATAAAATAGGCCCCCCATTACACTCCATCAACTGCAATACAACTGAGCATTGGTCAATTCCACTTTGTTTGGTATTTGTCCAGGAATATCAGACAGGTTTGGAGCTTTCCAGATATAGAAAAGTAATCAATGTTCAATCCTAGACGAATAAAGCTTTCCATTCCACCTTTTACCTAGGTTCTCCAGTACAAAAAAAAAGATAGATTCCTGATAAGTCAAATATCAAATGTAATCTAAAAAAAGATTAAGAAGCATTTCAAAATGTTGTCATAATAATAAAAAACATTGTATTTATAAAACCCCTTTAATGCAATAAATGTCCCAAGGCTGTTCAAGGAGCATTATAAAACTTAAAGATATATGTAGCGATTGGAACCAGGTGGACCTCATTTACTATGAGATTCTTTACTGCGTTGGTTAACCTAGGTCAATCAGGAAAACTTTGGCTGACCAGTATAACCAGTAAATCACGCACGCTGCTAGTGAGCCAATCGGCAGCGGTGGGAGGGTGCAACGACAAGGAGTTGGATCGCTGCTCTGTATCCTGGTGAACCATCCCCTGCCCAACCACCCACCTTGGGAAAGAGGGAGACCTTAGTGACGTATGATGGACAGTTGCAACAGTGATTTCAATATCCTGCTGGGCACTGATTCTTATTGCACTACCTGCAGTATCCACCTAATACAAGGAAGGTATATTCTTACTTTGAATGTCATAAGAAGGGGAGGGAAGATATCAAATCCAAGAAGGTGCAATATAATGATACTGTGCTCTATGGTTTACAGTACATACTCAAGAAACATTCTATGAAAAAGAACTTTAGAATCTCCTCCATTTAGGGCACTGACTATGCTGACTGGGCCACAGTCAGTGTGTTCCTACTGCTGTTGGTTTCTGCATTTTTTTTGGGAGGGTGGAAACCTGATTCCTGAACTGGCTGAATTACCTAGCTAATTTGTTCCTTTTTTTTAAAAAAAGACACCTTGTGATACATGGACAATAACATTACACTGTCCAGCGAGCTCAGAACCAGCTCTCAGAGTGAGCAGAACCCCTGGCATACCTGTTTCTTTTATTTTTTTTAATTTAACCCCCACACTACAGCCTAACTGCGGTAGTGCTTATTTTTTCCAAGGACCCATGGTGTGTGTGTGCAGGTGTGAGACACAGTGAGAGACACAAGGTATATGAATCTTTATTCAATTTCCACCACCAGGAAGATAGGAAAACACCTAAGTGGCCAGTGACAAGCAGTGCCCTTCACAAAAGGGCACCCTTCTGTTTATTTTTTTTCTTTTGGCCAGTGACAAGCACTGCCCTTCTCATCAAAGGGCAATGATCTTCTGGTTATTTTTTCCTTTTAAAGTTAACCCCCACACTACCGCCTAACTGCGGTAGTGCTTATTTTTTCCCCAGCACCTATGGTGTGTGTGGGTGTGTGTGTGTGCAGGTGTGAGGCACAGTGAAAGACACAAGGTGTACAAATCTTTATTCAATTTCCACCACCAGGAAGATAGGAAAACAATCCAAGTGGCCAGTGACAAGCAATGCCCTTTACAAAAGGCAATGCTGTGTGATCAAACAGTGAAGGGGAGGGCAGGGATTAAATCAAAGTAAAGTTGGAGGGGGAAATAATGCACTTCACTCTCTGCAGTGCCCACCTCTCTCTGAACAACTCCAGGGTGTTGGTGGACACCGCATGCTCCTTCTCCAAGGACACCCAGGCCCTAGCTAGTTTGTTAACTGGTATTCCTTCTTTATTGAGGTCTGATTTCTAAATTGCCTGATTCACACAGTCAATATGTTTCAGGTATAATTCAGTTCTCATTAGGGGATTGTTATTTCATTGGCTGGTTACAGCCTGTGTTACTCTTTTCCCTTTTACTTTGAGAAAAGGACTATGTTGATTTTGTGGTAGTGCTTAGGCCTTGGACTCTGGTTTTCTTTTGGTGTTTGGACTGAGCTCCTGTGAGAAAATACACCTTTCCAGATGAGCTGCTCCTGTGGGTAGGCCTGGCCCTAGGACTAGGCCTCTGTAAAGACTGAACACTTATGTGTGTGCTGGGAGGTGAGCAATTGATGCAGCCTGAAGTTTGGGAGTGGACCAAATCCTGATTTAACTGTACCTTTACAATGTACTGTGTTCCTGTGAGTGGGCCTGGTTCTCTATGGATGAGCCAGGTCTCTATGGAGACTGAACATGTGTGTGTGGTTGCTGCCTTTAGGAGTGGACTATGCGTTTAGCAATGGATGCTGTAGACTGGAGTGGACCCTATTTTTTACAATGCACTTTGTATACTGGAGTGGACTCTGTTCATTGGAATGGACTCTACATTTTGAAGAGAACTGATTATGGTAACAGACCTGGTACCAGAAGGGACTCTGATAATTGACTTTGTCTTGTTATTTGGTGGGTTTATCATCTGTACTGTCTTGAGCCTCCCTGGGTCTGGGAGGAGCCGCAAGGGACGTGGTGTGGACCGAAAACCAGCAGGGACATAAGAGCAGACTGCCTTCAAGTAGCCACAAAATGGGAGGGATGGGTGGCTTAGTGTTGGGGAGGGGGGGAAAGAGTCTGTACTCTGTGCTGTTTGTTATGTAATTGGACTGTCTATTTGTTACTGTTACTGTTTTCCCGCCTCAGGCGACTGACTGTGTGGAGTTTGCACGTTCTCCCCGTGTCTGCGTGGGTTTCCTCCGGGTGCTCCGGTTTCCTCCCACAGTCCAAAGATGAGCAGGCCAGGTGAATTGGCCATGCTAAATTGCCCATAGTGTTAGGTAAGGGGTAAATGTAGATGTAGGGGTATGGGTGGGTTACGCTTCGGCGGGGCGGTGTGGACTTGTTGGGCCGAAGGGCCTGTTTCCACACTGTAAGTAATCTAATTACTTAAAGTGGGATTTGAGGTTTGTCCTCATTTCCCTGAAAACTGTTTGAACAGTGGAGTTTGGGGCCTGGCTTTGCCACTCCTCTCCCTTGTAAATTACTGTGAATCTTCTCAGCTGAGGACTGACTCTGAGCTGACTATTTACTAGAGCACAGTACACAGACTGTAGCCAAAGAGTGGCTTGGTGATGGGATACTGGCCTCTGTACTGTTATTTCAACACATTAGCTCAAGAGGTAGATGTTAAGGAATGTCTTAAGTGGAAAAGAGTGTTAGAGAAACAGTGATTTAGGGAAGGGATTCCAGTACTTGAGAGTAGTCAGCTAAAGGCACAGCAGCCAATAGTGCAGTGATTAAACTTAGGAATCTCAAGGGTGGCACGGTGGCTCAGTGGTCAGCACTGCTGCCTCACAGCACCAGGAACCCGGGTTCAAATTCCCACCTCGGGCAACTGTCTGTGTGGAGTTTGCACATTCTCACCATGTCTGTGTGGGTTTCCTCCGGGTGCTAAATTGCCCATAGTGTTAAGTGCATCATTCAGAAGGGAATGGGTCTGGGTAGGTTGCTCTTCAGAGGGTTAGTGTGGATTTGTTGGGCTGAAGGGCCTGTTTCCGCACTATAGGGAATCTAATCAAAATGATAGAATCAAAGGACCACCAATATCTCCCTTGATTCTGAGGACTGTACCATATTCATTGCTTCTCATCCAAACTGAAAGCAACTACAACTGACATCATATGACAATAGCTAATCAGTGTGCAATGGGCAAAGGCATTATTCCCAACATTCCAATATTTCATGCAAAAGTAAACAAATTGGCACATGCACTATCATTTGCACCTACCAGTTATTGAGTATATAAAGAGCTATGAAGAAAATTATCAGGGGTGGACATAAAGTATTTGCTAATTTCAGTCTGTCCCACCTTTTGGCTGCCTCTGCATATGCATTGCTGAATCTTAGGAATTTTTGGCCGAGTCAGTGTATTATCAGGTATTTTGGAGGCCTGTATGCCGTGAGGTCAACAAATTCTCTTGCTATACTTTACCAAACTCATTATATTGATTACTTACCGCACCCCATGGCATCTCTCCCATCTGATTCTGGGTTCAGCTTATCACACGCTGCTCCGGGAATGACTCAGCATTCACTACGTTTCATGGAATTTCTCAACATCCCTGACACGTGCCCACTTTTTAGAAGGCTGTTGTGCACCCAGACAAGCACTGTCACATTCCCACCTGGGTCAGGGCAGGTGCCAGCCCTGTAGGAATAAAGGGCTGGCACCATCCTAAGTACCGTCATCTCCTGATGCTCACTCTATCCCAGCCATGGTACCCAACTCCCACCAAGGCTCATGTTCTTCCATTCTCAGTGAAGCATCTTCCCTCACTTACTGCCACCTACTCCAACTCCTAACACCACTAACCCTTCAAACTCTCTGGCCTGCTCACTTGCTCCAGACACCTCCCCACTTGCAGCAAAAGTAACAGCTGTGCCATCCACTGCCATACCTGTCCCTCTCCCATTCTGGCAGCTGAACAGCCTACAGTAGTTCAGAGAGACAGGACACTGGTGGGTAGCCCAATACTCAGCTCCTCATTCCTTATGTGGGGAGGATCCTGACTCTAACCATCCTGAGAGCTGACCACTTCCAATCCTCTGACTAGTATTCGGACTTCCCTTGACTTACTTGACTTGACTGAAATTGTTGACAGATATGACACGTTTCCTTTCTGTGTGTCTCCCCTAAAAGGCAAGGCAGAAGTAATCTGAACATGGTATTTCTGTCTGAAGGGACAAAGCACAAGAAGGCAAGACAGGGATGCTGTGAGCATCCAAGTAGGCTCAGACTGAGTGAATGCTAAGATGGTATGTGGAGAGCCAGGATATCCAGCCTGGTCTAGTCCATAAGCTGGATGCATGTCCACGAGTGCACATTGTCCTTGCAGCAGCATTACAATGATAGTTGTCAGTGCAGCATTGAAGTGGCAAAGCATTCTCCTGGAAATGGACAGTAATTGTGCCTATTGTTGGCTGTTCCTAGGTCGATGGTTTTTTTTTTCTCTGTCTGAATACCATTTCGATATCCATTGTTGCTGCTGTGGTAACTGTTGATGCTAATCCATTGCCTTTCTTGTGGAATGGTTGACTTTGGCACTGATGGTTACTTTGTATTCAGATATCGCATCTTCCTCATCAACTTTGTGCTGCAGAGGTGCATCTTTTTCCAATTGCACATGTCCTAAGTTGCCAAATGGACTGACTTCTATCTTGTTTTATGCCCCACATTACCACTGCACCCAAGAGGGCTCAGAAATAGTGCTTAAGTTTGTCCCATATCAGCTGTGATTTTGTGTGTGTGTGCATGATACAAAAGTTTTATATAGTAACACACTAAAAATACACCATTGTGCGAAGCCTTTACTATAGGTTTTTCAATCACCAAGGAAACGCTCATGTGGCTAATGAAACATTTATCAGCAAATCCTGTTAAGGGCAATGCAGTCATCCAAAAGGTGAAAGGGGGGCAGGGTTTGGGGGAGGAGGGGAAAAAAATCAAAATGGACTTGGAGGGGGCAATAAAGCATGCCATTCCTCACAATTTCCACCTCTCCTTAAAGACAGTGAGAGCATGCTGTTACCACCTATGCTCCCTCTCCAAGGACACCTGGACTCGAACGTTACCGCAGAAGAGAGGCAGGCAGGCAGGCAGCAGAGATGACTTCCCACACAGCCCACTATCTGGACCCTGTTTATAGTCAGCCTGGCAGGTGCAGGAGGAAACTTTTATGAGGTGATCCTCCCATCTGCCCATCCCTCTCCGTATCAGGAGTGTGGTGCTGAAGGGCAACCAAACACAGAATGGAAGGCTTTTCAGATAACTGACTTCTATTGAGAGCAATGTATGATTACACTGATCAGCACTCTAATGCTAAGCTTTGGCAATGATTTGGCAGCTTTATGAAAATGAATTTTGGCTTTTTGTCATTTCACTTTGGCATTATCACTCATGCCATTTAATACTCTAAATTCAGTACTTTTCAGTTATTTGAAATGTAGTTTGAGTGTGACATTGCATTAGTGACTAGACTGGATGACTAACCATATCTTCAGTGGGTTTGCTTTGTACAAATCCTGTGTTGGATCTGTTGGACTTTTTAATGATCCAATTGATGATTTTAACAGTTTGACCAATCTTTCTACATAACGGGGGATAATGTGGAGAGAATGTTGAAGTTGAAATTCCCAGTAATGATGAAGTTCATGAATTCTTAATTTGCGAATGGAGGGCCACTGTGGCTCATCACAATACCTGCAACGTCACAATGACTGATGTCTGTATCCTTCAACCTTATTGGTAATCGTTGTCATTTTGTGAATGGCTCTTTAGCTTTCTTTGGTATTGATTCCAAGTCTTGCCTTCTTTTCCAGATCCCAGACTTGAAACTGGATTTGAGAGGAGGTGGAACTTAACTTGTCAGACACTGAATTGGTCCTGCGTTTTCGACTACTTCAAGATGGTACCCAATGGACAGCATCCAAAACCTGCGAGAACATCTTTGCGATTGTTTTAGGATTTGTTCAGTAGTCAATGTCCTGCAAATCTCTTCTGGTACATGTAGCTCTACCAGTCCACACTTTAGATTTGTCTCTGATGAGACAAGAATACTTTACCTCAAGTCTACTATCTAGAATTGCAGATCTTTTGGTTCTTCTTATTGCATGCAGATATCAGCTTCATTTCTTATCTTGCAACAAGTACTATTCCAGTGTCCAACCTCAACTTTATCTTCAAGGGCTTCATTTTCAGGTCACCATCTTAAGCCACTTTGCACAGATCTGGAAGCTCACGTTGTTATTTAAATTGGCAATCTCTATCTGATACTGCACATTAATTTAATGTACTCCTTTTGCAGTCACGATCCTAAAAGCTACAAATTATTTACCACTTTGAAATATTTTCCAGGCAGTGCCAACCTGCTGAATGGTGTAGACTGATACATTGGAGTCATCATCTCTCCAGCAGCCAGTTTATCTTCTTTCTAGCAAAATAGTTTCTTCCAGTGAGGACACTGCTTTCCCAATGCTGGACATGTTTCCTTTTCTTTTACATGGTGTCCTCAACAATATATAAATTTTTATATTTTTTTTAAAAACTAAAGAGCTGTGGATGCTGGAAATCAGAAACAAAAATATAAATCGCTGTAAGTACTCAGCAGGTCTGCTTGCAACTGTGGAAAGAAATCAGAGTTCACATTCGGATCCAGTAACCCTTCTTTGGAACTGATAGTAGCTAGTAAAAGGTTAGTAAATATGCAGAAGATAGGGGTTGGGGAGGGGAAAGGAGTAAATGATAGGTGGAGATGGGCTTTTTTGGATCACTTGGCTCTTTGGGTTCTACTTCAAACAATGGTTTATTTCTCCCCCGACTCCCACAAGCCTATCTTTACCTCACCACTATCAGATCTGAAGAAGGGTCACTGGAACCAAACCATTTACTCTGATTTCCATCCACAGATGCTGAGTTTCTCCAGTTTTTGTTTCTGGATATAAATCCTATATCTTGGCTTTGATCTTCCTGCTGGATTTTCTGTGAATATTTCTTGTTCTCTTTCTGAATTTCATATCAAACAGCTACAGTCCATACTACATTAGTAGACATTTAAAGCTGTGTCTTTGAGGCCTTCAATATTTCTCCAGTCAGTTTTTGTCTGCTCCACAACAAGACTGAAGGTACAATACAACTTGTAGCACTCTTTCCACAACAGTGATAGTGGTGGTGGAAAGCCAGGGACAGATTTGAAACTAAAATATTTTTTTAAATGGGAACTAATATAGGTAATGGTTGAAGACAACTTTGTGAGTCAGCACATAGGCAACAGAGCTGTTAGATGGCCTCCTGTTTCCAAGGAAGTCCAATCATGAGTGTGTTGGAATATCAAGTCTAGAGATACCAAAAGAAGGCTTGAGCACCAGATGAGCAGAGATTTGAAAAGAATTGTTATGTTAACAGCGTTGGAAATAATGATGTGGATGTAGACAGGAGCTGATCCTGAGATAAATTATGACACCAAGATGTGAACAATCTTGTTCAGCCTCAGACCATTGCCATAGAGTGAAATTGAACTAGTTTGTTTGGGACCAGTACCATTGAGTTTTACGATACTTGATTTCAGAAAATTGTTCTGCTTGATCTGACACTTACTAAGCAGATATGCGATATGATAGATCGGAAAGGGAGGTGATGGTTTTCAGACAACGTTGCTGGGGACACACAAATGAGAAAGTAAAATGGGCAATGATTGATCTCCTGGGGTCCAGATTTAATGGTGGAAGTTTGGACGAGATGCCATGACAGGTGATTTTCTTTTGATGATTATACAGTTAAGAATGGCACTGGTCAAATTTAATTCCCTTTAAGCTTGAAGGTATTTGAGAAAAGTTGGAGGAGGTTGGTGAAATCAATGGTTTCAAAGGCTACAGTTAAGTCAAAAAGAACCAGGAGGAATAATTTATCAGATCGTAAATGTAATTTGTGACTTTGAGAACCATTTTGGAACGATGGCAGCTGTAGAAACTTCATTAAGGTGATTTATGTGTTAAAGGTGGACTGCAGCTTGTGAGGTGATAGATCATTTAAGGTCTTTGTAAAGACAAGTAGTTTCTGTGAGAAATTCTGTGAAGTTAGGTAACCTTTTCATACCAGGGAGATGCCCTAGTTTAAATAGCTTCCTACAATTTTTTACACTTGCAGACTAGCTTGATATAATCCATCGTGTACACACCACTGGCTTCTCACCTTTCCCCTAACTCAAACTCAACAGAATGAATGTTTCATGTAAATATGAAGATAGTAATGACAAGTATTGACAAAAAGTCAGCAAAAATCAAAACTTATAAGAAGTTTCATTACCACTTCCTTTCACAAGTAAACATTGCTTAAAACCATGTGGGGAAGAGTTCGTGAAGCTAACCTGCTAGATTCTGCCTTCAGCCATTCTTGAGAATGCACCGATAACATGCCATGAATTGGAACTTCCCTGGAGCTGACATCCGTCATGCCATACTGAGTAGTCTCTGCTCTACATATCGAAACGAAAGAAAACCCTGCAGACAATAATGTATTCCTACCACATGCAGAACACAAGATGTGCAATCCTTATGTTGGTTAAATATCTTTGAAGTACGTGAAACCCCATCTTCATCTGCAGAAAGTGACAGACTGCAGTTTTACTGCCTGGTACAATTGCATTCCTATTGCGCCACCTATTGGCTTTTTACAGTCTGTTGGATTCTCATGAAAACTGTTTTAGATTAAAGATTAAATTCCCTGCAGTGCGGAAAAAGGCCCATCGGCCCTCCAAAGCGTAACCCATCCTGACCCATTTTCCCTCTTACTAATGCACCTAGCACTATGGGCAATTTAGCATAGCCAATTCACCTAACCTGCACATCTTTGGATTGTGAGAGGAAACTGGTGCACCCAGAGGAAACCCACGCAGACACAGGGAGAATGTCCAAACTCCACACAGACAGTCACCCAAGGTTGGAACTGAACCTGGGTCCCTGGTGCTATGAGGTAGCAGTGCTAACCACTGAGCCACCGTGCTGTTCCTTGACAACACTTTGATTGATAGGTTATCCATGCAAATTGGACACAGACAGTGGGTGGTGATGGGGGGATTGTTACTTGTCTCTGGTTGATTCTGGAATTTATTGGCATCTGTAACTTAAAACATTGGAGACTGTGTTTATTCCATATTCTGCTTCCCATTGATGACAAAGCACTGCCATACTGGTAGATGTACATAATTTTGCAAAGATAAAGAAAGCTTTCTGTCATGTTGTGTACTAAATAAATCACACATGAGATACATTGTAAATGTGCTGGGTCTCTGGAGAAGTTACCACTCGACTCAACAAATTGTTCACGTTTTGTTGTCCATGCTTATAAAGTTTAAAAATCACACAATACCAGGTTATCAACCACCTGATGAAGGAGCAGCACTCCGAAAGCTAGTGCTTCCAATTAAACCTGTTGGACTATAACCTGGTGTTGTGTGATTTTTAACTTTGTACACCCCAGTCCAACACTGGCATCTCCAACTCATGCTTATAAAAGAGGCTTCTCAGGTACATGAGACACATCTCAAGAAGCATTGGGTTTTCATGAGTTTAGGAGTCTATGCCACAAAGGCTTGATTTTAACTGGAGGTAAAACTGATGGATATTGGTAATGGCAGGGTGCGATCAGTGAACAGATTAAATAATACACCAAGGCTTGGAGGGATTTAAATTGTTGGGTCTCAATTTCATGTTCAAGCTCTGACTATTACACAAGAAGCAATTCAGATGTGCAGGAGCCCCAATGAGGGAGAGAAGTCCTCCATGAAATTCACCAAAATTGGCACTTCACCAATTTCTGGTAAAACTCAGCCCACTATGACAGATGATTTATCCATCCAATGTCACTGGTACTATTTCTAGAGAACAGTTATACCAGACTTGAACCACTAATTCTGTTTCCCTCTGCTCAGGGGCTTCCAGGCTTACCAAGATTCTCCAGCATATTATTTTTTTTTCAGATTTCCTGCAGTATAATCACAAATTCGCTCTGATAAATATGAATATACAAACACATTGATTAAGAAAAGGTCATGCTGCAAGGTATCTGGAAAATCTTTCTCCAATATGTTAAATGAAAATGAAAAGTTAGAGATGATCATAATATATATGCTGAATGGTAATTAGCTCTGCCTACCATTAGATTAGATTACTTACAGTGTGGAAACAGGCCCTTCGGCCCAACAAGTCCACACCGCCCCGCCGAAGCGCAACCCACCCATACCCCTACATCTACCCCTTACCTAACACTACGGGCAATTTAGCATGGCCAATTCACCTGACCTGCACATCTTTGGACTGTGGGAGGAAACCGGAGCACTCGGAGAAAACCCATGCAGACATGGGGAGAATGTGCAAACTCCACACAGTCACTCGCCTGAGGCGGGAATTGAACCCGGGTCTCTGGCGCTGTGAGGCAGCAGTGCTAACCACTGTGCCGCCCACAGTTTGTAATTATCAACTGTCCAGCCTGAATGCTTTCACTGCAGGGTGGTCATTTCATTGTTATGATCTGTGGTTGGTAATGAGTCAAGTTTGATCCCAAAGTGAAACTTGGTTTGATAGATCATAGTTTCAATTTTGCAATTTGTTTATTGTGGTGGTCAGTCATTGAACATACTCACAAGAGGTTGTCAATGTATTGTTAATCAAAGAACATCAAAATTTATTACGTACAAAATAAAAGGCAGTCACTTGGTTGATACTAGGTATGGAGGGATTTTCTTGTGAGGGGAGGTTGTGTAGATTGGGCCAGTATTCATTGGAGTTCAGGATAATGAGAGAAGACCTTATTGAAACATATAAGATTCTTCAGAAGCTTTACAGGGTTGATGCTGAGAGATTGCTTCCCACTGTGGAAAGGTCAAGGACTGGAGGGCATAAGCTCAGTTGGGGGAAATCCATTTAAGACAGAGATCATTTTTCTCTCTTCAATGTGAATCTGAGAAATTTTTTACCCATAGGGCTATCGAGTTTGGATTGTTAAGTATATGCAAGATTGAGGCAGACAGATTTATAATCAGGGAAGGAATCAAGTGTTATGGGGATAAAGCTGGAAAGTGAGTTGAGTATTTTCAGATCAGCCAAGATCTCATTGAATGGTCAAGTGGCCTCCCCCTATTCCTCCGTTTACGGAACTATGCTCTTAGAAAAGAAATGGATGAGAATCACTTGAAAGTCATGTAATAAATTGCAGAAATAAATATTCAACTTGTTTATCCTCAACAATCTTGCAAACTTCAAATCTCAGTGCCAGGTCACCTGTTTCCAGTTTTAACTTCTTTGTTCGTTATGTTGTGGTTGTAACTGATTTATTTATGGAAAATTTATTCATTCATTTAAAACTGCTACTTTTGTAAAGTCTTCTTGACACCCTTAAACGAGGAGCATAACTCACTTATTTATTAACATGGGTTCCTTAGCACCTCTTCCAAATGCTCAGTTTTGAGAGATTTCTTTCTTATTGACATTAAACCACATTGAATTTTTCTTCTATCCTGACTGTTTGGCAGCAGCTAAACTATGCTACTCATAATGGAGGCCTTTAATGCTTTGAATTAACTGCTCCTCTCTCTGAAAGAACCTACACACTCACTTGACCATTCTAAAGACCTTGGGTCTGCCTCTGTCTGCATGAGTCATGGCACCTTTGTTGCTATGCACCAGTTCAATACTTTTTTCTGTTCTACTCTTGTCTCCAAAGGACTGAACCCTTCACCGCAAGACTTTTAAAAGCCCCATTTAAATGCATGTAAACAAATTTCCAGACACTCCTATGCCACTCAGAGAATCAAAAATGAAACTAGATCTATGTCTTTCCTATCTTAACACATTGTGGTATTGGGCTTAAAAATGTATAGATTCAGACCTAGGGAGTGTTGCTGAACAAAGGAACTTTGGAGTGCAGGTTCATAGCTCCTTGAAAGTAGAGTTGCAGGTAGATAGGATAGTGAAGAAAGTGTTTGGTATGCTTTCCTTTATTGGTCAGAGTACTGAGTACAGCAGTTGGGAGATCATGTGTTGGCTGTATAGGACATTGGTTAGGCCACTTTTGGAATATTGTGTGCAATTCTGGTCTCCTTCCTATCAGAATGATGTTGTGAAACTTGTAAATCTTTTCTTGAACCCTTTCAAGGATGTTGCCAGGGTTGGATGATTTGAGCTATAGGGAGAGGCTAAACAGCCTGGGGCTGTTTTCCCTGGAGTGTCAGAGGCTAAGGGATGACCTTATAGAAGTTTATAAAATTATGAGAGGCATGGATAGGATAAATAGACGAGGTCTTTTCCCTGGGTGGGGGAGTCCAGAATAGAGGGCATAGGTTTAGGGTGAGAGGGAAAGATATAAAAGAGACCTAAGGAGCAACATTTTTCACAGAGGGTGGTACGTGTATGGAATGAACTGCCAGAGGAAGTGGTGGAGGCTGGTACAATTGCAACATTTAAAAGGCATTTGGATGGGTATATGAATAGGAAGGGTTTAGAGGGATGTGGGCCAGGAGCTGGCAGGTGAGACTAGATTGGGTTGGGATATCTGGTCGGCATGGACGGGTTGGACGGAAAGGTCTGTTTTTGTGCTATACATCCCTATGACTCAATGATTCTATTAAGGGTTAACAGTTAAGGGTGAATTGTACATGACAATGAGCAATTGAAGCGAAGTGAAAAAATACATGAAAATAGGCCTGGTGCGGGAAACATGCTTGTTTGGCTGGAAGGTAGCTGCATAACCTTGACTGGCTGTGGGAACGTTTTTTTCAGTGAACACAGAGCTGCCTTGAAATATTTTCAACTTATTTTCTGCACAACGGAATGTCTGGAAAAACACTGAGAGAATCACAAAATAGAGATTCTTAGACTCAATAGTATTGGGAAAGGTGATGGCTTAATAGTATTCTTACTGAACTATTTATCTAGACACCCAGATAATGCTTTGGGGAGCTGGGTTCAAATCCTGCCATGGCAGGTTGTAGAATTTGAATTCAATAAAAAAAATCTGGAACTAGGAGTTTAATTATGACCATGGATCCATTGTCGATTGTCAGAAAAACCCATGTGGTTCACTAATGTCCTTTAGGGAAGGAAGCTGCTATCCTTTAGCTGGTCTGGCCTACATGTGACTCCAGACCCACAGCAATGTGGTTGACTCTTAACTGCCCTCTGAGCAATTAGGGATGGGCAATAAATGTTGCCTCGCTAGTGACACCCTCTTCTTGTGAATTAATAAAGAAAGCAAAGTATTAATATCAGGGTCTTTGTCCTACTCATTGCACTTTTCACCACTGGGCTGGTGTTATGAGACTGGTGACATGGATTCTGAGATAGAGCTCTAAGTGCCATTGTCACCAAAGATCTCGACAACAGAAGGCAGTGTGGGATTCACTTATTCGTATATATGTACATTATGTAGCTTAACTTAACTTATTCACTCATTAGTTTATATATCTCTAATATATATTAAGTTAATAAATTTGCTTCATATTAAAGCGCATTTTTTTATTCATTGTGATTAGACCAAGCTTCCAAATAATAACAATAATAACATACATTGAGCCTTCATCATTGTTGTGGTTCTGTTCGCCGAGCTGGGAATTTGTGTTGCAGACGTTTCGTCCCCTGTCTAGGTGACATCCTCAGTGCTTGGGAGCCTCCTGTGAAGCGCTTCTGTGATTTTTCCTCTGACATTTGTAGTGGTTTGAATCTGCCGCTTCCGGTTGTCAGTTCCAGCTGTCCGCTGCAGTGGTTGGTATATAGGGTCCAGGTCAATGTGCTTATTGATTGAATCTGTGGATGAGTGCCATGCCTCTATGAATTCCCTGGCTGTTCTCTGTTTGGCTTGTCCTATAACAGTAGTGTTGTCCCAGTCGAACTCATGTTGCTTGTCCTTTGCGTGTGTGGATACTAAGGATAGCTGGTCATGTCATTTCGTGGCTAGTTGGTGTTCATGGATGTGGATCGTTAGCTGTTTTCCTGTTTGTCCTATGTAGTGTTTTGTGCAGTCCTTGCATGGGATTTTGTACACTACATTGATTTGCTCATGCTGGGTATCGGGTCCTTTGTCCTGGTGAGTTGTTGTCTGAGTGTGACTGTTGGTTTGTGTGCTGTTATGAGTCCTAGTGGTCGCAATAGTCTGGCTGTCAGTTTGGAAATGCTCTTGATGTATGGTAGTGTGGCTAGTCCTTTGGGTTGCGGCATGTCCTCGTTCCGTTGTCTTTGCCTGAGGCATCTGTTGATGAAATTGCGCGGGTATCCATTTTTGGCGAATAGGTGTTCTTCCTCTTTTTGCAGTTCTGGTGTACTGCAGTGTGTTGTGGCCCTTTTGAACAGTGTCTTGATGCAACTTCTTTTGTGTGTGTTGGGGTGGTTGCTTTCGTAGTTCAAGACTTGGTCTGTGTGTGTGGCTTTCCTGTATATCTTTGTGGTGAATTCTCCGTTAGGTGTTCTCATTACCATCACGTCTAGGAATGGGAATTGGTTGTCCTTTTCTTCCTCTCTAGTGAATCGGATTCTTGTGAGTGTGGCGTTGATGATCCGGTGTGTGTTCTCTATTTCTGTATTTTAATATACCGACCACTGCAGCGGACAGCTGGAACTGACAACCGGAAGCGGCAGATTCAAACCACTATAAATGCCGGAGGAAAGATCACAGAAGCGCTTCACAGGAGGCTCCCAAGCACTGAGGATGTCACCGAGACAGGGGATGAAATGTCTGCACCAGAATTTCCCAGCTCGGCGAACAGAACCACAACAACAAGCACCTGAGCTACAAATCTTCGCACAAACTTTGAGAGCCTTCATCATGGTGTGAACTCTGCTTCAGCATCTTGGAATCGATACTATATAAATGTAAGTCGCTGGTGCCAACCCAACAAAATTCAAATATTACAAAATTAATGCACTGGAGAAATAGAATTATACAAAATGGAGAAGGTTAATTACATTGAAATAAAGTAGCCCTGGGTAATATTCTTTAGTTGACCTTTACTAAATTATCATATGAATGACTGAGAGTCATCAGTTTCTATGGGTTGAATCTTACACTTCTTTGGCAAAGTTCGAGTTGTGTTGAACTTTTGGGAGGGTTTCTCACGACAAGATCTATCTTATTCACCCTATCTTAGCAAACTCACTTCATTAATTACCCACCTCATCATATGGGTGTCTCCCAAGTTCAACTTGTGCCCTGTCTTACCATGCACCATTTCTGGAATAATAGTTTGCTCTGTGCAATGACTGACATCCATTGTGTCCTTCCCATCATTAAAACATGCAGTAAATCAGGCTGAGCATTAGCTTTTCAAAGTTGCCCTGCTCATTGATGAACAGAATCTGAACATGGTGAAGGGGAAGATGGCACGATGTTTCTCTGACAGGAGGTTGGAGTGGTTAGGTGGTGTAACAAAGAGGTAACCTCTTCCAGGAAGACTAGCAGAGGAGGAGATGCCAGCAGACTGTGCCTGAGGTGGCTGCTTGGGTCAGTGCCATGTCCAGGGTGCATTTGAATGGTCAGCAATGCTGCAAGGACAAAGATATTCTCTTCTCTGCCAGGGTATGTGCCACATTCTTCTCTCTACCAACTCACACTCACTCTATCTCTGCTAGTGCTGCTAATCCCCACCAAGGCTCTTTCCCCTCAGCCTCCTACAGCACTAACTCTACACACCCTTAGTGCTGACTTCTCATTCCTTTGGAATGCCACACCAACTCGTCTCCACATGCACCAGGACTATATGGACTTCAGCAAGGTGTCTGACAAAGACTCCCCATGGGAGACTGGTTGGTAAGGTTAGATCTTATAGAATACAGGGAGAACTAGCCATTTGTATACAGAACTTGCTCCAAGGTAGAAGACAGAGGTTGGTGGTGGAGGGTTGTTTTTCAGACTGGAGGCCTGTGACCAGTGGAATGCCACAAGGATTGGTGCTGGGTCCACTACTTTTTGTCATTTACATAAATGATTTGGATATGAACGTAGGAGGTATAGTTAGTAAGTTTGCAGGTCACACCAAAATTGGAGGATTTAGTCAACAGTGAACGTTACCTCAGATTACAACAGGATCTTGATCAGATGGGCCAATGGGCTGAGAAATGGCAGATGGAGTTTAATTGAGATAAATGCAAAGTTTTGCATTTTTGGGAAAGCAAATCTTAGCAGGACTTATACACTTAATGGTAAGATCCTAGAGAGTGTTGCTGAACAAGAAGACCTTGGAGTGCAGGTTCATAGCTCCTTGAAAGTAGAGTCGCAGGTAGATAGGATAGTGAAGAAGGTGTTTGGTAGGCTTTCCTTTATTGGTATAATAGTTGGGAGGTCATGTTACGGCTGTACAGCACATTGATTAGGCCACTTTTGGAATATTGTGTGCAATTCTGGTCTCAGGATGTTGTGAAACTTGAAAAGGTTCAGAAAAGATTTATGATGATATTGCCAGGGTTGGACGATTTGAGCTACGGGGAGAGGCTGAATAGGCTGGGGCTGTTTTCCCTGGAGCATCGAAGGCTGAGGGGTGACCTCATAGATGTTTATAAAATCATGACGGACATGAAAAGGATAAACAGACCAAGTCTTTTCCCTGGGGTGGGGGAGTCCAGGACTTGAGGGCATAGGTTTTGGGTGAAAGCACTGCTCTATATAACCATCTCCAAAAAACGATTTCATGGAACTGCCCAAAATAAAATTTAAAAAAAAGGTCTCTTCCTCGGCTTTTGGGTGTTTCCCCTGAAACTTTTAAAAACCCCTAACTCTATAAATTTCTACCAGCCTTTGAAGCATAATGGTTACCTTGCCAACTTGTAAAACATCCTAAGATAAACAAGAATACATCGGTACTGCCAAAGTTGCACATGACCCACAGATTTTTGTTCATTTGAAGATCCAAAAAGGAACAGCTTGGGACCAAGACATTTTTAACAGGTTGCATCTTGCGGCACCTTGTGAGTTGTGTCTGTTTATTATCCTGATGTTTAATTTTCATTTTTTAAGGGTTTCTGTGTCCTGCAGCCATGTAGTTTTCAAAATGCTTGAAACCTGGCATTAAAGTAACTAAACCTTGTAATTTGACACAAACATGTTAGCCCCCTATACCAGACGTGAATCCTCAAAGACTAAGTCAAAATACTAAATGTGAAACCCTATCTTAAAGACTCATTATAATGTCAGAGTAATAATGTGTGAAGGACAGTTTGATAAAATGATGGTTGTGAGAGAAAGGCTCGGAAAAAGAGATGAGAATAAAAGTGGTAGAGAGGGAAAGGCCTTTGAGGTTATTGCACAGCATTTGCAGAAAATACTTAACCTAACCAGGCCCTAGAGAAAAATTATGTCTCCTCTGACATATTACAGCCTCTGGGATCTTGCTGTGCATAATGGTTGGAACAATAACTGTTTTAACACTTTATTATTTTCAACCTACCTAATGGGTCTGAAATTGAAACTCTGAAATGTTTTACTGATTTGTTCACATTTGCATCTTGCTGAGGGATTTCATGAGGTTTCAAAAGAGAGTTGGACATATATTTGAAAGTGATGAATTTAGAGGGCTATGGAGAATAGGACTAACTCTTTCAGGAACTGGTACAGAAATAATAGGTCAAATGACCTGTTCTGTACTGTAAATTCTGTATGGTTTTATGATTTTACAGAAATACTTACAAGCTAATTATTAAATTCAGTCACACAAAACTTATGTCACTAACCCAAACTTAATATAAATGACATTAATAATGAATATAAATCAAAGTTTAAGTCATTAAATTCAACAAGAGAAAACTATAGATTTGTGATGTCACTGGGCTAGTAATTCAAAGTCCCAGGAGATATGGGTTTGAATCCCAATATGGCAATATAGAAATTTGAATTAAATAACAATCTGGAATTGAAATCTAGTCTAATGATGACCATGCAACTGACAATCAATTGTCGTCAACAGCTATCTGGATCACTAATGCCCTTTAGGGAAGGACATCGACCATCCTTTTCATGGTCAAGCTTACTTGTGATTCCAAACTCTTAATTGAAATAGCTTACCAAGCCACTCAACAGTCCTACATCCCATGAATGAATGTTTAAAAAATGCTCAGTAGCGAATATTAAGATGGAGAGATGACCCCTTACTTATACCCCTAGAAGTCACTGTACCTCTTTTAAACACTGAAAAAAAAACATCCCCACCCTGACACGAACGCACGCAAATGCACACACATAGGCAAGGCATCAATCTCTAACCATATTCTTGGTTCTATTTGACAGCTGTTCAGGTGATTTCTTGGCACATTAGAAAATGTGGGGTGTTGTCTTCATTGTTAGTAGACTCAATTGCTACAGCTGTGCACTCAGAACAAACATAGAACATAGAACATTACAGCGCAGTACAGGCCCTTCGGCCCTCGATGTTCTGCCGACCTGTCATACCAATCTGAAGCCCATCTAACCTACACTGTTCCATGTTTGTCCATATGCTTGTCCAATGAAGTGTTGACCTTGCTAGCTCCAACAATTCTGAGTGTTCTGTCTCTCCTAATACTGTTTGGTGAAGGTTGAACCTTCAACTATTTACGTTTTGACTTCTCTTCTGATAAGTTCAGCTTCACCAAACACACATTTGGCTGCTATTTGCCTCAAGCAGGTGCTAAACTGTTCAGTTGTTTCACTTGTTTTATGCTTTGTGCATCTGAAGACAATTGTCTCATGTATTGTATTCTTACTGACTCTAGAATAGAACGATAGCGCCTTTGTAGCTGAACTGTAGGCATTTTGGAGTTAAATATTCCAAGAATATCTTTTGCTTCAACACAGCTGCAATGGAAAAGTGAAATATTTTGTCTTTTATCATCTGTGATAGGAAAAACTTGTTTTCAAAAGCCAAAGCTACATTTGCTAATGTGGGAATGCAACTGATGGTTCGAGATATACTCCAAAAGGCTATATATGGTAGATTGGGCATAGACAATATTATTTTTCTCAGCAGTAGCGAATGAATTTGTTTGGAAAGCTTTCCTGCTTCACTCTTCTAAGTCTGTGTAGCTTTAAAAAAGCTTAATTTTCTAATCCTGAAGCTTTAAATGTTTCTGGCAACATTTTTCTCAGCAGGCGTGAGGCAAGACCTTTCCAAAAGATACAGGCCTTCATATTTTGGATTATTCTTATCACTAATGTGAAATTCTCAGGAATAGAAATAGCCTGTGATAGAGAAGAATTAAAAGCACACAAACAACATGGTTCCTGTATTCAAAGTTTCTTACTTTCTACTTCTGCTTGCAGAGTCCCTCTGCTGGTATAATTCAGCATGATACCTTCAATTGAACAGTATTTACAACATTGCAAAGCATTCCTGATGAAGGGCTTTTGTCTGAAACATCGATTTTCCTGCTCCTCGGATGTTGCCTGACCTGCTGTGCATTTCCAGCACCACTCTAATCTTGATTGAAGGCCACGGCCTAACCCTCAGAAGTGAGGATGAAGGAAAAGTCCAATGATGCGATGAAGGAAAAGTCCAATGATGCTATGAAGGTTTTTTTTAAGTTTCCTTTGATACTTTGTTCTTGAATTTTTTGGAACAGTGGCGATGACAACTTGTCAGCGTTCATCACCATTATCTCTCTGAATCTGATCAGAATTTATGGATGTTCAGAACATGGGCAAATCAACATGGAACCCTGAGGTTGCAGTTTGTCACACCTGGGGCCAAATTGTACAGGTGGCAATGGTGACTTGCCAGCTCCCCCTGCCCCACCAATTTCCAGCTATTAAGCGATGGATGCCCTGCACAAGCAAAGAATGGGATGCCAGCCCTTTGATGCAAAATTCCAGAACTCAAGTCAGAATAGGCTGGGGCTATTTCACCTGGAGCATCGGAGGCTGAGGGGTGACCTTATAGGGGTTTATAAAATCATGAGGAGCATGGATAGGGTAAATAGGCAAGATCTTTACCCTGGGAATGGAAGAGTCCAAAACTAAATGACATAGGTTTAACATTAGAGGGGAAAGGTTTAAGTGGGACCCAAGAGGCAACTTGTTTCATGCAGAGTGCGGTACGTGTATGAAATGAGCTGCCAGAGGAAGTAGTGGATTCTAGATTAGAGTGGTGCTGGAAAAGCACAGCAGTTCAGGCAACATCCGAGGAACTGGAAAATCGATGTTTCGGGCAAAAGCATAGCTGTAGGATGTTCCTCGGATGTTGCCTGAACTGCTGTGCTTTTCCAGCACCACTCTAATCTAGAATCTGGTTTCCAGCATCTGCAGTCCTTGTTTTTGCCATGATGAAGTAGTGGAGGCTGGTAAGATCAACATTTAAAAGGCATCTGGCTGGTTAGATGAATAGTAAGGGTTTAGAACGATACAGGCCAAACTCTGGCAAATGGGACTAGATTTATACAGTACATGATTTGGAAGTGCCGGTGCTGGACTGGGGTGTACAAAGTTAAAAATCACACAACACCAGGTCATAGTCCAACAGGTTCAATTGGGAGCTTTCAGAGCACTACTCCTTCATCAGGTGGTTATACTCCTGAGGTCCTGGGGGTGGATGAGCGCCACTTAAAGGTCTCAAGAGACCAAATGAGCGTCAACTTGTCGAACCACAGGCTGCGAGTGAGGGAAGGGCAGAAAGGCTATGGGCAGGGCACCTGTCATAATTTATATGTGTGGGTGAGTGGCGAAGAACATTTTTTTCAAAAACACCGGCCAAAGTGCGGTAAACATTCAGCCTGTAGCCCCTAACCGCAGGTTTTACCACACGCCCACCTTCCCCGCCCCCCTCCACTGTCCGGGAGGACACACCGAGCCACATCCAGGCCCCGGGCTCAAACAACAAGCGGGGGCAAGGGTCGGAACTTACGTCATCAGGCTGCGCCACCGGCTGGTGACGCGTTGTGTGCGCGCGCGCGGCGGCAACGGGCGGACATGGCGACGGTTGACAGCAGAGGTGAGAGTGTCTCCATTCGGCGGGGGTGGGTGCCCCCGGGGGGAGGGGGCATGGAACGGAGATGGGAGGTGAGGGTCTTTCCCTGGGGGAGTGAATGGGGGTGTCTCCATTCAGGGGAGGGGGAGGCGAGGTTGTCTCCATTTGGGGGAGGGGTGTGGTAGACTGAGGTGAGGATGTCTCTATTGGGGGAGGGGAGTAGGAAAGGCGGAGGTGAGGGTGCCTCCTTTTGGAGGGGTGGGGAAGGTCAAGGTGAGGATGTCTCCATTTGTGGGGGGTTGGGAAGGCGAGGGTGACTCCATTCAGGGGAGGGGGGAGGAGAGGGTGTCTCCATTAGGGAGTGGGTGGGAGAGGTGAGGGTGGTCTCCATTTGGGGGGGTGGGGGAAGACTGAGATGAGGGTGTCTCCATTCTGGGGGGTAGGTGGAGGTAGGGCATCTCGATTCGGGAAGGGGTGGTAGATGGAAGCAGAGGTGAGAGTTATAGAAATGTACAACATGGTCCAACTCATCCATGCCAGCCAGATATTCTACATTAATCTCCACAAGGATCGGTGCTGGGTCCTCTACTTTTTGTCATTTACATAATTGATTTGGATGCGAGCATAAGAGGTACAGTTAGTAAGTTTGCAGATGACACCAAAATTGGAGGTGTAGTGGACACCTCCAATTGGAAAATTGGAGTGTTGTTATCTGTTACCTCAGATAACAACAGGATCTTGACCAGATGGTAAAAACAATGATTGCAGATGCCGCAAACCAGATTCTGGATTGGTGGTGCTGGAAGAGCACAGCAGATCAGGCAGCATCCAAGGAGCTTCGAAATCAACTTTTCAGGCAGAAGGGCTTGTGCCCGAAATGTCGATTTCGAAGCTCCTTGGATGCTGCTTGAACTGCTGTGCTCTTCCAGCACCACTAATCCAGAATCTTGACCAGATGGGCCAATGGGCTGAGAAGTGGCAGATGGAGTTTAATTCAGATAAATGAGAGGTGCTGCATTTTGGGAAAGCAAATCTTAGCAGGACTTATACACTTAATGGTAAGGACCTAGGGAGTGTTGCTGAACAAAGAGACCTTGGAGTGCAGGTTCATAACTCCTTGAACGTGGAGTCGCAGGTAGATAGGATAGCAAAGAAGGCATTTGGAATGCTTTCCTTTATTGGTCAGAGTATTGAGTACAGGAGTTGAGAGGTCACATTGCGGCTGTACAGGACATTGGTTAGGCCACTGTTGGAGTATTACGTGCAATTCTGGTCTCCTTCCGATCGGAAAGATGTTGTGAAAGGATTCAGAAAAGATTTACAAGGATGCTGCCAACATTGGAGGATTTGAGCTCTCGGGAGAGGCTGAGCAGGCTGTTTTCCCTGGAGTGTCAGAGGCTGAGGATGACCTTGATACAGGTTTACAAAATTATGAGGGTCATGGGTAGGATAAATAGACAAAGTCTTTTCCCTGGGTTTGGGGAGTCCAGAACTAGAGGGCATAGGTTTAGGGTGAGAGGGCAAAGATATAAAAGAGACCTAAGGGGCAACTTTTTCACACACAGGGTGTTACCCATATGGAATGAGCTGCCAGAGGAAGTGGTGGAGGCTGGTACAATTGCAACATTTAAGAGGCATTTGGATGGGTATATGAATAGGAAGGGTTTGGAGGGATATGGGCTGGATGCTGGCAGGTGGGACGAGATTGGTTTGGGATATCTGGTCGACATGGATCGAAGGGTTTGTTTCAATGCTGTACATCTCTATCACTATGACTATAATCTCGTCCCATTTGCCAGCACTTGGCCCATATCCTTTTAAACCCTTCCTAGTCATATACCCATCCAAATGCCTTTTAAATGCTGTAATTGTACCAGCCTCATCCTCTGGCAGCTCTTTCCATATATGCACCACCGTCTGCGTGGAAAATATTGTCCCTTAGATCCCTTTTAAATCTTGCTCCTCTCACTCCACACCTATGCCCTATAGTTCTGGACTCCCCCACTCCAGGTCACTCTGAGGTAATCTTCTTCGCTGTCCACTACACCTCCAATTTTGGTGTCATCTGTAAACCTTCTAACTATACCTCCTATGCTCACATCTAAATTATTTATATAAATGACTAAAAGCAGTGGACCCATCAATGGATCCTTGAGTCACACACCAGTCACAGTGTCTCTGACCTGGAGTTGGGGAAAGCAGAAGTGAGTGTGTCTCTGAGTGTCTCCCTCCTGGAGGCTGGGTGCCCTGACTGTGCTGCGGAGGAGTGAACAAAGCATATGTCCAGTGCCAAAAATCCAGGCTATTGTCATGGTTTTTTTTTGTCTTGCTTGCCTCTGCATGTTTATTATTTTGAGCATTGTGTCTTAACAAGAAGCCTGCCCCTGTTCGTGTCTTTATTAGCTTATCATATACCAAGTTTCATTTTTTGTTCATTTTATCCGCACATCTTGCCTTTGTACCATTTATTATAATTAGTAGAATCTACAAGACTCTTTATCTCTTGATGTTTTATTCTAAGGATCTCCCAGCCTCCCAATCCTGTACTTACGCCTCTCCCTAACTTATCTCCTAGCTTTTCTATTTAACTGTCTCAGCTCATCTTGTCCAGAAGCCCCAACTCCTGGTATTGTTGTTCCTGGTAATCTGATTACCACCCAATTTTCCTTCTCACCACCAATGTTATTCAAGATTTTCTCTTCTCTGGTACTGCCCCATCCCCTTTAAATTTGCCATTGTCACACTTCTCATTTAAAAATCAGCTTGTGACTCCTGGATCCTTACAAACTTTCATTCTGTCCCTAACTTCTCATTCCTTTCCAATTATGTGGACGTGCTGGTATTGGAATGGGCTGAGCAAAGTTAAAAATCAAAGTTAAAATTGAGCAAAGTTATAGTCCAGCAGGTTTATTTGAGAATACAAGCTTTTGGAGTGCTGCTGCTGCTTTGTCAGGTACATAGAACACAGAATTTATAAGTAAAAGATCAACGTGTCATACAACTGATGCAATCTATTAGATAAACTTAGGTGGCTGTTAAGTCTTTAATCACCTTCTTTTAATCCTTTGATAAACCCTTAAGTTATCTCAGGACTGTGACTTAAAAGACACCTGAACCAGAAGGGCACCAATATCCTGGGAGGTAGGTTTGCTAGCACGCTTCGGGGGGGTTTAAACTAATTTGGCTGGGGGAATGGGATCTGGACTTGTAGTCCAGCAAGTAGGCTAGCTGTTTGTCAGGATGTCCAAGAATGTAGGGAGGCTGTGGAGAAGGCAGCACTGACAGGGAATACTTGCGGACACAGAGATGGGCTCAAGTGTGTATACTTCAATGCAAGGAGTATCAAAAATAAGGTGGTTGAACTTAAGGCGTGGATCGGTACTTGGGACTACGATGTTGTGGCCATCACGGAAACGTGGATAGAAGAGGGACAGAAATGGTTGTTGGAGGTTCCTGGTTACAGATGTTTCAGTAAGATTAGGGAGGGTGATAAAAAAGGACGGGGGGTGGCGTTGCTAATTAGAAATGGTATAACAGCTGCAGAAAGGCATTTCGAGGGGGATCTGCCTTTGGAGGTAGTATGGGCTGAAGTCAGAAATAGGAAAGGAGCAGTCACCTTGTTGGGTGTTTACTAAAGGCCCCCCAATAGCAGCAGAGATGTGGAGAAACAGATTGGGAAACAGATTTTGGAAAGGTGCAGAAGACACAGGGGAGTAGTCATGGGCGATTTCAACTTCCCAAATATTGATTGGAAGCTCGTTAGACCAAGTAGATTGGATGGGGCGGTGTTTGTGCAGTATGTCCAGGAAGCTTTTCTAACTCAGTATGTAGACTGTCCGACCAGAGGGGAGGCCATATTGGATTTGGTACTTGGTAACGAACCGGGACAAGTGTTGGGCTTGTTAGTGGGTGAACATTTTGGTGATGGTGACCACAATTCTGTGATTTTCACCTTGCATATGGAGAGAGATAGGTGCGTGCAACAGGGTAGGTTTTACAATTGGGGGAAGGGTAAATATGATGCTGTAAGACAGGATCTGAGGAGCATAGGTTGGGAGCATAGGCTGTCAGGGAAGGATGTCGTGGAAATGTGGAACTTTTTCAAGGAACAGATATGACGTGTCCTTGATATGTATGTACCTGTCAGGCAGGAAAGAAATGGTCGTGTGAGGGAACCTTGGTTGACGAGTGGGGTTGAATACCTTGTAAAGAGGAAGAAGGAGGCTTACATAAGGCTGAGGAAACAAGGTTCAGATAGAGCGTTGGAGGGATACAGGATAGCCAGAAGGGAGCTGAAGAAAGGGATTAGGAGAGCTAAGAGAGGGCATGAAAAATCTTTGGCGGATAGGATCAAGGATAACCCCAAGGCAGTTTATGCGTATGTGAAAAACATGAGAATGACGAGAACGAGGGTAGGTCCAATCAAGGACAGTAGTGGGAGACTGTGTATTGAGTCGGAAGAGATAGGAGAGGTCTTGAATGAGTACTTTTCTTCAGTATTTGACAAACGAGAGGGACCGTATTGTTGAAGAGGAGAGTGTGAAACGGACTGGTAAGCTAGAAGAGATACTTGTTAGGAAGGAAGATGTGTTGGGCATTTTGAACAAGTTGAGGATAGACAAGTCCCCCGGCCCGATGGGATATATCCTAGGATTATGTAGGAAGCAAAAGAGGAAATTGCAGAGCCGTTGGCAATGATCTTTTCGTCTTCACTGTCAACGGGGGTGGTACCAGGGGACTGGAGAGTGGCGAATGTTGTGCCCCTGTTCAAAAAAGGGAATAGGATAACCCTGGGAATTACAGGCCAGTTAGTCTTACTTTGGTGGTAGGCAAAGTAATGGAAAGGGTCCTGAGGGATAGGATTTATGAGTATCTGGAAAGACACTGCTTGATTAGGGACAGCCAGCACGGATTTGTGAGGGGTAGGTCTTGCCTTACAAGTCTTATTGAATTCTTTGAGGAGGTGACCAAGCATGTGGATGAGGGTCGAGCAGTGGATGTAGTGTACATGGATTTTAGTAAGGCATTTGATAAGGTTCCCCATGGTAGGCTTATGCGGAAAGTCAGGAGGCATGGGATAGAGGGAAAATTAGCCAGTTGGATAGAAAACTGGCTAACTGGTCGAAGTCAGAGAGTGGTGGTAGATGGTAAATATTCAGCCTGGAGCCCAGTTACAAGTGGAGTTCCGCAGGGATCAGTTCTGGGTCCTCTGCTGTTTGTAATTTTTATTAATGACTTGGAAGAGGGAATTGAAGGGTGGGTCAGTAAATTTGCAGACGATACGAAGATTGGTGGAGTTGTGGATAGTGAGGAGGGCTGTTGTCGGCTGCAAAGGGACTTAGATATGATGCAGAGCTGGGCTGAGGAGTGGCAGATGGAGTTCAACCCTGTCAATTTTGAGGTTGTCCATTTTGGAAGGACAAATAAGAATGTGGAATACAGGGTTAACGGTAGGGTTCTTAGTAAGGTGGAGGAGCAGAGGGATCTTGGGGTCTATGTTCATAGATCTTTGAAAGTTGCCACTCAGGTGGATAGAACTTGTAAGAAGGCCTATGGTGTATTAGTGTTCATTAGCAGAGGGATTGAATTCAAGAGTCGTGAAGTGATGTTGCAGCTGTACAGGACCTTGGTTAGGCCACATTTGGAGTACTGTGTGCAGTTCTGGTCGCCTCACTTTAGGAAAGATATGGAAGCTTTGGAGAGGTGCAGAGAAGATTTACCAGGATGTTGCCTGGAATGGAGATTAGGTAATACGAGGATAGGTTGAGAGTGCTAGGCCTTTTCTCATTGGAACGGCGAAGGATGAGGGACGACTTGATAGAGGTTTAAAAGATGATCAGAGGAATAGATAGAGTAGACAGTCAGAAACTTTTTCCCCGGGTACTACAGAGTGTTACAAGGGGACATAAATTTAAGGTGAAGGGTGGAAAGTATAGGGGGGATGTCAGGGGTAGGTTCTTTACCCAGAGAGTGGTGGGGGCATGGAATGCGCTGCCTGTGGGAGTAGCAGAGTCAGAATCATTGGTGACCTTTAAGCGGCAATTGGATAGGTACATGGATGGGTGCTTAAGCTAGGACAAATATTCGGCACAACATCGTGGGCCGAAGGGCCTGTTCTGTGCTGTATTGTTCTGTTCTATGTTCTATTCTCCTTCCTCCTCTGTATGTAAGGATACTAGTAAGAATACCCCCTTGGCATCATGGTAGCCCACAAACCAACCAACACACTAAAACAGCAGCTAATGAACTTGAAAGACCCTATACACACAATAAACAAAACTAATATGGGTGGCACAGTGATTAGCACTGCTGCCTCACAGCGCCAGAGACCCGGGTTCAATTCCCACCTCAGGTGACTGACTGTGTGGAGTTTGCACATTCTCCCCGTGTCTGCGTGGGTTTTCTCCGGGTGCTCCGGTTTCCTCCCACGGTCCAAAAATGTGCAGGTTAGGTGAATTAGCCATGCTAAATTGTCCGTAGTGTTAGGTGAAGGGGTAAATATAGGGGAATGGGTCTGGGTGGGTTGCGCTTCGGCTGGTCGGTGTGGACTTGTTGGGCCAAAGGGCCTGTTTCCACACTGAAAGTAATCTAAAAAATACACAAAATACGGTGTAAGAACTGTAACAAACACTACATTGGACAAACGGGCAGAAAACTAGGATACATGAACATCAACTAGCCACAAAATGACATGACCCTCTCTCACTAGTATCCTTACATACAGATGAGGAAGGACACCACTTCGATTGGGACAACACATCCATCCTAGGACAAGCCAAACAGAGACACGCACGAGAATTCCTAGAAGCATGGCATTCCAACCAGAACTCTATCAACAAACACATTGAGTTAGACTTCATCTACCACACCCTGAGAAAAAGAACAGGGAATGACATCACCAACACAAAGAAACCCAAACGTATAAATAGAAAGCAGGACTTATCAGCAGTGCTTCGCCCGGAGGCTCACTGAAGGTGTTACCTAGTAGGGTGACGAAACATCTGGAAATGAACCTTCCAGTTCAGTGAGCAAACCTACGTTCAAACACAACTTGTCATGAACAATTCCATGTTGGTTTCCATTTATCTGTCCTATTTTTACAGATTCCAACATATGTATCGTTATTGTCTGTTAAAGTGTTCCCCATTTCAGAATTTGAGAGAAAGGCCTTCCTACATTTAGAAAGGAAGT
This sequence comes from Chiloscyllium punctatum, assembly GCF_047496795.1. Classification (NCBI taxonomy): domain Eukaryota; kingdom Metazoa; phylum Chordata; class Chondrichthyes; order Orectolobiformes; family Hemiscylliidae; genus Chiloscyllium; species Chiloscyllium punctatum. The sequence continues at coordinate 84,613,368 of NC_092742.1, read as the reverse complement.
GAAAGTGGACAGAGCATTTGGAGAATGAAACATTGATTTTTGACATTTATTGTGCCTGTTTGAATATATTGCAACATCTGACATGATTTTGCTGTAGTTTATTGGATGATAGAGTATAAGTATGTCTTCATGTGATCAGATTGGATTTTTATTTTTTTTGGAGGGAGTTTGGTTAAAGAAACTTGGCTAACTCAGTGTTGAACTGGTGGAGTTTCCTTACCAATGCAGAAATGAATAAGAAGAATATGCTGTTTTATCAAGCAATTTAAATAAATACATACTGAGCCTTGAACTTATGAAAAGGCTTAGACTGATTCTCAGTAGATAAGTATTAATGGAAGTTTTATAGTGTAATGGTAAGATGTTGGGTGGACAGAGACTTTTGGGAGGCAGATTATTGCTGAGGCTTTGTGAGACAACATTCAAAGAAAACCTTCTATTTATTGAGCTCATTTCATGATGCCAGAACAGTTCAAAGCCTTTTCAGTAAATGAAATATGTTTAATGTGTTGGTAACTGTTGTCCTGTCAGAAATTTAACAGTCAACATCTATTTGGCAATATCTCAACAGCAGCAATAGAACAGTGATCAGATCATTTGATTTCTTGATATGACAAACTGACTACTACTGGTCTGGTTCCCTGAAAGAAATTTCCTCTTTCAAATAGTGTCACTTGATTTTTATTTTAAAAAAACATTTATTTGAGAAGGCCCAAGAGGCCAGGCCTCAGTTTAACATCTCATCTGAAAGATTGCAGTTCAGTTTGTGCAACGCTCCGTTACTACTGCACTGGACGGTAAGCTTGTTCATGCTTATCATAACGTGTCTGAAAAGTAGGAGTCAAAACTAGAAACAATTGCACAGATGATAAGACAGAGATGGTGGGTGTCCAGTAGACCAGAGTCAAAGTTCAGTGAGTTTCAATAGAGAATATAAGGTTTGAAGCGTTTGCAGTGCTAGAGTGGATCTTTATAGATGTATTTGGGGAGAAAGGTGGAAATAATTGTGTTAAGACTCCAGATAGTTCAGTTGGTGAATACATTGCCTTTATTTCATGGAATCATGCAGAGGGCTTTTAGCCCATCAAGTCTCTGCTGACCCGTCTGCACAAATCCCATTTTCCAGTACTTGGCCCATGGCCTTGAACATTATGACATCTTGAGTGCTCATCCATGTGCTTTTTTAAATGGTCCTGCCTCTACTGCCCACCCAGGCAGTGCATGCCAGATTCCCACCACCCTCTGGGTGAAATAGATTCTCCTTAAATTCCCTCTAAACTTCCTGCCCTTCCCTTTAAATGATACCCCTTCACTACCTTTCAAATAAGGGGAACAGATGCTTCGTGTTCACCCCATCCTTGCCCCTTATAATCTTAAGCACCTCAGTTGGGTTCCCTTCAGCATTCTCTGCTCTAAGGAAAATAACCTGAACCTATCCAGCCTCTCTTCATAGCTAAAATACTGTAACACAAAGAATATCTTGGCAAATCTCCTCTGCACCCCTCCGTGCATTTGTATCCTTCCTGTGGTGTGGTGATAAGAACTATACGCGGTACTCCAGCTGTGGCTTAATCAAAGTTCCAACATAACCTTCTGGACTGATAACAGCAAGTGTATCCTTATGCTTTCTTAACTGCCACACTAGCCTGCCCTGTCACCTTCAGAGATCTGTGGGCAAGCGCCTCGAGATCCCTGTGTTCCTCTGAGCACCCTGGTCCATTCATTAAGTATTCCCTTGTCTTGCTACTTCCTACAAAGTGTATCACTTCACAATGTTCATGGTTAAATTCCACCTGTCACTGATCTGCTCATCTGATGAATCCGCCTACATCGTGCTGGATACGGGTTACAGGGAGAATGGGGTTGAGAAGCTTATCAGCCACGATTGAATGGCAGAGCCGACTCAATGGGCTGAATGGCCTAACTTCTGCTCCTATGTCTTTTGGTGTAACCTAAGATGTTCTTTCTCAATGTCTACCACCCAGCCAATCTTCACATCATCCACAAATTTACTTATCATCTCTCCCACATTCTTATATATATTGTTTATGTATTATCACAAACAGCTTGGACTCAACACTGATCCTTGTAATGTGCCATTGGACCCGAGTCTCCAGTCAGCCAAACAGTCTTCTCTTACCACCCTTCTGAGCCAGAATCACTGGACTTAACGTTAGTTCTGTTTTCTGTCCACAGATGCTGTCAGAACTGCTGAGTTTCCAGCAATTTCTGCTTTTATTTGTTTCAGATCTCCAGTATCAGCAGTTCATTATTTTATTTTACTTCTGTAATCACTTTTTATCTCCAACCACTAAGCCAATTTACCCTGGATTCCAATTTTATCTTCTTTATCAGTCTCCTACATGAGTCTTTGTCAAAAGCTTTGCTGAAATCCATATAAATTATAACAATTGGACTGCCCTCTTCTCCACACCTGATCAACCCTTGAAAGGTTTGAGTTTGTTTAAATGACTTGTCTCTGACAAAGCCATACTGATTATCTCTGATCAAACCTTGCCTGTTCAAGAGAAAATTAATTTTCTCCTTCAGAATTTTCTCCAACAGTCTAACATTGGATTGTGTAGATTATGATATCTCTGTTTGAATTTCCTTCTGTGCATTAAATAATCTCAATCTTGAAGGTGGTATGACTTGGGTTTGAGAGAGGGAAATTCAGGCAGGGTTCCCACTATATTGGCTCTTGTTTAAATGTGTGCAAATCAGATGAAGAGAGGATTAGAACTTGAAGTTGAACAGCCTGACTGATTGGCACTGTCCAGGTAGACACTTACAGAATGGACACTTGGGTAAGCCACTGGAGGATAATTGATGCTGTGTGAATGATCACCTAGTAAGACATTCAGAAGATGGCAGATGGGAAAAATTCACTGGCTTTTTTTATGATACCTAGCTATCTCTGCAAGTGCATTTAGTTAAAGCTGTGTGACAATATTTGTGTCTTGTCCACTTTGCATTCTGAAAGAATTATTCAATTAACATTTTAAAAAAATTTCTCTTGTATTCATTTCATCCTATTTCTTAAGATAACCTCCTGGGGATCTCGTGGGTGGACAGTGCTTGGATTCCAATCTTAAATCCAGGAAATGTGCTTGACTACTTCTCTGAAAGAAGCAACCCCTTTTATGACCGCACTTGCAATAATGAGGTGGTCAAAATGCAACGTCTCAGCTTGGAACATTTACAGTAGGTATTGCTTGATAATCAGTACAGCCTAAAATGCAGTCATTTTCCCGGAACGGCGGTATAATATCCAAGTCCATTTTCTATTCAGTGATGATTTTTGAAGTTAATTCATTCATACTCTGTTGTGGATTGACTAGACATTCAACGTGATGATATATGATGGCGATAAGACAATATGGTTAGTAGTTCTAGACCAAGTAGAAGTCAGGGCTTTTGATTGTGAAATTATTACCCCTTCAGTAAGGCCAGGTTGATTTTGATTTAATAGCCTTAGGTGTAAAGTCCTCATTTTAAGAATTTATCCAAAAGTTTCGATATTAAGAACTGCAATTTTCTATATTAAGATCTGTATTACTCTTAATTTTCTGTACTTTTTACATTCAGATCCCTCAATTCATGTTTTTCTTTTGATCTCTGTCGTAGTTTTTCACTTTGCTTCTCTTAGTAAAATCATGCTTAAAGGATGATTGGGGCCACATAGGGACCTAAAAAGGAATTTACACACAGTGGCTGAGGTTTTAAGGTTTTGCATCTATTTTTACCAAAGAGCAGGATGCTGCCTAGGTTGTAATAAAGGAGGAGGTAGGCTGACTGAACTAAAAATGGATAAAGAGGGATTATTGAAAAGATAGAATGTACCTTTTCAAAAACAAATGCCAAGGACGAGCTGATGGGCGCATCTGTGAATGTTGAGGGAGGTAAGGATAGAAATTGCAGAAGCATTTTAATCCTTCTTTAAATATGAGGGATGGTTCCAGAGATCTGTGGAGTTTACAAATATTAAACACTCATACAATAAAACTGTATAAGGATAAATCTGATTCGATAAGTTTAATCTCAGTGGTGGGAAAGCTTTTAGAAACAATCTGGGACAGAGTTAACAGTCACATGGATAAGGCGAATTAAGTATGGAAATCCAGCACAGATTTGTTTTTAAAAAAAGTAAATTGTGTTTACCCCTCTTAGCCAGCAAAAAAAAACTCAAACAAGTTAATGAGGGTGATGCAGTTGATGTGGTGAACAAAGATTTATAAAAGAGGTTTTTGGTAAACTGCCACATAAGATTGTCAACAAAAACCCATGGAATAAAAGTAACAGTGGCACCATGGATGTGGGGTAGGCTGAGTGACTGAAAATAATGGTAAATACATGTATTTTGCGATAGTGGAATGTCTACAATGTTGGGGAAATTTGCAACTGTACTGTTTAGAGAAGATTGAAGAATTTTGTTAGTGATACCTCTAATCTTGAGCAGTCCAGACAGAATAGATATCAAGAGCCAGAGGACTTTTCTGGTATTTTTGCCAAACACCTTAAATCAGTGATAACATGAGTACCATACTTCTTACTCAGCAGTTAGGACCTGCAGTACATTGCCTGAAAGTGTGATGGGGGCAGATTCAATGATGGCCTTCAAAAGTGACATCCACACTTAAATCAAAGGGAAGACATTTACAGGGCTGTGAGGAAAAGGCAAGAGAGTGAGGCAAGTTGAACGTCTCTTACAACTCTCTGACATGGTCATTACACGTCATATAGTGTCCTCTGCAGTCACCATTCTGATTCTTTTATTGATGATGTAGTTACTGCATTCAGGGATTGTCTGTGAAGCTGTGTACTAATTCCAACATTGGTTCTGCTTTAGAATTGATATTGATGGTAAAAGTTTCACTAATCATTTACTCTTGTTGTGATGCAGCAACATGACTGGCTTGGAATACATTCTACTACATGCTCAGGAGCCCATACTATATATAATTCGGAAGCAGCATAGATACTCTCCAACGCAAGGTAAGACTTAGCTGTATCAGAGAAGGCAGTTGTGACTTCAGTTTGGTTTAAGACCAGCGTTGCAGTGCTTCACGGATCACTGCTGAGAACATTGTTACATTTATGAAGTTTTGATAAGGATTCATTCCAAACTTCTTTGTCCATTTGACTATTCCAAAATAGTTTGTTTTTATTCAAGCTATACTGGGCTACTTTGGGAATGTTCGGCTCAGTTAACAGAAAGTACAAAACATTGCAGCAGAGGTGTATTCAGGTTTTGATGTCAGATGATAAAAATTAAGATGTGAAGTTCAAAGCTGTAGAGTTGACTGATATTTGAATTTCATATAAAAGAACTCATACAGATGAAGGAACAAATAGTGGTTGCAGCATTTTCCACCACTCATCCTCCAAGTAATTTGTTCTGTGTGGCTGCTCTGCATTGTGTTTTGTATAGTTTTGCTAATTATTTAGGTTAGATTAGATTCCCTACAACATGGAAACAGGCCCTTCGGCCCAATAAGTCCACACCAACCCACTGAAGAGTAACCTCCCCAGACCCATTCCCCTACCCTATATTTAACCCTGACTAATGCACATAACACTATGGGCAGTTTAGCGTGGCCATTTCACTTGACCTGCACATCTTTAAATTGTTGGAGGAAACCAGAGCAAACGCACGCGGACATGGGGAGAATGTGCAAACTCGACACAGACAGTCATCCGAGACAGGAGTTGAACTCAAGTCCCTGGCACTGTGAGGCTGCAGTGCTAACCACTGAGCCACCGTGCTGCCATAAAACAGAGGTTGAACCCAGGATCTCCTGTTTATTGGACAGGCGCTTTAATCAATAAAGCCACGGTGCCACACAAATCTTTGTATTTAATATTTGTAACTTGCGATGTAAACCCTGATTTTTGCCTGTTCCTAACTGTCAATGTCCAGGAATAAATGCTTTCCAAATCTCATCAAAATCAGATCAATGTCGAAAAACAAACTGATGAAAGATCTTAGTATCTTCTAAGTCACCATTCACCAACTGAATGATTCAACTGCTAATTATGAAGAAGTTGGATTTTTAAAATGTCTCACTGTAAGGTACCAATTGTTAGTACTAATCACCTATGATATGGGGTATGTTTTAATTAACTAAATCAGTTGTATATGCAGTGTGGCTCGCACAGTTTGCATGCCTCCCTGTCTAAAGTCTTCAAATTCTTTGTATTTTCCACATCCTAAATATTAACAAGTATACATAGAAACCTTCCAGACTTATAAAACTAATGCCATGTGTATGCATTCTGACAAATAGAAGATTGCAGCTACACTAGGGTGTTCTGACGCACTGTGCAGCAATATTGTCACTGCTGGTAATACAGGGGAAAGTGACAGTCAGTTTGCATTGTAATTTTAAAAATCAGATCTATTTTAGCAGCATGGCTATGGGGTAAGTGCTGGTTAAGGTTTCAATATAAGGTCTTTTACAAGGACAAAATAAGTAATTGTTTCCAAAATATGACCACTCTGATAATGTAGCATTCCATAAGTACTATGTTGAAGTCACAGTGCAAAGCAAACTGAGCTGGAAGATTTGTTTTTGGACGTTTCATCACCATACTAGGTAACATCTTCAGTGAGCCTCCGAATGAAGCACTGGTGGTGTAGCCTGTTTACTATTTATATGTTTGAGTTTCCTAGGGTTAGTGATGTCATTTCCTGTGGTGATGACATTTCCTATGGTGATGTTATTTCCTATTCTTTTTGGGATGCCACCACAGGAAATGACATCACCAAACCTAGGAAACTCAAACATATAAATAGAAAGTGGGCTACACCACCAGTGCTTCACTCGGATGGTCACTGAAGATGTTGCCTAGTATAGTGATGAAACATCTGAAAATGAACCTTCCAGCTCAGTGAGCAAACCTACATCCAAAACCTTAACATGAGCTACAAATCTTCTCAAAAATCACTAGTGCAATGCAAATCTGAAGCCTCTGGAATAGTATTTGAATCCATAACCTGCATTAAGAGAATCATCATTTGATGCAGCATGGAAGGAGGCCTTTTGGTCCATTGTGCCTGTACCCTAAACATTCTTCTGTCAGAAGGCGGAGGGTTTAGGTCCCCTGTAAGAACAATCCAGTTTGTCACTCAGTCACACAAGTGAGATAGCTGCTTAGTGACTGTGCAATTCTTAGGCTTCAGAATAAATTCTTAGCCCATCTACCTGCTGTGGTGGTGTTTGTGTGGATATTGAGATGGCATAGCACTATTTTGCAACATTAGCAAAGTTGCTTCTTCATTTTGTTGCTGATTTGGGGACTTTGTTTTATGCAGAGTGCGTTCCATGTTATCTCCAATAAATCACTGTACCTTGATTGTAAGCGAGGTGCCTTGAAATTTTGTGGGAGACGTGTTAATGTATCATAAAAATACAAATCTGTTTTGATATTTAGATACAGTTAATGAATAGCTTGGAAAAAGATTGATTTATAAAATATATCTAAAGTTGGGATCCAACTGGTGCTGCCAAAATTCCAGTAATTGTTCCATATTGAACCATTTTACCGATGGCTATTCCAAGTGCCTGACTTAATTTATGCTGCTCCACCTTCTCAGTAGTGATTTGCTAGGTTTATTTCATGCCGTGGATGTCATCTTGTCTTAAGGCAATCGTTTGAGCAGCATCAATTATCCTCAGTGCCTTACCCAAGTGTCTATTCTGTCTGGACAGTGCTAATCAGTCAGACTGTTCAACTACAAAGGCATCTCAACAAGTTATAATCCACTCTTCATCTGATTTGCACACATTGTAAAGAAGAGCCATAGAGCAGAACCCTTCTCAACCCTAAATTGTATTAAGACTGCCTATCACCTTTGAAGTTGAGATTATTTAATGTACGGAAAAAAACTAAAATAGAGAAATTGTGATCTACACAGCCCAATGTCAAACAATTGGAGAAAATTCTACAAGGTCAAATTAATGAGGGTTAACCACTTGCCAAATCATATTCAGACATAATTTATTTTAAGGATAAAGAATAATTAATCTCTAATTTCAGATTAATTTTTGGTGCTAATTGTATTCCCTCTTCTAGTTACTCCTTTGGCTGACTATTATATCATTGCTGGAGTGGTGTATCAAGCGCCTGATTTGGGATCAGTAATAAACTCTAGAATGGTGGGTGACTTCACTTCATGCGGTTTTTCATTGCTTTTCAGTGGTGTGTCTCAATCAAAAATGATTTATTTTGAATAAGTGAACATTGATGAGGTTGCTGAGAACATTTAAACTGGGGAGCCAGTTTAATTTATTGTACATGTAGTACAAATTGGCTTTTTTTTTGTAGCCTGCCTTGTCTGCAAGAAAGAAAAGAACAAAATGCCTTTTTCTTCTGTCCCTCCAGTGTAGTTGCATTATGCACAACAGTGAAAATTGAGAGATATTGTGTAACATGTTACATTTTGTGTTGCTGATTCACTTGTCGAAAAAGGCATTAAACTGAGAGAGAAAACTAACGTCAGGTTTAAATGCAGCCGTTTCATTAAAGCTTTACAAACAAATCATGGAATTCAATAATACAGGAGGGTGACATTTGGACTATTGAGTCTGTCCTGGTTCTTCTAAAGGGTAATTCTTTTAGTCCTAGTCTCATTTTCTTTCCCTATAGCTCTGCACTTTTTCTCCTTCAAGCATTTATCTAATCCATTTTTGAAGGTTTTTATTGAGTTTGCATTCACTCTCCTGTTAAGAGTGAATTCTAAATCCTAACATTTTTCATAAATAGGGTTTTTCCTCATGTCCCTTCAGATATTTTAGTCAGTGGCGTGAAGTTTGTGCCCTCTGTTTATTGATCCTTTAACCGTTGGAGAGTTTCTCTTTGTGTACTCTAACTTTATAATTCATGATTTTTAAACAATTCTATCAAATCTCCTCTTAGTGTTCTCTATTCTAAAAAGAATAACCCTAGGTTCTGCAGTGCAGCCATATAGATGTAATCCCTCATCCCTAGAATCATTCTACTTAATCTACTGCCACCTTGCCAATGCCTTCAAAACCTTTCTAAGATGTGGCAGCCAGAAGTGGACATAGTGCTCAAGCTGGGCCAGAACTAACATACTTAATGGTTCTCTATGTCTCTAATTATAAAGTGGGGAATGCCATATGCTTGATTAACTGCTCATTAACTCATGCCACTTTCAAAGGTTTGTACAGAAAACATTCTCAAGGTCTTTGCGTTCTTTAAATACTGCGTAATGTATATTTAGTAGTTATAATTGTCTGCATTCTTGCTATCAAAATGTGTCACCTCAGTTTGTAACACTACATTTAATCTGCCATATGTCCACCCATTCCATCAACCTCTGTATGTTTTCTTGATGTTGATCGCTATCTTCCTTAAAGTTTACTATACCTCCAAGTTTTGGTCATTGCAAATTGCAAGACTTTATTCTATACCCCTAAAGGCAAGTTCTCTGAAGAGAATTAAAGGGTTGTGGCCAGCACCTCAGCAATCTTGGATGCATGGCATGTGGACCAGGTTGCTTCCATGAATCTTTTGAACCCATTATTAATAGCATTATGGAATTGTGCAGTCTGCACGATTGCCACATTTGCCTCTGGCATCTACAGATATTCTCTCAGTTTAACAAGTGTTTTGAAACTGAACTGTGTTGGTACTTGTGTAATTAGAATTCTGCATAAACCTCTGTGTAATGGTGTTGAACTACACTGTGCATCTAGACATGCTCATTTCAATGCTGTGTAACACTCTGGCCCATCTGCAAATCTCAGTTTCCTTTCAAGTCGGCATTTCTTTTCAGGCACTGTGAAAAGAATAGTGCATTACTGGCGATGTGGCAACTGATGCATTGCTTTTATTTCCCTGTACCCAAACTAGCTGACAGCAATACATGCAGTTCAGTCTGCATTTGATGAAGCCATGTCTTACTGCCGATACCATCCTTCCAAAGGATATTGGTGGCATTTCAAGGATCAAGATGAGAGGGGTGAGTTCCAGTATGGTAATACCAGGGAGTTTGCTAAATCCTTCTAAAGATGGCCACTTCCACAAAATAATATACTGTCAGCTGGAAAAACATAACCTGACATGGAACACTCAGCTGTGGATGCAGGACCCTCCTGTTTTGTAAATTGTCTCAGCAAACCTTTGTCATGAGCTAGAGAATTTTAGAGATTGTGTAAGAGAATGTTAGAAGTGGACTGATGCCACTACTTCATGACTGCATAGTGGATCAATTTCTCATTCAGTTTGAAGTATCCGGGGAAACCATGACCCTGCTTAAATTCTGCTGTTTGTCCACTGTCCTAAAGAAACTATGCACATGTATAATGAGCGTATTCAGAGAGCCAGTAACAAATAAAGGGCTTACATCACCTATGCTTTATTTCACGAAAGCAAATTCACTCCATCAGAAGGTCTGCAATATAGTTTTATATTATGATACAAGCAATCCAAAGTGATAAATGAGAAACAGTTTAGTGATTGAGGGTTTCAATCCCTCTGTAGTAATTTGACAATTTGATTTGATATTTATCAATGTCTTAAAAGCAAATGACTTTGAAGATATTAGATTATCTTTTAAAAATTGCTTCACTATTTACAGAAGGTAATGGACTACTCTTACTCTATCTGACCTATATGTGGCTCCAGCCTCTCAGCAATGTCATTGATTCTTAAAATCCCTTTAAGGTGCAGCATCTCAACTGCAGCAAAGAATGGCAAAATCCCAGAAGTCCCTTACTAGTAGCACTGTAGGTATACCTACACAGCAAGACTGTAGCTATTGAATATTCTGTTCAGATAAAGAGGGAGTGGCCATAAATGCCAGTCTTGACAGAGAATTATCTCCTGAGAATTATTTTTTAAAGAAGGGGGTAAAGAAGATGTCAGACACTCCAAAATTTCTGCAAGTTATATTACTGCAGCAGGTCAGTGAGTTAGTAGGGATTGTCTTGAAAGGTTATGAATGACAGTCACTGCTTTTATAATGCCATGAAACAGTGACCTGAGTACACCTCAATAAGAAAAGCAACTGTGAAAATCTGTCATTGACTTCTCTCTCTCGGCTGAAACAATTAACAGAACGTCCAGATTCTGTGATCCTTCCTGTTAACAGCAAACAGGATCTTAAATTTTTTTTAGTGATTTACACAAATCTAGTGGCTTTTCACGTTGGTGTCTGTTTTGTAAATTAGTGGCCCAATTGACTGTCTGAATACTGAGCCCTATAGCAGATCACTGACCTGCTCCATCTGAATTATTGTTATTGCGGTGAAGTTCAGGGCGTTGACGCTAACAGCCATGTGACAAATGTAGCAGATAGAGCCATCTACTGCCATGTGTGGTGCAATTTGCAGTCAGCAAAACAGTGCATCATTTGTTAGGTGTACTCTGCAACCACTGATCTCAGAATAACTCCACACGGTGCAAAGTCATCATCTTTGCACCCAGCATCTCTGTGCGTAAATGGAGTTTAGATTCCTGGCTGGTAAGTTTACAATATTTTGGGCTCATTTTCAGTTTTGGCCAAAAAACAGACGGCTACCCATTGGCCAACAGAATTTCCTTGTCCAGAATTACATCCTACATCATGCCAAATCCACATAGTGAGAGAGCGAGCTTCTTGCATCTTGGTTCCAAAATGGTTTTTTCACTAAATCTTTTCCTTCTTGAAGTGGGACTTGTAAATTGGTGAGAAAGTAGACATGTGAGTGTTAATAAATGCAAATGATGAAAACTTTTGCAGCATTTTCTATCTCAAGAATACACCATAGCTTCGCTTAAGAAGTGAAAGGCCCAGACCTGTGGCCTACCTTTTCAAGTTTAACAAAGTGCCTAAGTAGCAGAGAGGAACTTTCTGTGATAGTGTAATTGGCTATGCAATACCTCTAAGAGGGATCAGTTTATTAACTTACATCCAGCAAAAGCATTTTTCAACTCCTTTCGGAAACAAATTACATTCTAACCATCTTTTCATTTCAACTCTTTCTCTTCATCCTGTCCAGATAAAGTAAAGCCAAAATCGAAAAAGAAGGAGGAACCAAGTTCGTTGTTCCAGCGTCAGAGAGTGGATATGTTGCTCCTGGATATTCGGCAAAAATTCCAGCCCAAGTTTATTCAGGTAATTGTCTGTAACTTGCTATGTTCCTTTGTTTCAAATATGTAACTGAAACCAAACAGTATAGATATAGAAGGTAGCACTGAAGTGTTTTTTTTTAAATTCCACAGGACATAGAGAAAGTGAAAGGTTTAGATCTTATAGTGGGCAAGGATGGAGCTATCCAGTGCCATAGATTGACTGACCATTACACACTTTGAGAGGCTTAGGGGTAGCACCCATTTACAAGTCTCATTTCAAGAGCCAACACAGTCTGTCACTTTGCAACTTAATGTATAGCTCCAATTTGGCTTTAATGGGATCTGAACCTGCCTTGATTTTAAAAACAAAAGTTTGTCATTATTCTAAACAGACTAAGGTTATAAGCTTTCAACAAAAAAGCAAATGCCATGCAGGTTTGATGTGCTACTCCCAAAGAGTGTGGGTTTGAATAATTTCATTCATATATCTAACCTGATCATTTGAATTTTCCTTTGAGGGGTGGTGAAAGAGATCTTGTTAGTTGCAGTGTAAACATAGAGGTGATTTTCCCCATTATTTCTTTTTCTCTTATTTACATCTACAACAAAAATGTGACAGCAATTTCAGTATACCATTGTAACTACTGAACGATGCAGTGTCAGAACTTGAATTTTCTTTGTTGCATGGATGTCTCGAAGTGTTCCTTATATTGCCTGTTGGTTTCATTTGCAGCCCAAATCCGGAGACAAACCTGTGCCAGGTGAGTATTTTTATCCTGAATCAAGCTAATTCCGATCAAACTTCTCAACTAATATTTTGACTGCAAACATTTCCATGTTTATGTTTCTGCTTTTCAGTGGAGCAAGTGAAGAAAGAAGCCGAGCCAACCACCGAGACCATCAAACAGGAGGAAAAAGACTCCACAAAGAACTCTCAGCAGAGCTCAAGCACCAAGGCCCCCCCTGAGAAACGAATGAGACTCCAATGAAGAGACTTTGCTGACTCTCTGGCTCAATTGTTGTGAGCCATTGAACCTTTGGACTTGATTTTGTATAGATGTGATTATTTTTTGTGCTTTTTATTTTTATATGTCAAGCATGAAATGGGTTCATCTCCAGGAGATGCTTAATCCTTTCAGTTCTCAATCCCTGTCCAATGCCAAGATTGCGTCCGTTCTTGTTGCTTCAGACATTTTCTGCAGAACGTCCTGCTTCAGTGGATACGAAGAGGAATTGGTAAAAAGATGTGCAGTTGTAATTTTAAGAATTACAGTATAAAAGGATAAAGCTTAGACTAAGTGGTGAGACTTCTGATGCTTGTAATATTGAGGAAATTAGTGTAAAAGATGGTTTATTGTACATGATTGTTATTATCCCATGACACCATTCTTTAACCGATGGATATCCACGGGCAGTAGAAATTGGAATCTCATCAAAATACATGGACACTATTCCAGCAAAGTTGTGATCTGGTGGCCATTTATAAGCAAGATGTACTTGCTTCTGATCAATAGCTACTGATTTTTGTATATTGATAGCCAGTGATGTTGTTTTATTTGTAGATTATTCTGCCCACTGTGATAATGATGCAGTGCCGCTTTCCATCTGACTGAGATTAGGAACGTATTACTTGGAAGTGTGAATGCAAGAGCTATTGTAGTGTGCATCTTAGCAATTCATTGTGTTGTTTTGTAAAGATATAGATTATTAAGAATCAAAGGGCCAACAGCTCCCCACCTGATGCCTTACTTGGTAAAAGCAGCTTTTGGAGAAGCGTAAAGCAAAAAGCTTCCACATTTGGCAATTAGTTAGTGTGTTGGAATAAGCTTTGGGAAGATCGTGATGGTCTTGCAGCTTATGCTAGAATCCATTCCTGAGTTCATATGCAAAGTGGGAATCGAATCAGCCAAGGGCTGCGCTTTGAAATTCAGAGTGCAATTATCTATTGAGAAAAATGGAACGGGTGTTGTGTGGCTACTAAGATCTGAGGAACTTTATTTCAGCAGGAGACAGGACCTCCAGAATCTCAAAGTGGAAAATTTGTAAAGGTAAAGTTGTACAATAGCTTCCACTTAACTGGCTCAGTCCCATGCAATTCACTGCTTGAAGATTGTACCCTTTGCAAAGTCCTTTGCTGTGTAAGGAGAGTGGAGTGGAATTAGTGAGTAGCATCCCAAAAGGAGTAATTTAGAAATAATTTGATCTTTAAGTTTAAATAAACATAATTTTAAAATAGTGTAACTAAAGGTCTGCCTGTCTGGTATTGGAAGTAGAATAAAAAATACATTTTTTTCTATCAATGAATAAAGAAGTCTGAAATTGTTTTGTACAGATTTTATTTTTAAGTATATTTAAGAGTGAACTTGTTGACATCCTGTGACGTCGCACACAAAATCAAGAGTACTGCAGATTCATTTGGAAGGAATTGGACAGATCGAACGTGGGAAGGAGTCTAGGAAAAAAAGCTTGAGGCAGTGTGGAAAATTGTGATCCTTGTTCATTCGTCAGAACCAAAATATCTCATTAGTTGTGAGTGGGATGGATTGATAAGCCAAAAGCACAAATGCTGAGCTTATTTTTTGGTAGGCACTGATTTTTGTTTAAATGGATAGGCGGTGTCTTCTCTGCCATTCCTTTTCCCACTTTACAATGGCAAAACAGGAAGCAAAAAAACCACTGGAAATCACATTGGGTCAGGTGGCTTGCATGGAGAGAGAACAAGCTTATGTTTTGGGTCTAGGTGACCCTTCATCAGAATGGTGCTTCTACAATGGGGAAAGCTGGTTTGGGAGTGGCAGATGAAGATGTATCAGCGTAGAAGTGCAGCTAGAAAATTGGATCACAGTCACCTCTGTTCAAAAGCTGCAGTAGTTAGGGGCATGGCATTGGATTAGGGCAGGAAATGAATGAGGAAGGGTATCACTTGCAAGGCAAAATCTTGAAACGCAGTCAAAATCAATTAATGCTTAAATTCACCTGGATTTAACATTTAAATTTGCTTGGAAAATTGGGGCAAAATTAAATGACAGCGATTGTTTCAATATTGCACCAAATGGATTGGTGCAAAGTTTCTGCTACATCTTCCTATGCAATTGCAGAAGGTGCAAAACTTATTGTTTACCTCCTCCCTCCTCACTATGCAAGGCCCCTGACACACTTCCCAGGTGAAACTGATTTACCTGTGCTTCGTTCAATCCAGTCTACTGTATTCGCTGCTCACAATGTGGTCCCCTCTATACTAGGGAGGTGAAGTGTAGACACTTGACGACTTTGAGGAGCACCTCCACAAAATGACCCTGAGCTTCCAGTTACCTGCTAATTCTTCGCACCACTATATTCTCTGGCCAATATTTCTGTTTCATGCTTGCCACAGTGCTCGAGCAAAACTCAATGCCAGCTAGAGGAACAACATCTCATCTTACAGCCCTCAGGATTCAACATAGAGTTTTTAACAATTTTAGAGCACAAGGACTTTCTACATGTTTGTTCTCCATCCCCATACTTCTCTCTCTCTCTCTCTCTCCTTTGCCCAGTCATCAGCATGATCACCTGTAACCTTGCAAATCCAGCAGCAGTATTTAGATTCAGCAAGATTATAGAGTGATCTAGTCAGAGAGAATCTGAGGAGGGGAGAGAGGACGGGGAATGTTGAGGTATTTGAATGGGGAAGGGTCAAGCTTAAATGTGTGTGCTTAGCCACTGTTCAATGTTCCTCACTTTGCCAAATTCTCGCGCCCTGTCTGAGGTATATCAAAAGGGGTTCAAAGGTTCACCAATCAAAGCAAGTTCTAATAAATGATAACTTTTGAAAAATATAACTTCAAGGCAAGTATTCTGTTTAATAAATCATAACTTCCTAATTATTGTCTGATGTTTCCTTGGCTCATGTTCCTTCCCTTGTGCCTGTTTCAGTGAGATCATGCCTGGTCCCTGGATCCCTTTGGTTAACAAAAATCTATCAGATTCTGATTTAACATTAATAATTGGTCCAGTTATTGGTTTTCAGGAAGAAAATTCCAAATTTCTACCCCCCTTTGTGTGAAGAAATGCTTACTAATTACAGTCCTTGGAACTCCAGCATTTTCTCCTGGCCTTATAATTCCAGATTATCAGCAATACCTTCTCTGTATTTGTCTGAAAACTTAATACTTTGAAAACTTTGATCAAATTACACCTTATTTATATGGATTCCATGCAATGCAAAGTCTAGCTTGTATAATTTCTCATTATTTAAACCTTGGAGCCCTAGTATCATTCTGGTAAATTGCTTTGCACTTCATCCAAGGCTGTCATATCAGTGCTAAGGTGTGCTGTCCAAACGACTCTGTTCCCCAGGTGGGCTGCAAAAAGAATTTTATATAGTTGAACAATGACTTCTATTCTTTTGCAATCCAACATTTCACTCCTTTCATTCATAGAAGCATAGATAGGAGCAGGAGGAGGCCATTCAGCCCATCGAGCCTCCTCCACCATTCATAGTGATCATGGCTGACTGCCCAATTTAATAGTGTAATTCTGCTTTCTCCCCTTAACCTTTGATCCCATTTGCCCCAAGTGCTATATCTAGCTGCCTCATGAGTACATTCAATGTTTTGGCATCAACTACTTCCTGTGATAATGAATTCCACAGGTTTGCCACTCTTTGGGTGAAGAACTGTCTACTCATCTCTATCCTAAATGGTCTACTCCAAATCCTGAGACTGTGACTTCAGCAAAAATAACACTAATCTCTCAATCTCTCCTCATACATATTATATTATATGGCTCCAGTGCTACAAGTCTGTTTTCATGTCGTGTTAATAGCTTTTCACCTTTTGCCACACCTCCAACTACATTGCTTACGTTATCAGTCTTTTGTGTCATCACCAACAAGAAGCACAAAGGAATGGGATGTCAAAGGAATGATGCAGAAAGGGAGAAAAGAACAGAAAAAAGAAAAGAATCACGCGAGATGTTTAGCAGAACTGCTGGGTATACGCTGTGGTGGGGGGAGGAAAAATCCGAGAGCCAGTAAAGAGCACAACTGACATGTCCTTCCTTCCCAATGTAGAAGATAAGCACTCCTGGTTACATTTATCAATCTGGTACAGAGCCTCACCTACTCAGAGAGCATGCTGAAAAACTGTGAACGCAAGTGCTTTTGTGTGCTTTAAAATGAAGCTGCTGGTAAAATCTAAATGCCAGTATGTGCACCCAGCAGGCAAGCTTCTAAGATTGAAGTAAGATTTATCCATTAATCTAAGCTTCGGGCAAAATCTTGAAAATTCTGAACTTTGTATAATTAACATTTTTTTTCAATTATGAAATGACAAAGAAGCTGCTGAACAGTATTGAATCACTATAGCTGTACTGTCAGTTTTAGACTCCCTCTAGTGTAACACATTTTAATGGCTTCGGAGGTCAAAATCCATTAGGGTTGTGAATAAATTGCCTGTGTTCCCAGTTCTTAATTGCAGTGTTTCCAACGTGACTTTGTTTTCCAAAGGATAAACGTAAATCCCACTTTCATGTGCTCAATGACAACAAACTGAAATATGATTAATATATACTCAAACTCAGATAGAAAATGTTGAAAGGAATGCACGAACGCATCAACCTTAGTTTTGCAATATTTCCAATTTCTATTCCCTAGTTACTTAATGCTTTACATTGATTTAGTATGAACATGTGAGAAAGATAGTCTTTTCAATGACAAAAATATTAATTCTGGGACTATGGTAATGGTGTGTGGTGAGGTAGTGATGTGCCTCTCTTGAGTTGCTGCAGTTTAGTAAAACCCAAACAAGTTCTGAACCAAATTCTATATCGTATCTGTTACCCCTACAGTTTGCTTCACGACCTAAAGAACTGAGGAGATTTTTTAAAAAAGACTATTCCAATTCTGCTTCATTATTTAAGTATCATCCTTACAAAGTAATTAATGTCCTACTACCACTCAGAGATTACATTTCTGGTCAGAGATGGGGAATTTGTGTTTTCAAGTCAATGCAATCCATTGCATAGACTCATGCCAGAATACAAGTAATAGCAGTTGGGTGGTGGTACTGAGAACAAGGAGAAGCACAAACTGGCAATAGCAAGAACTCAGTGGTTAGTATTTTACAATTCCATAATAACGCCAGTCCAGCTAACAGCTTGATGTCATTTTCAGGGATCTAACCTACAGACAATGTTTTAGACATTACCATCTCTAGGTACCACCTGTACCATCCAAAGGACAGATCCTCCAGAAGGGATGGTATAGTTGTACATAGCTGGGAGGAAATTGTTTTGAGACTTTTCAACATTGTCTCTGACTCCATGAAATCTTGTGGCTTCAGGTTAAACATAAGCAAGGAAACATATTGCTAATTTTCACTCTAGCCCCTTCTCTGATGGATCAGTACTTCTCCATATTCAACATGCATTGGAAAAAGTGCTGTGAGTGGCAATAGCCCAGAATGCACTGTGGGTGGGGAGTTCAATGTCCATCACCAAGAGTGGCTCAGTAGCATCATTACTGAGCAAACTGTTTGAGTCTGAAAGGACATAGCTGCCAGATTAGCTGAGGGCAATTGACGAGAACATAACTTAACTGACCTCATCCTCACCAAACCTTCCTGTTGCAAATGACAGTATTAATAGGTTGCATAGTCCTTCTGGAGGTGATGTCCTGTCTTCACATTTGAGGATGACCTTCATTCACTGCCATTGAATGGTATAGATTTCAAACAGAACTATCAGCTCAAAACTGGGCATCCGTGAGGCACTATGGATCATCATTGGCTACATAATTATAATCACCCATTCTGCCATTGCAGTCAAACTTGGAGATCAACTGTGGTTCAATGAAGAGTGTATGAGGGCAAGCCTGAAGCAGCACCAGAAATACCTAAAAATGACCAGGTGAAGCTGCAATAAGAACTAGATGTGTGCCAATCACTCAAAGCAGCATAATTTCATTAGATATAGGAGCAGAATTAGGCCATTCAGCCCATCGAGTCTGCTCTGCCATTTGATCATTGCTGATATGCTCCTCACCCCCATTTTCCTGCCTTCTTTCCATTTCCCTTCAACCCTTAACCAATTAAACATCTGTCTATCTCCTCCTTAAATTTACTCACCACCTCAGCGTCCATCACACTTTGAGGTAGCAAATTCCACAGATTCACAACACCTAGGGAGAAATAGTTTCTCCTCAACTCTGTTTTGCGTCAGAGTTACATAGTTACACAGCCAACAAATCTAAGCTCTGCAGTCCACATTCAGTTATAAATGGTGGTGGACAATTGAACAACTCACTGAGGAGGAAGTTCCACAAATATACCTCTTCCCATTGACAGGGGAACCTAGCTCATCAGTGTGAAAGATAAGGCTGAAGCATTTGAACCATCTACAGCACAAGTGCCGAGTGGATGATCAAACTTTGCATCCTCTGGTGGTCCCCAAGATCACAGATGGCGATTTTCATCCAATTTGATTTGCTCCATGTGATATCAAGAAGCAATCGGAGGCACTGGGTACTGCAATGTTTGCGGGCCCTGACAACATTTCGATAAAAGTACTGAAGGTATGTGGTTCAGAAGCTGCCGCACCTTTAGCCAAGCTATTACAGTATAGCTACAACACTGACATCTACCTGACAAAGTAGAGAATTGCTCACGTGTCCTTTCCACAAAAAAGCAGGACAAATCCAACCCGGCTAATTTCTGCCACATCGGTCTTCTCTCAATTATTTGTAAAGTGATGGAAGGGGATATCAGCAGGGCTATGAAGTAGTACTTGTAAAGGATGCTTAATTTGGATTCCACCAGGACCATTTGAACCTTGGTTCAAACATGGACAAAATAGCTGAATTCCGGAAGTGCGGAGTGCTTTATATCGAGCAATAACAACCAAACATATGGAAAGACTTGGACAACATCAAGCTTGGCTGACAAGTGATACCCCAACCCTATCCCAGTCCCAAGTCTCCAACTCGGCACTGTCCTCTTGACCTGTCCATCACCTTTCCCATCATCTGTTCCACCCTCCTCTCTGACCTATCACCTTCCCTCCCACGTTCATCTACCTATTGCATTCTCAGCTACCTTCCTCCAACCCCACACCCCTCCCATTTATCTCTCAGCCCCTCCCCCCATCCCACAAGTCTCATTCCTGATGAAGGCTTATACCTGAAATGTCGATTCTTCTGCTCTTCGGATGCTGCCTGACCTGCTGTGCTTTTCCAGCGCCACACTCTCAACTCTGATCTCAAGCATCTGCAGTCCTCACTTTCTCCTCCTGGCACCTGACAAGTAACATTGTCACCATACAAATATTAGAGAATTTCCAATTCCAGCATACAAGAATCTAACCATCCTTCCTATGGCATTCAATGGTTTTCCTGTTGCTGAATTCTCCACTAGGAGGTCTCATTGACCAAAACGTGAATTGGACTAGCCATATAAATACTGTGGCTCAGTGATTAGTACTGCTGCCTCACAGCACCGGGGTCCCCGGTTCAATTTCAGCCTTGGGCAACTGTGTGGAGTTTGCATATTCTCCCTGTGTCTGCGTGGGATTCCTCCGGTTTCCTCCACAGCCCAAAGATGTGCAGGGCAGGTGAATTGGCCATGCTAAATTCCAATAGTGTTAGGTGCATTAGTCAGAGGGAAATAGGTCTGGATGGGTTACTCTTTGGAGGGTCGGTGTGGACTTGTTGGGCCAAAGGGCCTGTTTCCACACTGGAGGGAATCTAGTCAATCTAGACAGATTAGAGGCTTGGAGTCCTGTATCCTACCTCCACAGTACCTGTTCACCATCAACAATTCACCAGTCAGAAATACTTCCCACTTGTCCAAAGATACTCAAGAAGCTTGTCACCATTAAAATAAAGCACCCTTCTGGATTAGCACCCCATCCACCACCTTCAATATTCGCTCCCTTCACCACTGACAACAGCTGTTTATGCTATCTACAAGAGGCACTGCAATAACTCGCATACTCCCCCAACATCAACTTCCAATTCCACAACCTCTACCAGCTATAATGACATGGTCATCAGATGATTGGGAACAGCAGCATACGCAAGTTGCCTCCAAAACACAAACAGTCTTGATTTGGAACTGTGTCGCTGTTCCATCACAGGGTCAAAATCCTGGAACTATCACCCTAGCCATGATTTGGAGATGCCGGTGTTGGACTGGGGTGTACAAAGTTAAAAAAATCACACAACACCAGGTTAAAGCCCAACATGTTTATTTGGAAGCACGAGCTTTCAGAGTGCTGCTCCTTCATCAGGTGGTTAAAGTTAACCTGAGAATGTTAACTTTTTAAAAAGGTTTGTGATTTACATATGAAAGAAGTGAAAAAATCATGGTCATTCTAACAGATGAGAGACTTAACAAACAATCAAGGTATTTTTCAATATATAATTTCAGTTACATCGCAGCGTAAACTTTTGCGATAAATTCTGTGTCTTACAATTGTGTACTCCACAACCACCTGATGAAGGAGCAGCGCTCCGAAAGCTAGTGCTTCCAATTAAACCTGTTGGACTATTAGCATAGACAATCCACCTAATCTGCACAGCTTTGGACTATGAGAGGAAACCAGAGCACCCAGCTGAACAAAGAGACCTCGGAGTGCAGGTTCATAGCTCCTTGAAAGTGGAGTTGCAGCTAGATAGGATCGTGAAGAAGGCGTTTGGTATGCTTTATTGGTCAGTGTATTGAGTACAGAAGTTGGGAAACCATATTGCAGCTGTACGGGACATTGGTTAGACCACTGTTGGAATATTGCATGCAATTCTGGTCTCCTTCCTATCAGAAAGTTGTTATGAAACTTGAAAGGGTTCCGAAAAGATTTACAAGGATGTTGCCAGGGTTGGAGGATTTGAGCTACAGGGAGAGGCTGAACAGGCTGAGGCTGTTTTCCCTGGAGCGTCGGAGGCTGAGGGGTGACCTTATAGAGGTTTACAAAATTATGAGGGGCATGGATAGGATAAATAGACAAAATGAGTCCAGAACTAGAGGGCATAGGTTTAGGGTGAGAGGGGAAAGATTCAAAAGAGACTTAAGGAGCAACTTTTTCACGCAGAGGGTGGTACGTGTATGGAATGAGCTGCCAGAGGAAGTAGTGGAGGCTGGTACAATTGCAACATTTAAAAGGCATTTGGATGGGTATATGAATAGGAAGGGTTTGGAGGGATATGGGCTGGGTGCTGGTAGGTGGGACTAGATTGGGTTGGGATAGCTGGTCAGCATGGATGGGTTGGACCGAAGGGTCTGTTTCCATGCTATACATCTCTATGACTCTATAACCTGGTGTTGTATGATTTTTAACTTTGTATCGCCCTAACAGTACTGTAGATGTACCTACACCCCAAAGGACTTTGCACTTTGCTGCCATCCCTCGAGGGCAATTAGATTTGGGCAATAAATGCCTTAGCCAGTGATACACACATCCCATGAATGTATAAGAATGAGGAGAGTGAGAATAAAAGAGCAGTTTTACAAAAAAAGGATTCTTACATAAACATGCCTGTTAACTGTGTATTACTAACGTTAAGCATTTTAACAATGATAGTAAGTGAGTAAAAAAGCAGAGTTCAGAGAGTAGAGAGATTTGAGGTGACATATTTGGCAATTTATAATGATTTTATTTTGGATTTCTTCAACTAAGCACTAATCAAATTCTTAAGTTAATTTGATTTTGTACCTCTGGCAAGAGGTTTGCACTTGTTGTCTGTAGGCTTGAAGGCTTTTCCAATGACCCACAGGTAGAAGAGGTTTCTGTCTAATCTAACTCAAATTCTGGATAACTTTCACCATGTGGGCAGAGACCAGATACACCTTAGAAACAGATCAATGAAACAGCATTTTTTTTTATTTTTAGAAAGATTAAGAGCCACAATTCAAATTCTTCTCAGAAACCATGCCTGAAATCTTGGTGAAGAGGAAGAGTATGGTGAGAGTGGAGTGTGTTGGATGCCTTAAGTTTTCTGTGGAAGCTAGCGGTTCTTTCTTTAGACTGTTTATAAATGCAGGCATGTTCACTGCACACATATCAAAATCTCAACAGGGAATTTAGTTATTTCCAATTCACTGCAGCACAATATTTAAAATATTTGTTCTATTTGGTTGCATTTAACTAAGGCGGCCTAGAACTATTATTTTAATTTCTGAATGAAATGCTTTTGTAACTTCAAGTATTAAGTAAATAGGCTGTCACAGTTGCAATCAGTTGGTCATGAAATGTTTCGCACACTGCCCTGCCTACGTGTATAGATATTTAAAACATTAGGGAGAGCCAAGGGCTCTCAGAGAACAAAATCAATTCTCTACATAAATGGATGTAACTAAGAAGAATGATGGGCTGAGAGAGACAAGAGAAAACTTTGGATTTACAATAGATGATTTTTCAAGTCCACTAACTTCTCCATTAGAGCATCACATTTGCAGTTGATCTTTTTTTTGTCCTTCCTGCAACTGATTTGAAAGATTATTTCTGATATCCATTACTCTTTGAGTACAAGGTTTTTTTTCCTCACGGAAATCAGTCTGAACTATATGGTCAAATTCCTACTTGGATTTATTATCATTAAGTTCACCGGAACAATCATATATAAAGGAGATTGATGAATTTGATATGATTTAGTTTAAAATATCATTGTACTGAAAATATTTTAAAATCTAACAATTTGCAAAAAGATCTAATATCTTGTATGCAATTGACTTTTCTTATTAAAGGGGTTTGCTTGAAAAAATGACAGCAATCAAAGAATTGGAAAAGTAGCAAGTATTCCAAATTTCAGGTCTCCATCCATTCTAGAAATTCATTTGGTGGAGTAATGATTGATCAGTCGATCAGCCTCCCTCCAGCCCGACAGCAGTGCTCCATGGCTGGTGCTGTGGTAGCTCCGATGTGTTGCTTCACCAGCAAATAAAATCTGCATCGTCTAGAATCAGAGGGACATGATTTAAGTTGCAACAGCTAAGCATTTTTTCATGATTTTATAACGTAGATTCATCAGCATGAGGGATGACAATATTGGAGTGAGTGCAATATTTTCCATTTACCATGCAACAAGCGATCAGTCTAATTGTTTAATAGAGACCTCAATACCACATCTTCAGCTAACGTAACTCATTTGTAGCCTCCAGCAGTCTGTTTTTATTTCAAATTTTCAGCATTTACAGTACTTTATGTTTATTTCGGATATTACTAAGTTATTTTTATTATTAATACAGCTGTGACCAATATTTGTGATATGAATAACAACTACTTGTGCATGACACCCTATTGAAGAACAACAACCAGGAGCCTTCAGGAGTAGGTTAGAGAGAATCGCATTCACATCTACACTGTGCTTACGTACATCTGTAACAACTAAATGTATTTAGTTGGTAAGATTATCTCTGGATATACATGCAGCATTTTACAGAAGCTTGGAACATTATGACAGAAAAAATATTCATTGGATGTTCAGAAAGTTATTAAACCTAGCAAAAAAAAAGTTTAAGTCTTTACTTTGCATTGAATGAATTGAAGACCATCAACTGCAAGATACCATCTAAGCCATATATCATCCTGACTTGGATACATTCCTTTATCAGTACTGCATCAATGCAATGGCATTTCCCATCATTGACATTCTGGGAGCACAATCGCTATAAAAACTGCTATGATTCATAAAATCATACACTACAAAAGAGGCTCTTCAACCCATCGAGTCTGCACCATTAAAGTCTACACTAAATCTACTAATCCCACTTTCCAGCACATGGCCCATATCCTTCAATATTGTGACACTTAAAGCGCTCATCAAAGTACTTCCTTAAAGGTCAGGTTTCTCTCCTCAACTACCCTTCCAGGTTATGTGTTTCAGATTCCCAGCACTTTCTGGGTGAAAATAAATGCCTCAGGTCCCCTATAAACCGCTTGCCTTTCACCTTTAAATTGTGCCTCCTTGTTATTGACCCCTAAATTAAGGGGAACTGTTGGTTTCTATCCACTCTGTCCATTACACCTCCCCCCCCCCTCCCTTTGTCTTATGCACCTTAATGAGGTCCCCTCCAGCTTTTATTGTTCTAAAGAAAACAACCTGAACTTATCCTGCCTTTCTTCATAACTAAACCGCTCCCACCATGACAACACCTTGGTGAACATCCTCTGCACTCCTTCTGGCATAATCATATCCTCCCTATAGTGTGGTGACCCAAAGTGCACCTAGTATTCCAGTCATGGCCTAACTTAAGTTTTGAACAACTCCAACATAACCTCCCTGTTCTTATAGTCTATGCCATTACTGATAAAGCCAAGTGTCTTGTAAGCTGTCTGAACTACTCTATTAACTAGTCCTGCCTTCACAGATGAGCACCACAAGATCTTTCTGTTCCTCTGAGCTTTCTAATGCTCCGTCATTCATTGAGTACTCCCTTGTCGTCTTCTAAAGTGCATCATTTTACACTTTTAAGGATTAAATTCTATCTGCCACTCATCTGCCCACTGACCAACCCATCTATATCTTCCTACAACCTAAAACTATTAAACACCTGGCTAATTTTCATGCCATCTGTAACCTTACTTATCATCTACCCACATTGTCACCTATGAGGAGTCACAGAGTCATACAACACTGGAACAGACCCTTCGGTCCAACTCATCTACACCAACCAGACATTCCAATCTGACCTAGTCCCATTTGCCAGCATTTGGTCTATATCCCTCCAAACCCTTCCTATTCATATACCCACCCAAATGCCTTTTAAATGTTGTAATTGTACCAAGCTCCATCACTTCCTCTGGCAGTTCATTCCATACATGCACCAACCTCTGCATGAAAAAGTTATCCCTCAGGTCCCTTTTAAATCTTTCCCCTCTCACCTTAAACCTATGTCTTCTAATTTTGGACTTCCTCATACTAAAGGGACCCAGCACAGATCCCTATTGTATGTCATTGTACACTGGCCTCCAGTCATATAAACAATCTTCTATCACTACCCTCTGTTTCTTACTGCTATGCCAATCCAACTTGCCAAATTACCCTGGATCCTATACGCTTTTAACCTCTTTATCAGTCTCCCATGTGGGACCTTATCAAAGGCTTTGTGAAATCCATATAACCTACACCAATTTTACTACTCTCATCTACACAACTGATTACCTCCTTGAAAAGTTAACTCAAAATTATTAGGCATGACCTCCAAAGCCATGCTGACTATCCCTGTTTAAACCTTGCCACTCCAAGTAGATATCAATTCCCTCCTTTAGAGTTTTTTCCAATAGTTTCCCCACCACTGCTGTGAGGTTCATGGGTATATAATTCCTTGGCTTCTCTCTACCACCCTTCTTGAAAAGTAGAACCACATTGGCTGTCCTTCGCTGTGTCCAGAGAAGAATTAAAAGTTTGGTTTGGAGCCCCTATAATGTCCTCTCTCATCTCTCACAGCAGCCTGGGTTACAAGTCATCTGGAGCTGGTGATTGGTTCAACTTTAAGCCCGCCAACACTTCTAATACCTTCCCATTTCCTATGCCAAATTGCTCAAGAAGCTCACAGTCCCTCTTCCTGAATCGTGTGTCTATGTCCTCAGTTCCCAAAGTGAAGACAGATGTGAATTATTTATTTAACACTCAAGTAACGTCCTCTGGCTCCACACACAGATTGCTCCTTTGGTCCCTATTGGGCCTACTCTTTCCCTGATTACACTATTCCCCTTAATACACTTAAAGAATATTTTGGTATTTTCGCTAATCTTAGTCTCCAGTGTTTTTTTCATGCCCTCTCTTTGCTCCACTATTCATCATTGATTTCTCTTAGAAACTATGAATTGTTGATGAACATAACCCTGCCTACATTTCCTACATTCTGTAAAGAATCCAGAGGCCAGCATTACTGTGATGTATTTCTATAGTCTCCATTATCTGCTATCACTATCTATTTATGTTTGTAATTGTGTGTGATAGTGAGTGTGGTGTCTTTGCTGTTGGTAAACATAAGGTTTCATTGAAAATTGGCTTTTAATTATACTTATGCAAGGCTTGACATAGAACCACCCCTCAATAGTTCTGATACTTGTGAATTTACATCATTAATGATGTAGAATATCCTATTATATATTAACATTGAACCTTTACACTGCAGGTTAAAGATCTGTGAGCAGACCAGCTAAACGGGATTCCCTCTGTGCTTCCTATTCTGTGACTCCTGTTCCATATAATACACATGTGAACACTGAGTTAGAATAAGACTGGGCTCAATTGATTGGTTTACATTGATTTTCTGCTATGTCTTAGATATTAAGAATAGCCACTTGTGTCGCGTATTGGAGGCCAAGAAGGTGTACTTCTGCTCCTGGTCTAAAACTTAAAGAAGGCTGGAGGGAGATAGAAGTACTAATATGAGTAAACTGTTTGGTTATTTAGAATTCTAAGAATGATACATCAACCTTCATGTCAGACTGTTAAACAGTGAGACTTACCGGAGAAGAAGTTCCCTCTTTTGCCTGTGGTAAGGGTTCAGTCAGTGTGTCAATCATGTCTCCAGTTGAATTGATGGATATGTGGGAGTAGGAACCCCGAGTGTAAGGGTTACTGAACCATTTTGTCACAAAAGCATTTTTTGGTGCAGGCAGTGAAGGTCTCCCTAGGAAATATTACAATGGTAGTTAAAGTAGACCTCACAAAAAAAATGCCCAAATAATTACTGCCAAAATCATATTCCAGATACTGCATTTATGCAACAAAGGCAAAAAGTGCTGGCAACAGTCTGGCACCATCTAAACAGAGTTCATCTTTCAACAGAATTGGGAAATGTTAGAGGTGGACAACTATTAAACAAATGGAACATCAGAATGAAAGCAAAGAGCTGATTGAGAACAAAAGGGAAGATCTATAATAGGATGGAGGGCAGGAGTGGTTGAGTGACAAAAGATACAATGGGTTAAGTGAAAGTGCAATGAGACAAAGAAGCCTCATTAGAATTGTTTGACACCTGCTGACATTTTTCTAATTTAATGTCAAGATTGGACATTGGTGAAGCTTCTATTGAGAATTATTATCATACATGTTGGTTTATCAAAGTTAGTTGACCGTGAGCCCATCCAATCTGTTTATTCTGATAGTTCTATCCCATAAATAAACAGATTCCTCAAAGTTCCAAATTCATACCAGTAAATTGTCTGAAAAGTTTGGTGAAATTTGACACTATTTCTTCAGGACTCAGGGATTCCACAAACTCTGCCTCTTTTCCGGAGATTGTTCCCACAAGGACATGACCAAACCTTTGGAACAAAAAGTCAGACATTGGTCAACAGCAATTTTGTTAAATAAAAGGATAACATTTTGTGATAAGCACTTTCAGTCTGTGTTTTCTGTGTTGCCTAATAGCTATACACTTTTAATGCAGCATCTAGGTGCATACTGAATCAGAAAACTCCTTTTATCTTTCAGAAACAATAAACTCAGTTAGAAATTGAGCATGAGAACCTTTGGTGAGATGACAAGCTGGTCAAATTTAAAAATGCAATATATAATTGATACAACATTTTTTCCATTGTGTCCTCTATTGGATGCCCTCACTTGCTGACATGATTCAATGTCCTTCATTAGTATTACTCATTCATGGGGTGAGAGTGTCACTGATTAGGCCAGCATTTATTGTCCAACCCGAATTTAAGAGTCAATCACATTGCTGTGGGTCTGAAGTCACATGTAGGTTGGACCAGGTAAAGATGGCAACTTCTTTCCCTAAAGGGCATTAGTGAACCTGATCGGGTTTTTCCAACATTTCGAAATGGATTCATGGTCACCATTAGAGTCTTAATTCCAGATACTTTCTTCATTGAATTCTGCCTTGGCAGGATTTGAATACAGGTCTCCAGGACATTACTGGAGTCTCTGGATTAATAAGGTAAAAACAATGACTGCAGATGCTGAAAACCAAATACTGGATTAGTGGTGCTGGAAGAGCACAGCAGTTCAGGCAGCATCCAACGATCAGCGAAATCGATGTTTCGGGCAAAAGGGCTTTTGCCCGAAACGTCGATTTCGCTGATCGTTGGATGCTGCCTGAACTGCTGTGCTCTTCCAGCACCACTAATCCAGTCTCTGGATTAATAGTCCAGTGATAATACCACGAGGCCATCACCTCCCTGATAAGCCTAGATATTTAGCATCATGAGCTATTTTATAATGGAGGCCATCACATGCAAGTCTTGCAAAGGCAGAAGTGAAGTGCACTAGACAGCAAACAAAAGCAGCAGGCCTGACTGATTTCCTTCTTCCTCACAAATCATAGATTCTGGGACCAGTTGTAGTGCAACCTGCAAAACCCACACCTCACCCAAAAAGCTTGATTCTAAGCTGACTCAGTATTCAACATTTCTCTGGTTTGTGTAGGTCAAGATCACACAAAATAGCACAGATACCAACAAAGCTTTCAATGAAACTCAATGAGCATGTTTTATGCAATATTGATTGTGAGTAATCTTTCTAAATTTAAGATTAGAGATGGCATGTAATTTGTGATACAATTAATTGTGCAATAGATAGATTCCCTACAAAATTGCAACATTTATATTGGGGATTTAAGGGAAAATATCCCATGACACTTAGTGCAAATGTAATTAGGAAAAATTAGGAAGATGATCACAGATGGGATACCAGGAATGATGACAGGAATACTGCCTTAAGGAGGGTTCCAAAGCAAGAGAAGGAAATGGGAGGGGGGGGGGGGGAAGGCTTGACCTGCATTTACCCTGTTTATCCCAGTAAGGATTTTCTTTGTTTGAATGAGATTACTTCACATTCCTCTAAAGTCCATGGAATACAGGCTCAGTCAATTTAAACTTTGCTCACAGGACAATTTCTCCTTCCCAAGAAGTATTGTGGTGAGTCTTTATTGCAACCCCTCTATGGGAAGTATGTATTTCCTTAAGGAGATCAAAACTGTACATAATACTGCATGGTCTCACCAAGACTATACATAATTGAAGTAAGACATCTCTGCTCCTACATAAAAGTCCTCTCTTAGTAAAGGGCAACATTCCACAGAGTTATAGAGTCATTGAGATATACAGCATGGAAATAGACCTTTCAGTCCAACTTGTCCATACCAACCAGATATCCTAAATTAATTTAGTCAAATTATCCAGCACTTGGCCCATACCCCTCTAAATACTTCTTATTCATATACCCATCCAGATGCTTTTTAAATGTTGTAATTGCACCAGCCTCCTCCACTTCCTCAGGCAGCTCATTCCATACGTGCCCCACCCTCTGCGTGAAAACATTGCCCTTAGGCCTCTTTTAAATCTTTCCCCTCTCACCCTAAACCTATGCCCTCTAGTTCTGGACTCCCCCTTTCCAGGAAAAAGACCTTGTCTATTTATCCTATCCATGCCCCTCATGATTATAAACCTCTATAAGGTCACCCCTCAGCCTCCAGTACTCCAGGGAAAACTGCCCCAGCCTATTCAGCCTCACCCTATAGCTCAAAGCCTCCAACCCTGGCAACATCCTTGTAAATCTTTTCTGAACCCTTTCAAGTTTCACAACATCCTTCCTGTAGGAGGGAGCTCAGAATTGCACACAATATTCCAAAGATGACCTAACCAATGTCCTGCACAGCCACAACATCACCTCCCCAACTCCTATTCTCATTGCACTGACCAAAAAAGCAAGCGTACTAAATGCCTTCTTCAACATCCTATTCTGTTACTCCGCTTTCAAGGAACTATGAACATGCACTTCGAGGTTTCTTTGTTCAGCAACATTCCACTGGTCCTTAAGACTATTAGTAGCTTCAAAGTTCAACGCTTCCCAACTTTGCACTACTTCAAAAAATCTCCATATCTATGGGTTTGCCTAAAAGTGGATAACTTTGCCTTTCTCCAAGGATTAAGGTTGTTTGGGTTGTGTGGCAGTGGTAGAAGGCTTAATGGAGAGATTCAAATGTATTGAAAGATGGGCACAAATTGTGAAACAACAATTGCTGAAGGATTTTGGAGAGGATGGTGAGGTAAAAATAGAATATTAGCTGTCAATGAGAAAGGAGGTCAAGTGTTGTAACCGTAAAGTCTATCATTATAAACTGCTGCAGAATGCCTCAGTACTCATTTTCAATTTTCCTTTGCCTCTTGCTCCCCCTGCTGGTACTATAACCTTTACATGTGGTCATCCATTCAAACATAAGGAGAGGCAGAATATTCTGAACTAGGGATTGAACAACAAAGATAAACTCTAAGGACTCCATACTTATTTTGTTATTTCTTTCAATGCTCCAAATAATCGATTAGCGCAGAGTAAACAAGTCACTAGTACTTCAAGAATGAGGGTATTGTCCAATACAATTATGGTAGCAGTGAAGGTTGATGTCATGTCCTCTCAAATATTCGATGCTACATGCCACCATTTTACTTGACAGAGATGGGCAGCTTTTACACATTAAGACAGATTGTTGCCAGAAACCTTCTTGTGGTTGCATCTTTGATGTAGATAGTTGACTCTTCTGAATAAGAACAGGGAATTAAAAGGCATATTTTGATTATAAATCCTTAACCTTTACTTACAAAATAAACCTTTAAAAGCAGTGTCTAATCACATTTAAAATTCTTTTTCCTAACTCATTGACAAATCAAAACAGAAAAAAAATTTATCCAAATGTTAAGATTACTGTTCACACGGCTTTGTTGCTGGATTAGTAACCCAGAGTGGTGAGATCAGCAGTCAGAGAATTTAAATTCAGTTAATTAAATACATCTGAAATAAAAATTGTTTGTGTCTGTAATAGTAACCATGTTGCACTAACCTCAAAATTGCAGTATTGTCATAAAAAATAGTTTACTCTCTTATGTTGCAGAAATTAACCTGTTCCTAGCCAGTCTGGCCTATATGCCATTTCAAAGCCCCAGCAATAGGGTTAACTCTTAAGTCTTACCTAGCCTTGCCATCATTTAAAAATGACAGACTGCAAAGAATCAAGAAGTTAGTTCAATCATCATCTTCTCAAGGGCACCTCATGATGGGCAATAAATACTGGACTTGCCAACTAAGTCGTCACCCCATGAATAAATAAATTTAGAAAATAAGTTACTGTTAAACATTATTATCATAATTTTTGTGAAAAGAATTGCTTATCTCTGGCATTATAAATCTTGCATTCTCATCAACAACATAGAATTGTGAAAAACCCAAACTTTCAAAAATTTGCCAATGATACATGGAGCAATAATTTGCAATGCTTTTGATAGAGAACTGTCAGCATTTGCTGTCATTAGATTAGATTACCTACAGTGTGGAAACAGGCCATTTGGCCCAACAAGTCCACACCGATCCTCTGAACAGCAACCCCCCGCCCACCCTACATTTATCCCTAACATTATGGGCAATTTAGCATGGCTAATTCACCTGACCTGTATATCTTTGGACTGTGAGAGGAAACCTACACAGACACAGGGAGAATGTAGGTAAAAACAATGACTGCAGATGCTGGAAACCAGATTCTGGATTAGAGGTGCTGGAAGAGCACAGCAGTTCAGGCAGCATCCGAGGAGCAGGAAAATCGACGTTTCGGGCAAAAGCCCTTCATCAGGAATACAGGCAGAGCACCTGACGGGTGGAGAGATAAATGAGAGGAGGGTGGGGGTAGGGAGAAAGTAGCATAGAGTACAATAAGTGAGTGGGATTGGGGATGAAGGTGATAGGCCAGGGAGGAGGGCGGACCGAATAGGTGGAAAAGAAGATAGGCAGGTAGGACAAGTCATGGGGACGGTGCTGAGCTGGAAGTTTGGAGCTGGAGTGAGGTGGGGTAAGGGGAAATGAGGAAGCTGTTGAAGTCCACATTGATGCCCTGGGATTGAAGTGTTCCGAGGCGGAAGATGAGATGTCTGGTGGTGAGGGAACGGCGGTGAAGGAGGCCCAGGACCTCCATGTCCTCGGCACAGTGGGAGGGGGAGTTGAAATGTTGGGCCACAGGGCGGTGGGATTGATTGGTGCGGGTGTCCCAGTGATGTTCCCTAAAGCGCTCTGCGAGGAGGCATCCAGTCTCCCCAATGTAGAGGAGACCGCATCGGGAGCAACGGATACAATAAATGATATTGGTGGATGTGCAGGTAAAACTTTGATGGATGTGGAAGGCTCCTTTAGGGCTTTGGATAGAGGGGAGGGAGGAGGTGTGGGTGCAGGTTTTGCAATACGTGCGGTGGCAGGGGAAGGTGCCAGGACGGGAGGGTGGGCTGTAGGGGGGGCGTGGACCTGACCAGGTAGTCATGGAGGGAATGGTCTTTGTAGAAAGTGGATAGGGGTGGGGATGGAAATATGTCCCTGGTGGTGGGGTCCGTTTGGAGCTGGCGGAAATGTTGGCAGATGATTTGGTCCGTTTGGAGGTGGCGGAAATGTCGGCGGATGATTTGGTCCATTTGGAAGTGCAAACTCTACACAGACAGTTGCCCAAGGCCAGGATCGAACCCATGTCCCTGGTGCTGTGAGGCAACAGTGAGGCAACACTGAGCCACCATGCTGCCTCTACGATTGCATCTGTCTGTCCCTTCAGGATGTAGCAGGAATACAGATGAACGTGGAAATCCTGAAGTTTATTTTATTATTCATTCACAGGATGAGGCCAATACGTTTTGTCCATCCCAGAGGACTGTTAAGAGTCAACTGTGGTTCTGGAGTTACATGTAGTCCAGACCAGGTAAGGATAGCAGGATTCTTCCCTAAAGGACATTAGTGAACCGGATAAGTTCTGGTCTGTCATTCACATCTCTGCCACAGATTCCTCTCATACCCCTCACTCACGAAGTTTGCAATCCAAGAAATACATTGATTGGGTGAAATTTTTCCATTTTACCTATGGCTGTTAAAAAGTCTTTAAAATGTTATTCCTGACCCAAAGCTCTGTAACTACAAGGTTCCAAATACCTGCTATCCTTAACATAAGGAAGTGTTCCCTAAATTTATTCCTTTCACTTTGACTCTGACCCAAGTCTTATACTCCCAATGTAGAAGAAATAGCTTCTCCTGATCTATCATATCTATTCCTGCTAAGATTTAATCAAGTGACTCTCTAACCCTCTAAATTCAGGGAATATAAACACGGTCTGTGCATCGTCTCCTCGAAATTTAATCCATAAGGGTCTAAATACATTTTGGATAAAGCTTCACTGCATTCCTTCAAGGCCAATATATCCATCCTAAAATGTGATGACCAGAACTACTCCACTATAACCAAGCCTTTCTATAGCTTAAACATGAATTCTGTCCCCTTCTGTTCTAAGCTCTTATGAGGTACAGTTCACAACATTTTGATTTCACCAATAATTCTGCTCAATGTAGGTGTATCATACACTTTGAATTTCTGATAAAAATGCAAAGGCATTACTGCAGAACATGTACTGCTGCTGTACAGATGGGAGTTTTACTTTAGTACCTTTCAGGTGGCCTGATCACATAAATGACTGGAACACGTCTCCACCACTCAACCAGGTTGGGTTTCTGGACAGACAATGGGGTCTCATCCTCCCAAACCAATCCAATTATGTCTGTATTTTCATCCCAAAATGGCGCCTCATACTCCAGGTAAATCTTATTCATTGTACCAAAGCCCATGTTTTGAATAGCATGCTGATACTTCTTGGGAAGGCTTGGCTGAAACAATGACTGGCTATTTGCCTTTAGACAACCTGTGAATGTGAATAGAAAATAAATGACACTTTAAACATCATCCCTTTGTCATAATTACTCCATTGTTGCTTAAATTAACCATTTTACTACCGGCACATTATTTCCTTGTGTTGTTTGTTATTGTTAACATTTTGCTCGCACCCAATCGTGATAAAAACAGGGACCAATAATATGATGGGCATGGATAGGATAAATAGACAAAGTCTCTTCCCTGGTGGGGGAGTCCAAAAGTAGAGGGCATAGATTTAGGATGAGAGGGGAAAGATATAAAAGAGACCTAAGGGGCACTCAGAGGGTGGTACGTATATGGAGGAAGTGGAAGTGGTGGAGGCTAGTACAACTGCAACATTTAAAAGACATCTGGATGGTTATATGAATAGGAATAGTTTGTAGGGATATGGGCCGGGTGCTAGCAAATGGGACTAGATTGGGTTGGGATATCTGGTCGGCATGGACGAGTTGGACTGAAGGGTCTGTTTCCATGCTGTACAGCTCTATGACTCTATGTCTCTATGACAGTAAATCTACCTAATTCTTTGAAAAATGTTTAGCAAATCATGTTAACCCTAACTATTGAGACATTTACTAGTGTACAAACTACTGATTTTTGATCTCTACTGTTGCTGCTTCCAAATAATTTAGCATTAATTTTACTCTTTTCTTTTACAAACTGATGTGATTCATTGTAAATTTTCTAACAATCTATAATCTTTAAACTCATCCTTTCAAGTTTCCTCACCCTTTTCACAGGTGGATATTATTTTGAGAAGAATGATCTTTTGAACCTGTTGAGAAAATTCAATTATCAGAGGTTACATAGGACTTTGGTGAAGCCTCTTCTGGAGTACTGTGTCCAGTTTTTGTCTCCATGTTATAAGAAGGGTACTATTAAGCTGGAAGGGTTCAGAAAAGATTCAGCAGAATGTTGCCAGGAATGGAGAGGCTGGGACTTTTTTCACAGGGGTGTGGGAGGTTGAGGGGTGACCTTATTAGAATTAGAATCCCTACAGTGTGAATCCCTACTTCGGCCCAACAAGTCCACACCGACCCTCTGAAGAGTGACCCACCCAGACACATTCCCCTACCCTATATTTCCCCCTGACTACACAGTGGGCAATTTAGCATGGCCAATTCACCTGACCTGCACATCTTCAGATTGCGGGAGGAAACCCACACAGACACAGGGAAAATGTGCAAACTCCACAAAGATAGTCATCCGAGGCTAGAATCGAACTTGGGTCCCTGGCATTGTGAGGCAGCAGTGCGAACCACTGAGCCATCATGCCACCAAGTTTATAAAATACTGAGAAACATCAGAGGCTGAGGGGTGACCTTATAGAGGTTTATAAAATGATGAGGTACATGGATAGGGTGGGGTGGGAGAGTCCAAAACTAGAGGGCAAGGGTGAGGGGTGAAAGATTTAAAAGAGACCTAAGTGGCAACTTTTTCACACAAAGGGTGGTACTTGTATGGAATGAGCTGCCAGAGGAAGTGGTGGATGCTCATATGATTACAACATTTAAAAGGTATCTGGATGGGTATACGAATAGGAAGGGTTTAGAGGGATATGGGCCAAATGCTGGTAGATGGGACTAGATTAATTTAGGATATCTCGTTGGCATGGATGCATTGGACCTAAAGGTCTGTTTCCGTGCTTTATATCTCTACAATTCTATGACTGTTTGAGGGGCATAGATAAGGAGAATAGCAAAGGTCCTTTCCCTAGGATATTGGATTTCAAAACTAGGGAGCATACTTTTAAGGTGAGGGGAGAAAGATTTTAAAAAGACACGAGGGACAAGTTTTTTACACAGAGATTGGTTTGAGCATTGAATAAACCTCCAGAAGAAGTGTGGATGAGAGTGCAGTAATAGTATTTAAAAGACATTTTGATAAGCACATGAATAAGAAATCTTTGGAGGAATATCTGCCAAACGTAGGCAGGTAGGATGAGTTTAGTTTGGGATTAGGGTCTGGTTGGATCGATAGGTCTGTTTCTGTGCTGTATGACTCTGTGATTTTATGACTGTGGCTTCCAAGTGTTTTTTTTTTGTGCAACCAATTAGGTGAAGAATTAATGAATCACTGGTTGGGTATCCCTGGTACTCTTTGATTCCAACTCCTATTCCAGTTTATTTTCTGGCCGAAATATGTATCAATTGATAATTAAGTGAACACTTGGATGATGAAGCTTGTTAACCAAAGGTTATTTGCAAAATTTATGTGAGGGGATAAAATGGATTGGACCAGCTCCTATTGTCTCTCTGCTACATTTAATTGACAATAGTCTTTGGACCTGACATGACAAACACCATCAAACCATGCCAATATTCTGAAGAATTTGTAAGGATTACAATTTTTCTTGTTTCTGTTCACTTCAGAATACATTTGACTTGATCCCTAAGTTAGAATACTTTTCCATAAGAATGCAGAATACTTCCTTTGGCATAACAGTGGCAGTAATAAAATTTATTTGGAGATGCCGGTGTTGGACTGGGGTGTACAAAGTTAAAAGTCACATAACACCAGGTTATAGTCCAACAGATTTAATTGGAAACACACTAGCTTTCGGAGCGACGCTCCTTCATCGGGTGATGACTTGTCCCTCGTGTCTTTTTAAAATCTTTCTCCCCTCACCTTAAAAGTATGCTCCCTAGTTTTGAAATCCAATATCCTAGGGAAAGGACCTTTGCTATTCTCCTTATCTATGCCCCTCAAACAATCGTAGAATTGTAGAGATATAAAGCACGGAAACAGACCTTTTGATCCAATGCATCCATGCCAATGAGATATCTTAAATTAATCTAGTCCCATCTACCAGCATTTGGCCCATATCCCTCTAAACCCTTCCTATTTATATAGCCATTCAGATACCTTTTAAATGGTGTAATCATATCACCCGATGAAGGAGTGTCACTCCAAAAGCTAGTGTGCTTCCAAATAAACCTGTTGGACTATAACCTGGTGTTGTGTGAGTAATAAAATTGTTATTGTACTGTGAGCCAAACTAAAGGGATCCCATCAAACTGAAACTGATGGTCCAATTACAAGATACATATTTTGAAGAAATTACTGTGGATCATCATTAGTCTTGGCTTTAAAAAATAATTCGAGCTCAGTGGAATGGTTCACTGAGAAAATAGTTACCCAGTGAAATGGTTACGATGACGTGGTCAGCTAGAATGTGATTTCCATCTTCACACACCACTCTGACTGGATACAGTGAAGTGTCCTCCGATTTGAAGTTTCCATCCCATTGGATTTGTTTAACTGGCCTCTCCAGCAACAGTTTCTCTTCAGGGATAACCTCCAGCAATTTCTGCAAGAGGCTGGGAAACAGTCTGGAATGACACAGCATTTTGTCACCCATTGATAATGCAAACGTAAAGAAAAATCAGCAAAGGCAAACAAGATTATTCCATCCGGATACGGTGAACCCACAGGCAAGCCCTGAACCACTTTGTAATCGTGCTCTTCTCTGGAAGGGTGGGAGGTTAATTTAGGAAGAAGTGAAGGAAATATTTCTCAATTCCGTACCCCTGAATACCACTGATCACCCACACTTGCATCAGTCATCATCAGCACCTCCCCAGGGATATCCCAAGGTGACAAAGGCTACCTCTGGGAGACAGCAACAGTTCATCTCAGCTCCTAATAATTTGTTTATAGTGAGAAATATTCTTAATTCAGAGGAAGTTGTCAGGTTAATTTTACAATGAGTGCAATAAATCTGCACCCTATCCATGCCTTGGCAGTCTAGTCATCATTCTATCCAACTCAATTTGCTTCGTTAAACAGGTTATTTTATTTGAAAGACTTTAGCAACGCTCATGTCTTAAACAGACTCAAAGCTTCCCCTTGTAACTAAGAGCTGGAAAATTGGTCACACTCTTCCAGACCTTTTCCAGATCCTTGATATCGTTTGTCATGGAGAGACCAACAGCATTGGCTATGAACACTGAGAACATTTAACGATGGCATGAGATAAATCCTTAACCCTGAACCTTAACTCTTCATCATGGACACTCCTAGGTTATGCATTAAGCCCAGGTTTTGCAATGAATGATAACCAAATTTGCCTTGTTGATCTAACTTTTGTCAAACAATTTAGATGATATTCCAGCACCCAATTCCCATCAGGATCCTTTAACCTACTGAGTGAAGAAATTTTCAGTCTTCTGAAAATCATCAGACAACTTACAATTATTAATTACCCTTAGAATCATAGTCAGCAGTGAATATTTGAATATGCAAAAAAAATTGATAGATGAGCTCAACTGACAAAAATCGAGTCCACAAGATCAAGTAAGTGTGGGTTTACGCTGTGAGGATGGGAGGGTGGTTTGGCAAATGTTTCCGCTAGATAAGTGGAGCTGCAGGACTAAAATTTTAAAATTCTGTCGAATATAAATGAACAAAATAGTGACTGATTTTTGTTTTGCAACTGTCCAACTTGGGAAGTCAAATCATTTAATCTAGTGAAATGTGACTGGTGAGAAGAAACAGTCCAGTTGATGTTATTAAAGCTATTTAGTTTTTTTTTCACAGGAGTTGAGCAATAGCAGTTCAATGATTATTTCTTTTTGGTTGAGCTTAGTATCTCAGATTGATATACATTTGGGAGATTAGTTTAGGTTTACAGTCCTGAGATAACTAACCAGATAACAATGTGATAATCACCAGTCTCTTTCTGTAAACATTTCAGTGCTGGTATTCTTGCATCAGTGTGAGGGTCATGAGTTCAAATCCCATTCCAGGGAGAGCACGTAACCTTGACTAACGCTTCACTGCAGTGTTGAGGAATATCAATTCTATCAGCTTTCAATGTCCCTGGACTATCTCTGACACCTCGCTCCCCTTCCTGGAAAAATTCTGACAGAATCTGTAACTTAACCTGTAGGCAATCTCTGATACAAATTGCAATATATCCACACAATACAGCAACATTAGTTAACATCACTGAATCCAATAAAATCTTAAAGAGATATAAGATTGTACAAATGTAATTCAATTACTTTTCAAAGATCATAGGAAGTGCAGGTATTATTCATCATCTCATATGGCCAGAAAGGGTCAATTCCCTGGTGATGAACTAGAGTCTGATGTTCACCTAGAACAGGAAAGAATGGTAGGTTCTCCCCCTCAAACAATTCTGCTGAACCACTTAGATTTTCAAGAAACTTGATTATTTTACCAAAAGTACTGCAAGTAGAAGTTTTCAAATGTTGGGGCTTCTAGCTCCGTCATCAAAAAAAAACATCGGTGGACACATCCCTCCCAACCTCTGCACTCTTGCAGGCACTTCCTGCTCCACAGAGTGTTACGTTGCTGGAGACAGGGCTGCCAGCCCTCACTGCTGAGGAAATCTCAAAGAGCAACCTGGAGTCCAGTCTGTTCATCATGCAGCGTCATCAGCACTCCTGGTCCTAAGGATGGGCTCACACAGTGATGAGTGGGATTTGGTGAAGTAGGGAGAGGATGCTGAGGGTCCTGATGGCAAGTCCATACAGAGTGGAACAGTAAGTGGGGCGGCGGTGGGGGGTGGGGGGCAAAGCAGATTTTTTGGAGTGCGAGTATGTACTTGATCTTGAAAGTGGGGTCATTGGACACCACTCCCTTCAAAACTTTCCAAAACCAAGACCAGATCAGAACAATCTTCAATCAGCCTCCCTCTTCATCCTGGATCTACTCTAACAGCCTCAAATTTGGGGCTGGGTGAGAGCATAAGAACTAGGAGCATTTTAGGCAATTCAGCCCCTTGAGCTTGATCCACCATTTGGCTGATCTCACCTCAGCCTCAACCCCATTTTTCTGCTCGCTCCCTATAACTCTTCAATCCATTACTAATTAAAAATCTGTCTACCTCCTCCTTAAATGTACTCAATGTCTCAGCATACTCTGGGGTAGCGAATTCCACAGATTCTCTTTGGGAGAAGTAATGTCTCCTCATTTTTAAGGAAGCAGCCCTCGAGTGGCTAATTATCAGCCACTGTCGGATCACAATTGGTGGGGGGGGAGAGGGGGCATGAGTGTTTGGGCTGCTCAAGGCTTTGCTTCTCCCTCTCATATAATTGCAGACTATTCAGGGGTGGGAAGGAAGCTGGCAGGAAGGTGATCTTGGGACATTCACCCAAAAGATTTGGAAAATTGCCCAGGTATATCCTGTACACTAAACGCAGGAGAAAACCAGCCAATTTACCACCACATCACTCCACTCATTATCATCAGTAAGGTGATGGAAGGTGTCATCAACAGCGCTATCAAGCAGCACTTGTTAGCAATAAATGACTCTGCCACTCAGTTTGGATTCCACCAAGGTCATTCCAGCCTTATTGCAAACATAGATGCAAGACCTGAATTTCAGAAGTGATGTGAGAGTAACCACAGGTAGAGCAAGGAGGCAGCTCCTGAATCCACCCTAGCTAGATCAAGGATCAAACTCAATGCTATCAGCACCGAGCTGATGCACAGCAGCTCTCTCACCAACTGGCCCCTCAAGAACTCTGCGTTGCTATGGCAACACACATTTTTACTTGAATGGTGTAAATTGGAGCCAAATGGATAGTGATGTCAAAGGCTCCAATTTAGTTCCACCATCTGGCTGACCAGGAATTGCTGCTCACATTTGGCATGAAACTTGAAAGGGTTCAGAAAAGATTTATAAGGATGTTACCAGAGTTGGAGAATTTGAGCTATAAGGAGAGGCTGAACAGCCTGGGGCTGTTATCCCTGGACAGTTGGAGGCTGAGGGGTGTATAGGTTTATGGTGAGAGGGGAAAGATTTAAAAGGGACCCAATGGGCAACTTTTTCACGCAAAGGGTGGTGCATGTATGGAATAAGCTGCCAGAGGAAGTAATGGAGGCTGGTGCAATTACAACATTTAAAAGGCATCTGGTTGGGTATATGAATAGGAAGGGTTTAGAGGGATATGGGCCAAGTGCTGGCAAATGGGACTAGGTCATGTTAGAACATCTGATCAGCATGGACGCATTGGACCAAAGGGTCTGTTTCTTTGCTGTACATCTCTGTGACTCTATGTGTTGGTGGATTTCGAAATTGATACTCAGTCCTTTTGGCACTGTTATGAACCTTACCTGGCCATCAATTCCTGGAGTGGATCTTGAATCCAGACCTTCTGGCTCAGAGACAGAGATGCTACTCAATGCTCTACAACAGCTCCATTATAACCACTGAAATGGCTAAAAATATCAATATCAGTTAACATTACATACAGTAAAGATTGTTAAATGTGTTTACTAACCCTGGAGAATTTTGGTCATCACCTTCAATGTTTTTATACTCTCTGTATTCATGAACAGATACATCTCCTAGGCTATTTGTTGCAAGATGGATACATTGCCATTTCATTGACATGCTCAACAAAGCCAATTTCTGTATTCTCAGCTCGTCATGGTCATCAGTCCATTGTTTGAGTAAGGTCTTTACTTCCTCTGAGTAGACTTCAGCAAGGCTTTTAGCTTGAGTGTACCTTTTCTCTTCAGCAAGACAATGAGCACGCCTCAGAATGCTGCTTGCTAGATTTCTCATTTCCTCAGTGAAGTCAGAGTTGAGCAGTTTCTGAGTGTTGGTGAGCACTGACCACTCTGTGCCTGATTTATTGTACACTTGCTGCAGAAGGTCATTTTGTTTGGCCAGTCGAAAAATGGGGTTCTTCATGCTTGCCCCATGAATGTACTGGGCTCCTTCATCGACCACTGATTTACCTGAATGTATTGAGTGAAAATACTTTAATTCAGATGTAACAACTGTGCCAAATGCTTCCTTAATAAATATATTTAAGGATAAACCTAACATCAATGATTTCCCATGGTTTATTTTTTAAATTAAAAGTGCGTGTATTGGAAAGGTCATAAGTCTACATTCTGCAAAAGAACACAGTCCCAGACCCACAAAATTTTTAACTGCGTTAACCATGTGCTTTTGAATTTGTTTTAGGATTTTAAAATATAATTTAAATATCACATCCTGAACCTTAGCTAAATGAATTTTTTGTACACGCTGCTAACTCATAAAGTTTAAATTTCCATAATTTTAACAAGACCATAGGGCTGCTCTCTCACTAGAGACAGACAACTGATAGTGGTTTAAAGTAAGGATCACTACACCTAAGTGAAAGAGAGGGTCCTTCATGGTAATCTCAACCAGGGCAAAAATTGAACTCACACTGTCATATTGCAATGCAAACAGCCATCTAGCCAACTGAACTAACTAATACTGTCACACTGATGGGCCATCAAATGGATCCCACAACTGTATGCTTCAGATTCCTCAAACGAGCAAGGTCATTCATTATTCAATATGAACTCTTAATTCTTAAGTAAAACTCTTGGTTAAGTTTCGAGTTTGACAAATGGTACTATTGTAGGAGGGAAGCAGCACACAGCGGAAAACTGCTTTCAGTTTACGAACACACACACAAAGGACTTGAAAACATTGGGTTTACATTTTTGAGTTGAAGTGGAGATGAATGAACTTCCAGGAGTACAAGGTATTTAATCTTTTTTTATCGTTTTGGTTTATGAACTCTCTGCTGTTTCTGAGAGAGTGTCTGCTAAATGAAGCTAGGACAAGTATTAACTGAACATTTTCAAATGTTACCAGATGTAATTTATTGCATGTGAGTGTATCCACATAAGCAAATGGGACTGGCATAAGTGCAATGGTACTGTCCCTACCTCTGGGCTAGGTGGGCCCAGCTTCAGA
Source organism: Chiloscyllium punctatum (assembly GCF_047496795.1). Classification (NCBI taxonomy): domain Eukaryota; kingdom Metazoa; phylum Chordata; class Chondrichthyes; order Orectolobiformes; family Hemiscylliidae; genus Chiloscyllium; species Chiloscyllium punctatum. The sequence continues at coordinate 84,569,913 of NC_092742.1, read as the reverse complement.
CCTATCTGCCCCCTGAGGTATGTCACAACTTGCCTGAACATGTTCATTAGAAAGTATCTCAATGTAAGAAAGCTCATGAAGTTATTGTTAGTTCACTGTTTTGCACTTAAAATGTTATACATCCTTGGTTGTTCATCTGATATCCATATTGCCTTTTACAAAGCTATGAAAAATCTACATTCACTCAATAGCATTAAGCGATGGGTGAATGTATTAACTATTTGTCATTGTTAATGCATTTTATCATTTAATCTACCTGAGCAGAGACTTAAAAAAGCCCTGGTCCAATGTTATGTGATTTCCATATTCACACACATTTACTGCTTCATACCAAATGGATAGCTCCTGATCCGTCCTCCAGGCTGACTTGATGCCTCAATAATCTGTACATCAGCGAATCCCTGTTGGTACAATTTTTCAGCAGCCGCCACACCAGCTATCCCAGCTCCAATAATGACCACCTTTGGGATTTTCTTCTTGGGATTCATGCTTCAAAACAGAAGAAAACAAGCACACACACAAATATAGTTACATCACAGTCACCTGGAAAATGGTCATGAGTAAATTGTTGGAGCTTCAGGTTGCTAGGTTTCTAGGTACTGATAGACTATTTCTTGGGGTCTTAAATGAGATAGCTAGTGACATAACTGATGCATTGGTTTTAATTTTCAAAATTCCCTCGAATCAGGAAAGGTTCTATCCCATTGGGAAGGAGTGAATGTAATTCTTGTATTAAAAAATTGAGGAAGATTTAAAGCAGAAAACTTACCTGTTGTTGGGACGATGTTAGAAACTATTGTTAAAGACAGTTTAGCAGGTCACTTAGAAAAGTTAAAGGCAATCAGACAGAGTCAGCATGGCTTTGTGAAAGAGCAATAATTTTTAGTCATCTCATTGGAAATCTTTGAGGAAGTAATATGTGCTGTAAAGAAAAGGGAACTGGTGAATGTACTGTACTTAGGCAATTGTGAGACTCCCACAAAAGGTGGGTAGGGTATAATTAAAATTCACCGGTCACAGGCTGATGACATCATCAGTTCCACAGCTTATATTTAACAGTGAGAGAGGAGGCCCATGGCCTGGGGTGGGGGGCTACATCGGGTCCCAGTAATGGGCCTGGGACTCGAGGGAGATGAGGGTGTCCTGCTGAGCTTGGGTTAGGAAATCACTGTAGCTTCAATCCTCTTTATCTCTCCACTAGCCCCCAACAAATCTCTACGATATCTGTGACTGCCCCTAACGCTGGCAATTTGATGATTCCCAATCCTAATTGCACCATCATCGGTGGTTGCGCGTTCAGCTGCCTGAGTTCTGGAATTCTCCCCCTAAACCTCTCTGCCTCACTTTCCTCCTTTTGAGAGCTACCTCTTCGAATAAGCTGTTGGTCACCCGCCCTAGCAAAAAGGCTCGGTATTAAATATTTTCTATAATGCTTCTGAAGGTTTGAGGACATCTTGTTACACTCCAGGCTAATGAATAAATTATCATCCAACTCAACTCTGACTGTGTGAAGTCAATGCTAAATAGCTGCTGCTTATAGTATTTGTTGTAGTCTGGGAGCACCACCCTGCTATTCAAGAATATCAAGGAAGCTCTGACCTTGCCTGGTCCTGACAGATTATTCAGCCTCTCCCTCACACTCAACAACCCTCCCAAATGACTGCTATGAAGTGACCTCACGAGTACTTCATTCCAGCCAGAAGGCTGTTAGTCTGGCTGACTATCAAGTGAGAATTTGCAACATTTCTTTTTAAGCAAGCCCCTATTGTTGTGATTGGTTGGGCCATTATGTCCCAGTCTTGCTGCGTTGTGGACCCCTGTGCCTTCCTGAACCCTCCCTGTCTTTCCAATATTATACAAGAAGTAATTTACACGTCAAACAACTTCACCAGCAACATCCAGCTCTTTAGTGTTTAATTTCTCCAGCAGTTACAATTACTATCATTATGAGTGTGGAACTTCTTTTCCAGTAGATACTAGCTCTCAGTTGCTATGCTGTTATTAACTGTTGAGTTTGTGAATAGCATTCATTTTACATTTTTAGATATAGCTCACTCTATGTTGTCTTATTTTATTGTGAACCAAGCCCTGTGCTTTACTTTATAAATATTCCCAATTCAGATGAGGAAAATTATAGACTGTCCTATTATTTTGGAATGAAAGATTACCCCAACAGTTGGAGTTTCGATTGGATACGTCTGAATAGAGAAGGATAATTGCACATAAGCAATCCACTCGATACCACAATTTCTTTTAAATAGGGTGAGTTTAGCTGATTCAAGGCTTTAATTACATACAACTGTTATTTTGAGCAAGGGCTCCCAGTGACCTCAGTCACAAATCTGCTGATTAGATTTGTTTGCAGCCAGTATTCCTTGTTCAAAAAGAGAATTTTTAATAATCACAGGTGGATAGGGTGGTTAAGACGGCATTTAGCACACTTGCCTTCATTGCTCAGACCTTTGTATAGGAGTTGGAATGACATATTGATGTTTTACAGGGCTTTGGTGAGAACTTCTCTGGAGTACTGTGTGTAGTTCTGGTCATCCTGTTATAAAAAGTTTATAATTAACCTGGAGAGAGTTCGGAAGAGATTCACCAGGGTGTTACCAGGAGTTATGTTATGGGGAAGAAATGGATGGGGTTGGGACTCCCAATGGAGAATAGGAAGTAAAGGGGTGACCTTGTAGAGGGTGTGGGATTTCAAGACTAGGGGCATATTTTTAAGTTTAGAGGAGAGAGAGTTAAAGGCAGACATGAGGAGCAATGTTTTTTACCCAGAGAGTAGTTCCACAGTGTGTGGAATGAATTTCCAGAGGAAGTGGTGAATGTGGGTACAATTACAACATTGAAAGGACATTTGAATGAGTACATAAATAAAAAATGTTTGGAGGGGTATGGGCCAAACATAGGTAGGTAGACTAGTTCAGTTTGGGATCATAGATGGCATGGACTGGTTGGACTGAATGAGGTAAAAACGATGACTGCAGATGCTGGAAACCAGATTCTGGATTAGTGGTGCTGGAAGAGCACAGCAGTTCAGGCAGCATCCAAGTAGCTTCGAAATCGACATTTCGGGCAAAAGCCCTTCATCAGGAATAAAGGCAGTGAGCCTGAAGCATGGAGAGACTGAATGGTCTATTTCTGTGCTGTATGACTCAATGACTCTTAAAATATGACTCGTAGTAAAGAAGAGAGATCTGGTTGAGGTGTATAGGTTTATGAAGGGTATGAATAGAGTGGATAGGAAGCAGCTGTTCCCTTTAGCTGACGAGACAATAGCAAGGGACCATAGTTTTAAGGTGAAGGGCAGGAAGTTTAGAGGGGTTTTCAGGAAAATCATTTCTACTCAGAGGGTGGTGGGAATCTGGAATAAACCTGCTTGCATGACCAATTGAGGTGGGAAACCTAACAACCCTTCAAAAGTATTTTGACGAGCACAGAAATGTCATAACGTACAAGGCTATTGTCTTGGTCAGTGTAGGCTAGTGACAGAGGCTGTATGGGCCAAGGAACCTCCTCTGTGCTGTATGAGTTTATGTAACAAAACAACTCACAGAGTAGGCCATTAGTAAATAATAAGAGGCAGTGTCAGTTCTTTGGAACAAAAAAGCCTCAGGTGTGCGAGTAGTGCCCAGCTATGACAAAAGAATGCTACATGTGTAAAGCTGTAGGTCACTTCCAAAGGAAGGTATAAAAGTCAGACATAGTTTCACAGCAGAACAAAGTCTAATACCTATTCATATAAAGGTGCTAATGCAGTCAACCCACCAGCATTAGAACAGTAGTGACTTTTCCTTTATTGAGGTTGTATAGGATTTTGGTGAGAACTTTTCTTGAGGAGTGTGTGTAGTTCTGGTCACCCTGTTATACAAAGATCATTATTAAGCTGTAGAGGATGCAGAAGAGATTCACCAGGATGTTGCCAGGAATAGAGGATTTGAGATATGGGGAGAGATTAGATAGGCTCGGACTTCCACTGGAGCATAGCAAATAAAAGGGTGACCTTGTAGAGGTTTAGAAAATCATGAGGGAGAGAGATAAGATGTACGGCGGTTGTCTTTTCCCAAGGGTGGGGAATTCAAGACTTCCTAATCACTTCCTAGCAGTCATTTGGGAGGGATGTTGGTTGTGAGGGACATCAGGGCCAGGCAAGGTCAGAATCTTCCTTGTGATAGCTAGAGTAGTACTCCCAGACCACAACAAATGTTTCCTATCCTTTAGTAATTGACATTTCTACCTTGGAAAAAGAAAGACACTAACTATCCTTTGCATTTATGCTTCTCTTAATTTTGAATACTTCAATCAGGTCGCTCAACAACCCCCCCTCCCCCACCCCACCACCCCCCACCCCCACCCCCCCCCCCCCCTCCATCCTTCGATGTTTTAAGTGAGAAAATGCATTCCTAGGTGAAGTTAGTGATCTATCCAACTCAAAGTTAAAAATCACACAACACTATGTTAAAATCCAACAGGTTTAATTGGAAGCACACTAGCTTTCGGAGCGACGCTCCTTCATCACCTGATAAAGGAATGGCGTTCCGAAAGCTACTGTGCTTCCAATTAAACCTGTTGGACTATAACCTGGTGTTGTCTGATTTTTAACTTTGTACACCCCAGTCAAACACCGGTATCTCCAAATCATATTCAACTCAAGTTTGACAGAATCTATCTCTGTTATTAGTTTAACATTGATAATGTTAATGTCAATTTGTAACCCCCTTATCTGATTAAATTACAAAGCAAAGTAATAGAAAAATAGAAATGGAAACTGAAGAATAAAAATTCACTAGGTGCAGACATGAAACAATATGATCGAGGTAGCATAAGAGGGTTATGCTACTCTGAAGATTAAAGGTATGCCACAAATAACTCTATAACATAAACAGCAAAAGAGAATTGCAAATGGTATGAGCATGATAGGATAGTCTCATATAATAATAACAAATATCATAAATACTATGACAGGACTATAAAATTTTGATTTCCATCATCTGATTTTTAATGCCATTGACTTAAAATGAACTAAAATGATGTTTAAAAAAAGACATTGAATTAAGTGGCTGTAGTAATCAGTTAATCAGTTAATGCAACAATTGCCCCAGTCTGAACTAAAATTAATGTCATCAAAATGACTCAAACCAGTCACGCAGATCTCTAAATAAAAGCTGAAAGAAGTGCAGATGCTGTAAATCAGAAACAAAAACAGAAATTGCTGGAAAAGCTCAGAGGGTCTGGCAGAATCTGTGGAGGGAAATCACAGTTAACATTTCGAATCGACTGACTGTGGTTCTGAGGAAGGGTCCCTGGACCCAAAACACTAACTCTGATTTCTCTCCACAGATGCTGCCAGACCTGCTGAGCTTTTCTAGCAATTTCGGTTTTGGTCTCAGATCTCTATTGCCTTTTGTGTATGGAACAAGCTGCCAGAGGAAGTGGTGGAGACTGGTATAATTACAACATTTAAAAGGCATCTGGATGGGTATGTGAATAGGAAAGGTTTAGCGGGATATGAGCCAAGTGCTGGCAAATGGGACTAGATTAGGTCAGGATATCTGGTCAGCATGGACAAGTTGGACCGATGGTTCTGTTTTTGTGCTGTACATCTCTATGACTGTATGACTCTATTTATAACTTTTTGGATTTTCGCACATTGGATTGAAGATCATCCAGTTGATATAAAATTGAAGTCAGACATGGGAACAGACAAATGAACTACAATTTGAATCCAAAGACTTTGGACAGAGCAGAGGGAACTATAGATTGTTAACAGCAGAGCTTGAAGGCTTAGTCTCTCTCTCTCTCTTTGACCTTCCTGAGAGAGAGACAGCGAGAGAGAGAGAGACAGAGAGAGAGAGAGAGAGAGAGAGAGAGAGAGAGAAAGAATATATTAAGGGCTAGGACACAGAGACTCCAGCTTCCACAGGCATCAACAACCCATTCAGGAGATTGTAGACAGCTTCTCAACCTTGGATAAAGAAATACTAGCTACTGGTCCCTTGATGCCAAAATCAGCACCAGGATTGCCAAAGTCACCACTGTCATGTCAGAGTTGAGGATTCACCCGTGAACCAACAGCAAACACACTGAAATGATAAAGCTCTGTGTGTTCCAGGTTTGTGTTCTCAGCAACTTCCTTTGCAGCAGCAAATCATGCACTACTTAAATTTTCAAGACAAGTTACACAGTATTGACAATTTCTGCCCCCACTAAAATAACTCCACTGATGCTGGTATCCCATTACCAAGCCACCCTTAATTTACACATGAACAGTCATTGATTATACTACTGCCTTATTCAGAGTCAGACACCAGAGTATCAGTCTCACTGCCATTCAATCTTTTTATGTCATCCAGGGCTCCCTGATTGGACCAGATTAAGAGCTCCAACCAGGGAACTCATATTTTTATGAGGTACAACTGGTTGATATCATTATAATTACTACATCCATTATCTCAGACAAATATCGCAAAAGAGTGTTGAATATGGAATCTTTGCCTCTCAAGTCAATGGTTTAGGATCTCTGAATCATTTTTACAGTCACTGATGTTAACTCTGATCTATTCTGCCTTCACAATCTGTGGTAGGGTTTTTTAAAACTTTCAGCAGGGTATTCCCTTCAGATGGAGTGATACTAATGCTCGTTGCCATAGCATACAAGTGAGACACAGATAACATGGCACTGAAGGATCCAACACTGTTTTGTTACAGCTCCTGGTGTTACAACTGAACATTCCTCATGAAGGGCTTATGCCTGAAGCGTCGATTCTCCTGCTCCTCGGATGTTGCCTGACCGGCTGGGCTTTTCCAGCACCACACTTTGCAACTCTGAACTCCAGCATCTGCAGTCCTCACTTTCTCTCGTGACAACTGGAGGCACTTCCATGCCTGGGCTAATGTTAAGCAATTCAGACGTAAATTGTATCATGCTTCCCATAGTGTCTCTCAGAGCATGGGAACCAGGTAAACTACTATAGCAACAGGTTACATGATATAATATTGTGATGACATTATGACCAGGTTTCTTTAAGATACACTTTATTCTAGCTGAATGACATTCGCAATAGTGGCAACTATGTTGACTGGGTTGTGTGACTGAATGGATGATGGCCTCAACCCCTCCACTGCTATTGGCACAAGACCAACAAGTAGCTTTTGTCTACAATACAAGGACTTCTGTAAAGGGGCTTACAATTGATTGGAATAAATGCAATGAAAATCCTTGCTACAGACCAAATGCCAGGAGACAAATTGTCCAAAAAGGCATGGAAAAAGCAGAGGACAAACAAGTGACCAGATGCTTGAAAAGAGAGCCCATCAGAAGCAAATCATCTGTCAACTATTCATATGTGCCAACTACAGAAGAGACTATCACACATGAATTGGCCTCTACAGCCATAGAAGCATAAAAACTGGGAGTAGGAAGAGGCTACTTGGCCCTTCAAGGCCTACTCCACCATTCGATGCGATCATCATTGAATCTCTAAGTAAATGCCACATTTCTGCTTTCTCACCATACCCCTTGATGCCTTAAAATCAGAACAGATAATGTTCAATCTCCGTGTAACCTCTACCTGGGGCTGAAATATCACCTCCCGAGGTGGACGGATGCCATCAGGAGTGGGGGTACATATGATAAATCGTGGTAACGTGATTGTTGTGTTCAACAGACACCACTGAAACTATGAAGTAAAATATATCTGAATGCCACATTTTAGAATTGACAGTAGCTACTCCAGTAATTAACTGGACTATTCAGGGAAGATTAGATTACATTCCCTACAGTGCAGAAACAAGACTTCAGCCCAACCAGTCCACACCGACCCTCTGAAGAGTAACAAATCCAGACCCATTTCCCTCTGACTAATGCACCTAACACTATGGGCAATTTAGCATGGCCAATTCACCTGACCTGTGCATCTTTGGACTGTGGGAGGAAACCAGAGCATCTGGAAAAAACCCACGCAGACATGGGGAGAATGTGCAAACTCCACACAGACAGTCACCCGAGGCTGAAATCAAACCGAGGAACCTGGTGCTGTGAGGCAGCTGTGCTAACCACTGAGCTACTGTGCCGTGAAGTTGAGTGGTGTGTTATGTGAAAAATGTAATTACAGCACAGGTCATTGAACCTGTCTCCAAATGGTTTTGAAACCCATAATTGGTGCTTGTTAAAACAATAGGAATCGTAAGTTGCAGGATAGAGTCTGAAGGTTGAATTATGCATTCAGAAAGGAATTGCAGTTTCCACGCTTTACCTCGCCCCTCCCCCATCACCTCTGAGCATGAGAGTTTAATTTACTGTTTGTAGTCATCGAGTTGTACAGCAGGAAACAGACCCTTTGATCCAATTTGTCCATGCCGATCAGGCATCTTAAATTAATCTAGTCCCATTTGCCAGCTGTTGACCCATATCCCCCTAAGCCCTTGCTCTTCATATATCCATCCAGATGCCTTTTAAATGTTGTAATTGTACCAAGCTCCATCACTTCCTCTGGCAGTTCACTCCATACATGCACCACCTTCTGTGTGAAAAAGTTGCCCCTCAGGTCCCTTTTAAATTGTTTCCTTCTTACCTTAAACCTAAAATCTGTCTGTCTGTCAACCTTGGATATACTTAAACACCAAGCATCTATAGCCCTTTGCGGAAAGAATTCCACAAATCCCCCCTCAGAAGGAAGAAATTCCTCTTCATCGCTGTCTTTAATGGGTGACCCCTTCCCACACAAAAATAACTGGGACCAAATGGCACCTCCTACCACCTTCCCCACTCACCTCAGGGGCAACAAACTAAACAGGCACTAAGAAACACAGGCAGAGATAGTAAGAAACAGAGAGAGAGAGAGAGAGAGAGAGACAGAGGCAGACAGAGAGAAGGGACCCCAAGGCTGGTTTCACCGATTTAGGATTGCACATACTGATCAAGAACACAAATAATTCCAAATAAATTTAACAGTGTCACAAATGGATATTGCCTGACATACAACAAAGGAAGAAAACCATTTGCTTGCTGATAAAGCCAAATCAATTCATGGGAAATTATATAATTATAGGTGTGCATGATCTCCTATTCACTGACCATCCTAACCCCAGAACTACTGCCTGTGTCTGATTATATGGTAGAAACAAATTATATGAGATACTAATACCAGATGAAATTGCTGCCGAGTCAAATGGATCATTAATAGTTGGCTTGTAATGAGAATATCTTCAACCAACTCAGAATATTTTTACATTGTGGAACTCCTCACTTTCATTGAGCTTCAGACCTGCTAGTTGAGCCAAGCATGTTATTACAGAATGTTATTTAGCAGTCAACAGGAGATACCATGGGTTCTGATAGTGTCAGAATAGTGTAGTATAGGCATACCCACATGACTTGGAAGTGTCGGTGTTGGACTGGGGTGTAACTTTGCATGCCCACATGGCGTCTATACATGATTGAGAACATCGAGGGGAAAGCAAAAATGAAAAGGCTCTAGGTTACTCTCAAAATGGTTGATTTCAATAAGAAAACTTTTGATTGGGTTTGGTAAAAATGAAAGCTTTCATTTTGCAATACTTGACATACAGAGACTCAATTTCTGTGGTTCCAGTTGTTAATCACATTTGCAGAGGAAATAAATGCCTTGGTGTTTTGATGTGGTTCAAGTTTAATTACAATAACAGTACTTTACCTTAAGGTAAAGTATAACCTGTGCTAGTTCTCAGATGGCTGCCACTATGGCTGAGGGGTTTAGTGTTTATATAGGTTTCAGAGAGTTGGTTCATTCCTGCACACAGTTCTCAGGATTGTAGGATTGTGAATCTCTAAGGTTCCATAGAAAAAGATGCATTTGTCTTCCGAACCATCCATTCTATTAGCTCCCATGTTGGTGTCCCAGAGCCAGCTGAACCAGTCTCTATCAAGATGCTGCAGTTTGCAACCCAGCATGCCCATCCTCACAAATCGACGTTTCGGGCAAAAGCCCTTCCTGATGAAGGGCTTTTGCCCGAAACATCGATTTCGCTGCTCGTTGGATGCTGCCTGAACTGCTGTGCTCTTCCAGCACCACTAATCCAGTATTTGCTTTCCAGCATCTGCAGTCATTGTTTTTACCTCATCCTCACAAATCCCCCAGCACAACCATGCCAAGGGACCTTAGCAACCTTCACCTCCAAAGTTTTGAGCAGCGGGTAAAGTCTTTGTTAGGGCACAAGGGAAAGTCAATGATCATAGAAGATAGACACTTAAAGCTTTGCATAGGGTGGCTCTGAATTATTTTTGAAAATGTTATGTAAGAATTTGCTTTGGATTTACATTTATAGGAATGACAGTAACACCTACAGAGCATGACTGAATGACAACCAAGAGATATGGTAGTAAGGGTGATGAGGATTGCAGGACTATGTACAAAGTGATTGCTGACCTTACCTGTACAACAGCTGTGACTTCACTCTGTAAGGTATTTCATCAGTTGTAAATAAAAAGTAAATGGTGCTATGTAAATACAATTTATTTCGCCTTGCTTCCTTTCCTCAACTCATTTGTTTTTATCCCTTCTTTTCCAGTCTTCCACTGCCATTAGGAAAATATTTTATTTACGTTTATCAAAAGCAAGTTAAATTTGACTTTCAAGGAGAAAATGCATTAGCAGTGGTGAAACATACCCCACAACCTCAGTGTTTCCCACCAGCCATTAACAGCCTTTGCTGTAACTCAATACCTTCATCTTCCAATGCACAAGTCTCACACTGTCAATGGCATTTTTGATTAGATTCATTCCCTACAGTGTGAAAACAAGCCATTTGGCCCAACAAATCCACACCAACCCTCTGAAGAGTAACCCACCCAGACCCATTTCCCTCTGACTAACGCACCTAACACTATGGGCAATTTAGCATGGCCTATTCACCTGACCTTTAGACTGTGGGAGGAAATCGGAGCACCCAGAGGAAACCCACACAGACTTGGGGAGAATGTGTAAACTCCACACCAACAGTTGCCCCAATCCTGGAATTGAACCTCGGTCCCTGGCGCTGGGAGGCAGCAGTGCTAGCCACTGAGCCACCATGCCACCCAAACAAGTCCACACCAACCCTCTGAGGAGTAATCCACCAAGATCCATTCCCCTACCCTATTAGTCTACATTTACCTCTGACTAATGCCCCAAACATACACATCCCTGAATATTATGGGGCAATTTGGTATGGCCAGTTCATCTAACCTACACAGCTTTGGACTATGGAGGAAGCTGGAGTACCCAGAGGAAACCCACACAGACTCGGGAAGAATGTTCAAACTTCACACAAACAGATACCTGAGGCTGGAAATGGACCTGGATTCCTGGCATTATGAGGCTGGAGTGCTAACCACTGTGCCACCATCATTTTGGAACATTAAACTGTTGACTGATGTTCAATTGATTCAGGCAAATGCCCAATTTTTCCCTAGGTGTCCTTATTTTCCACATGGATCTGCTCTGAAAACATGCTGAAGTATTCAGTGTCTCTTCATGTTCATATCATGGCATTACCCTTCCGCTACTCATCAATTAGACAGTACCATATTCTCAGCCAGACCTACATACACACTCAGTCAAGTTCAATGCTGAGTAACTCATAGCCCTCCTGGATATATATTGGGGCATCTTCATTTTGGGGGAGAGTTCCACTTTGCGTTGGAGAACCTATATGCACATCAGAGTTTGGACCACTATCCCAATATCTCAGAGGTGATCCAAATGAAAGGCAGAGTGTCTTACGATTACTTGGGAAATGCCTCATAAAGGTTCCTCAAAGTGGAAAAAAATCTAAAATGGATTTGAGAAATCTGACAAAAGGAAATTGGCAGATTAGCTTTTCTAAAATCATAGGGCATCTGATGATCAGCCATTCATAGCGCTGGTATATGAATTCCCGATATTCATCAGCCATGATGAAATAGGAAAGTTAGATTATTTTATCGGAACCAGGTAGTTTGTTGCAATTTCCTTCCTAAACATAACCTGTTTTGCTTTGTTGATACAGAGGGATCAGCGTATATTATAGTGTTCAGTTATTCTGTATTTTATTACAGGAGTCTGTTTATTATTGATTCTCACTGTGTTTGATTGGTCAAGCTTGGCTGTGGACTCAGAGAAAAAGAAACAAAGCCAGAGAACAAGGTGGAATAAATGAGTGAGAAGCATGGAGCAGACATTTTAAAGCACTGTGAATAAAACCTGTCACGCACAGACAAACCTGTCACACACAGACAAACCTGTCACACGCAGACAAACCTGTCACACGCAGGCAAACCTGTCACGCGCAGACAAACCTGTCACACGCAGACAAACCTGTCACACGCAGACAAACCTGTCAACTCTGCATACATCTCAGCCATAGACTATGTAATTTCCAACATTTTCTAATTTCAATTGTCTTTCATTTTCACTTGCACTTGCCCAAAGAGAGGCACGCATTAAATGTCATGTTTTAAATATTTTTACCTTAAGAACGTTAAAAGAAATATATCAAAGCTCATTTAACTTCGCCAAACAAAAGCATACTTCTGGGAAAAGATGGCATATTGCAAAAAACTTCCTATGGACCAGCAGGCGTACTTTGAAATTTGATTCCAAGAATCTTTGAAAAATTTGCACAAAGGTACAATTAAAATCTCTCTACAGTTGAAGTACAGTTAAAACCCAGATCTGGAAACTTGTTTGTCTGCAATTTATACTCAGTATTTAAATTTATTTTCTCAATGGCCTTTGAGTTCAGATTGATGTGACAGTCTCCACACAGTAAGCAAATTCCACCTATCCATCTGTATTCAGTATTGACAATCAGCATCAGTGTCTGGTTTAGAATCTTTTACCTACCTTCAATTGTACTTACTGACTCGAAAAGCAGATTTTCACAGAACATAGATCTTCTCAGATTGGGTATATCCTCCCATACAATTCTCTTCAAGATGACTTAGCCCACATCGCTCTAGGCTGTGTTAAAGTACTTTGGTTCAAACATCCATAAATTGATAACAATTTGTATGTTACAGTTCAAAGTCATAAAGCACTACCAGTCACTTGTCATTGGGAAGCTAATGAGTAACAAAATGTTTGCACTCTCAAGCCTCAGATGAGATGAAAGAAAGATTAGTTTAAATAACATTCTTTTGCAACTGTCACCATGTGGCAAGTTCTTGCACAAATTGCCTTTTTTGCAATTGATTGCCAAACAGTAACGTGTAACTAGTACTGGCTGATTTCTTTATAACTTTGTCCTTTAAACAAAGTGTTTTGTCAGCTCACAGCAGTTCTTAATATATCAGTCTGATTCTCCCTTGTCTCTGGGTTATAATGTTGTGACGTTAGGACCCACAGCTGAGGTCAGAGGCTATAATTCCATTGTCAGAATGGAGAGCCAGTGGGGGACCAACACTGTCGTTGTTCCAGAAGACCTGCCAAGATCACAAAGCAGACAGGCTGTGTCCAGGCCACCAGCAAGGCCGCGCATTGGAATCAAGAGGTGAGGAACTGGATGTCTCACTTACAGAGAGCTTTCAGGCAAACAGAAATCAGGAGCTCTTCTGCTCACCACATCTCCCCCTCCACTCCCCAACACCTAGACCCTTACTCAGACCCTCAGTGTTTTCGATCGAGGGAACCCACTCCAGGAGGTCATGAGCTAACTGCATGGTTTTAGCTACCACACTTGCCACAATGTGATTGGCCCACCTGCAGCCCAGAAGTATGGTTTGTTTTGTGAAGCTAAATAAGCTTTGAAAAGTTTCTTTTGACATTCTTAAGAAATAAATGTTCAAAACCTGACATTTAATACATGCCTCTCTATGGACAGTTACTACCCCAAGTGCAAGTAAACCCCAGTGGCGACTGGAAGACAAACTTAAAGTGATTATTCATTGGCCGCTTGTGCAGGGATGTTGGCGGGTTGGACCATGGGCCTTCCCGTTCAGAACTTAATTTTGGCAAATGCTGAAGGTGGCAAGGTTCAGATTGTTCCACCTAACTACATGCCTTTCCACCTTCATCTGAGACAGCAGAAGGTTGCCCACAGAGATGCAATACTCTTCAGCAGATGTATGCATTGAACCCACATCCATTTTGTATGCCAATAGCGTGATTTTAACTGTTATATGCCATTCCTAATGGCAGAACTGAAAGAGTGCACCACTCACGCTCTCTTGCTTTTTGCTGATTTCTACACAAAGAAACTGCTGGGAGCACATGTTTCATAGTAGGGGAAGACTTTTGGTGGTGACATCCACTATTTGTATGTGTGGAGTCTCTTGGACAAACAGGGAGGCTCATGCAGAGTGGAGAGTATACAGCTGGTGAACCTTGCACCAGAGAGTGATGAGGAGGACAGATTTAGTAAAAGCTCATATCGTAGAGTGACTAGAATAATGTTTTCATAGCACCGAGTAAGTAAAGTTCAATGACAGAAGTAATATCTTGCTGAACTGTTGAAGTTTTCCAGGACCTATCTGCAGTTCTGCAATTGAGAGGATCTGGACCAGATGGGCCAATGGGCAGAGAAGTGGCAGATGGAGTTTCGTTCAGATAAATTCGAGGTGCTGCATTTTGGGAAAGCAAATCTTAGCAGGACTTATACACTTAATGGTAAGGTCCTAGGGAGTGTTGCTGAACAAAGAGACCTTGGAGTGCAGGTTCATAGTTCCTTGAAAGTGGATTCGCAGGTAGATAGGATAGTGTAGAAGGTGTTTGGTATGCTTTCCTTTATTGGTCAGGGTATTGAGTACAGGAGTTGGGAGGTCATGTTACAGCTGTACAGGACATTGGTTAGGCCACTGTTGGAATATTGCATGCAATTCTGGTCTCCTTCCAATCGGAAAAATGTTGTGAACCTTGAAAGGGTTTAGAAAGGATTTACAAGGATGTTGCCAGGGTTGGAGGAACTGAACTACAGGGAGAGGCTGAACAGGCTGGGGCTGTTTTCCCTGGAGTGTCGGAGGCTAAGGGGTGACCTTATAGAGGTTTACAAAATTATGAGGGGCATGGATAAGATAAATAGACAAAGTCTTTTTCCTGGGGTCGGGGAGTCCAGAACTAGAGGGCATAGGTTCAGGGTGAGAGGGGAAAGATATAAAAGAGACCTAAGGGGCAACTTTTTCATGCAGAGGGTGGGACGTGTATGGAATGAGCTGCCAGAGGATGTGGTGGAGGCTGGCACAATTGCAACACTTAAGAGGCATTTGGATGGGTATATGAATAGGAAGGGTTTGGAGGGATATGGACCGGGTGCTGGCAGGTGGGACTAGATTGGGTTGGCATATCTGGTCAGCATGTTCAGGTTGGACTGAAGGGTCTGTTTCCATCCTGTACATCTCTATGACTCTATGACTCTAAAAGCCTTGCTGAAGCCCATGTAGATCACATCAAATACACTGCTCTCATCAACGCACTGAATTACCTGCAAAGACCATTTCTGTTTGTTTACAGTGCATGTTCCATGCAATAAAGAGCAAGAGAACCAGCAATCTGAACGGTCTTTAATCGTCCTAAAAACAATGACAATCCTGCATAAATGGCTGAAACATTTGACAAGCTTTGGGTTAATGTAAAAACACATTTCTCCAGCCAAGCTGATAACAACTTGGAGAAAGTGAGTACTGCAGATGTTGGAGATCAGAGTCAGAAAGAATAATTCCCGACGAAGAGCTTATGCTTGAAACGTCGAGTCTTCTGCTCCTCGGATGCTGCCTGACCTGCTGTGCTTTTCCAGCACCACACTCTTTGATAAAAGCTTGGGTCAAGTTGACTTATAGTTAAAATAAAACTTCAAAATGGAAGGGTAAAAAAGTGACTGATTGGTTATATTGATGAATCAAGTTTCAAATGTTCCGACACATTACTACATGGATACATTTAAATTACTTATTTGTCTGACGATGTTCTTCCTCACTGGTGGAGTAATGATTGATCAGTCGATCAGCCTCCCTCCAGCCCGACAGCAGTGCTCCATGGCTGGTGCTGTGGTAGCTCCGATGTGTTGCTTCACCAGCAAATAAAATCTGCATCGTCTAGAATCAGAGGGACATGATTATTGCAAACTGCAGGCATATGCACTTATTCCTCACAAAGAAAGGAAGAACTTACATTTATGTAGCATCTTTCACAACTACAGGACATCGTCCCCAAGTAACTATTTGCAGAGAATAGTCACTCATGTCATGTAGGAAACACAGAAGCCAATTTTTACACGGGAGAGTCTCACAAACAGAAGTGAAATGTATAGCAGGATTATCTGCTTTAATGATGCTGGTTGAAGGATAAACATTGGCTAGGACATCAAGGAAAACTTTCTCACTTTTCTTTGAATTATTATGAGAGCTTTTATATCCACCTGAAATAATAGATGGGATCTAATCTCAAAAAGCTGTGCAGTTGCAGGCTGTACATCTCTAAGACTCTGTGACTCTATAATTTAGATTATGGGCTGAATCTTCCTGTACATTAGCTAAGCGTCAATTTTTGGGAGTTTCACAGAGGGTGTGTGTGTGTGTGTGTGTGTGGTGGTGGGTGGATGAGGTGGTGTGCTCAGCACTGATGGGACCTTTCAGCATAAGTGCCAAGGGTGCCATTTTAAAGCCCAGCTTTGTGCCAGTTGAAATGCTGCAGGCTAGTCATTACCATTCTAGGTGTGCAACTTTACCACCTTGCAGAATTACATTCCTTTTTGCTCAAAAACTGCATAAATCCATGTAAGATTCTGTAAATCCCATTTTAGAAATAGAATCAGTCTGACCTAACATTGGGACGCAGACTTGAAGACCTTCAATGCATTATCTGAGCTGAGATGACACGTATTGTTAAAGCCATTTTGAGGATGGAACTTGAAAAATGTTCTGGGATTTACATATAAAGGAACCGAAACTAACATGATCATTCTAAAAAATGGAAGACGTAAGCTAAATTTATTTAATATTACATTCCACGACACTGCAATCCTGTTGTTATAAAGTCTGTGTCTAATGATTCTGCTCCAGAACCACCTGATGAAGAAGGTTGTCGTCCAACAGGTTTATCTGGAAGCACTAACTTTCTATGTGCTGCTCCTTCATCAGGTGATTGTGGAGTATAAGATCGTAAGACATAGAGTTTATAGCAAAAGCTTACAGTGTGATGCAACTAAATTTATATATTGAAAAAGACCTAGATTGTTTGTCGGAAGATGAGATGCTGTTCCTCCAGTTTGCGTTGGGCTTCACTGGAACATTGCAGCAGGCCAAGGACAGACATGTGGGCATGGAGCAGGATTGTAGTTGAAGTGGCAAGCCACGGGAAGGTCCAGGACCTGATTGCATTCAGACCAAAGGTGCTCAGCAAAGCGATCACCCAGTCGATGTTTTGTCTCTCCGATATAGAGGAGACCACATTGGGAGCAACGAATGCAATAGATCAAATTGAAAGAGGTACAAGAGAAACGCTGCTTAATCTGAAATGAGTGTCTGGGGCCTTGGATGGTGAGCATGGAAGAGGTAAAGGGGCAGGTGTTGCACCTTCTGTAATTGCATGGGAAGGTGCCGTGTGTGATGGGAGAGGTGTTAAGTGTGATGGAGGAGTGGATTAAGTTGTCCTGGAGGGAATGATCTCTACAGAATGCAGACAGGGAGAGGGAAGGGAAGATGTGTTTAGTGGTGGCATTGTGTTGGAGTTGGTGAAAATGGCGGAGGATTATTCTCAAGTTGGTGAAAATGGCGTGTGTGTGTGTGTGCAAAATGGCCGATAGCCAAGTTCGGTGCCCATGTCTGATAGCCAAGTTCGGTGCCCATGGGGATGGCCTCAACTGGGACCTTGGGTTCATGTCACACTACAGGTGACCCCACTGCACTTCACACATGTGCACATGCACGCACACACGCACGCACACACTCCTACAGATGCACACAGTGACACAGACACACACACGCTCCTACAGACCCATACGCTCACGTAGACCCTCTCTCATATGCTCGCACATACACTCCCACACTCACACGCACACAAGCACCCTCTTACAGACTTATTTCCCTTTACACTCACACAAATACACATGTGCTGCAGAGGAGAAAGTGAGGACTGCAGATGCTGGAGATCAGAGCTGAAAATGTGTTGCTGGAAAAGGGCAGCAGGTCAGGCAGCATCCAAGGAACAGGACAATCGACGTTTCGGGCATTAGCCCTTCTTCATTCACACTTTCCTCATTCCTGAAGAAGGGCTGATGCCCGAAACGTCGATTTTCCTGTTCCTTGGATGCTGCCAGACCTGCTGCGCTTTTCCAGCAACACATTTTCAACACATATGCTGCACCCCCCCCACACACACACATATAAATTGGTGGGGTGAATTTGGACTTGCAGAATTACATTTTATTTTGCTCAAAAACTGCATGAATCCATGTAAGATTCTGTAAACCCTTTGTTCAGAAATAGAATCAGTCTGAACATTGGGGCACAGACAGCCTCACACAGGGCTCCTCACACCTTCAATGCATTATCTGGGCCGACATGGCACCTCTTGTTAAAGTTCACTTGAGAATGTAACTTTAAAAAAGTTCTGGGTTTTACGTATGAAAGAACTGAAACCAACATGGTCATTCTAAAAGATTAAACATCACATAACACCAGGTTATAGACCAACAGGTGGAATTGGAAGCACTAGCTTTCAGAGCGCTGCTCACTCAACCACCTGACGAAGGAGCAGTGCTCCAAAAGCTAGTGTGCTTCCAATTGAACCTGTTGGACTATAACCTGGTGTTGTGTGATTTTTAACTTTGTATACCCCAGTCCAACACCAGCATCTCCATATCATTATAGAAGATGAGAGACTTTACAAACAAACAAGGTCATTTTCAATATATAATTTCAGTTACATCACACTGTAAACTTTTGCTATAAATTCTGTGTCTTACCATCTTATACTCCAAACCCACTGATGAAGGAGCAGCACTCTGAAAGCTAGTGCTTCCAAATAAATCTGGTGGACTCTGACCTGGTGTTGTGCGATTTTTAACTTTGTACACCCTAGTCTAACACCAGCACCCTCAAATCATGACCTGATGAAGGAGCAGCACGTAGAAAGCTAGTGCTTCCAAATAAACCTATTGGACTATAAGCTGGTGTTGTGTGATTTTTAATTTTGTCCACCCCAATCCAACACCGGCATCTCCAAATCATGACCTTCTGAAAGGAGTTGGCTGAGAAAGGGAAGTTGGCCCCCTGTTCATGGATGAGGCACTGCAGGTCCTGGTGGTCAGGGTCATGAGGGGGAGGGCCATCCCTTTTGCACAGGATCATCAGTGGCGTCTACGGCAACAGATGCTGCTGGCATCAAACTGGGTCAGTGCCATTTCCCTGGCCGGAAGAAATGCAGAGCAGTATCACAGGAAAGTCATTCTGCTCTCCACATGGGTAAGTTAACCCATCTTCTCTGTGCCACCTCATATTTGCACCAACTCTATCATTGCACACGCCTCCCGCAAGGCTAATAGTCTCACTATTAGAGTCATGGATTTGTGTAGCACAGATACAGATCCTTTGGTCTAACGTGTCCATGTAAAACAGATATCCTAAATTAATCAAGTCCCATTAGTCAGCACTTGGCCCAAGTCCCTCTAAACCCTTCCTATTCATGTACTAATTCAGATTTTACCAGCCTCCACCAATTCCTCTGGCAGTTCATTCCACAAATGCACTACCTTCTGCATGAAAATGTTACTTGTGAGGTCCATTTTCAATATTTCCCCTATCAAATCTCTGGCCTCTCATTTTGGATTCCCCTAACCTGGGAAAATGACCTTGGCTATTCACATTATCCATGCCCTTCATGATTTTATAAGCTTCTATCAGGTCACCCTTCCGATTCCAATGTCCTGTGGCCTAACCAATGTCCTGTGGCAGCTTTCGACTACGGCTCTCATCCATCTTATCCTTCCAAACTACTGAGGCTTCCTGGCATCTGTGGCTTCCCACAGCATCAGGCACAATAAACCACACAGGAATTAATTGACACCCTGTTCCAGTGGATGTGAGCTGGTGCACTGATCATTCATTGGCTGCTAGTGTGTTGATGCTGAAGAGGCAAGTGGTCCTGTCTGTTCCTGACAGCAAATGTAGGTTTAGTTTCTTAACTTTTGCTATTGTTTAATAGAAGAGAATGTTTTCGAGGACTTTTCAGTATGTGTTGGTCACATATTGAATTGTGAGAAGACATTAGGCTACACTTGGCATTGCAGAGAATAACAACACAGGGATGGGATAAAAATAGACCAACTGGGTAGTTTGGTTTTTAAGTAGCAATATATTTTGCAGTGCGCAATGAAGTGTCTGCTGTACCACCTTAGCGAGCAAACCTACATCCAGTACCACCTCTTGGCTGGCAATTCTTGACTGGACTTCAACAATGGCAACATGAATCCTGGAAGGGTCTGGCACTGGTGAGCACTTCCACCTCTGACAAGAGGCTAAATGGGGCAAGCAGAGTTCCACAGAGAGGTGGGTAAGAAGACGAGTTTCAGAGAATAATGTCAGAAATCTCACTAGAGCTCACAGGGAGAAACCCTCTATGAAAGTCAGCAAAATGAACACTTGGCTGATTTTTGGTAAAATCCCGTCCTATATTTCTATCTTTCTAGGTTGATGGGCAGATTTTAAAAAAATGTTTCTGCTTATTTCTAATCTGTGAAAAAAAAGAGTTCACAATCTATCTCATTTTCTGCAGATTCTCTGCCAGTCACACAATTGATCATGAAAATCCCCAAGGAATTTTCCAGTGAGGGTAACTTTATTATTAGCTCCTGCTTAAAGCAGCCAATTTTCAAATTACATTTACCCTGTTCATCAAAATCCATATAAAATCTAAACCTTAAGTTTCCATTATTTGATAAACAATGAAATTTTTTTTTAAATCGAAGCCTGTTGTTAAATTCCCATTTTGGTGCCTCATAAATCTATTTATTTAAATTAGTTACCAAGCAGTATGAAACACTGGAGACTGGAATTGATTGTGAATCCATTAACCCAATCATTAAAGTCTAATGCATAGAGGACATTAAACCATAGGATGTTTTAGGTTGTCTTAGTCATAAGTTGCATAAGCCTCTCCAGAGACAAATGTATTGCCGCAAGGAATCTTTACTTTTAAGCTGTTGTTTTCAAACAGTGTACGATTGCATAAGCTGAGCATTGCCAAGTGCACACTCAACTCCATCTAAGGCTTCTTCTTATTTAAACCTTGACGTTTAAATTGAATACATATTGGTTGGCTCAGTCATTAAATGTATCACAATCAATCATAAAACTCCGAATGATGCGCTTTATCAAAAGTGATCTCAAGTAGAGTTCCTGTCCTAATGGTGCTGTCAAAATATTTATCCTCATGACTGAATTCAACACGGGTGGCACGGTGGCATAGTGGTTAGCACTGTTGCTTCACAGCGCCAGAGATCTGGGTTCAATTCCCGCCTCAGGCGACTCTCTGTGTGGAGTTTGCACGTTCTCCCTGTGTCTGCGTGGGTTTCCTCCGGGTGCTCCGGTTTCCTCCCACACTCCAAAAATGTGCAGGTCAGGTGAATTGGCCATGCTAAATTGCCCGTAGTGTTAGGTAAGGGGTAGATGTAGGGGTATGGGTGGGTTGCGCTTCAGCGGGTGCGGTGTGGACTTGTTGGGCCGAAGGGCCTGTTTCCACACTGTAAAGTAATTTAATCTAATTTCCCCCCCGTACAATATTGTAATGTTGTCTCCCTGTGGCATGATGTCTGTCCTTTTGATTGCAAATTTGACATTACTGTTGGTCTTCACTTGCCTTTCTCAGATGTCCCTTGTCTCCTTCATGTGGTAAGGGTTCAGCCAGTGTGTCAATCATGTCTCCAGTTGAATTGATGGATATGTGGGAGTAGGAACCCCGAGTGTAAGGGTTACTGAACCATTTTGTCACAAAAGCATTTTTAGGCCGTGGTATGGGTTTTCCTAGAGACAAAACCAGGGGTCATTGTGAACTGGCAATAGAGAGATGGGAGATGATCCATTTGTTAAATTGTTTTATAGCAAGACTGATGTATGTATAGAATGGCAGGTTTCAATCTTGTCTGCATTGACTGATAAGACTAGAAATTTGTACATCTCAATGGATCTATAAGAAAATGTTGTGCCATCTTAAGTGAATAACCTCTACTTCAGTAATATGTCATTTTAAACATTTTCATCAACTTAATCTGATTAAGCAAGAAGTTTAAATAACAATTCTTAAACATATCTGTTCGAGGTATACACATTTGTTAAAGTACACAGCACATAGCCAAACTGCAATGAGACCTCTCTAACGCCAAAACAACATATTTTTAAAAAAGAGGAAAATCCAAGGGAAATATTTATATTCAAAATACTTTTTCTTTTAGATCAGAATCCAAATTTTGTTTTTGGTTTCCTTTGTTAGAGGAGGTTTTTCTCAATAGCAGCATGTCTCTTCAGGAGATATTGCAGTAATCTGGAAAATGTTCTTCATTATAACATTAGAAAGATTATACCATAAAGCATTCAAAGGGGTACAATTTAATCAGTGATAATTTCACAGTATTGCAGCATAAAGTCTCAAAGCATTTTAGAATGAACATCAAAATGAATGATTTTGAACAGGTTGGGAAAGGGGAAAAGCAGAGACATCACATAATCTGGGAGGGTTGGAGGATTAAGGAAGCTAGTTTGGAGACTTCTAATTAAAAAAAATTAGGATCATTGTTGAAAGGTAGCAATATATTGGCACACTTACAGAAGGAAGGAAAGAATGGAGGTGGGTATTAGCTAAAGAGGACAAGAGTTATTTTGTGGATGGTTGATAATGGTGGTTTTGCAGAGGATAGGGATAAAGCCAGGGAGAGAGAAGCTGTTAATGTTGATGAGCTTATGACTCATGAGGTGCAGATGATCAGGAACTGGGATGGGAGGATCTTTCACTGCCGGTGAACCACCTTCCTGGAACTCCCTCCTTAATCGCATTGTGGGTGTGCCTGGTATGTCACAAGAACTGCAGTGATTTGAGAAGGTGGCTCACCACCTCCTACTCAAGGTCAGTGCGTGATAAGCAATAAATACTGGCCTTGTCAGTCGCATCCACATCCCATGAAATGAATTAAAACTGGTGGCGGATTTGGTAGGCCACATGAATGCAGTGAAGTAATAAACAGAAAGGGGAAACATTATTGCATGTGAAAACAGGTAAGTGTTCTATTAGAAATATTGTATTTTGGGATCTGGAATTTGGGCTGAGAGAAAAGAACAATGGAAGCAACTTGGTAGATAACCTCCACAGTCAGTTTTAGATTAGATCACTTACAGTGTGGAAACAGGCCCTTCGGCCCAACAAGTCCACACTGACCTGCCGAAGCGCAACCCACCCAGACCCATTCCCCTACATTTATCCCTTCACCTAACCCTATGGGCAATTTAGCATGGCCAATTCACCTAACCTGCACATTTTTGGACTGTGGGAGGAAACCGGAGCAAACCCACACAGACACAGGGAGAATGTGCAAACTCCACACAGTCAGTCGCCTGAGGCGGGAATTGAACGCGGGTCTCTGGCGCTGTGAGGCAGCAGTTCTGTGATAATGCGATGGTTGCATTCTTGTGCATCACCGCATTATAGAAAAATCATGCTTTAGAAACAGTGTTTAAAATGTTAGCAATGTAATTGCATTACAGCCAACACACTTTTTAAAAGTTTGCACTTCGGAAACAACGTCCCCACCTCGTCAATCATGTTACAGCGAGTTTGCGTTGACGAAACGTTTGGTATAGCAGAACGACCTGTATTGTGAACTTGAAAAGATTATGATTTTCTTATAATTGTTGTTTGAATTGAGAATGATAAGAAGGGATAATGCAACAAAAGAAGAGTGTGGAGTCACTTCTGCTCTTTGGGACAATACTGAATGAATAAGAAGATTTGGCAATGGAAGGGGAGTGACAGTAACGTTTGAAGTGGTCAGGCTGATGTAGTGGTGGGGGTAAGCCAGTTCGGCTGATCATCATGCTTACGGTTAAGTTAGGGACAGGGGTGGGGGGGAGGGGGCATGCACAAGGGCATTTGCAGCAGACGTAATACAGTTGTGGAGCAGAGCAACTAATAGAAGGAGAGACAATTGAAGGTTAACCTGTTGTAGAAAAAGAAATAGCAGAGCAAACATTCAGGATTTGGAACAGACAGACAGTATGTAACGAGGTAAGGAAATGTTTGGAAAGAGTCCAGTAAGTGATGGAGATCTTGGTAGTACTAAGACTATGTTTCCTATTGAGATCAAATGAGTGTGTATGTGTTTGTGCAACATGGTCATCTTGTAATATGATTACAAAGCATAGTCAGGGAGATTCATCATCTCATTCTCTTGTTAGATGTGATCGAAAAGAACATTCAATACTACAGTGTTGTAAGATTATTCTTGAGTCATGTTGTCTTCCCACACAACATTGTACTGTGAGCATAGGACCAGTGTCTAAAGTATTTAGAGGACCTTAAGAATTCTTACCAGTGAATTGCCTTAGGATCCTGGTAATGTTTGATACTATGTCCTCTTCACTGAGTGTTTCCATAAACTCAGCTTCTTTCCCAGAACTCCATCCCAAAAGGATATGCCCATATCTATTAAACAGATCAAACACCCTTAACTAGCAAATAATTAATAAACAAATGTCAGATGTTCCTATACTTACAAAGGTAAATGTATAATAGTTAAGGATTGAGAAGTAATTGAGAGAATGCAATTAAACTCTACCTCCACAATAGTCTCCCTTGTGCATCATGACCATAAAGCAAGCATTATCAGTTTCTATAGTGATTCAGTATCATTTATCAGAAGACCTGAAGTTAAATGTTGTCTGTCCTTTCTTATTTTCCTTAGCAATCTATCTGCTCACCTACAGTGCCTCTCCCATCAGATGCACACCCAGAAAAGTACTATATAGCTCTTAATCCCACTTTCATTTGTTCCCTTGCAATCAGTTACCTTTCTACTGGATGGACCACATCAAAAACAAAAATGCGTCTCCACCACTCAGCTAGGTTTGGTTTTAGGCCGGAAAATGGAGTTTCGTCCTCCCAAACCAATCCAATCCAGTGTTCCGAACTGTTCCAAAATGGAACCTCATACTCCAGGAAAATCTTATTTGTTGTACCAAAGCCCATGTGTTTGATCGCTTGCAACTTGTCCTCTGGAAGGCTTGGCTGGAACAAAGCCTTTGCTTCTGCTTTCAGATAACCTAGTAAAGAAATCTTAATGTATTCATTATAATTAAGGTGGGTTCTTGAAAGTAAAAACAGTTCTAAACAATTTTCTATCTATAATAATTCTCTTCCATTAGTTAATTAGAAAAATTAGAATTACAAATTATTGCAGTTCTTCAAATTATTTATGACTCGCATTAGACAGTTAGAAACTATGCTATGACTTAAGTAGTTGCAGTAAATGTACATTTCCACATTTTATTGTTCTTCAGTGAGATTTTTTTTAAACAGAGTGTTTTATTGACTGGATTGAAGAGACATAACAGCGCAGCAACAAATGAATTCTGCTAGTGCCTCAAATATGAAAAATTGTCTGAGATTCTCCACAGGAGCATAATTAGATCAAAGTGGACCTCAATCAAAGAAGAATATTGTAAGATATGTGACAAAAAAACTTGCTATTGATGAGAGGGGTTTTAAGCAATATTTAGAGGAGGCAAGTACTGAGGTTTACAGAGAGAGGGGAATGGATGTGGCCATGAAGGGTTTTAAACACAAAGATAAAAATTTAAAATTTGATACATTGAAAACCAAAAGCACGTGTTAGTAAGCACAGGGGTAATGGGATAAGCAGTGTGAGACATGTGCTTCAGAATTTGAGAAATACAGAAGTCGATGGATGAAGACCATCTAGAAAAGTACTGAAATTGTCTAGTAATAATAAGGGTTGCAGAAACCTATAGGTTATGGTAGGGACAGAGGCATCAGATATTACACAGGTGGATGCAGCAGCCATTGTGATGGAGAAGATAGTAGTCAAAAGTTCAACTCAAGGTCAAGTCATACAGTATGATTGGACAGTACAAGTAGCTGGGGTGAGTGGGGTGAAAGGAATAGGTAGTTGGGTTGGAGAGGGCAGTGCAAAGGAGGAGGGATTCTGAATTTCTTCTGTCCATCATGATTTAACTGGGAAAGCAACATAATAGATATATTGCATTTTTAATTTTATGTCTTCTTTAAGGTTTCACCAATTGATGTTAATACAATCTTTTCCCACAAAGTCCCTCATTTCAGTGCTGAGAAATTAGAACAGAGGGGTCAACCAAACCTGAACCCTACACCTCTGCAGCACTGCGCAATCATTATAATTTGCCTGAAGTGTGATTTATAGTGCTCCAGTATAGAATGACCACTCTACAACTTGAGTTTTGACCAAACTCCAAATGATTTCAGTGTGGAAGCATTTAGCATTACCTCACTCAAAAATGATCTGCTTTGAAAATCCTTGAGTTCATTATGTTCATCTTAATATATAGGTGTGACATGGTGGCTCAGTGGTTAGCACTGCTACCTTACAGTGCCCGGGACCCAGGTTCAATTCTAGCCTTGGGTGACTGTCTGTGTGGACTTTGCACATTCTCCCCATGTCTGTGTGGGTATCCTCCCACAGTCCAAAGGTGTACAGGTTAGGTGATTTGGCTGTTCTAAATTGCCCTTAGTGTTAGGTGCATTAGTCAAAGGGAAATGAGTCTGGGTGGGTTACTCTTCAGAGGGTCGGTGTGGACTTGTTGAGCCAAAGGGCCTGTTTCCATACTGTAGGGAAGCTAATCATACATTTGTCCCAGTTCTGTTATTACGACTGTTTCATTTTAGAAATGTTATAATGTGGCTAGTGTATAACACTTGTAGTATTGAGAATATGTGACGTTCTTAGTTCAAACGAATACTGAAAGGTCTTGTTATTTCTCTTACCCAATGAAACAGTCACAATGACGTGATCAGCTAGAATGTGATCCCCATCTTCACACACCACCCTAACTGGATAGAATGTGCCATCTTCTGATTCAAAACTTCCATTCCACTGGATCTGTTTAACAGGTTTCTGCAGGATCAGCTTCTCCCTTGGAATCTCTTTCACCAGACTGGAGATCAATTTGAGAAATAATCTGAAACAGCACAATGCGACTCATTAACAAAACCCTTGTGTCCAATTCAATGAATCAGTTTACATGACTTAGCCCAGTAATAAACATATTTATCAAATACCATGCATCCATTTAAATACCAGTCAACCAGTTTATGATGTTTATTGAGGATTATAATTTAGCATCACACAATTCATTTAACACTATCCATTAAAAATGATCATTGCATATTGAAATAATATTATCTACTGAATGGAACAGGATATCTAAAGTGGTCATGGCACATAGGTTATATCATGAAATGACAATCAGCACTGGCATAATTAGCCAATGAGATAATATATGGACCATGAGATAATATATGGACCATAAGGACTTTTGTTCTAGTTACATTCTCTCCATCAGTGTACATGTGGTTTCAGAGCTGACCTTGGGAGACCACATTATCAGAAATATACACAGCAGCTGGGAGTGATCAGTAATGATTTCAGAATCTGTCTGGTCAGCTAAGTGTTTGATTTTAAGACTTATAAAATTTACAAATCTTAATCTATTTATTTTTTGTAAATCTCTAACAATGAGTAGGGTAAGGTTTTTAAATTTTTTGAGATCTGTCTTTTGATTAAGTTTTTAATATAAAGGACATGCATAAAATTATCCTAGAGCAGTGAATTTGAGCAGTAAGACTGTGCTAATGCTGAGTTTTTGAGAAAATGTGTTGTCTTTGTTTTTTTGGGGTATATTCTGGTCTATAGATATTTAAGGTGCAGAGGTAGCTTTTAATAGAGTGATGTGCTCTTCCTGTCAGATGTGGGAGATTTGGGATCATTTCAATGTTCCTGGAAATTATGTCTGCAGGAAATATGATTGGATGCAAATCTTTTTGGATCGCATAGATTGGTTGGAACAGCAGTTAGAGGCAATGAGGAATTTACAGGTGCTAGGGGGTGTGATGGATGGCAGTTTCAGGAAAGTAGATACAGTCATGTAGATGGATTACCACTGAGTAAGGTATGAGAGGTAAGCAAGTAGTGAAGGAGTCTTCTGAGGATATCCCCATCTCAAACAAGTATGCTATTTTGGATAATGTCGGGACTGATGGCCTCTTAGGGGACTATATCACTGTCCACCAGATATTTGGTACCAAGACTGGCTCTAATGTAATGAGAGGTATGTCAGGTTCCAAGTAATCATTTGTGGTAGGGGTGTCTCTTGTCAGGGGCACAGACACATGTTTCTGCGCTGACAGCAAGACATCAGAATGGTGTGTTGCCTCCCTGGTCAGGGATATCTCAGAGAGGGTGCAGAATGTTCTGAAAGGGAGAATAACCAGCAAGAGGTCATTGTACACATTGAAATGAATGACATAGGAAAAGAAAGGGATGAGGTCCTGAGGAGCGAATACAGGAAATTAGGCAGGAGGTTAAAAAGTAGGTCCTTGAAGGTAGCAATAGCTGGATTACTTCGGATGCTATTCTCTATCCATAGCAAGCCATTACACCAGTTTGATGATTCCTTATCTTACCTATTAAGCTTTTGTGGGTGACCTATCAAACAAAAATCCAGATACGCTACATATATCAGTTTCATTTTAGCTATCCTACTAGTTGCATCCTCAAAAAAACTTGAATGAATTTGTCAAACATAATTTCTCTTTCTCAACAAAACCATGTTGCTTTCGTTTGATCATACCATGGTTTTCTTTGTGCATTGTTAAGATTTCATTTATTACATGGTACGCTTTCCTTTATTGGTCAGTACGTTGAGTACAGGAGTTTGGAGGTCATGTTGCAGCTGTACAGGACATTGGTTCGGCTACTTTTGGAATATTGCATTCATTTCTGGTTTCCCTACTGTGAGGAAGATGTTGTGAAACTTGAAATGGTTCAAAAAAGATTTACAAGGATGTTGTCAAGGTTGGAAGGTTTGAGCTGTAGGGAGAGCTGAATAGGTTGAGGGCTACTTTCTCTGGAGCATTAGAGGCTGAGGGGTGACTTTATAGAAGTTTATAAAATCATGAAGGACTTGGGAAGGAAATCCAAAACTAGAGGGCATAGGTTTCAGGTGAGAGGTGAAAGATATAAAAGGGACCCGGGACAAAATTTTCACGCAGAGGGTAGTATATGTATGCAGTGAGCTGCCAGAAGAAGTAGTGGAGGTTTGTATGACTACAGCATTTAAAAGGCTCTGGATGGGTATATGGATAGTAGTGTTTAGAGGATATGGGCCAAACACTGGCAAATGAGATCAGGTTAATGTAGGATATCTGGTCAGCATGGACAAGTAGGACCCAAAGGTTTCCATGCTGTGTATCCCTATGACTCTTAGGCTCTAAATTAGTTTGTTACTTTCCAACTGTTTTGAATCTGTTCTCTTATGAAATGTGCAATGCATACACAGCAATGGATATGTGCCAAAACAGACAATTTGAGATATCAGTCAGCAGGCAAGTATTTGATTCATACAGCTGGGCTGTGTTACAATGATTTTTTTTTTAGATTACTTACAGTGTGGAAACAGGCCCTTCGGCCCAACAAGTCCACATCCACCCGCCGAAGCGCAACCCACCCAGACCCATTCCCCTACATTTACCCCTTCACCTAACACTACGGGCAATTTAGCATGGCCAATTCGCCTAACCTGCATATTTTTGGACTGTGGGAGGAAACCGGAACACCCGGAGGAAACCCACACAGACACGGGGAGAATGTGCAAATTTCACACAGAGAGTCGCCTGAGGTGGGAATTGAACACGGGTCTCTGGCACTGTGAGGGAGCAGTGCTAACCACTGTGCCACAGTGCCACCCAATTTGATGGCTGAATCTGTAGATGTGAACCAGGCAAGCTATGTTAATTGTAATTTGCAACTTGTCTATATGCCCTGTTGAAGTGTTTCTTGTCTGAGAACCGTATGGTAGTGTGAAAATGGTTGGGGTTGTGTTTGTTATGAGTGAGGCATAACAATGGGACATGGCAATCTCTAACACTTTGAGGCTAGCAGTCTTGGGGGTAATTTACGTGAAAGGTGGTACCGTGGATTTTTTTTTATATCTTAAAAAGGAATTGTTTGCTTTGCAATCTGTTCTCTTGATTAGCACATGGGTTTGAATCTCATTGCCATCTTTTACAGGAAAATTGGCTTAATCATGGGCATGCACTTGAGTTCAAAAATTGGCCATCCCTCCTCCCGCCCAATCACCAAAAGAGAGCTTTTGTGTTACACTATTTGACCATAAATTTTGTCTGGATTTTACCCACTGGATTTTTCCTCACTTTTTTTGAGACATTACTTTACTTCCCACTTTCTTCCCTGCAAGCTTTAGCTGCTAAATGTTGGAAATATATTTTAAACCTCAATAAAGTTAATACATGTGGTGCAATCCTGTACTTATCATCGATAAATTGCCTGTTGTATCAGCAAATTTAAACTTGTGACAATTACAGTGTTACAGTTAATTAGCAGGTCTGAGTTGCAGCGGCAATATGTACTTTTACGTATATGTCATACTCTGAACCTAAGGATAGCAATGATAAAGGCTCCAATTTATTTCCATATATTGGAAAGATGTACAGAGAATACAGAGTATTTTTGGCTGTGATATGAATGCACCTTCTTGAGTTTCTGGCTTGGGGACAGGGATATCGCCCACCACACCACACGACATTCTAACATCTGCGAGAGGAAAGATTTTGTGAAACTTGAAAGGGTACAGTACAGACTTACAAGGATGTTGCCAGCAGTTTGATCTATTGGGAGAGGCTAAATAGGCTGGGGCTATTTTCCCTGGAATGTCAGAGGCTGAGAGGTGACCTTATAGAAGTTTATCAAATCTTGAGGGGCATGGATAGAATGAATAGACAAGGTCTTTTCCTCAGGGTAGGAGAGTCCAAAACTAGAGAGTATAGTTTTAAGGTGAGAAGGGAAAGATTTGAAGGGGACCAAAGGGGTAATGTTTTCGTGCAGAGGATGGTGTATGTATGGAATGAGCTGCCAGAGGAAGTGGTAGAGTCTGGTACAATTACAACATTTAAAAGGCATTTGGATGGATATATGAATAGGAAAGGTTTGGAGAGATATCAGCCAAATGCTAACAAATGGGACTGGAGTAATTTAGGGTATCTGGTCAGATGGAGTTGGAGCGAAGGTTCTGTTTCCATGTTGTACATCTCTATGACTCTACTTCCATCAACGGATGCCAATGGTAGTTGATACGAATGGGAGAGATTCCTGGTTAGCCATGTGATGGGAAGAAATTGAAGCCTTTACCATTATTATCAATGGTTATTCAATTTTGTACAATTTATTTTGCCTAATTATATGACAAATAATTACTAACTGTGGAGAATTGAGTTCATCGTCACCAATATATTCATATTCACCAAATTCCTGCAGAGACACATCATTCAGATTTTGTGATGAAAATTTTAAACATTCATCCTTCGTCATCATATTGAGGAAACCAAGCTTTCGCCTCCTGAAACTGGGAGCGTCGTCAGTCCAGTTTGAGAAGACCTTCTTTAATTCCTCCAGATAGACCTGACCAATGCTTCTAACTTCCACGTATCCCTTTCCTTGAGAATGAAGGGCTATTTGCTTCCTCAGAAAGTTAGTTAGATTCACCATTTCCTCAACAAAGTCATGATCGAGCTGTTTCTGAGTGTTGGTGAACACTGACCACTCAGCACCAGACATGTTGTCGATTTCCTGGAGAAGGTCATACTCTTTGGCCAGTTGAAAAATGGGATTCTTCATGCTCGCCCCATGAATGTATTGGGCTCCTTCAGGTACCACTGATTTGCCTGAATGCAAAGGGAAAGAAAAAGAGTACACAAGGACTTTTTTTTACTTTAAAGATCATTATCAATAATTAGTAAACTTTGTTCCATGCTAGGAAATTTGATATGACCAGCGATTCAGTTCTTTTCTGGACTTATTGCTGTGATATTTTATTTTTATTCTTACTCCATGAATGTATCAGGCCTATTTATCAATTACTGATTTGCTTTACTATATATTGAGAGGAAGTTTTAATTCTAATGTAATTGCTGCAGCAAATTGTTCCTTAGAAGTAAACCACAAAAGGAAATATCAAATGTCAGTTAGCATTTCATAGAATACCTACAGTGTGGAAACAGGCCATTTGGCCCAACAAGTTCACACCGACCCTCTGAAGAGTATCCCACCCAGACCCATTCCCCTACCCTTTTACTTTACATCTACCCCTAACCTATCCATCCCTGAATACTATGACCATTTAGCATGGCCAATTCACCTAACCTGCACATCTTTGGATTGTGGGAGGAAACCAGAGCACTTAGACAGACACAGTGAGAATGTGCAAACTCCACACATACAATTGCCCAAGGCTGGAATCGAACCCAGGTCCTTGAGAGGCAACAGTGTTAACCACTGAGCCACCGTGCCACCCATTCCTCAAAGGACAATATTAAAATAGACTAATTGGAAAGATCATTAAATGATACTCAATTGTGTTTATTTCATATTAGAACAAAGTTTAACATTTGCTAGGAAAAATGGTATAATGTTTGAAAAATGGAAAATGCAGATGCGTGGTGGTTTTGAAGTGATGCAAATCTTTTTTTCCACTTTATGGACCTCAACAATAGGCTCTTGCTTTCTCCTGGACTAGGTTGCATACCTTGCAGTGAATTGCATAGATGAGATATTTTAGAGTGGGTAACCAGTGCTTGCGAGGACAATTTAGCAGTTCTATCTCTTTCTACCATTGCAAACTGAAGTAACCTGCAGTCAGAGCATCTCAGGACCTGAGGCAGTTCTGGCTGCGCAGGATTTGAACTCAAGCAATTCAACCCTTATAAAGGAGAGGTCAACAGCAGAAGGCGGCAGTGCACAGATGGAGTTAAGCAATTCCATAATCAACATGTCAGATCAAACTTCTGAGGTCCTTCTTCATTCAGTAGCAATAGGGACTCACAAAGGAGTCCTCACCCATTTACCCGACACCCAGCCCACACACACCTAAAACTGCCACATGTCATATTAACAATATGGGGCTTCCATACTGCTGGACAACACTGGTTAATGTAGGAGATGGTCTATAAGGGGAGGCAGTAGTGTAATGGTAATGTCAAGGGACTAGCAGTCCCAGTAGGTGCTAGCTTGTCCAGCAATGCACATATCCCATGATTTGTTTTGTTAAAATGTGCCTGTACGGGCTCAAGGAAAGGCCACCTCTTGGAGTTGACAGTTCCCCACCCCATCCCACTGCTTTCAAAACCAACTGGTGGGCAAACCTAAAATTAGTTCACCAGAAAGTGAAATTCAGTATAGAAATACGAGTTGGTCAAGGAATGTGAGCATCATTAGTGCTTTAGAGCAGCAGAGCTGTAGGATGAAGGTTTGAACCGTCTAATAAACCTTGGTTCAGTCAGGAATTTCGGAAAGGATACTAGGATCAGCAGTAGGGTCAAGATTAGAATAGTGCTGGAAAAGCACAGCAGATCAGGCAGCATCCGAGGAGCAGGAAAACCAACGTTTCAGGCAAAAGCCCTTTATCAGGAGCAGCAGCAGTCATACGGAAAACATGAATAATTAAGATAGTGTAACTACATTCTAACATACACTAGTGTTAACCAAGGGAAGCAGTATTGAATACACAGCCCGCAGTGAGAACAAAACTTAACAGTCCAGCCAGATCCAGTCGTGAATGGTGATGAACAATTTATTAGCTAATCAAAGGGAGAGGATCCATGAAACTCCCCATCCTCAATCATAGTGGGACCAGCACAAGGCTGACACATTTGCAACTATCTTTGGCCCAAAAGAGCTGAGAGGATAATCTATTTTGGTCTACCCCTGAGCATCCATCATTGCATAAACCAGTTTTCAGCTAATCTGATTCATTCTCGATAATCTCAAGAAACGCAGCCCTGGCAACACATCAGCTGAAGGCCTGGGCTTCTGGACTCACCGTTGCTCATTCCTGATGAAGAGTTTATGCTCGAAGCATCGATTCTCCTGCTCCTCGGATTCTGCCTGACCGGCTGAGCTTTTCCAGCACCACACTTTTTGACTCTGATCTCCAGTATCTGCAGTCCTCACTTTCTCATAGGCCTACTTAAATTGTTCTAGCCCAACAACGACACTTGCAATTACCCCAGTGGAATGGAAAAATGCCAGGTATATTCTGTTCACAAAATGCAGGGCAAATTTAATTTGGTTATTTATTACCCCAACAGTTTACTCTCAATGATCAACAGAGCGTTGAAAGATGTGATTACTCATGTTATCAAGTCGTCCTTACTCAGTGTTAACCTATTAACTAATACTCATTTTGAGTTTCAACAGGGCTTTAGTCCTCATTACAACCTTGGTTCAATCTGAATTTGAGAGGTGAAGTGACAGCAACTGCTTTTGCCATCAAGCACTTAACTGGTATCAAAGAGCCCTGAAAGTCTTTGAGTTGAGATAAGATTGGACCCAGTTTGTGGAAAAAATGCAAAACGTTTTCCAGGCAAAAGCGCAGACAGATGGCACTAGTTTAGTTTGGGATTATGGTTGGCATCGTCTGGTTGGACTAAAAGATCTGTTTCCATGCTGTATGACTCTATGAATATCTGACTCCTGCAAAGCTAGAGCTAATGGAAATCAACGGGAAGAAATTTCCACTGGTTGAAGTAATTGCTAGCATAAAGGAAAACAGTTGTAGTCAATGGAAGCCAATCATCAAAGCCTCTGGACATCACTACAAGTGTTCCTCGGGGCACTGAAGTAGGCCCAACTATCTTCATCTATTTGATCAATGGCTATAAGATCAGAAATGGGGCTGGTCTCCGATGATTACGCTGTTTTAAGCTTTTTTTTTGCAAATAATCAAATATTATTACAGTTGGCAGTTATTTTGATGAAAGATGAAAACCCTAAATTAATACTGAACTAAGAGTCTGTTTTGATTCAAATCGTTAATTTGCATAATTTGAATTTGCCCAGAGTTGCTTAAGCAGGCTGAGTACGGAAGAAATGTGTTCACGTCATTGCCATGTCCATGAGTGGGCCAAACAGTCATCTTTAATATTATTAATGATGTCTAGATCCTGGGAAAATACACACATGTATCATCAGCATGGGAGGGGGGGGAGGTGAGGGGGTAGAAATGGTGCCACTTCACGCTTCTCCTCCTCCTACCTCTCATTCCCAGCCTGATCAACTCTTCCCATTCCTTTTGAAGACCAAATGGAATTTGTAACAAGATGGGAATGATTAAAGCTTCTTTTCTTTCAGTCACTCCTCTGAGATGTCCAATAAAGAATCACAGAGCTTACTCTTTCTGTTCTTAGAGAATTTCCAGAATAAATGTTGAAAGAGAGACAGTGAACTCTTAACAATATGCCTTAGGATTTGCCTGACGGATTTCATGGTGCTCTTCAAATGCCGAGTAGTGAATGAACAATAAAACAGTGATATATGTTTCAATTCCCTACAAAATCCTCCAAAATGACAGGGCTGAATCTTTTTTTTTAAGTGTAAATGTAGCATTGTGTTTAAAAGCAGAAATCCCTTCCTCTAAGTGATGGTTAGGTTGGCTTGTGCAGTTGCAGTTCCTCAGCTCATTCCACATGCACGCATGGGTGGAATGGCATATATTATGGGTAGAAAATTCTAAAGCAGTGGGATCTGCAAGGTTCCATCCTCCAGGTACCTTACTTCAAAGGTACCTGGACATCACTTCACACCCTGCAAACCAAAAGCATCATTGGATCTCTGTTGATCACCCCCACCCACTCCGAGAGAAATCTGATACCAGCATCTTCTTATACATTCTCCTGCATGCCGTTGGAAGAGAATGGATGCATAGTTTCCATGACAATAAGTGGCCATCCCAACTGGGAAACATAGCTTGGACTGAGGTCACAGCAGAGGTCAGGACCTGTGGGAGGATTCACTGATTCCAGTGCCACAATAGGATAAATAATCACTTGACCTCTGCCACTGTCTGCTCAATACAACCTCATACTAAAAAGGGACAGGAAGCATCATGACACTTCTGAGGATTGATACATAGAAGACTAGGAGCCAGGCATCTCCACCAGCGTCTCAAGAATACTGAGCATGTCACATTGAACTGCAGCTATCAATGCTGCACTACACACACCGTGTGGCATTAGCTCTCACACATCTGCCCAGGTTCACAGGTAAAAGGAACTACAGCACTTAGCTCAGGTACCATTCAGGGCACTGACCCTTCACTGAAACTAGGAAAATGTACATCTGTGGTATTTTCCACCAGAGGATTGCATGGGACATGGTTTCAGTCAGAGGTATTTCAGTCTCACACAGGTCATATAATACTTTATTGCATTTTTTCCCCTTACTCAAACTCGTCGAAACAATATCACCATTCATTCAGAACCTTTAACTCTTCAGATGTACTGTGACACATTGGCTTTATCAGTTCTATGAATGTCAGTTTCTATGATAAGCTTGAGAGACTGATATCTCAAACTGGAAGCATCCACGTACACATTAATGTTTCTTAATGCTCCTCTATCTGCAGGTGAAGGTCTTGTATAATAAGTGCCAATGCACCCAGACGGGGTGGCGGATGAAGGGGTTTGAATAACATAATGCTCCTTGATCCATTTGAGGAGTAGGCACAGAACTGGCAAGACAAACAAAGGGACAGTTTCTGTGCTAAAGGGGAGATTGAACATTGTTACAGTCGCCCCATATTTCGTAATTTGTGAACTTGAGTTTAATCGAATGTGCACACTTAGATTGCTTACTTTTTAAAGAAGTTAATGAAAAGGCAAAGAAATCCTTGTTCTGAGGAATTTCTTGACAGTCACATGTCTTGTGGTAACTGCTTGTTTACTGGTGAACGCCTGCCGCTCAAATATGACTATCAGGTTGTAGCTACAGTATTGGAGATTGTTGCCTTAGTGGTTGGTGGTCAGCCTGGGGATCGAAACAAGCTTCCCAACCTAGCTCCCCTATTTCCGAAAACACTCTTTTTGAGGGTTCAACGTGTCATTTGGAGCCCTGGATTAATCTGAACATTGACTGTAGCCCCGAAGATCATTCTGAAGAAACCTCAGTACTGTGTTTTCTGAGCAAGCTGTGTTGGCAAAGATCCCAGATATATCTGCTTGTATTTGGTGGATCAGAATATCAGACTGACAGCCAACTGAACATTCCATACATTATCCTTTCATTCCCTCCAAGGAGTAAGGCCTATTGGACAAAAGTGTTTTTTTTTCCCAATTGCAGAAAAAAAATCAATTTTTCCCTTTACTCAGTGTATGAGTGGATATTTAATTGCATTTAATTTTAGATTATTTAGTTGGATAAACATTTATAATTTCATAAAATGGAATAAATGTGTAAATTAATTTTGCATTATGATGAGTAAGTTTTGTTTATTATAAATCAATACTTTATGATTCTGAAATAGATCTGGTTCATGGATCTTTCATTTTAAACCCAATATAGGGAAAGTATATGAATGGGAAAAAGTGAGGACTGCAGATCAGAGCTGAAAATGTGTTGCTGGAGAAGCGCAGCAGGTCAGGCAGCATCCAAGGAGCAGGAGAATCGACGCTTCGGGCATGATTCCTGAAGATGGGCTTATGCCCGAAACGTCGATTCTCCTGCTCCTTGGATGCTGCCTGACCTGCTGCGCTTTTCCAGCAAAACATTTTCAGCAAAGTATATGAATGGCCATGTCAGGAACCAGGTAAACAATTAAATTTATATTGTGACCCATGGAGTACTAGGACTAGAAAAAGCCATCTCTCATCTTGGTCAGAGCAAGATATTCACCATATCATAAAGTCTCCATTCTGCTATAGTAGCAGCAGCATATGGGGCACCAACATCTTAACAGGATCTTGGTAAGGGTTATGGCTCATGACACTAAGAAATCTTTCTGTTTTCTATGCAGTCTCAAAACCTCACTCCCACTCCAGTAATTACAAAAGAGGAGACCACTCTCCCAAGCCCATCTCTAACACCACCCTTCTGGAGGAGGGGGAGTCAGCACTCTCAGAGGATGTACCATCCAGCAAAGACATTGACTCATCCATCTAGAGAAGGCTTGGGGTCACATCCTTGTGAGTGCAGTCATGAGCCTACAGTTAGTGCAGTGAGTTACAACTGAGGTCTTTGACAATTAGGTGACTGGCATCTCCTCTGTCATTCTTCAATCTTCCCTGCACCTAAGGCCTGATGATTTCCTTCAAGCTTTCCTGAACACCCCACCCATCCTTTGCCTTACACTGACCCTTAATCAATTCACTCACTCCTTCACCCTCACCAACATAGCTGATGTCTCCATTACGTTCCCCACTCTCATTATGCAGCTCACATCCTTCTGTGTCTCCTTGCCTCTATCATTGGGAGTCTTTCCTCTGCCTCCCAGTTATCTACCATCATTCCCCAAGATCCCTCTGACATTGCAAACTAGAACACCCTAAAGATTAACTTCCCACCTTTATTGGTAACTTTTCTGTTGAGCCCCTTTTGTGTTGAGTGCCCCATGACTGTCCAGATCAGCTTTGCTGGGAACAGTCGGTGTGGCTACCTTGCTTGTGCTGGCTGGGTGCGCCACACAGTCTCCATGCCACACACTGTAACAGTTTAAGTAGAGAAATGCCATGGTTATGAAGCACCCAGGTTTACCAGAGCTTCCAGGAAGAAGGCTACTCTATCAAGAACACTCCTCATGCGGGATCAGGTTTGCGAACACGCAGAAGATTCACATTCACAGTTCAGTCAAGATTCTGCCCGTGTTGTTGAAGAATTTAGATAGTCACAAAAAACACCTATTCAGATGTGTTATGACTCAGCTCCGCCACAGGTAGAATTTGAACCCAGGCTCTTTGGGTCTGTCTAGGCTATCTTCTTCATATATTTTGAGGGGTGATAAAGATACTACCACTGCACTATTGAACCATCCTTGCTGAAGCATTTAATCTTGCAAATATCAATATTACCAAGAAAGGCAAATTCCAAATGATCACCACAATTCATGATATAGGAGAAAAAAAAGCTCTATGGCTGTCAAGGTAATGTTGATTGACAAAGGTGTTGCCACGGAGAAAATAAGGAGGAACTATGAGTTCTCTAAGTAAACAACTTGTTTATTTCCAATTAGCTGGTTTCTTTTAGAAGCGGGCATTGGGTCAAGCTCCATCCATCAACATGCCATACAGTCTCCTCACTGATTATTAGCAGCTAATTTAAGTGGTAATCAGCTTCTTAACTGTCCTCTCAGCAGCCTTACCTAGTATAATCCATTCATCAAGACATATTACCACAGGGTAAACTAAGGTTGAGAGCCAATCCTGGCCACCTCAGAGTTTTTTTAGTACCTAAAGCACCCAGAGAAAGTTATCCTCTCCAGCAAGACCTGGGAAACATTTGGGCTTGAGTAGATAAGTGGCATGCAGCAACTGTTTTGTACAAGTGCTAGATAGTGAACATTTCCAACAACAAGAATAGCAAATAAATGCATGATAAAAAGTAAGAAATTGAACTATTTGTTGATAGGGTGAGATGATTTAAATCAAAAAATTCAACATACAATACAGTTCTACATGCACTGATTACATTTACAGGAATCTCAGTGTTTGAACTCATATTAAGCCATTCTGTTACAAACAGTGGTGTACTTCCATTTGCTTGCATGGAGCATAGGCTGAGTGGGCCAAATGGCCTGTTCCTGTGTTACAAATGCTGTACCATATTGCATAGGAGAAACTCTAACCACCTGCCAATGACACCTAATGGCATTAATATCAGCATCATCATCCGGGAAGGCATTCTAATCAGAAATTGATACAGCCCAGCCACGTGAATGTAATTGTAATAACAGCAGTTGCAGGCAGAGTATTCTGCAGTAAAATGGGTTTCCTCTCCCCAAAACATACAATGACAAGTCAGGAAAGTGACCAAATATTCTTCATTTGTCTGGATGGATAAAGCTAAGACAACACTCAGGAAGCTCAACATTATTCAGGACAATACACTGCACTTGATCAGTAGGCTATCCACCATCTTAATTATATGGCTATAGTGCACAAGCTAGAATTAGAATCCCCACAGTGCTGATAGAGGCCATTTGACCATCAAGACTGGACCGAAGACCATCCCACTGTATCCCTGTAACCCTGCATTTACCATGACCAGTCCCCCAGGCATCATATCCTTTGACACGACAGGCAATTTAGCACAGCAAATCAACTTAACCTGCACATCTTTGGAGGAAACTGAACCATCTGGAGGACACCCACTCAAAAAGGGGAGCACATGCACAAAAAGATACCCAAAGCTGGAACTGAAGTCGGGTCCCTGGTGCTGAGAGGCAGCAATGCTAATCACTGAGCCACTGTGCCACTCCCCAATCCCCCACCCAACCACACTGCCCCTCCTACCAACTTCAATATTTCTTTGACAGTGCCTTCAAAACTCACGTCTTCTACCTAAAAGGACATTAGGATCATGAGAAGACAATCCACCTCCAAGTCACACACCATTCTGGCTCAGCAGTTCTTCAGAATCTCAGCAGTTCTTCAGCAAAGCCAGAATCTCGAAATGCCTACCTAGCAGCAATGTGGGAGTACCTCCAGCACATGGATTGCAGTAAGTCAAGAGGGTTCTCAATCGTATCTTCTCAAGAGTTACTAATAGATGAGTAGCCTTGCTAGTGATGTCCACACCCTCAGGATAAACTTTTTTTTAGAATTCTAGTGGCTTTGCAAACTTATCTTCCCTCTTGACTTTCCAATCTTGGAAATTATTCCCTGTGTCAGGAATTGTATGCATTGAGCACGGACAGGAATTATTTCCACTTCTACTTTAGCTCCCAATCTTTTCCACAGTCACGGTGTTAAATTCCAAGGTGGTTGTGTGGAGTCGGTCCCAAGTGATCAACAGAGTGGGACCACAGTAGCTCTAATTAGGCTAACTTGCTCATCACACTTTACAGTCACTTCTTCACTCCCTTTTTGATTTTCTGAAAAACCTCCTCCTCTGCTTTTGGTCGCACTTCAGTCCCACGCTCCTGATCTTCGGGCACCCGGTACGGAAGAGGGAGGGCAGGTCCGAAGACTTCCTCGTGGGTCTGCTCCTGGGCCTGGCCAAACTGGCCATCAACAGGTCCAGGCAGCGGGCCGTAGAGGGGGTCGTTAGGGCCGACTGCCTGCCCCTCTTCCGCGGTTACGTTAGAGCCCGGGTGTCCTTGAAGAAGGAACACGCGGTGTCCACCAACACCCTGGAGTCGTTCAGGGAGAGGTGGGCGCCGCAGGGAGTGGAGTGCATTATTTCCCCCTCCAACTCTATTTTGATTTAGTCCCTACCCTCCCCTTCACTGTTTTGACCACACAGCATTGCCCTTGGGTTTGAAGGGCAGTGCTTGTCACTGGCCACTCGGGTGTTTTCCTATTTTTCTGGTGGTGGCAATTGAATAAAGATTCGTGCACTTTGTATCTTTCACTGTGTTTCACACCTGCACACACACAGACCATTGGTGCTAAAAAAAAATTTTAAAAAAATACAGTTACTTCTTTTTTTTCTTTCTTAAATCAGAAAGATGCTTTGAGCTGCATAAGCACATATTTTATTCATTTAGTATTTTATTCTTTTGATGGACTGAATAGAACTTGCTGATTGTTACGTTATATATGAATTATTTACCAAGCTGTTTTTATGTAGGACTGAGCCTCTTTATGCAGTATGTCCTCCCACCACCAGAATTCCAAGTTAAATTAAAACTGCACTGAAATATATTTGGGATCATTTCTCCATGGATAAAATTCCCATGGGTCCTGTACAAAGAGGAGCTGGAAGATGGGAGTGTGGCTGGGGCCAAACCCCAAGATCAGGGCATGAAGGCTCATGGATAGTCATTATGCCTTGATGCCAACCCTCAAGTGGGCAATGAATGCCCTTATTAACACCTCATCCTGCCACTCCTCCTCTCATTCAATCACAACAGATGAGGCTTTCACCACTTAGAGAGTCCAAAAATTAAATCTTGGTGTGTATTAATTGTTTGATCGAGGAACCTGACATCAGATGGGCACACTGAGAGCCACTTTCCCCTCGTCAAGCCCATTCTTGGTCTGGATCACTCACTGGTCCTGAGCCTATGGTCAGTGCATTGCTACCCACCACTACCAACCCTTAGTGGCATTGCTTGAATGAGAAGCTGTTACTCTCTGATTGACT
Source organism: Chiloscyllium punctatum (assembly GCF_047496795.1). NCBI lineage: Eukaryota > Metazoa > Chordata > Chondrichthyes > Orectolobiformes > Hemiscylliidae > Chiloscyllium > Chiloscyllium punctatum. The sequence continues at coordinate 84,527,577 of NC_092742.1, read as the reverse complement.
GGCTCCTCTCAGGGCAGGTGAGAGTTTCATCCTCAGGATACCTCAGGGAAGACCCACTACTGAACACTTCAGTGCCTGACTGGCATTTAACATTGTGGGAATTCCCCAAGGGAGGCAATGTCAACTCTCACCATAGAATCATAGAATCTATGTATGTGAAAGCAGGCTATTTGGCCCATCGATTCCACTCCAACCCTCCAAAGAGCATCCCAAACAGACCCATTCCCCCTATAACCCTGCATTCCCCATGGCTAATCCACCCAACCTGCACATCTTTGGACTGTGGGAGAAAACCAGAGCACCCGGAGGAAACCCAAGCAGACGGGGGGAGAATGTACAAACTCCACACAGACAGTTGCCCGAGGATGGAATCAAACCTGGGTCTGAGGGGCTCTGAGACAGCAATGCTATCCATTGAGTCACCAGCTCCTTAACCAGCAGACAAGATCCCCATTGGGATGAAATTCTGCCCTATATGATTGGTCACAAAATTTATGAAATACTAATGGAGGGGGCATAGGGAGGTTGCGGAATTAACACTGCCTTTCAACATGAGGGAACTGGGATCTGTAAACCTTTCTGCTTTGTAACTCTATGTGGAGAAATTCAGATTAAATCACATACACCAATAATTTTCTTTGCAAATTATTATTCATTGCACAATTTGTTTTCCATGCATCCATAGCTTTTGCCTCACATTGTTCTTACCAAACAGAGAGCCTCTGATCCGTCCTCCAGGCTGGCTTGATGCCTCAATTATCTGCACATCAGTCAATCCTTGTTTCAGCAGCTTTCTGGCTGCGCCCACTCCAGATATTCCAGCTCCAACAATGACAATCTTTTGGGTCTTATTCTTGGATTTATTAAGATCCATACTTTGGAACAAGGACAGCACATGGTTATAATTTTGCGTTACGATATGGCTTTATGAGAAACTACCAGCCTGTGTATGTTATTAAAATCAGGAAACATGCCAGTCAGACATAGCATTTATCTTGTCAATTTTGAAAGGATGAAGAGCTCTGATATTTTTAATTAAGAGTTATAACAAGAGAGATGTAAGTGGGATTTTAAAACAACCGTATTTCTGAGCTGCAGGTTGGGTACAGAAAGCCCGATAGGAATGAAAATTTTGATGGGACTTGGTATCATTACCCAGCAGTAACATAGGAATTCAATCATAGCTATTGGTCATCAATAAACTAATGGAAGGTGTCATCGACAGTGCTACCATGCAACAAATGTTCAGTAATAACCAGCTCACTGACACTCAGTGTGGGTTCCCCCAGGGGCATACAGCTCTTGGCCTCATTACAAGATTGATCCAAACACGAATAAAAGAGCAAAACTCCAGAGGAGAGGTGAGAGTGACTGCCTTTGATATCGAGTTTTAATTTGAATGGCAGAGGCATCAAAGAGTCCCAGCAAAATAGGGCTCAGTTGGAATCGGGGGAAATCTCTCCTCTGTGAGAGTCACAGCGAGAACACAGGAAGCCCTTCGTGGATTTTTTGGGGTCAATCATCTTGCCTGCAGCATTTCTCTGCAGGAGTTCCTCAGGGTATTGTCCCAGACCAACCACTTACAGCTGCTTCATCAACGACCTTCCCTCCATAAATCCAGAAGTGGGGATGTCCGCTAACGATTGCACGATGTTTAGCTCCACTCATGACTGATGAAATACTGAAGCAATCCATGATAAAGTGCAACAAAGTCCTGGACATCATTCAGCTTTGAATCGACAAATGGCAATGAATATTCACAGCATACAAGTGCCAGGCCATGACCATCTTAAACAAGAGAATATCCAATCTTCTCCCCTCGCCTGAGACTTACTGGTGTTACCATCACTGAGTCCTCCAATATTAGCCTCCTGCACTTTAGGATTGACCAGAAACTAAACTGGACTGGCCACATAAACTCTGTGTCTGCAATAGCAGGTCAGCAGCTGGGAATTCTTTACTGAGTAAGTCACCTCCTCTCAGAGACTGTTCACTGTCTGCAAGGCACCAGCTCTGAGATGGAATACCTTCCATTTGCCTGGATAAGTGCAACTCCTATGATACACAAGAAGCTCAATATCATCCAGTACAAAACAGTTTGCACCCTATCCACCACCTTCAATATTCATTCCCTAAACCAGAGACACTCAGTGGCAACAGTATGTACCATCTGCAAGATGCACTGCACACAACTCATCACAACTCCTTTAACAACACCTTTTAGATTCGTGAGCTCTACCATGTGGAAGGACATGAGCAGCAGATGAACGGAAAAACCATTCATCCTCAAGTTCCTCAACAAGCTGCAAAATATCCTCATACCCCCTTTCCTTCACTATTGTTGGGTCAAAATCTTGGAACACCCTTCAGTTGAGTCACTGACACTTTTTCAAGGGGCAGTTAGGGGTGGGTAATAAACATCAGCCTGTAGACAGCAACATCCATGCACTGTCAAAGAATATTTTTTCAACACTGTAGCTTTTTCAAGGATTTTCAGAAACTGACTCAAAGTAATATTTCAAAAACTTTCTGTAGTTTAATGAATTGCTCTCTGGAGAGAACATCAATAATGCATGTATTGTCAAAGGACAAGATCCCTGGCAGCATCGTCTGGATTTATATGTTATTCTGCACATGTCCGTGCTCCTGAACGTTTCCATTATCACCTACACAATATCTAGACTGGTGTATCAAGACATAAGTAGAAAATGATAAACTTGAATGTGTGACTGAACAACATGTATTAACTGCCCAGCAACAAACAGAAATGAATCCAGACAAGCTATCAGGAGGAAATATTAATCCAGATTTCTTTGGAGGTGAGGGATTGAAATGAAAAATTAACATCAAGAAGCGCAGCAGGTCTGGCAGTGAATGTGGAGCGAGAAATATAGAGTTAAAAGTTTCGAGTCCAGTTTGACTCTTCTTCCAAGTCAGATCTCCACTCCACAGTATTTTGCTTATGCGTTTTGAGTGGTAGAATCAGAGAGTCACACAGCATGGAAACAACCCTTCAATCCAACTAGTCCAAGCCAACCGTGTTCCCAAACTAAACTAGTCCCACTTGTCTGCATTTGACGCCTATCCCTCCAAACATTTCGTATTCATGTACTTCTCCAAATGTATTTAAATGTTCTTACTGTACCTGCATTCATCACTTCCTCTGGAAGTTCATTCCACATACAACCACTCTCTGTGTCAAAAAGTTGCCCGCATGTCCTTTTGAAAACTTTCTTCTCTCTACTTGAAAATAGTTTGAACTCCCCCACCCTATCAAAGAGACATTTGCCATGCATCTTCTCTGTGCTTCTCATGATTTTAAAAACCTCTATAAGGTCACCCCTCAATCTCCTCTGCTCCAGAGATAAGAATCCCAGCTTATTTTCATAAATCAAATCCTCCATTCCCGGCAACATCCTGGTAAATCTTTTCTGATCCCCCTCCAGTTGAATAATTCCTTTCTTATAGCAGGAATTCCTATAACTGCACACTGTATTCCAGAAGAGGCCTCACTGACCTTCGGTACAACCTCAACATGACAAGGCTTTCAAAATCATGAGGAATCTAGACCAAGTAGCTGCAGGAAATCTGTTCCCATTAGTAGAAAAGTTGAAAATCACAGGAAATAAATTTAGGCCAATTGGCAAAAAGAAGCATAGGCAATCTGTGGAAAAGCTGTTTTATCCAGCAAGTGATGACAATCATGACCTCAGGGTATAGTGAAGTTAATTCAACTGTTGCTTTCAAAGGGAAATTGGACAAACACCTGAAGAGAAAAATAAACTGTCCGGGCTACAAGGACAGACTGCAACTAGCTGAGGTTGTTCTTGCAGTGCACTAGGACAGCCTGAATGCCGTCATTCTGTGTTGTACCCATCTTATGATTCTGCCAAAAGGGTTGAATGAGCACCTGAGTTAATACTCTCACAATTACTCTTAAAGACTGAATCAGGTGGAAATTCTGCATGGGGTTGGCAATAGTGGAGGGGTAAGGGTGGTGCGGTGTTGACAGGACAGCAGGAAGAGTTAACTTGGTTGTCCCAATCGGACATTGTAGCTTCATCAGGAACCCAGCGTACACCAATTAAACAGGGCTTCTACCAAAGATATGTCTCCTGAATTGGTAAATCCTATGAAGCAAAATGGGTCTCCCACAGACAATCGCTCTTTGCTTGTGCTTATGACAGATATGGCACACATGACTGATATTCTGAAATAAACAAGAATGGAAATAAAACAACATTTAAGGCCACCAATCCATAACAAAGACATACTCACGGCATTGCTATAGTATGCTCGCCCACGATCAGTGCAGTTAGCATTGTGGCACTGCAAAAACTGATGATAGATATACTCTGCATGGCTTAGTATTAATGACTGCTGCTGTTGGCAATACTTAAGATGACTTTTCAGTTTGACCTGATATTTCTGTAATGTAAGGGTATGCAAGACTAGTTTCTATAGGATTGATCTTCAGGACTTTGTCTGAACACAGTGTTATTCAATAACCTTTATGTAAACATAGAGGGCATATACTGGATTTTACAATATTTACAAGCTTTAGTAATAGGTTGATTCACATAAATCAGTGGCACAGGCTTAAAAATACATTTTTTGACTTCAAAATACCTCCAATTCTGCCCACATTCCCTTGTGTTGCTGGGACTATGTGAGATGGGAAGTGACTGAAGGCCTCTTGTCCAGGATTAATTTTAAGTTTTATATTAAAAGTGGTTTATCTGGTTAATATTACAAGTGTATTTGCTGCTAGGTTTGCAAAATAGAGTGCAGCCTTCCTATCTGGTTCTACATGAATTTGTTTACTCTGGTCATTCCAACACATAGTGTTACAGCAGAGAAGGGAAAGAAGATTTGATTAAGGGTGTTTAAAATCATGAAGGGTTCAGTTAAAGTTTACATTTTTTCTGTTGGCTGAAGGGTCAACCACCAGAGGGCACAATCCTAAACTGGTTAAACACGAGACGGAGAGGGGTGTTGACGCAATGTAAAATCAAGGCTTTTAGATTAGATTACTTACAGTGTGGAAACAGGCCCTTCGGCCCAACAAGTCCACACCGCCCCGCCGAAGCGTAACCCACCCATACCCCTACATCTACATCTACCCCTTACCTAACACTAGGGGCAATTTAGCATGGCCAGTTCACCTGACCTGCACATCTTTGGACTGTGGGAGGAAACCGGAGGAAACCCACGCAGACACGGGGAGAACGTGCAAACTCCACACAGTCAGTCGCCTGAGGCAGGAATTGAACCCGTGTCTCTGGTGCTGTGAGGCAGCAGTGCTAACCACTGTGCCACCGTGCCGCCCACTAGAGATGAACAAGATGGAAAAATATCTTTGCACCCAGTTCTGGATACCATTGAGAAGGAATTTAGTGCATAGGGGATTGTGCAGATGGCAAGTGGGCAGCATCCCAAATCTCAGAGTATTGTGCACAGCAGCACAGCAGGTTTTTTTTTGTGGAGAGAATATTGGCAACAGTAAATAGAATGTAAGGGACAGGGTCAAGGAAAAGGGACTCTGGCAGAGGAACTGAAGAAAAATGCTAGGATATCAGGATGAGAAATCAGGATCCTACGTGCAAAATGGAGATGTCTCACTGCCAAAGGCGAAATGGTATTCAATAGCACATTGAGCAATTTAAGCTGCATCTGCAAAAAATAAATTTGGAACATATCATATGGGAGCATAATATTTACCTAAGTTTAAGGAACTATTTCAAATTTGGCCACAATCAAGCATTTTATATATAGCAACAATTTGTCTCAGCCTGAGTTTGATTATTAAGTTGATGCATTGCTTGTGACTAAAGTGTATTTCATAACACATTCAAGATCTGCCCATAGAGGACATTACATTCCTGTGACATTAAATTACCTTTTTTATTTGAGTGAGTTGCCTTGACTTGCCAGATTTGAGAATCAATCTACTTACAGGAAAGGTCTGGCTTCAGTCATGTCCCCATTTAATTGTCCCTTCCTTGATCTAACACTGCAACCAGTGTGGCAGGTGTTTCACTATCCGGCGGTGTGTTTCACAGGGATCGGTGCTGGGACCACTTCTGTTTGTCATTAATATAAATGATATAAGATGGGTATATAGAAGGCCTGGTTGGTAAGTTTGTGGATGACACAAAAAAATTGGTGGTATCGTGGACATTGAAGAAAGTTGTCTAAAATTATAAAGGGATCTTGATCAATTTGATAAATGGGCTGAGGGGTGGCAGATGGACTGTAATTTGGATAAATGTGAGGTATTGCACTTTGATAAAGCAAATAAGACTAACACTTATACAATGAAAAGTAGGGGCTTGGGTAATGTTGTAGGACAGAGAGACTCAGGGGTTCAGGTCCAGCATTCTTTGAAGTTTATATCACATGTACACAGGGAGGTTAAGAAAGCATTTAGCAGGATTGACTTCATTGCTCAAGCCTTTGAGGATTTGGGATGTCATGTTGAGGTTGTACAGGACATTGGTGAGGCCGCTTCTAGAATACTGTGTCCAGTTCTGGTCATCCTAATATAGGAAGGGTATTAAGCTGGAGAGGTTAAATTAGAAAAAAAAATTACCAGGATGTTGCTGGGAATGGAGGGTTCAGGTTATGGGAAGAGACTGGATAGGCTGGGACATTTCTCACTGGAGTGTAGGAGGTTGAGAGATGACCTTATAGAGGTTTATAAAGTCATGAGGGGTATAGACAAGGTGAATAGCAGTGTCTTTTCCCTAGGGTGGGACATTTCAAGATTAGGGAGCATGTTTTTAAGGTGAAAGGAGAGAGATTTTAAAAAAGACATGCAGGGCTTTTTTTAACACAGGGAGTGGTTCATGTGGAGGAATGAACTTCCAGAGGAGGTGGTGGATGTGTGTACAGTTTAAAAGACATTTGGTTAAGTACATGAATAATAAAGGCTTGAAGGAATCAGGCCAAGGTGGGACTAATTTAGTTTGGGATTATGGTTAGCATGGACTGATTGGTTTGTTTCCCTGCTGTATGACTCTATGACTATCTAATAAACAGGGTACTTGTGCTAACTTCACTTCACTTCACAGTCATCAGTGATCTCCCTCCACCTTGGTCTTAATCCTTCTTTCAATAATACTTTCTAACCATACCCTTCAGATGAATCCAGCCTCCCTATCATTGTTGCTAGCCTATGATTTATGAATGGCATTTTGAATCTCAAGACCTAACCCAACATTTTTGGTGCTCAGAAGTGTGGCAACTCATCAGTTTCATACAAATTTGGCTGCAGTGTCGAAATATTTCAGGCTCTTGTCGATGATGCTGGTGGGTGCTATGATCACTCCACCTTTTGCATGCCTACTTCTTTTTAACAGGTGCAGCACAGAAAGGAGCCCATGTGGTGCATCAAGCCAGACTTTACTCTCTGCAGGGCAGTTTAGACACTAAATGGATGCATGCAAAGTCAATATTTTTTGAGTTGTTGGTATTTCTGCATCTACAGTAGGAAAAATAATTGACTTTGGGAAAATCATGATTTCTTGTAGTATTAACAAATTGAGTGTCAGAACTGAAGTCATCTTCAAATGCCCAATTATTCCTTGCTGTATCATTTTTGGCAAAGTTCTGGCATCCTCATGATCTATTATATTAGTAGGAATTTCATTTGTTAATTTTAAATTATCATGCTGGTTCTCTTCAATGTAGGCACAGTTTTTGGACTGCAAGCACACACAGCTTTGGATAATGCATTACTTTTTCTGCTAATTGAGCTAAAACAGTTTTTTTTTCTGCTGAGACCTGGCTCAAATCTAAGACTAGAACATAAGAATGGACAATCCTAATGAACGATTTTGCCGAATATTACACACAGATGCAATGAAGGATGGCTGGTGTTGCATTTACCACTCAATATTTGAAATGCACATGATTTAAATTACAACAGCAGGGTAGATTTCAGTACTCATAACTAAATTAAATTGTTGGTTTTGTCCTTATTTTCAAATAAAGTGGTAATTTTTCAGTTTAGATTAATGGCATGCTATTTTTGACATGCATGAAGTAGAAATGTAAACATTGCAACATTCTTGACGATGCAATATAACTCAAAGAAACTTTTCATTGAATTCATGATAAGTAGCCACATGAAGATGCTGAAGATCAGAGTCTAGATTAGAGTGGCGCTGGAAAAGCACAGCAGGTCAGGCAACATCCGAGGAGCCGGAAAATCGACATTTCAGGCAAGCGCCCTTCATCAGGAAAAAAATCCCTTCATTCCTGATGAAGGACTTTTGCCCGAAACATTGATTTTCCTGCTCCTTGGATGCTGCCTGACCGGCTGTACTCTTCCAACACCACTCAACTCTCATGGACTGCCTGTTTGAATGCATCTGTCACTCCTTTAAATGCCATGACCATGCCTATTTGATCATTTGATTTCTTGATTATGAAGTCTGTGTTGCTATTATTTCATTAATCTGTTGAGTAAGATGCACCCACCCCCACATCCTTACCACGACTCTCCTGATCCCAAAGATCTTGACTTCCCCCTACGCCTACCACAGCTACTGTTTCTGGCAATGCATCGGTTGCATAGCTGAAGATTAGTTATCATTCACCTTCCCAATGCTTTCTGCTCCTCCAACCAACAGAGTAATTCCCTCCTGCATCAGAGGAGAGAAAAAGCTTGTAATTCGATTCTGTCACTTTGATGGATGAGGACAACATTTTTTAACTGGTTGCTCCCATGATTGATTTTACTTATGTGCTTTTAAGGTGCATTCACCCAATGTCCCCAGGTATTTTGACTCTTTACATTCAATATATTTGGCCACCTCAATGATAACACCTTCCTTAGGTCCTGAGCAAGGGCGAGGATCTAGGGCTTCTGGCTCAGAGAAGGGGGCATTACTTATTGTGTCATTTATTGCTGGATCCTATGAGTGGGGACAAATAAAGTATCCCGTCGAACAATATGACAAATGTTCCTCATATCTTTTCTGTACTGGATTTTCTTTTAACACATAATTTAACCTGGAACATCTCTTCTTCAATAAACCTTTATCATTCAAGCAAATAGCACCAAGAAATATTTTATGAGAAATAGTCACTTATTAAAGCTAGAAATTTCTGTTTAAATAAGAAAAGATATTGCCATGTATTTAATGCCTGGTTCTCTAGACCACTTCTAAGAAATCTCTGATCCAAGATGTACTTTCATTACAAAGTCATCCAGTATTCTTGCAACAGAGGTCTCTGTTCCCAGATGTCCATTAATTCACTGGATAAATGGTTGATTTATTAGGTGAAGCTATACCACAGAAGGGAATTCTAGTGTGTGAAAATAAATTACATTATAAGTTTGCAAGCTGTCTGATAGACCTTGGGAGATAACATCCTTCTTTTGTGAAATCTACAAGCAGGATGTCAATCATGTTTTGACTAAGAAAGCAAGGAACATTCTTCAAACTTATAGCACAAGATTCATGCCAAAAATGTACTCGTCGTGATTATAAATGTACATTGTTAAGTATGAGTGAGCTTTTTTCAAAATTCATGCACAGAATGTTGGCTTAGGGCATAGGCCAGCCTTTAATCCCCATCCCTAATTACCCAGAGGGCAATTTTGAGTCAACCACATTGCTGCAGATCTGGAGTCACATATAGGCTAGACTACGTGAGGATGGTTGATTTCCTTCCATAAAGGACATTAGTAAGCCAGAGGGCTTTTACAACAATCAATAATAGATACATCATTGTCATCTTTATTCCAGACTTTTTGTATTAAGTTCAAATTTCACCATCTACCATGATGGGATTGGAAACCATGCCCCAGAATATTAGTCTGCTGTACTAGGTTCCTGGTAACACTAGAACTACAAGACTGTCATGTAGCATTTTTTATATATATATATATATATAAGTATCGTATTCATTGTCCAAAATATGAACCTATTCAAATTTTCCAAGTTTCTACCCTTTCCTTTCTGAATGATTGTGTTAGAGGATGACAAGAAAGAATACTCTGATTAGTTGTAAAGACCATGTAAATGTAAAACTGGAGGTTACTTCCAGAAATCTTACTGTAGCTCCATAAGCTTAAAACCTTGACTCAGTAGACACCTGAACCAATGTACCTCAGTCAACCAGTATCAATAAACAAAGATTGGTCCATTTATTTTATTTGTAGGATATTTCTTGATCAGCGTGATTGGCACATTCCACAATGTTCATCTTTTTTATTATGGATTTGCATTGCATTCCCAAGTGCATCAGAGAACAACCAGCATATGTATCACACTAGACAGTTCTGTAACAGATTGATTTAACAAGTGGGTGTATTAACAGCTTTAAGCAACAAGCAGTGGTTGTTGTTGAAGTTAGCCAAAAAACAACAGATTTGAAAGATGTATATGAAAAACAGAAAAAGACAAGCTGATTAGATCATTTTCTTTAAATATCTTTGTTCTCATTCATTCAAACATCTTATCTGGTGCAGCCACCTAATTCTAATTACTGGCTCTCAGAAATGTGTAACGGGAACTATAAACCATGGTGCTGAAGTTTGCCTCTACATCCACAGATCAAGCAGTAACTAGCACATGTATAACAGGGGTTCCCCACTGTGATATCATTTTTGATATTGTGAGATCCTTTGCTGCCTACAGGGATTGACATGTAGCCTGCGAGGTTCTTTTGATTGGTTTTGTATGGCTCTTATGTGAATCTTCTGTAATTCTTGCAGCAGGAGCTCCTAATTAACGTTATAAGAAACCTGACCTTGTTCCAGAACATGCTGTCATAGCTAAACTGGAAATTTCCCAAAAATGCAAACGGATGACCCTGTGGCAGGATATTTTAGATTAAGAAAGAGTATGTGTGGTTAAAATTATAAAAACCTGGTAATACTGCAGAAAGATATATTATTTATCAACTTGTCTGGTGAAAATGTGGCAAGAAAATAACATTATGCAATGAAGATGAGAATTGATTGGTTTTACAACGTACAACTTTGCAGAGTGGCTTTTGGCACTGGGTGCTGATGTGGTTCTCCCAGACTTGGGATAGACGGCTGAAGAAACTATTACTGAGATACAGTGAAACCTCCATCCCTTGAATTGATGGTATGCAGCTAGATTGCATGCAGAGGGAGTCGGAGCTACATTTCCATTTCACCAAAACCAGCAAAGATTTTCAGCCCCAATGCACTCAAATAGATCAATACAAATCTGACCACTAGGTGGACTTCTCTGATTTTTACATGCTATTGTATTTTTCAGTAAATTATGTGTCATTGCAACTGAATTGAGATTTAGTTACAGACTAAGGCAGATGAGAGGATACTTCCCCATACTTTCACCTCTCAACTGACCACCCAACAAGATCTGACTTAAAGAAGTGCTCTAATCCTTTGAGTGTTGTCACTCTCCAGAACAGGCAAGAGACAGGTTTTCTCATACATTTTTAGAAAAAGGAAAAATTAATATTGACTTCTCAGTTTTTGTCAGCTGACCATAGCATCCATGTTTGTGTTGTCTATATATATGATCCCTGATGACTCCAAACTTTTTACTTACTCATTTGTGGGATATTGCTGGCTGGCCAGCATTATTTGCCCGTCCCCAGTTGCTCTTAAGAAGGTGGTGGTGAGCTGCCTTCTTGAATTGCCACAGCCTAAAAGTTATGGATTGACCTATAATGCCATTAGGGAGGGAATTCCCAGACTTTTATCCAGCAACAGTGAAGGAACTGCAATATAACTTCAAGTCAAGCTAGTGAGTGGCTTGGAGGGGAAATTGAAGGGCGTGGTCTTCCCATATAGCTGCTGCCCTTGTCCTTCTAGACAGAAGTGGTCATGGGTTTGTAAGGTGCTGTCTGAGGGTCTTTGTTGAATTTCTACAGTACACCTCGTAGGTAATGCATACTGCTGCTACTGACCGTTGGTGGTGGAGGGAATGGATGCTTGTGGATGTAGTACCAATCAAACGAGCTTTTCTCCTGGATGGTGTCAAGCTTCTTGAGTGTTGTTGGACCTGCACTCATCCAGGCAAATGGGAAGTATTCTATCACACTCCTTACTTGTTCCTTATAGATGGTAGATAGGCTTTGGGGAGATGGGAGGTGAGTTACTTTCCATGCACTGGGAGAATGTACAAACTCCATAGAGACAGTCACCCAAGGGTAGAAGTGAGGATTGCAGATGCTGGAGATTAGAGTCGTGAGTGTGGTGCTGGAAAAGCACAGCAGGTCAGGCAGCATCCGAGGACCAGGAAAGTCGACAGGAAAGGGGCTTTTGCCTGAAGCGTCAATTTTCCTGCCCCTTGAATGCTGCCTGACCTGCTGTGCTTTTCCAGCACCACACTTTCGACCCGAGGGTGGAATCAGGTCTTTGGTGCTGTGAGGCAGCAGCGCTAGCCACTGAGAAACCATGGCATTTAAGGATGAGCAATAAATGCTGGCTCAGCCAGAGATGCCCACAGCACCACGACATTTTTTAATTTCAAAAATATATTTTATTCATAAACAAATCTTTATATACATACATAGTCAGTAGGGCACATCAAGTTTGAACAATTTTTGTCTAAGGAGCATAAACAACCCAAGGTGTTTCTTAGTTACACAAGACTATATTTATATTTGAGGCACCCCAAGTGTACATCTGGAAACTTCAACTTAACTTCAGTAGAAAGTCCTCAGACAATGGTCTTTCTTCACTGCGACTTGGCAGCAGCTGCCCCAACTTTAGCATGTCACTCAGCATGTAGTCCTGGACCTAGGAATATGCCAGTCTGCAACATATGGCCGAGGTCAACTCCTTGCTCTGGAAGACCAGTCAATGTTTGTCTTGGTGTGCGTCATGAGGAACAGCCCATGGATCATAGAGTCCTCAGCTGCTTGGGACAAATCTTGACAAAAACTATTGCATCTCTCTCCAGAGTCCTTTGCAAAGACACATTCCAGAAGGAGATATGTGACAGTCTCATCTCCCCTGCAGCTACTCCAAGGGCAGCCTGAGGAGGCACAGAGAGTCCAGGCATAAATGAAGGATCTCATAGGTAATGCCCTTCTCACCATCAGTCAAGCTACTTCTGGCCATGAGGCATTCTGACTCTGGCAGTCTGCTCAGAGAATCACCTGACAGGATCAACTCTTTCCTTTTCACACAGGGTCTCAAGGGCGCTACGTGCAGACCACTTCCTGATGTACTTGTGGTCAAAGGTGTTTTCTTTCACAAATTATCCCAGGAGGGACAGGTGATATGGGACAGTCCAACTACTTGGAGCATTGCACAGCAACAAAGCCAGACCTATCCTTTGCAACACAAGGCCAGATATAACCTCAGTCCCTAGTGACACTTGGTGGTTGCATAATGAGGGCCTACACATAGCCTGATGCAGCCATACACAAAGGTGGCCATCAGGATGTGGGCAGCTTTGGATGCATTCTTCGCCTCTTTATCTTGAGCTTTATACATGGTGCCCCTATAAATGGACATGATCCATCTTCAACATCCAGATGAAGTGGAAAATGGCTCTGGTGACTGCAGCGGCGCAAGCTCGCGGAATAGGCCAGGCCTGCACCATGTATTGCCATGATGAAGTAATATGAACTCTAAAGGAATTATGTGGTTGCATTATTCTGTAAACCTAATTGATCAGGTCACATTTGTTTCTCCCAGGTTTAGTTATAAGCCTGAAACAATTTCCATATTTTTTGAAATCCATTTCTTTGAATTGAGGTCCATTACTTGAAACATTTAAGCTAGCATACCATATCTAGAACATTGTTGCTATTTGATTGAATGGTTATTATTTGTTAATTTATTTACAACAAAGTTAGATGCTGTTTTTGAATAAAGATTTGAATAGATTTGATTAATATATCAATCTCAACATTCTGCCAAGGCCATCTGCACCTCTTTCTGTGCACCCTCTTTCTATAAATGTTCTATGTTTGATATTGGTCAAAAGGTAGGACTTAAAGAGGGTGAGTCTTACAGAATTCGTAACTTTACCAGACTTTGAAAATGACCAGCAAACATGAATGGTGACACCTACTGATTATAAAGAGCATTCCAACTGCATAGTCTATAGGCTGCTCAAGATTTAGAAACACCAAACCATAGCTAAACCTCGGGCTACTGATGCAATATTGTGTTTCTGTCGGAGAGATGTGCATTGGACAGAAGCAACCTTCAAATATTGGTGAAGCCAGAAGTACAGTATGTCTTAATCACTGTGGAAGTATCTGTGGTGCTAAGCATCTGTTCATCGGGTATTCAGTCAACTCTTGCAAAGCAGCGAATTGACGTTAGCAATCTGCTAATCCCATTAAATGTTTGCAACTCACAGCATTTCAAACCCTCAACATCCATACAAAGTGTGAGCCAAATGGTCATTTCATTGAGCCATGTTGGATCTTCATGCTGAAAGAAAAGTCTTAAAGGTAGTTGGAACAGCTAACTATGCATTGGTCTACCCATTTGACCGCTTGCTTGCCAAAATAAAAAAATTGTTTTTGACTATTCAGACAAAGGCTGAATCCAATTTCCTTAGCTGGGGCTATTTGCCAAGGACTCTATAATTGTGTGCAGCTTAAACAGGGTATGTGAGTAGTATCCCGCCAGCCATAACTGTTTGAAGGTCTACTTCTGAAGACTTAGCAGAAGAAAAGAAAAAGATTAGTGGAGAAACATGCAAGATAATCATGTTTATACCTTAAATGCTTAAAGCAACTCTGAAAAGCTCCAAGATCCCAAATCACTTGGGGACATCTCTGACTTGTAACTGACTAAAATGGTGAAAGTTCATTTTGAAAGGCACCAAACACACAGAGGTGAAATTGAGGCACTGTAGAGAGTGTTCACGCGTCCAAAGTATGTACTGACTCCTGTTATGAAGGTGCAAGGGGTATTCTACCTTTAACAGAGTTGAAGGACTTAGCAAGCACACAGACTGCTGGAGAATTTACAATATAACATTTGGTGCATCAACTAGCAGTACTATGAGACAAAAACAAATTCAAATTTGGACAATCAGATTAAATTATGCCCCAAAATATCAAACTCCAATCAAGTTTGAATTTAGTATTTTGACAATATTAACACCAATGAAACAAGCCAATGTTTTCAGGTATGAAACCGAAAACAATTGAACAGTTGGAGGAGAACTGCCAAACCACCAACATCTGCAGACTGTCTATAGAATAGCTCTCTTAAAGGTACCTTTATCTATCAATCTCCTGCGAAACAGAAATCCCGAAGAAGAGAAGAAGACAGAGGAAGATACAAAGAGAGGATTCAACAGCTACATGGTCTTGAAATATGAATTTTTTTGGTAAATGTTTATCAGGGGTTTTATCAGACTAGTATTGCAGAGGGGAAAGTACAAGATAGGTTAGAGAAAGGAGTTGTAAATAGTTGTTAGTTAATTATTCTCTGTTAGACTTTTAAAAACTAAAGTTGTTAATTTTTACTTTAAATAGTGACTTTTGGGATAGTTCTTTGCCTCTCGAATTTTAACAGATTACAACATGGATTAAATCATTTCTGCGTTGCAGGTTTAAATTAACAGAGGGGGGGTGTTTACCCTGTGTCGTAACACTTGATCCTCCAAACGCCACCTGCTTGGCATGTGGGGGAGTCTGAGATCACATATTTAAGTTATTAGTCAAATCAGAACACATTGAGCAAGAGTGAAAGCTCATTATTCTCAAATTAAGATGAGCCATAAAGCCGCAGTCAATTTAGATAACAAATTTAATCAAAAGATATCAGAGTGCTGAATGCAGATAACTTAAATTAGTTAATTACAAGTTCTCAGGAAGGAACAGTGTGATGACATAATCCTTTTCAAAATTAGGACACTAGTGTTAAAAGATATTAATTTATTATTCAATGTTTCACTTGGTGGAATAGTACTTAGAATAATGTTTTACAAAGCAGGGAAGTAGAATTTTTTATTTGTAAAAACTTAAAAGTGAATGTTCTATCTTCTGGTTCTTGATGTTAGAAATAACTACACTTGAGACTCAAAATGCGTTTGCTTTATTGAGTACATTTCATGTCACTCCCCATGGACTGATACATGGTCACTAGGCACACGACTGCAGTGCATCAGTGAAATTTGGCATCCTAGAATATATAATCACATTAGAATCAGTCCCATGCTCTTTGCAAAAAACAATATAACATCCCTTTATCATTAAAAATATACATATAAAATGTCTAGAATCAGACTTTTCGTCCCCTGTCTAGGTGACATCCTCAGTGTTTGGGAGCCTCCTGTGAAGCGCTTCTGTGCTATTTCCTCCGGCATTTATAGTGATTTGCATCTGCCGCTTCCGGTTGTCAGTTCCAGCTGTCCGCTGCAGTGGCATGGCACTTTCCACAGATTCAATCAATAAGCACATCGACCTGGACCCAATATACCAGCCACTGCAGCAGACAGCTGGAACTGACAACCGGAAGCAGCAGAGACAAACCACTCCAAATGCCGGAGGAAAGGTCACAGAAGCGCTTCACAGGAAGCTCCCAAGCATTGAGGATGTCACCTAGACAGGGGACGAAACGTCTGCAACACAAATTCCCAGCTCGGCGAACAGAACCACAACAATGAGCACCCGAGCTACAAATCTTCTCCCAAACTTTGAATGTCTAGAATCAATTAACTGATCCAATCATTAATTTTACCAAAACATAAAAATTACCAATTGATTTCTTATTATAAAGAAACGTTAAGCTTTCAGAGTCTGTTATAGCTTGGTTTCTAAAAGTAGTATTCATGACTTACATTATGTCCATCTTGTAAATTTGGCATTCATCATTCTCATTAGCGAGTTGACACATTGCACAGCCTATCTTGTCCATTTTGTCATGGTCATTGTAGGAGTTGTGATTGGTGATATTTTAGCTTTTTGAACTCAGGCACAGGTCAAACATGGAATCTATTTATTTTCATTTCCTAACTATTTTTGCTCTTAATGAAGTCTAACCATCGACTCTGAGCTTTGTTGTTAACTTTTGCTGGGGTTTCGGGTTTAGAAGATTAGATCCTGTACACATACAGTTGTCCTTTCAAGAGATCAGGCAGGGCTTTAATATGTTTGGGAGTGTTAGGCTCCTTATACCTGTTCTTTAATTAGTTTTTGTCTTACACCCTTCATGTCACTTGGAGTTGGGGGGGTGGGGAACGGGTGGTGTATCCAACTTGGCAAAGTTGTTGTACTTTCCCTCCTTCAACAGCACTGCAGGCAATTTCATGTCAGTCTTGAAAGGTGCAGTTTCGAGTAACAATGGGGCAAACTCTGGGCGTTCCCTTGCCTCTTTGCATTTTCTGAATATCTCTAGACTGTCTGGACATGTTTTATGTAAATCCTTGCCCCCTTGGGTAACCTAATAATGAGGTGATGATGTGGAATCCATAGTGTTTTCTGAATTCCTGAAATTACCTGAAGGTGAATGGGCTTCCATTGTCACGTATTATTCTTTAAGGAATCCCTTGCTCAGTGAGCAAGTCTTGCAATGCTGAGGCTGCTGGTGCAGCATTCAAATCATTTACCTTTCAAATAAAAGGGAACTTGAAGTAGTAATCTACAACTGTAAGTTAGCTTTCTAGATTGTCTATAAATAAATTGGCTCTCCCAGTATGCTATGGTTCAGCTGGTACTACAAAATCAATCATCTTTTTCTACTGGTGTGTTTCTGGCATTCGTGCATGTATAAACCATTCCTTCAATGTCTTTGAGGATGTCTTTCCAGTACACTGTGTATATGGGCTTTCATGTCCATTCCTGAGTGCCCTTCATGTTTCTTCTGGAGAAGTTCATCCTTCACCATATTGACCATGTTGTTCTAAATCAAGTAGGCACAACACTATGTTTTAGTCAGATTACATCTTTAATACATCTATATTGCTGGGAATCTCTGGATCACTTGTTGAGAGACCATTTATCATTCTTTGTCTTTGTTGATCCCACCTGTAAGATGACAGCTGAGTAAGCGAGGTAATATATTTGGGTGGTTGCTTTACTGTGACACTATTTAGGTAGTGTCTCCCATCCATCCCTCCTCTAACCAAAGCTCCTCTTACCGATTTGGTAAGGTTACTAGTTTTTTTTATATAGTCTGGGAATTCAGAACAATGGGAATAGATGATAGGGCAGTTGAATGTTCCTCCTATAGAATATTGGAGATGAGGCTCATCACTAGTGTCCCCACTGACTTCATCTTCAGGAAGTGCACCCAACTAGCTCCTCGGAAACCGTATTATGAGACTGGAGCTGGAGATGGATGAACTTCGGATCATTCTGGAGGCTGAGGGATAATTGAGAGGAGTCACAGGGAGGTAGTCACAACTCAGGTACAGGAAAAAGGTGAATGGCTTACAGTCAGGGAGTGGAAAGGGAATGGGGGAGAGGATTAGAGCATTAGTCATTAGGGGCATCATAGTTAGGGGACAGCTAGGAGATTCTGTGGGAACGAGAGAGAGCTATGGTTGGTGTGTTGCCTCCCAGGTGCTACGGTCTGTGATGTCTCGGATCTTGTTTTTGGGATTCTTAAGGGGAGGGGAAGCAGCCCCCAAGTCATGGTCCACATAGGCACCAACGACAATACGTAGGCAAAGGGATGGGGATGTAAGGCAGAAATTTATGGAGCCAGAGTGGAAGTTTAGAGCTAGAACAAACAGACTGGTTTGTTACCCGTGCTGCATGCTATCGAGGCGAGGAGTGAGGAAGAGAGCAGTTGACCTCATGGCTTCAGGGATGATGTAGGAGGGAGGGATTCAGATACCTGAATAATTGGGGCTCATTCTGGAGTGGGTGGGAACTCTACAAACTGGATGGTCTACACCTCAACCAGAGAGGTACCAATAACTTTGCTAATGTTCTTCAGGAGGGTTTAAACTAAATCAGCAGGTGGATGGGAACCTGAATTATAGCTCCAGTGTACAGAAGGTTGACGGTAGTGAGGTCATGAATAAGGTTTCAAGGTTGCAGGAGGGTAACGGCAGGCAGAAAGATGGTTTAAAGTGTGTCTACTTCAACCCCAGGAGCATCCAGAATAAGGTGGGTGAACTTGCAGCATGGGTTGGTACCTGGGACTTCGATTTTGTGGCCATTTCTGAGACATGGGTAGAGAAGGGACAGGAATGGTTGTTGCAGGTTCTGGGATTTAGAAGTTGCAGTAAGATCAGGGAAGGTGGGAAAAGAGGGGGAGGTGTGGCATCGTTAGTCAAGGACAGTATTATGGTAGCAGAAAGGAAGTTTGATGAGGACTCATCTACTGAGTTAGTTATGGGCTAAGGTTAGAAACAGGAAAGGTGAGGTCATGCTGTTGGGAGTTTTCCATAGGCCTCTGAAAAGTTCCAGAGATGTAGAGGAAAGGATTCCAAACATGATTCTGGATAGGGGAAAAAGTAACAGGATAGTCGTTATGGATGACTTTAACTTTCCAAATATTGACTGCAGGGGATGGGCATAATTGGAATGTGGAGCTTGTTCAAGGAACAGCTACTGCATATCCTTGTTAAGTATGTACCTGTCAGGCATGGAGGAAGTGGTCGAGTGAGAGAACTGTGGTTTACTAAAGAAGTTGAATCTCTTGTCAGGAGGAAGAAGAAGGCCTATGTCAAGATGAAGCATGAAGGCTCAGCTAGGGTACTTGAGAGACATACGTGAGCCAGGAAGGACAAGAGAGAGCAAAGAAGAGTCAGGAGGGGACATGAGAAGTGTTTGGCTGGTAGGATCAAGGAAAACCCAACAGCTTTCTAAAGATATATCAGGAATAAAAGAATGACTAGAGTAAGATTAGGGCCAGTCAAGGACAGTAGTGGGAAGTTGTACATGGAGTCTGAAGAGATATTGGAGATGCTAAATGAATAATATTTATCAGTACTCACACATGAAAAAGACAATGTTGACAAGGAGAATACTGAGATACAGGCTATTAGACTAGATGGGATTGAAGTTCATAAGGACGAGATGTTAGCAATTCTGGAAATTGTGAAAATAGATAAGTCCCCTGGTCTAGATGGGATTTATCCTAGAGTTCTCTGTGAATCTAGGGAGGAGATTGCAGAGCCCATGGCTTTGATCTTCATGTCATCATGGTCTACAGGAATAGTGCCAAATGTCTGGAGGATAGCAAATGTTGTCCTCTTGTACAAGGAGAGTAGAGACAACCCTGGAAATTATAGACCAGTGAGCCTTACTTCAGTTGTGGGTAAGGTGTTGAAAGGATTATAAGAGCTATGATTTATAATCATCTATAAAGGAATAATTTGATTAGGGATAGTCAACATGGTTTTGTGAAGGGCAAGTCATGCGTCACAAACCTTATTGAGTTCTTTGAGAAGGTGACCAAACAGGTGGATGAGGGTAAAGCAGTTGATGTGGTGTATATGGATTTCAGTAAGGCGTTTGATAAGGTTCCCCACGGTAGGCTATTACAGAAAATACAGAGGCATGGGATTTAGGGTGATTTAGTGGTTTGGATCAGAAATTGACTGGCTGTACAAAGACAGAGGGTGGTGCTTGATGGGAAATGTTCACTCTGGAGTTCACTTACTAGTAGTGTACTGCAAGGATTTGTTTTGGGGTCACTACTGTTTGTCACAAGCTACATATCAAACTACAGTGCCTTTGACCGCCTAGCGGATAAGTCTGGTAGTCATGACAATATCCATATTGCCTCCTCATTGCTGAGTGTAAGTTGCTAATCAGTCACTCAGTCCTTGGAGAGACACTTCTAACTAATTTACACCACTGCTTGTGTAACTGTAAATATGACAATTGAGTTTTGTATTTGGCCCAGGGATGGAGGTCAACTGAACAGGCACCGTGGTCAAAGCATGCACGTCGACAAATGAGGCTTGGTCAATAGGAATTTGTTCATAACTGCTTGCATTTTCCGTTCCCAAAGAATGTCTGCTGTCAGATGTTGTTCAGGAAAGTTCACCAAGTGGAGCTCTGAGATGAAAGTTACAAAACCAGTAAAACCTGAAAATAATGGTACTGGTCTGATCTGGGAGTTTCATATTCAGTAAATTGGATCCTTAATTTCCAAGTTTTGTTTACTTGATGGGAATAAGTCGGCTGACCGGGTCGTGGCAGAGTGGCAAATAAGTTAGAGCTAGCGATGGGTTCAAACAACCAGACCATAGAATCCTTACAGTTGAGAGCGTGGTGCTGGAAAAGCACAGCAGGTCAGGCAGCATCCGAGGAGCAGGAGAATCCACGTTTTGGGCATATTCTCGACTCTGATCTCCAGCATCTGGAGTCCTCATTTTCTCCCTTGGAATCCCTACAGTGTGGAAGCAGGCCATTTGGCCCATTGGAATGGAAACACAACGAAACAAGTGAGCAGATTAATTGTACTGCAACACTGTTTTGAGGTACACAAAACAAGTTGGACCAACACGTGTTATTTGATGCTATGACTCTCTGACCGGTGTTTCCTTCTGGGTGGCTAGTAGATTTTCATGAGTTGGCAGATGGATTATTTTTCTCAGATAGGAGGAAGCCAAGAAAAAGATGTTGGGTCAGAGGGCTGCACTTGTAATGTTCATTGTTGCAGTCCTTTGTTAACGATGGAATATTTTGTGAATCAGGTTAATATGGATCAACAGATGATATTCTGCCCTGATATCTGGTCACATGATCCCACACTGACCCTGCACCGGGCTTCGAGTGTGCGCATGCGTTAATCCGCACGCGCCTGGCCCCACCCAGCGGGCCAGGGCGCGCATGCGCGGTAAGGCCTCCGGAATCACTGAGGCCGTGAGGGCTCGCGGCGCCTGGAGCAACGGACCAGGACACGGGCCGGGCCTGGCCTGGCGTCCGGCACCATGAACCCCGCCTCTTACGTCACCGTCACACAGGAAATCCGCCTCAAGCGAGGCCCTTCAGGTACATTTAATTAGGGTAAGGAACATCGGAGAGAGTGAGGGATGGAGATTGGAGCGTGGGGGCGGCGGAGGACTGTGGGGGAGGGGGTGGTGCGAGGCGAAGGGAGTGGAGCGTGAGGTTAAGGGTGGAGCGTCAGAGAAGGTGGGGCGTGGGGGAGGGGGTGGGGCGAGGCGAAGCGAAGTGGGTGGGGTTGGGAGTTTAGCGCGGGAGCGGATCATGGGGGAGAAGGTGGAGCGTGAGGACGGGGTGGAGCGTGGTGGTCGAGTGGGGTGGAGCTTGGGGAAGGGGGAGGAGTGTGGGGGTGAGGTGGGGGTTGGGGTTGGGGGTGAGTTGGGGGTTGGGGAGGGGGTGGAGCTTGGGGGTTGGGGAGGGGGTGGAGCTTGGGGGTTGGGGAGGGGGTGGAGCTTGGGGGTTGGGGAGGGGGGTGGGGAATAAATTGGGAATTTTGGGGGTGGTGGAAAATGGGGAGTGGTATAGGTAGGAGGGAGGGGAAGACTTGTGAGGGGTGGAGTAAGGGGGGGGGAGGAGAGTCGAGTGGTGAATTCTGTTGTCAGTTGGGACTCCTACCCCATGTCGTACCCGGGCCCCACTTCTGTCTTAATGTAAACCCATCTGGAACTTTGTTCCCTGGACATCAGCAGCTCATGCCATGTCTGAACAGTTCATTAACTCCTTTCCTCACCAAATCACATCCTCCTTGAGGTTATTCCTTCTTGTGCAATGTCTTAATTTTCAAATTCTCAATCATACTTTAAGATCTCTCTCTCTAGTCTTGCCTTTTTTCATCAACCTTACAACTGTCTGGGATAGCTATGTTCCTCCAATTCTGGTCTCTCATTCCTTCCCGATTTTAAAGCAGTTAACTCTCTATGGCTGTGCCTTTAGCTGTGAAAGACTGAAGCTCTGGAATTCCCTTCCTAAGCCTCAATTCCATTGCACGTCTCTTTTATGACGTGGGTCCATGAAACCCACCTCCCACCTGTGTTAATATCTCTTTGAGTTTCACGATCAATTTTTATTTGTATTGGCATTTCTTTGATATGCCTTGGGATGTTCTACTAACTGACAGGTGATGTGTGAATATAAGTTGTTTGCTTGCAAAATGTTTGGTTGAATTAAAGCACTATGAATGCTGGAAAACAATTGATTTAATCAACTGACCAAGCACAGGGAGAAATTTAGGTGCGGTGGTGAGAATTTTATTTTATTCACTCAATCACAGGATGATGGCATCGCTGGCTAGGCCAGCATGTATAGCCCATCCTATGGGCACACGGTGGCTCAGTGGTTAACTCTGCTGCCATTACAGCGCCAGGGATGCTTGTTCAATTCCAGCCCCAGGTGACTGTCTGTGTGCATAGACTCATAGAGATGTGCAGCACGGAAACAGACCCTTCGGTCCTACTTGTCTGTGCTGACCGCAGTTTGCACATTCTCTGCATGGGTTTCCTCTGGGTGCTCCAGTGTCATCTTTTGAATTTGCAAATACTTACTTTCTTTATAGTTTGGTTCAGTGATAAACTGGTATCCTTAAATGAATAAAGTCAGGTTCAGTACACATACATTATGGGAACACCAGCCAGCAGTCAAGCTTTGTGTTAATGTATAGAAGATGTTTATGTTTCTGCAAGGGATGTGTCATACATATGTTAATTACTATTTGTGTATTTATTTAAGAAGTGGTCTTTTGAAAGAAAACAAGTGCATAATTCAAGTTGTGATAATTGAGCTGAACTCTTGCACCCATTTTTACCCTGATAGAGTAATAGCTGAATCATTACAGTCAGAAATATGTAACGTTGAGCAAGTACTTTAATTTACATAATGAAACCCAAACAGATGTTGATAACTCATTGTCTCATTTGGTTTACAGCTAGACTGCTTCTGGAAGCATTTGATATAGGTCACAGTTGAATTCCTAATGGTAAATTAAAATGAACACTTTAATCATACCTTGACACCCCCATTTTCCAAGATTGCCTATGCATTTGTTTTGAAAGATGGGGGATGTCAGGATTTTCCTTGTGTTTGCATGCCAGGTTTTCCATCCAGTTAGAGCTGGCTTGACTTGTAGAAATAAAATTGCAGCAGCTTGCTAAGTTTCCACTTCTTTTCACCTTTATAATTGTTAACTCTTTTAAAATCCCTTGTGATCTCATCTATCACCCCTCACATGATCACCTCCTGGGTCCTTTACCCTCGTCTGCTATAACCAGGCAACAGGCCTAGAGAGCTTTGAGGTAAAAACAATGACTGCAGATGCTGGAAACCAGATTCTGGATTAGTGGTGCTGGAAGAGCACAACAGTTCAGGCAGCATCCAAAGAGCTTGGATGCTGCCTGAACTGCTGTGCTCTTCCAGCACCACTAATCCAGAACCTAGAGAGCTTTGATCTACCTGTTCCATTTTTCTTCCCCCATGTGTCTCTTAGAATTTCCTTTCACATTCTTATTACTGCACCTGTTCTCTTAATATTCATAGCTGAAGAATTCTCACAGCAGCAAAAATGGAAAATACGAAAAGACACGAACCAATAGGAAAACACTAAAATTGCAAAATACACAGAAGATTGAGAATCAATATGCAAAAACCCATCAGAATTGAGTTCTGCATTATCTTTGCCCAATTCATGTTGTTGAACTGTATATTAATGTTGAAAAGTGAGAACCCTTTTAAAAGAGTTAAAATGTCCAGCACAATTTACACAGTGATTGTGAAAGAGGAGCTGCAGCATCAGAAGGAAGCCAATGTAAGGATTACTGAGACATGGCTACAGAAAATTCAGGGCTGGGAATTACATCTTGCACAGTGTAGTTTATGTAGAGGATTTATAGTGAGAAATGGGGAAAAAATAAGCCCAACAATCGCAGACTTAGTTAGCTTAATGTCAGTGATGGGGATGGTTCCTCAAACAATTAGTCAGGATAGAATTAACAGTCATGTGGAAAAAGCATGAGTTGACTAGGAAGAGTCAGCATTAATGTTATTGAGGAAATTGACTAACTTGCTGGAGTATTTTGAATAAATAACATAAAGGTCAGTGAGGATAATACGGTCTTCATGGACTTCCAGCAAGTGTTCAATACAGTGCCATGCAGCAGACATCTGAGAATAGTTATAGCTCATAGAATAAAAAGGACAATAACAATCTGGATAGAAAATTGGCTTAATGGTAAGAAATAGAAATGGTCAATGGATATTTTTCAGACTCGAGAAAAAGTTTGAGTGGAGTTCCCAAAGGTCAGTATTGGGCCCTTTCTTATCCTCATAAGTTTGTGGTTTATCTCTTGGTGTGTACAGGACAATTTGAAAGTTTGTTGAAGATAACAAGTTTGGGAGCATGGTAAACTGAGGAGGAAAGGGCACATGTTACTTTAAGAATGTTAACGTCAAGGTATTGGAGCGAGTGCAGAAGTGATATATAAGAATAGTTGTGTGGGTTAGACACTTCAGTTATGAAGATAGATGAGTGAGTTTGGGACTGTTCTTTTTGCAGAGAAGGCAGCGAAGAGGAGATCTATAGAAGTTTTCAAAATCACCCTGTATTGACTAGTTGGGGCGAAACTGGTCCTGCTTATAAAAGGATCAAAAATGAGAGGGCACAATTTCAAAATGATGTGCAAAAGAAGCAAAAGTAAAAGGAAAACCTTTTGACAAAAATGGAATGGTTCAGATTAGAGATGCACTGCTTCGAAGTGTGGTGAAGGCAGATTCAATTGAAACATTTAAGAGGAATTGAAGAAGTATGTATTTAGATGATATATTGTTTTGCAGGGTAACAGGTGTTATGCCATGAATTATATTTTGCTAAAGAAGTTTAACTGTTTTCCTTAAGGCAGACTGTATGACTGAGGCTGAATCTTGCTGGGCACATAACAGTATGTTAATGACAGGCTATTATTAATATACAACCTGCGCTGTGTTGTAAATCTCTAGAAATTACTGGTTGATTGAAGCCATTCTGCTGTTTTTCTTGTCCAAGAGCCATCTCTCCAGCCAATATTAAGAACTTGTTTGATTCACACACTAATTGGATATTATACTTGGCATAGAAAGTTAAGCTTTTGTAATCAAATGCAAGTACTTTTCCAATAACAGGATAATTGTTACACAGTGCTGATCAAACTCTCTAACCCAGCAGTGAGCAATTTAAACTGTGTGGCATCTCATTCTATTCAGATGTTAAATTGTTCATGGGAGATGTTGAAATATTAAATTCGAAACTACAGAGTTTTGCTGAAAGTACACTTCTGTAAATGAGTGTGTGAATTGTTTGAATTAAAATGGCAATTTAGATTGTGAAGAGTCTGTGTTTAGAGAACAGACTGTTGGACCACAGGACCAATTCTTTGTATTGTTGCAGTTGAATTGATTTCAGTTGGTTCTTCAAGATTGTTGAAAATATTTTACAATGCGCACAATGAGCACTGTGAAAATAAGGGCACACCAAATATGTAAAACCATGTCTATCTGTAAAGAATGCAGTTTGCCTTATCTGCTGCTGTTATTTAGAGAAATTGCATTTGTTCAGCAGTTGTGGTTTCCATTAAGAAATCTGCTCAACACTATATTCTTTGGATATGCACGTTCACTTATGTAACCTAATGTTTGTGCAATATTTAGTTTGCAATCACTTTGCACGTCCATACATTTTTAAAATGAATTGAAATAGGCAATTGAGTACTAATTACCATGCATTTTAGCTCCAATTTTCCTATTAAATTAGTGATAAGGTTAGCAGTGCTGGCTGTAGTGATTGTAATGAGGTCAGCTAGGTAGTTCATAGAATGAGTTTCCTGACTAGGGCTGTTAACCTAGGTTAATCAGGGAGTCCTGGCTGAAATATATAAACTGCAATGCCAGAGGTTCTGGTCACTCTGGGAGAAGCCAGACAAAGCGTCAAGTACTATGCACATGTCAATAAAGGGTGACTAAGTGATGGGATACTGACTTCTGTGGAATTATTTCACTGGCCATTAATGTGTAAATGGTTGCAGTCGCCTTAGTTAGCAGGCTGCAGTGCAATTAAATGCCACAGTCCAAAAGTTGCTGTGTTTGAATTATGCTGATGTGCTGTTATTGTAACGAAAAACATCTTGCTATCTGCTTCATTGATATTTGAATGTTGTGAAGTTGCTGTGATTGCATAGTAGATGCAAATCAAAGTGACAGTCAAGTTGGGTCTTTCCATTGTGCACACACTACTCTCTTTAATGGTGTGATGATTGTCAATTTGTGCTACCAACCCCGGCACTAAAGATTAAATACACAAGTGTGGTGTCTCATTCCTTCATGTTTTAATTGTTTGAAATTTTAACGTAACATGTTTAAGACTTTATTTTTTGCTTATTTATTTTCAGCTGTGACACATGTCCCATTCCAGACTTGAGCATTCAAAATTATAACTGACTGTATGGAGGCTTCATCATTGTCAGAGGTTCAGTCTTTTGGATGTGATGTTACATTAAGGCTTTATCTGCCCTCAAGTGAATGTAAAAAATTCTATAATATTTTAAGGAAGATCAGGGGATCAATGTCCTGTCCCAATGTCCTGTCCCAGTACTTATACCTCAGTCCACATCGCAAATATTTGTGGGCATTTTTGCATTGCTGTTTGTGTGAGCTTGCTGTGTGCCAATAGGTTGCCATATTTTCTGCATTTTTCAATCATATCTGCACTTAAAAGTATTTAATTGGCTGTAAAGGGCTTTGAGATTTCCTGTGATTATGAAAAGTAATTATGGAAATGTAAGTCTTTTTCCTTTAAATTCGATTTTTAATCCTTGTTCTTTTCCTGATTTGAGACTAAATTCACCTGCTAATTTATACTTCCTCATATTTGTTACTATTTCTCAAGAATTAATCTAATTTTAAGTTATTTGCCCTGTTCATTCAGCTCAGCGAAATCTAAGCTGTTAGCTAAATGGTGAAGCAGGATGTTGAACAATGCTCACGGTACAGTTTCCTTCATACTGGCAAGATCAAACACAGACTGAGTGACTGCTTTGTGGAACACCTCCGCTCTGTCTATAACAATGAATCCAGCAATCTAATCTAGTTGCTTGCTATTTCAAACAGACTGTTGAACTCTCATGCCACCATTTTAATCCTAGCCTGCTCCAGTGTTGCTGTGAAACAGCAAGCTGGAGTAACAACATCTCACTTCCACTGAGGCACTTTACAGTTTTTCAGGTTCAGCATTATTCTCAATAAATGCAGAGCATGAAAACTGCTCCATTTTGATTAAAAATCAGAAGTGGGATATTGCATTATTGCTCATTATTTCCAATAAGACCTTTATTTGTTCATCAAACTCTGGAATTGATCTAACCCATCTCTAAATACATATGCACTGTTTAAAGTTGCTCAAAGCGCTATCGTTGGGTGAATGTTTTGTTGAAGAAATGGAGTTTATTGCAAATATTCAATTTATTTGAGGAATTTGTAGTTTAATAGTCATTGGCAGATGTTTGAACAAGCTTTATCCCACTTTGTGACCAGGTTTGTCTGTGTCCTTTATTTCTTATATAGGGTTGGGATTCAATATTATCGGAGGAACTGACCACCGGCACTTTTGTAATGATTCTGCAATCTATGTTACCAAAATTAAAGAAGATGGACCTGCAGCTCTTGATGGACGTTTAAAGGAGCAAGACCAAATCTTAGCAGTAAGGCATCCAATGTGTTTATTTTGAGCTCTTTGTTGAGGAGTGGTTTAAAGTGTGTCATATTAGATCAGCTGGTCTTTACACTCCCACCTTTTACTTTCTTGCTGTTAGTTTCATGGACGAGGTCTATAAAGGCTGACTCATCCAATATTCTATTTGGTGTAAATTCAAAAATCCTGCTCCTCACCCCTATGTAATCTGTTTTACCTGATGTACTAACTAACTCAGAAGTCTTGCAATAAGAGAGAAGAGATTTGTGGTGGTGCCTTTCAGTTAAAGAAGTGAAATGAAACAGAAACATGAATTATCTGCCATGAATCATGGAATGATACAGCTGTATTTTTGGAAGGATACTTAAAGATGGAATGTCTCCATTGTCATTTTTCAATTTCACAATTCTGCACTGTCACAGCTCCTTTTATATACTGAAGTTGGTGACAGATGTTGGGTTAGAATTCTGTGGATTTTGCTCTTTCGTGAGTAGGTCCACTAGTTGCAGCTTGTGCTGCTGGGCGATTTGACTTTATGATGGCCATTTTTTTACTTTCCAGTGTGTACACTGTATGGGCTTCAAAAGGTGCTTGCTGAATTAACTTCGGAGCAAAATTGTAGCCAGTGGAATAAAAAGGAGAGTGGTAGCATGGATATGAAAATTGGCAACGTGACATGAAATTGAGTAATGATCAATTTTTGTTTGGACTGGTTTGTTTGATTGTTTGTTTGGACAAACAATGGGATTTGTACTAGGGCCACTGATTTCTTGATGTATATTGATGAGATTTGGGTGTACAGGGCATAATTGTAAAAGTTGTAGATGACATACAACTAGGAAGTATTGTGAGCTCTGAAGAGTATTGATAGACATGAAATGGAATGTAGGCGCGTAGCACATGAAACTTTATTCAAATAAGATTGAAGTCGTACATTTTGGTAGGTAAAGCAAGGAGATGCAAGATAAGATAAAGGATACAATTTTGAAAGGAGTGCAGGAACAGAGCAATCCAGGAGCATAAGTGCACACATCACTTAAGGTAGTTTAGAAAATGGTTTAAAAGAGCAATTAGATTCTTGGCTTTCGAAATGAAAGCAAAGAAGTTATAAGAGAAGTTAAAACTCAGGTTCTGGCATAACTAGAAAATTGTCTGATTCAGGGCAGTGGGTGTTAAAAAGGATATTTAGAATTCAGAGAGGATGCAGAAAAACTGTAAAGGATTAGTTTCAATGATAAGGAATTCGAGCTACATGATTATCTTACACAAGTTAAGGTTGTTGTTTCTAAAGAAAAGATTGAAAGGAGATATGAAAGAAGTGTTCAAAATCATAAATGATCTAGGCAGAATAGACATAAACAACTCCCTTTGCTGAAGGGCTGAAGAACCAGAAAGCATCGCTATAAACTGAATTCGAAAAGGGCCAACAGCAAAATGAAGAAAACATTTTTATGCAGTGAGTGGTTAAGTTTTGAAATGCACAATCAGAGAGTATGTTGAAGGCAGACATAATGGGGGCTTTCAGGCAGGAATTGGACATGCACCTGAAATGAGAGAAACTGCAGTCCTAAAGGCAAACTGCAGATGAGTAAGACTAATTAAGATTCTTTTACAGACACTTGGCTGAGCACAGTGGACTATATGGTGCCCTGTGCTGTTACCACATTGTGATTATTTGTTTGTAGCTTGGGGGAGGGTTCTTTGCCAATAATACTGACCTTTGTCACTGTGTTCAATTGATGATTTTAAATATTGGTTGATGTTTTGATTGTGATGTTCTTTAAAGCAGCACTCATCATATGTTTCACTGGATAGCATTCAGAAGTGGGAATGATTCTGTACCCATAGGGACTCATCATTGACTAAATTGAACTTAGGAACACCTTTATAGCAGAATACCAAATTAAATGTTACTGATCTACCTCCTTTGTAAATACACAATTGAAGTTGGTTTCCCTGTGGGAATGATGGAATGGCTCCAGTAAGTGTTCCAATAGAAGATAAGTAATCTTTTGACTTTAAGATTATGCAGTTTGCTGTGCTGTATTAGACATATTTTCCACCATCACAACTTTGTATAAACCAGTATCCTTTTAAAATAAACTTCCTCTGTCAATTAGATCAATGGGCGAGAGCTCTGCAACTTGACTCATCAGGAAGCAGTGGAAATATTTCGAAATGCTGGTGACGAGGTGACACTACTAGTCTTAAAAAAGGTAAAGTATGTATGTTGGCCCAATATCTACTCTCTGATTCCATCAGGAGTTTCTTGATTCTACTTCTTGCAAGAAACCAGTGGCATTTAATTTTTTTTGGCAATCCTTTTAGGTGTGTTGATATTGTTTTGAATCCTCTATCTTAAGTACCAGTTGTCTAAAGAAATACTATACGTAATGACACACGAGTTATTGAATGGCCCTTTGCTGTCCACCCTGGTATAGTGATAGTACTCATGCCTATTGAGTCAGAGGACCACAGACACAAGTTCCCGCTCAGTCACTGAACACTGATAGACAGCCGTATGTGCCCTCTTTCAAATGTGATACTAAATTGACTGTGATATAAAGATCCCATTGCACCTCAAGTGAAAGTGAGGACATTTCTCCTGTTAAATATTTATCCCTTAACCAACATCACTAAGACACATTATCTCTGATAATGATCTCATTGCTGCCGGTGGAACTTTGGCTCCATTGTCTATGTGGAGTTTGCGCATTCTCCCCAGGCCTGCATAGGCTTTCTCTGGGTGCTCAAGTCTTCTCCCACTGTCCAAAGATGAGAGGGTTAGATGGATTGGCTACTAAAATTGCACGTAGTGTCCAGCGATGTGTAGTCAAGGTGGATTAGCCAAGGAAAATGCAGAGTTACAGGGATGGGGTAGTGGCCTGGGTAGGATGCTGTTTGCAGGGTCAGTATGGACTCAGTGGGCCAAATGGCCTGATTCCACACTGTAGGGATTCCATGAAATGTAAGTTCTTGGAAAGTGCCATTGAGATCGGTATCATAGAATCACAATGGTTACAGTGCAGAAGAAAGGCAGTTCACCCACAATGTCTCCAACATAAACTCATTCTTCTAAACTCATGTTATGGCACACAGTAATATTCTGAGACACCTTGGTAGAGAATGCAGAATGAAGGGTCATATCGGTGGCTCAGTGGTTAGCACTGCTGCCTCACAGTGCCAAGGATTTGAGTTTGATTCCAGCCTTGGGCGACTGTCTGTGTGGAGTTTGCACATTCTCCCTGTGTTTGCGTTGGTTTACTCCAGGTGCTCCGGTTTCCTCCCACAATCCAAAGATGTGCAGGTTGGGTGAATTGGCCATGCTAAATTGCCCAGAGTGTTCAGGAATGCGTAGGTTAGGTGCATTAGTTAGGGAAATGGGCCTGGGTGGGATGCTTTTCGGAGGGTTGGTGTGGACTTGTTGGGCCAAATGGCCTGTTTCCACACTGTAGGGATTCTAGGATTCTGTGATCTGAGTAATGGGTGTCCCTTTAGGCATGTGATCAAGAGAAATTTTATTGCTTGAGGCCCTGTGAAATCTTGCACTCCTTATTCTACACAACTGTGGATGCTCAGTTGTGTGTATTCACAGCTCAGATTGATAAAATTCTGAGGTGGGAGTCGAACCCATGTCCTCGGTGCTGTGAGGCAGCAGTGCTAACCAATGAGCCGCTGTTCTTGCTAGCTGGTCTTTTTTTTTCCCAGTTCAGATATTTAACAATGCCACTGTAAATACATTAGGTGAGAAAAATTACTTCTACCTTCCTAAATTCCTAAATAACAAGTGTGGCTGATGGTGAGTTTCTGCTATAATGTCATTAGAAATTTTGTAGCAACCAAGTGGAAACAAACAAGCAGATGAAAGCAAAAGAGTTGCATTAGATTTACTCCCAGTGGATAATCCAGATCCACTGGCAAAATCTGTTTATCAACCAAATAGCTCAAATGTGGCCTGGGCAACAGAAAAAACAATAAACAACCTCACAAGTGGTCAGTGAAAATGTATTGAAGGTCAATTAAAGCTTACCTTGGCCTTTGTTTTTTTTAGAAAAAAACACAAGTATTTTTGAAACCAACTTTTTAAGATGAATGGTACAGGACAGTGTTTTCATTGTTACAGATTGCTGAGAGTTCAGAAGCTAATGGGAAATAATCAGTATGTTAGCACCCAAAATGGTGATAAAACTGAAGTCTCGGAAATATGGATAGTATTTTGAACACTTCAAAGTGCAGTTTAGATATTTTGATGTTTAATTCCAATCCAGTAATTTATTTAATGTTTTCTTTCAGATAAAATCCAAGAATAACCAAATCCACATCTCTGGTTTCTCATCACTAGTACTGACAGCGCTGGGTATATCAGTGTTGGCAATGGTTGTATACATGAAATATCGTCATAGGTTATAAAAATGAAAAAAAACTGATGTCTTTTCCTGTAGAGCAATAATGTTTAATTCCCAATGTTTGCTGCTGGTTGAGTGGCTAGCCAGATGTTAACTTTGACATTTGTTAACTATTATAGGATTGTAAAGGGAATGCGTACAGAATGGCTGAGTCATTTATAGACCACAGATAATAAGTTGCCAGTTTATTACCTTGCAACTACTTCCTTTTATCTCCTGGATGTAATTTATTTTTGTAACAGACAATTAAACATCTACCATAAATTTTAAGACATAAACATGAATGACAGTGTAACCTATGTCCTTGAAATTTTTGTAAAGACACTTGGAAGATTCTGCAGGAGTAATCAATCGAGTAATGATTTCACAGTTATATGACTTGGAAAAATTAAGTTAAATTTTTAGAAAATTCAACAAACTGCATGTGTGATCTCTTATACACTGGAGTGGATAGTGTTTAGAATCCAGATTAATAATCACCATTCAGACTGTTAATGTCTATCAACAGCTGCTTTTGTAAGTACTGTCCACAAACAGTTGAGAAATCTGTTGGCAAATGTAATACCTGCAATATTTTGTTCGGATGAAATCTCATTTCTCAAAATGTGATTGAACTATTTTAAAACATACAATAAGTATGGAAAAAATAATGGTATAGTATTTCACTTAGCAAATTTTCATAGTCATTACAACAGTGTACAATCAAAGATACCTTTGTAATTTTTTAACTCTGCTTTTTTAGACAAAGCACATGAAAACATAAACTCAACTGTTGACAGATGCCAGTATGAGAGTTTATAGTATGCTCTGTTACTTGTTTTGTTTTCTGTCATTCTTAATTTTCACTACAGCCTTTGTATTAAAATCAAATATTTTTTTGTAATTTTGGGTACTATAAGTGTCACCTAATTGGCAAGTTTTAATGTGATCTTTTATGGAATGGGATACTTTTAACTTGGTTAATTTTCGTATAAAAGTTTTTTATCCTTTCTATATTATATTACAATTTAGATGTCTTGTTGCCCTAGTAGGCTTCCTTCACAGTGTTCTTAAGTACAAGTGTTGGACAAATCCCTAAGAAACTAGTTCTGCATATAAACATGAGCATTCCATAACTTTAAAACTCTGTGTCACTTTCAGCATATAAATGTTTATCCGCTGGCAGTGAATTATATATGTAGTGCTTCAGATGATTACTCTGGTGCAGGTCCTTTGGCTGCTGGATATACTACTTGTCAAATGTTGCCGTAGGCTAATACAATTGCTGACCCTGCTTGAGTCACACCACTTCAGCCGGCTGATCACCAAGCAATGGTGAAAATTGTGGATAGGTCTTTGGGGCTCACTGACCTACTGTTCCAGTTGGAAGAAACTGTGAGACTTGTTGCCAACTAATTGAATAATGGAATGACTTTATTTGCCAAATGCTATCAGTTTTTTTTTAATAAACTGCGTAACTGCTGAACAATAATATCTGTCCTTTGTCTGCAGGTGTCACCGACAATTATGTGACCCCTGTTCAGACTGCCTGTAGCCCACAAAAATGACATGTGCTTTCTCTGTCTTTTCTTTCTCAGTCATTTTAATACTTAAATGCTAGCATTGGCAGTGCACTAATCATTGATTAAAGTAGATGTGTATTTGCGAAAAACAAATGGCTACTTTGTGGCAGGTAACTGACAAACAGTCTCAGCAGAGGTATACATTCTTTTTTCCCTTTCCTTTTGGCGATTCAACAATCCTGAAAGGGAATAAAATAGATAATGTGCTTTGCTTTGTTTGAGCACTAATCCCCTCGAGCAGGCATGTCTGAAAATAGGCAAAACTGATTTAACCGTTGCCTCTTGTTGATAAGGTCACCGGCATTAGTATGCCGACATATCAATACTTTGCCAGCGTACATTCACGTAAGGTGCTCACAAGCCTTCAATCTAATTTCTTTTGTGTGTGTTTTCATTTGAAGCCTGCTTTATAACAAATCTATTTTTGTGTTTTTTTTAAAAAAGCAAATATTGTACCAAATACATAATTGGGGTTGTGCTTTTATGCTTTATGCTTTAACCCAAATTTGGTTGACATGTTAGTACCACACCACCTACAGAGATTTGTGGGATTGTATATATTAGACCAATAGAATGTATATTGCTTTGGGTTACAGGAGAAAATTCAAGTTATCTCCACGTCTCTACTCAATTCATGTGGTTTGAATAGCAAATCAAATAGCAAAGTTTTGCTTCTTAAATTTAAAGAAAATATGTCTTAATTTCCACTGGAATTCTTAAAGAACTTCATCTGTAGTAGTGACAAGGGCTCATGCAGAAACATTTTCAAGTTACACCCTACACATCTTGTGATAGGGTTAGAATATGCTGCTCATACGTCTCTTAAGTAAAGGAGTACTTCAATATAAAGTGTATCTTGGCAGTGAATAGGGTCCCATCTGCAGAAATCTGATTATAAATTCAAATTAGCATTTCATATATTTGTAAGTGACCCTCTGTATTAGCTATTATGAACATTTGGAGCCTATCGTTAAATTCTAAACCTTGACCTAATTAAAATGTCTTACCATCTAGCTGAACTATTCCCTGCTTCTGTATGGAATCTTTTGCTATTTAATAATTTGCCAACAATGAATGCTTAGGCGGGGATATATATGTACTATATAGGTTTATAGACATTTATGCTCAGTAAACATGGGACACTAAACATTATAGTAGCAGTACATCCCTCATAATTGGTATTAGCTTTGTTTGTTCTTGATCCTTTTTATTATCCAAGATTCTGTTATTTTCATTTTATCATAAAGCTTGTTTGTAACCCTGTAAGGTCCTTAAGAATTGGCTTTCAAGAATTGTTCTAAGGATAAAAATAATGTTTCAGTTGCACACACTAAATCGATAACTGAATTTGGAAAATAAATGTATAATTCTGCTATTAAACTAATATACCTCACAAAATCCATAATAGATCTGCTAAAAATATTTAAAACTTACAATAATTTTCATGTAAATGTCATTTAACAGAGGTGTTTCATCACCAATTTAATCCTCAATTTGTGTGAACTCAAGGGATTAGTAAATGCCACATAAATGGCAATTTATGTTTCACCACTGTACCTTCCAATATTGTGCCAATATAGGCTATACATTGGTATGAAAATCTTTATTTGGTGCACCAAATTATTGATAACTTTATCTCAAATGTAGATGTTTCTTTCAAGCTACCGTTGCTGTATCTGTACACATCAACTGTGCTGAAACTGTTTTCCTCGACCCAGTGCCTACAGTTGGACAAATGCCACATGTGTCCTTTTACATAGAACATAGAACATAGAAAAATACAGCGCAGTACAGGCCCTTCAGCCCTCGATGTTTCGCCGACTGAAGCCTACCTAACCTACACTAGCCCAATAACCTCCATATGCTTGTCCAATGCCCGCTTAAATGACCATAAAGAGGGAGAGTCCACCACTGCTACTGGCAGGGCATTCCATGAACTCACAACCCGCTGAGTAAAAAATCTACCCCTAACATCTGTCCTATACCAACCTCCCCTTAATTTAAAGCTGTGTCCCCTAGTAACAGCTGACTCCATATGCGGAAAAAGGTTCTCACTGTCAACCCTATCTAAACCCCTAATCATCTTGTACACCTCTATCAAATCTCCCCTAAACCTTCTTTTCTCCAATGAGAAAAGTCCCAAGTGCCTCAGCCTTTTAGTAATGAAGAATTTTCTGTTTAATGATGTTTTAATATCTGTTTCAATATAATAACTTTTTCTTTGAAGATAAAAATAAACTGCCAGAATTGACCATTTTAATGGGTGTGCAATCAATGGTCATTTCCATCCTAGAGTTTGATTTTTACATAGTAACTTGGTTGGCCTGAAATGCTGCTAAATAACTTTAAAAACTGTATAATGATTCAAAAAATAGTCTTTTATGACTAAGCTAATGTTAATGAGCATGTTATGAAGGTCTAATCTGTCACTACAGTTTAAGTAGTTGCTTGGTGAAAATTGTGACTGCTGTAAAATAAATGTCCACATTCAAATTTATTTATATACGATTCCTGTACAGGAAATGTCTGAAAAAGAACTTATTGTAATGCTATTCATAAAGCTACTTGTTAAATATTGACTTTTTTTTCAAACGAATCTTAATTTATTTACTCATTTGAAGTGAATTATACTATCGTCTGTTACAATTTTTCAAACTGGTGGAAATTGCATACAACCCCCCAATATTTTTGTAATGACACAGATGTTTAATTAGAAACACTAACTATATGATAATATCTCCTGCCCAGAATGCTTCAGACCATGTCACTTCCATATTAAGCTATGTTCTGGATTATAGAATGCTTACAACAAGTGTATGAGCTGGAGAACACCATGAATGTAAGCATTTGCCTGAGATACAAAACCGAGGCAAAAGAATTGTTTTATGTTAAAATATTGTGATTCCATATTTTCACACACCAAATACCTCTGACTTTTTTCGTTAAAGCACTCGCAGTTCCTTTGTATCAACCATCTTTTCTGATATTGCAAGTGTATCCTGCTTAGAAAAGGTTTTGCTGCACTTTTCTTCGGTGCCACCGAAAGGGTTTTAACGTATGCTTGATGCTTTGGCCTGCTGAAAGTATTCCTGCAAAAGGAGAGAAGAGTAGAGACAGAGAGAGATTGAAGTAGGTTTGTAACATTATGTTATGTTTTACCACACTAAACGGTTACCCTGTCAGGTAATCCCAACGCCTTTCCAATTTGTTGCAGCATCGAAACAGCAATTAAGAGTTTTTTGGGTCTGTTCAAAAGGTATCCTGATAATTTGTTTCTTGATAAGGGAGATAAGCGTACCTGTCAATTTGTAAATGCATAAAATTAGAGAAATTAAATATTAAATAGTTTAAGAAATCAGTACCTCAGAGTGAATCAACTTTGATTTTGTGTACTAAAATTCAAATGTTGTTTGGAGAAGGTTAGTTAAATTATTTGAGATTAACAAGTATCCTCCCATATTACCACCATCTGTCTGCATTTAGATAAGCATCGCTTTGTCCTATTGCACTAAAAGATAGTGTGGTGCTGTGGGTGGAAAATGAGCACCAATCAGATGGCTGAAGCAATATGCACTAAAATCTCAAATTCATATGTTGAATTTTTAAGGTTTGAATGTGTTGTTTCAAGGAGAGCTGTGGAAAACCAATGAAATAGGAAAGAGATAAATGTACTTTTATGCCTGATGTAGTAAAGTTGACCAGTGAATCTCAGTTGGCAAAAGAATAATCTACATCCTGGCAAGGATTACAGAAAGTGATTATTTTAAAAATGTATAGGAAAGTCTGTACAGTGAAAAATTACAGGTTCTGTCTATCTGTTGCTCATTATTGACTAATTTGGCTATTTTCACTTTGTCTTGACTTCTACCTAATCACTTTTGAAAGCTGAAGTTTCCACAATTTGCCTGTGCTTTCAGATAATTAATGTTCGGAGATATTTTAGGTATAGGCTAGGAGTATCCTTAGAAAGGAGAAACAGAGCATACAAAGTTTGATTTGGGTGACTAAAGACAGGCAAGTAAGACAGAAAGGGACGCTAACAATTAACATCAGGCAAATAATAGAGTAGGAAGATGAGTTGAGGAAAGGAGTTAAGAGGCAAATAGAGTATAAGTACATAAAAGGAAGTCCTAAAATATCTTATCGCTATGTAAATTGCAAAACAGGAGTCGAAAGTTGGGTGGCGATAATCACAGATCAAAGTAAAAACGATGTGCAGCTATGAACATAGCTGAGGTATTGACTAAGTATTTTGTATTTTCCTTATAAAGAGGCTGCTGCCATTACTGTAGTTAAAGTAGTAGAGAAATTACACAGGATACAATTAGAGAAAGAGGATAGACATTGGCAGCACTCAATAGAAATTCTCTCCTAAACACAGTAACGAGATTATTTAACCCATTTGTCTTCTATCATTTCAGTATGATCATGGCTCACTGCCATGTTCCCACTTTCTCCCCATACCCCTTGATATCTTTATCTTAAAATGAATTAATCTCTTTTTTGAATATATTTGGTGACTTGGCTTCCAAAGATTTTCGTGGTAGAGAATTCCATAGGTCCACTGCGAATTCGACTCTGATTCTAGGCTCAACAACCAGCAAAAACATTCTCTCTGTATGTAATTTGTCCAGCCTTGTGAGAATTTTATGTATTTTAATTTTGTCCTCTCTTATCCTTCTATATTTTAGTTGAGCAAATCTCAGGACTGTCCTGCCATTGTGGTGTCTATCCAGTGAATATCTGTTCCTTTCACTCTCTAGCAAATTCATCCATCCTTGGGTAGGGAGATCAAAAGTGCACATATTATATGTGTGGTCTCACCCACGCCCTGTATACCTACAGTAAGAAAATCCTGTTTCTGAACTCAAATCCCCTTGTAAGGAGGCCAATATACCATTTGATTTAATTGCTTGCTGCACTGGACTGTCTACTTTTCTAAAGTAGTACACAAGGACACCCAGAACTCTTTTTACATTCACACTTTCTAATATTAAACAATACTCCATTCTGATTTTCATAAGTATATGACTTCACACTTTGCCACATTGTGAATAATCTGCCATGTGTTGACCACTCACTGAATTTGTCTACATCACTTGAAGCCTCCTCACATCGTTCTCATGTCTCAATCTTTGTCATCAGCAAATTGTTGAATGTTGCATTGGTTCCTTCAACCAGGCCATTTAAGTGAATCTTAAATAGCTGAGCCCAAACACTGATCCTTGAGCTAACCCTCTACCTGCAAGCTGGAGAAAGACCATGTATTTTTATTTATTTTGTTTCCTCTCAGTCAACCAATTCTCAATCTGCCCTATATCCCATCATTTAACTGGTCTGTAATTCTTTTTTTTCCTCTCTCCCTTTTTAAATGATGAGGTTACATTTGCCACAGTCCAATCAATACAAACTGCTCCACAGTCTAATGAATTTTGTTAGTTGACCACCAATGCATCGATATTTCCAGGGCATCTTTCTTTAGTACTCTGGGATGCAGACTACCAGGCCTTGCTGACATGTCAGCCTTTAACTCCATTACTTTCCCCAGCACTATTTTCTCCCTAATATTGACGTCCTTCAATTCCTCCTTCTCATTAGACATTTGGTTCCCTAACTGTTCCCCCAGTGGTAAAGATGGAAATAACAATAGCCATAATAATCCAATTCTCCATTTATAGAGAAGTGGTCCCAGAGCACTGGAGTATTGCAAATATTTATGCCCCTTCTCAGAAAGCAGAAGATGAACTCAATAACCCCAGCCAGTTAGTTAATAAATGATAGTCATGGCTTGTTAGAGTCGAGTCATGTTAGACACACAAATCTTAGATGTAGTGAGAAGAGGGTTTCTGATGGTAGTGCAATTGATGTGCCTATTTGGATTTTTAAAAGTCGTTTGATACAGACATGTCAGCAAAATTGAAACCTGTTAGATGAAAGTGGGGATGTGGATATGAAATTGTCTAATGAACATAATGTGAAGCATAATTATTTATAGTTGTTTCACAGATGTGGGTTAATTTTTTGTAGTGTCTGCCAGTGGGTGTCCTTAACATATCATTAGCATGGACATATGCATACAGGTCATCATTTCAAAGTGTGCAGAAGTACAAAGTCAAAAATGTAGTAAAGAAAAAACAAAGAACACTTTAGCAACAATTCAGAGTGCCATAGGCTGGTGTGCTTGGCAGACCTGGTATGTAGAAGTTAACACAGAATCTCTACAGTGTGGAAGCAGGCCATACGGCCCAGAGAGACCACACTGACCAAACAGCATCCTACCCAGATCCATCCTGTAATGCTACGGCTAATCCCATGGTTAATCCACCTATCCTACATATCCCTGGACACTGTGGGCAATTTAAGCATAGCAAATCCATCTGACATTTATGTCTTGGATTGGGAGGAAGCTAGAACACCCAAAGGGAACCCATGAAGACACAGGGAGAATGTGCAAACTCCACATAGTCATCCAAGGATAGAATCAAATCTGGGTCCCTGGTGCTGTAAAACAGCAGTGCTAACCACTGAGCCACCATACTGCCCCACATGTACAAGTATAAGGCAACTTGTGACACCTGGTAACTAGCCTTTCAGTTGCTGTGGTGGGTCAAATACAGCATGTATAATGCTTGCCTCAGGAAGGGACAGATGATGACTATCAGCTTGCAGACAGCGAACACGCGTTCAAATCACCATCAGAATGATGTTTTATATACATTTCAGACCAAATGCAATGGTTGTTTCAAATGACTCACTGATATATAAAAACAATTATAAGCTATAATGCATTTGATTTAAACACACTTTTAAGTTTCCACACAATGATGCTTTTTAAAAGTAATATTATGGGATTTGATGCAGTTGTTTAATTTTACTTGTACTCAAAGCATCTACATTATTATCATTCATCAAAAAGTAAATTTTATCAATCATCAAGCAATTTGTTTATTATTTTACATTGCAGAGCAGCACATATCCCAGATATTCCTTTCTCAGTTGGACAAAATTAGGCTCCAGTACTAGAAAGTGAGTGGGATGGCAGTAAACATGTACTCAGGCTTATTTCAGTGCTGCTTGTGAAGTGAAGGTAGGAGGTTTGTGACTGGCATGGGGTTGACTTTAGACTTTTGGTAGTTTCCTGTTGTATTGGGTTGGAAGAGATTTTCAGGAATAAGAGCACTAGGGATAGGTACATTGTGCTGCATGATCAAGTCAATTAAGCAATAATGTATGAAATGTTTTGGCCCAGTTCCCTTCAGAATGTATGATTCTTTTTTGTTGAGAGGTCAGACAATTTATTGGATGTTTGCCACAGGTTAAGACTTGCGCTATCTTCATGTTTGTAGCTAGAATCTGAAATCACAGAAACCTGTCATGGGGACACAACCTTGACTACATTTATTGTCCATCCGTAATTGCCTGGAAAATGTGTCTCGTGAACCACCTTCTTGAACCTTTGCAGTCCATTTGGTGTAGGTATACCCACAGTGCCATTATAGAAAAGAGTTCCAAGACTGATCCAGCAATAAACAAGGAATGTTGATATAATCCCAAGTCAGGTGGTGTGTAGCTTGGATATAAGCTTTCAGGTAGAGTTGTTCCCATGCATGTGCTGCCATTGTCCTTTTAAGTGGTTTAGTCTTGACTTTTGAAGTTGCTGTGATTGGTGTTTTAGTGAGTTGCTGCAATGAATCTTGTACACACTGCTGATGTTCATCAGTGGTGGATGAAGAAGCAGCCAATTGGGCAGCTTTGTCCTAAATGGCGTCAAACTTCTAGAGTCATCTTGAAGCTGTACTCATAACAAAGTGCAGAGCATCCCATTATATATCTGATTATGTCTTGTAAATGGTAAATATGCATTGTGGAATCTGGATGAGTTACTTACCACAGAACTTCCAGCCTTTGACCTGTTCTTGTATTCATAGGATATATGTAGCTTAGACAATTAGGTTTTTGGTCAGTGGTAATCTCCAAGAATATTGATGGTGGTAGGTTTAGCAATAATAATACAATTGAATTCCAATGGGAGTTTCTATTTTTTGGAGGTAGTTATTACACACTTGTGTAGTTTGAAAGTAATTTGCCACTTATTACCTGAATGTCCAAGGTCATGCTGCACATGCACACAGACTTCCTCAGTATCTGAGGAGTTGTAAATGGTGCTGAACATTGATTGCACAACAAGGAGTCAGCCTAAGATGCTACCCTAAGGAATTCCCTCAGTGATGTCCTGGGACTGAGACGATTGACTTCCAGCAACTGCAACTATCTTCATTTGTGTGAGAGACTTTGATCAGAAAAAAAGTTTTCTCCATTATAACCATCTTACTTCAGTTTTACTAAGGCTCCTTGGTGCCATACTCAGTCAAATTATGTCTTGATGGCGAGGGCAATCACTCACCCCTCACTTCTGGCATCTGTTTCAGAGATATCCTGGCCAATCCTCTTCTCCCAACTACCTCCACGAATTGAGATTAATTGGTCACCCATCTTAATTGATAAAGGAAATGGTTTTGAAATGGCAGTCACTTTTAACTGTAAAAATGTCTATTAAATGCATTAAAATAATTTATTGCTTACATAACAACTTGGGATCTTTGAATTTCTGATGCAGTCATTCTTTTTCTTTTCCCTACTAGAAGCCAATGAAATCAATGTAGATGTTCCAAATCTCTTTGCTTAACTCTGGAGGTCTGACTAAAGTGGTATTCCCTGATTCTGTATTTATGTAAACTCAACTCTTTCACATGAAAACAGCAATGTATTGCATGGCCAACTGCTTTAACATATGGTGACGTTTGTTATTCTTTAGCTGGATCCTTGGCAAGAGCTCATGAGTTAAGATTCTTTTTCTCAGCTTACAGAACTTCATATGGGGAGCTGTTGAATATAGTGTGCCTGTACAGTCCAAAGTCACCACCATAATTTAAAGCAATTGTTGCTTAGGCAAACATCCATTTAACTCCTGAAGGTATTGTATTATGGATTCCCTTCCCCGAAATCCTCCCTTCTCTGACCTTTTTCTGCTTTTTACAGTAATTTATACTGGGTATTGGCAATGTTGTGACTGACCAAATGGCCAACTTTCAGGGATTAGTGAATGTTGGCAAGTGATGTAACCAAGAGTAAGGTACTGACCTGAGTCCAGTCCTCTTGTTCTTTGACATTTATTTGCCCCAAACTGAACATTTTACTTAAGCCCAGAAACATTGCGGGTGACTGCCATTGTCCCCCTGCTAGAATTTAGAGATTGAGGCTGAGTGTACTTTGTTCTGCATGGAGCTCTAAGTATGTAGCACGGTGGCTAAATGGTTAGCACCGCTGCCTCACAGCGGCAGGGACCCAAGTTCAATTTCACCCTTGGGCAACTGTCTGTATGGAGTTTGCACATTCTCCCTATGTCTGTGAGGGTTTCCGCCAGGTATTCTGGTCTCTTCCTACATCAAAGATGTGTAGGTTAATTGGATTGGCCATGCTTTAGTGTCCAGGGATGTGCAGACTAGGTGAATTAGCTGTGGGAAATGCAGGGATAGGGTAAGGATTGTGTCTGGGTGGGAATGCTCTTCGACGAATCGGAATGGACTTGATGGGCAGTTTCTTCCACACTGTATGGGTTCTATGATTCTAAATCTTCGGAAATAGTGAGCATATCATAGAATTTAGAACTCACTTTGAGAGAGAGAAACTTGGGTCAGATACAACTTTGCTAAATTTAAATACAAGTACTGTAATTACAAATGAATGAAGATGGCTGGAGTGGACTGTGCATGGAGCTTAGCAGCAAAGATGGTTGAGGAAAAATGGCAGATGTTTAAGAAAATAGATCATTGCTCATAATAACGATGTGAAGCAGTAGGAATCTAGGAAGGGATAAACCAATCCTGGTTAACCAGAAAAGTCAAGGATAACATCAAATTCAAAGAAGAAAGCACACAATGTGATAATGATTGATCTTAAGCTGGAGATTTGGGAACATTTCAAAAATGAGCAAATGACAACCAAAGGAAAGGAGATAAACTTTCAAATAATATCAAGATGGTCAGCAAAAACTCCTTTGATGTTTGAAAAGGAAGAGAGATGCCAAAGTTAACATGGACCCCATAGAGATCAAAGGTAGTGGAATAATAATGAGCAACCAGGAAATGGTAGAGAAGTTGAATAATGACTTTGTTTTAGCCTTTACAGTAGAAGGTAATACTAGCATTTCAGAATTATTAAATAGTCAATGGCAAAAGGAAGAAAGGAAATAAATACAATAATTATTACTGAAGAAAAAGTGCTAAGAAACTA
Source organism: Chiloscyllium punctatum (assembly GCF_047496795.1). Taxonomy (NCBI): domain Eukaryota; kingdom Metazoa; phylum Chordata; class Chondrichthyes; order Orectolobiformes; family Hemiscylliidae; genus Chiloscyllium; species Chiloscyllium punctatum. The sequence goes on along the minus strand of NC_092742.1, from coordinate 84,482,767 downwards.
AGTAACAGGGCTAAAAATCTCTGAAAGGTCCCCTGAACATAATGGATTGCAAACTGGGATATTAAACGAATTACATAGAACATTACACTGCAGTACAGGTCCTTCAGCCCTTGATGTTGCGCCAACCTGTGGAACCAATCTGAAGCCTATCTAACCTACACTATTCCATTTTCATCCATATGTTTATCCAATGACCATTTAAATGCTCTTAAAGTTGGTGAGTCTACTACTGTTGCAGATAGGGCGTTCCATACCCCTACTATTCTCTGAGTAAAGAAACTACCTCTGACATCTGTCCTATATTTATCACCCATTAATTTAAAGCTATGTCCCCTCCTGCTAGCCATCACCATCTGAGGAAAAAAGCTCTCGCTGTCCTCCTTACCTAACCCGCTGCTTATCTTAAAAGTCTCAATTAAGTCACCTCTCAACCTTCTTCTCTCTCACAAAACCAGCCTCAAGTCCTTCAGCCTTTCTTCATAAGACCTTCCCTCCATACCAGGCAACATCCAAGTTAATTGCCTCTGAACCCTTTCTAAAGCTTCAACATCCTTCCTTTAATGTGGTGACCAGAACTGTATGCAATACTCCAAGTGCGGCAGCACAAGAGTTTTGTACAGCTGCAGCGTGATCTCCTGATTCTGAAATTCAATTCCCTCTACCAATAAAAGCTAATACACTATATGCCTTCTTAACAACCCTACCAACATGGTGGCAACTTTCAGGGATCCATGTACATGGACACTGAAATATCTCTGCTCATCTACACTGCCAAGAATCTTAGCATCAGCCCAGGACTCTTTATTCCTGTTGCTCCTTGAGTGAATCATCTCACACTTTTCCACATTAAATTCCATTTCCCACCTCTCAGCCCAGCTCTGCAGCTTATCTATGTCCCTCTGTAACCTGCAACATCATTCAGCGCTGTTCACAACTCCACCAACCTTAGTGTCATCTGCAAATTTACTAACCCATCCTTCTACACCCTTATCCAGGTCCTTTATAAAACTGCCAAACAGCAGTGGACCCAAAACAGATCATTGTGGTGCACCACGAGTAACTGAACTCCAGGATGAACATTTCCCATCAACCACCACCCTTTGTCTTCTTTCAGCTAGCCAATTTCTGACCCAAATGCTAAATTACCCTCAATCCCATGCCTCTCCACTTTATGCAATAGCCTGCCGTGGGGAACCTTATCAAATGCCTTACTGAAATCCATAAACACCACATCAACCACTTTACCCTCATCCACCTGTTTGGTCATCTTCTCAAAGAACTCAATAATATTTGTGAGGCACAACCTACCTTTCACGTAACTGTGTTGACTATCCCTAATCAACTTATTCCTTCCTGGATGATTATAAATCCTATCTCTTATAACCTTTTGCAAACTTTACGCACAACCAAAGTAAGGCTCACTGGTCTATAATTACCAGGGTTGTCTCAACTCCCCTTCTTGTACAAGGGAACAACATTTGCTATCCTCCAGTCTTCTGGCACTATTCCTGTGGACAATGATGACATAAAGATCAAATCTAAAGGCTCTGCAATCTTCTCCCTGGCTTCCCAGAGAATCCTAGGATAAATCCTATCCGGCCCAGGGGATTATTTTTTACACTTTCCAGAATTACTAACACCTCCTCCTTATGAACCTCAATCCCATCTAGTCTAGTAGCCTGTATCTCAATATTCTCATAATCGATTGTCTTTTCCAGTGTGAATGCTGACAAAAAATATTAATTTAGCACTTCTCCTATCTCCTCTAAACTCCACTTCCCACTACTGTCCTTGATTAGTCCTAATCTTATTTTAGTCATTCTTTTATTCCTGATATACCTATAGAAAGCTTTAGGGTTTCCCTTGATCCTATCTGCCAATGACTTCTCATGTCCCCTCCTGGCTCTTCTTTGCTCTCTCTTTAGGTCTTTCCTGGCTAACTTGTGCCCTAACTGAGCCTTTGCATCTCATCCTAACATAAGCCTTCCTCTTCCTCTTGACAAGAGATTCAATCGTTCCTAATCCAGATATAATTGCCTTTACCCCAGCTACAACTCTTGCACTGTGATATTTACTTACCCCTTTCCATCGCTAAAGTAAACATATCAAAATTGTGGTTGCTTTCACCAAAGTGCTTTAGATGGGTCAGATATTTACCTCCCAATCTAACACCTGGCCAGGTTCATTACCCAGTACCAAATCCAATGTGGCCTCACTCCTTGTTGGTCCATCTACATACTGTGTCAGGAAGCTCTCCTGCACACATTGGACAAAAACTGACCCATCTAAAGCACTCGAACTATAACCTTCCGAGGACCCCTTCGCCCACCTCCAACACACTGCATCCACCTGGACACCCCGCGCTGGCCTATTACCTGCCCTCGACCTCTTCATTTCCAACTGCCGCCGGGACATTAACCGCCTCAACCTGTCGTCCCCCCTCCCCCACTCCAACCTCTCACCCTCACAACATGCAGCCCTCCAATCCCTCTGCTCCAATCCCAACCTCACCATCAAGCCAGCGGATAAAGGGGGCGCAGTGGTAGTCTGGCGCACTGACCTCTACACCGCTGAAGCCAAACGCCAACTCGAGGACACCTCTTCCTATTGCTCCCTCGACCATGACCCCACCCCCCATCACCAAACCATCATCTCCCAGACCATACAGAACCTCATCACCTCAGGAGATCTCCCACCCACAGCTTCCAACCTCATAGTCCGGGAACCCCGCACTGCCCGGTTCTACCTCCTTCCCAAGATCCACAAGCCTGACCACCCTGGCCGACCCATTGTCTCAGCATGCTCCTGCCCCACTGAACTCATCTCTACCTACCTTGACACTGTCCTATCCCCCCTAGTCCAGGAACTCCCCACATACGTTCGAGACACCACCCACGCCCTCCACCTCCTCCAAGACTTCCGTTTCCCTGGCCCCCAACGCCTTATCTTCACCATGGATATCCAATCCCTCTACACCTCCATTCGCCAAGACCAGGGCCTCCAAGCCCTCCGTTTTTTCCTCTCCAGAAGTCACCAACAGTACCCTTCCACTGACACTCTCATTCGTTTGGCCGAACTGGTCCTCACCCTTAACAATTTCTCCTTTGAATCCTCCCACTTCCTCCAGACCAAAGGTGTAGCCATGGGCACACGTATGGGCCCCAGCTATGCCTGTCTCTTTGTTGGCTATGTAGAACAGTTGATCTTCCGTAATTACACCGGCACCACTCCCCACCTCTTCCTCCGCTACATTGATGACTGCATTGGCGCCACCTCGTGCTCCCGTGAGGAGGTTGAGCAATTCATCAACTTCACCAACACATTCCACCCTGACCTTAAATTTACCTGGACTATCTCTGACACCTCGCTCCCCTTCCTGGACCTCTCCATCTCCATTAGTGACGACCGACTTGACACTGACATTTTTTACAAACCCACTGACTCCCATAGCTACCTGGATTACACCTCTTCCCACCCTATCTCTTGCAAAAATGCCATCCCGTATTCCCAATTTCTCCGGCTCCGCCGTATCTGCTCCCAGGAGGACAAGTTCCACCATAGGACACACCAGATGGCCTCCTTCTTTAGAGACCGCAATTTTCCTTCCCACGTGGTTAAAGATGCCCTCCAACGCATCTCGTCCACATCCCGCACCTCCGCCCTCAGACCCCACCCCTCCAACCGTAACAAGGACAGAACGCCCCTGGTGCTCACCTTCCACCCTACAAACCTTCGCATCAATCAAATCATCCGCCGACATTTCCGCCACCTCCAAAAAGACCCCACCACCAGGAATATATTTCCCTCCCCACCCCTTTCCGCCTTCCGCAAAGACCGTTCCCTCCATGACTACCTGGTCAGGTCCACACCCCCCTATGACCCACCCTCCCATTCTGGCACTTTCCCCTGCCACCGCAGGAACTGTAAAACCTGTGCCCACACCTCCTCCCTCACCTCTATCCAAGGCCCTAAAGGAGCCTTCCACATCCATTAAAGTTTCACCTGCACATCCACCAATATCATTTATTGTATCCGTTGCTCCCGATGTGGTCTCCTCTACATTGGGGAGACTGGGCGCCTCCTAGCAGAGCGCTTTAGGGAACATCTCCGAGACACCCGCACCAATCAACCAAACCGCCCCGTGGCCCAACATTTCAACTCCCCCTCCCACTCTGCTGAGGACATGGAGGTCCTGGGCCTCCTTCACCGCCGCTCCCTCACCACCAAACGCCTGGAGGAAGAATGCCTCATCTTCCGCCTCGGAACACTTCAACCCCAGGGCATCAATGTGGACTTCAACAGCTTCCTCATTTCGCCTTCCCCCACCTCATCCTAGTTTCAAACTTCCAGCTCAGTAACTGTCTCCTTGACTTGTCCGGACTTGTCCAACCTGCCTATCTCCTTTTCCACCTATCCACTCCACCCTCTCCTCCTTGACCTATCACCTTCATCTCCTCCCCCACTCACCCATTGTACTCTATGCTACTCTCTCCCCACCCCCACCCTCCTCTATCTTATCTCTCCATGCTTCAGGCTCACTGCCTTTATTCCTGATGAAGGGCTTTTGCCCGAAACGTTGATTTCGCTGCTCGTTGGATGCTGCCTGAACTGCTGTGCTCTTCCAGCACCACTAATCCAGTATAACATTTCCAGTCAATATTTGGAAATTTAAAGTCACCCATAACAACCACACTGTTGCTGTTGCTCCTATCAAGGATCATCTTTGCAATTCTTTCCTCAACATCTCTGGAACTATTCAGAAGCCTATAGAAAACTCCCAACAGGATGACCTCTCCTTTCCTGTTTATAACCTCAGCCCACACTACCTTAGTAGACGAGTCCTCAAACGTCCTTTCTGCAACCGTAATACTGTCCTTACTAACAATACCACACCTCCCCCTCTTTTACCATCTCTTTTAACATCTTCTCCCTATATTCCATGAGATCTAACCTTGCTATGTCTCCCATGGGGAACCTTCCCGAATTCCTTACTGAACGCCTTACATATAGATCACATCTACCGCTCTGCCCTCATCAATCCTCTTTGTTACTTCCTCAAAAAACTCAAGCATGTTTGTGAGACATAAGTTCCCACGCATAAAGCCATGTTGACTATCCCTAATCAGTCCTTGTCTTTCCAAATATACGTACATCCTGTCCCTCAGGATTCCCTCCAACAACTTGCCCACCACCGACGCCAGGCTCACTGGTCTATACTTTCATGGCTTATCCTTACCACCTTTCTTAAACAGTGGCACCACATTTGTCAACCTCCAGTCTTCCCGTACCTCACCTGTGACTATTGATGATACAAATATCTCAGCAAGGGGCCCAGCAATCACTTCCCTAGCTTCCCACAGAGTTCTCGGGAACACCTGATCAGGTCCTGGGGATTTATCCACTTTTATGCATTTCAAGACATGCAGCACTTCTTCCTCTGTAATATGGACATTTTTCAAGATGTCACCATCTATTTTCCTACATTCTATATCTTCCATGTCCTTTTCCACAGTAAATACTGATGCAAAATACTTATTTAGTATCTCCCCCATCTCTTGCAGCTCCACATAAAGGGTGCCTTGCTGATCTTTGAAGAGTCCTATTCTCTCCCCAGTTACCCTTCTTTCCTTAATGTAATTGTAAAAACCCTTTGGAGTCTCCCTAACTCTATTTGCCAAGGCTATCTCATGTCCCCTTTTTGCCCTCCTGATTTCCCTCTTAAGTATACTCCGACTGCCTTTTTACTCTTCTAAGGATTCACTTGATCTATCCTGTCTATACCTGACATGTGTTTCCTTCTTTTTCATAACCAAACCCTCAATTTCTTTAGTCATCCAGCATTCCCTATACCTACCAGCCTTCTCTTTCACCCTGACAGGAATATACTTTCTCTGGATTCTCGTTATCTCATTTCTGAAGGCTTCCCATTTTCCAGCCGCCCCTTTACCTGCGAACATCTGCCTCCAATCAGCTTTTGAAAGTTCTTGCCTAAAACCATCAAAATTGGCCTTTCTCCAATTTAGAACTTCAACTTTTAGATCTGGTCTATCCTTTTCCATCACTATTTTAAAACAAATAGAATTATAGTCGCTGGCCCCAAAGTGCTCCCCCACTGACACCTCAGTCACCTGCCCTGCCTTATTTCCCTCACTTTCTCACTTTCCTCACTTTTCCTCACTTTCCACCCTATCAACCTTCGCATAAACCATATCATTCGCTGACATTTCCAAGTAGGTCAAGTTTTGCACCTTCTGTAGTAGGTACATCCACATACTGAATCAGAAAAATTTCTTGTACATACGTAACAAATTCCTCTCCATCTAAGCCCTTAATACTATGGCAGTCCCAGTCTATGTTTGGAGAAAGACTGCAGAAAACTATAACACAGAATTTGGGAGTACTGCTGCATAAATTACAAGAAGGATAGCATATAATTTCATGGGGAAGGCAAATAGAATGTTGACCTTTATAAACCGGGAGTGGAGTATAAAAATAAGGAGGTCTTGCTAACACTGTACAAGACACTGGTCAAACTATAGAATACTGTAAACAGTTTTGGGCTCAATATCTACTGATATATAGCATTTGAGACTCTACATCGCTAAAGCTAGGAGCCAACTCGAAGACACCTCCTCCTAGCGCCCTCTTGACCATGACCCAACCCCCCCATCTCCAAACCATCATCTCCCAGATCATACACAACCTCATCACCTCAGGAGATCTCCCACCCACAGCTTCCAACTTCACAGTCTGGGAAACCCTGCACCGCCCGATTCTACCTTCTTCCCAAGAACCACAAGTCTGACCACCCTGGCTGACCCATTGCCTCAGCCTCCTGCCCAACTGAACTCATCTCCACTTACCTCGATAGTGTCCTATTCCCCCAAGTCCAGGAACTCCCCACATGGGTTCAAGACACCACCCATGCCCTCCACTTCCTCCAAGGCTTCCGTTTCCCTGGCCCCCAAAGCCTCATCTTCACCATGGATATCCAATCCCTCTACACCTCACTCTGCCATGACCAGGGCCTCCATGCCCTCTGTTTCTTCCTCTCCCAACGTCCCCACCCATACCCTTCCACTGACACTCTCATTCGTTTGGCTGAACTGGTCCTTACCCTTAACAATTTCTCCTTTGAATCCTACCACTTCCTCCAGACAAAAGGGGTAGCCATGGGCACCTGCGTGGGCCCCAGCTATGCCTGTCTCTTTGTTGGCTACGTAGAACAGTCCATCTTCCGTAGTTACAGCAGCACCACTCCCCACCTCTTCCTCCGCTACATTGATAACTGCATCGGCACCACCTCATGCTCCCGTGAGGAGGTTGAGCAGTTCATCAACTTCACCAACACAGTCCACCCCAACCTTAAATTCACCTGGACCATCTCTGACACTTGCCTCCCCTTCCTGGACCTCTCCATCTCCATCAATGACGACCAACTTGACACTGACAATTTTTACAAACCCGACTCCCACAGCTACCTGGATTACACTTCTTCCAATGCTACCTCCTTCAAAAATGCTATCCTGTATTCCCAATGCCTCCGCCTCCGCTGTATCTGCTCCCAGGAGGACCAGTTCCACCACAGAACACACCAGATGGCCCCCTTGTTTAAAGACCACAATTTCCCTTCTCACGTGGTTGAAGATGCCCTCCAACACATCTCATCCACGTCCCGCACCTCCGCCCTCAGATCCCACCCCTCCAAATGCAACAAGGACAGAATCCCCTGATCCTCACTTTCCACCCTACAAACCTTCGCATAAACCGTATCATTCGCCGACATTTCCACCATCTTCAAACGGACCCCATCATCAGAGATAAATTTCCCTCCCCATCCATTTCCACTTTCCACAAAGACCGTTCCCTCCGTGACTACCTGGTCAGGTCCACACCCCCCAACAACCCACCCTCCCTTCCTGGCACCTTCCCTTGCCACAGTAGGAATTGCAAAACCTGCGCCCTCACCTCCCCCCTCACCTCCATCCAAAGCCCAAAAAGACCCTTCCACATCCATCAAAGTTTTACCTGCATATCTACCAATATCATTTATTGTATCCATTGCTCCTGATGCGGTCTCCTCTACATTGGGGAGACTGGACGCCTCCTTGTAGTGCGCTTTAGGGAACATCTCCGGGACACCCGCACCAATCAACCCCACTGCCCTGTGGCTCAACATTTCAACTCTCCTTCCCACTCTGCCAAGGACATGGAGGTCCTGGGCCTCCTCCACCACCACTCCCTCACCACCAGACGCCTGGAGGAAGAACACCTCATCTTCCGCCTCGGAACACTTCATCTCCAGGGCATCAATGTGGACTTCACCAGTTTCCTCATTTCCCCTCCCCCCACCTTACCCCAGTTCCTAACTTCGAGCTCAGCACCATCCTCATGTCCTGTCCTACCTGCCAATCTTCCTTCTCACCTATCCGCTCCACCCTCCTCTCTGACATATCACCTTCAACCCCACCTCCATCCACGCATTGTACTCTTAGCTACCTTCTCCCCAGCCCCACCCCCTTCCCATTTATCTCTCCAGCCCGGAGACTCCCTGCCTCATTCCTGACGAAGGGTTTTTGCCTGAAACATCGATTTTCCTGCTCCTCAGATGCTGCCTGACCTGCTGTGCTTTTCTAGCACCACTCTAATCTAGACTCTGCTCTCCAGCATCTGCAGTCCTCACTCTTGCCTAACACTGTACAAGAAACCAGTCAGACTACAACTAGAATATTGTGAACAGTTTTGGGCTGATATATGGCATTCGAAGCATATCAGTTAATCCCAAGTATGAAATGACTCTCTCATGAGGAGAGTTTGAGCAGATTGGATCTGTACTCATTGGAAGAATGAAGAAGAATGAAGGGTAACCTTACTGCAACAAACAAGATTCTGAAGGGAATTAACACGGTTGATGCAGACTCTCTTGTGGGAGAGTCTATAGGACCAGAGGCATAATGCCAGAAAAACAGGTCACACATTTAAGACAGAGATGAGGAAGAATTTCTTATCTCAGAGATAATGTATTTGTGAATTTCTCTACTACAGATGTTGTAGAGGCTTTGGCATTAAGTATATTGAAAGGTGAGATAGATTTTTAGTTAGTAAGGGAATCAAGGCTTCTGGGGAAAAGCAGGAAAATGGAGTTGAGAAAATACCAGCTGTCTCTTTGGCAGAGTAGACCTGGTGGATTGAATGACCACTTCTGCTCCTACATTTTATGATCTTATACATTGTTGAATAATGGCTGTGGGTGGTTTGCAGGAAACTTGCATATGCTACATTTGTGCTCTTGTAATTCTGGTGGATAGATCAAGGTGCGAACATCGAAACCATATTAAGTTACTGTATTGCATCTTAAAAATGATATTCAATGTTTTACTTTTTCAAGTATAGGACCAACATTCCTCTGATTGGTCTCTCCAGACATTAAATGTTTGCAAGAATTTTGTAGTGTTGTACATGACCTATACCTTGATGTCTATAGACATGTTTTGGAAAGTCAGGACATGGGCTAGTTGCTGCAGAATTCCAGCCTTGGATCTGCTTTTGTGCCCACAGGATTTGTTTAGCTTATCCAGTTAAGTTTCTGGTCAATGGTATGTCCCATAATGTTGATGGTAGCAGATCCAGTAAATGGCACATAATTGAATGTGAGGGGGAAGATCCACACTTGATGGTGCTAGTTATTATGCATCTGTGTGCTGTAAGTCACTTGCCGCTTATCAGCCCAAGCCTGAATATTGTCTAAGTTTTGCTGCAGACAGGCAAAGACTGCTTCCTTGTCTGAGGAACTGTAAGTAGAGCTGAACACTGCAATTGGATGAACATCTCTACCCTCTCACCTTAGGATTGAGGGAAGGTCAGTCATGAAGCTGCTGAAGATGGTTTGGATAAGAACTCTGTGGTCATGTCCTGAGATTGAGATGATTGACCTCCAACAATCACATCTTGCTTTATGATAAGCATGATTCCAGTCAGTGGAGATTTTTCCCATGATTCCCATTGACTTACATTTTGCTATGGGTGCTCAATGCCCTATTCAATATAAATGTCACCTTGACAAGTGCTCTCACCTTATTTCAGGAATGCAGCTCTTCCATCCATGCTTGGACCAAGTCTTTTACGAGGTGAGGATCTGAGTGTTCCTGGTAGAAACTAAACTGGGTATCAGTAAGGCAGATAATCGGTCACACTTTCAAAATCACTTGCCATTACTTTGTTGAGTTGATTGCTGAGGAAGTAATTGGCCGGGTTGTTCAGTATTTTGCGGACAGGTCATACCTGAGTCTGAGGTCAAGCCTGACAAATCTGTTAGAATTCTTTGAGGATATAATGAGCAAGTTAGATAAAGGAGAGCCAGAAACCATGATCTATTTGAATTTCCATCACAGCCTTCGACAAGGTGTCACCGCAGAGGCTGGTGAATAAGAGCCTATGGTGCTGGGGACAAGGTGCTGACACAGGTAGAGGATTGGCTGACAGGCCAAAGGCAGAAAGTGAGGGATAAAGGGGTCTTTTTCCAGATGGCAGACAGTGACTACTGAGTCATTCAAGGGCCAGTGCTGAGACCCCAACTATTCACATTATACATTAACAATCTGGATGAAGTTAAAAATCACACAACACCAGGCTATAGTCCAACAGGTTCAATTGGAAGCACACTAGCTTTCGGAGCGCTGTTCCTTCATCAGGTGGTTGTGAAGGAGCAGCACTTCGAAAGCTAGCGCTTCCAATTATACCTGTTGGACTATAACCTGGTGTTGTGTGATTTTTAACTTTGCACACCCCTGTCCAACACCGGCTTCTCCAAATCAATCTGGATGAAGGAACAGATGGACTTGTTGTGAAGTTTGCTGATGACACAAAGATGAGTGGAGGAACAGGTAGTGTTGAAGAGGTGGGGAGGCTGCAGAAGGACTTGGATGTGCTAAGAGAATGGGCAAAGAAGTGGCAAATGGAATACAACATGGAAAGTGTGACATTTGATAGGAGGGATAGAGGCATATTTTCTAAAAGGGTAAAGGCTTTGAAGATCTGACACATTAGGAGTTCTAGTGGATTCTCTTAAGGTTAACGTGCAGGTTCAGTTGGCTTTTAGGAAGACAAATGCAGTAATAGCATTCATTTCAAGAGGATTAGAATACAAAAGCAGGGATATACTGCTGAGGCTGTACAGGATCTGGTTAGATCACATTTGTAACATTGTGAGTAGTTTTGGGCCCTGCATCCAAGGAAGGATGCGTTGGCCTTGCAGAAGGTCCAGAGGAGGTTTACAGGAATAATCTCGGCGATGAAGGATTTGCAATATGAGGACTGGTTGAGGACTCTATGTTTGTACTCAATGGAGTTCTGAAGCATCAGGGGGATCTCACTGAGGCTTACAGAATACTGAGAGGCCTGGATAGTGCAGATGTAAACAAGAGACCAGGACCCAGGAGCACAGCCTCAGAGTGAAGGAATGACTCTATAGAATGGAGGCGAGGAGGAATTTCTTCAGCCAGAGGGTGGTGAATCTATGGAACTTACTGCCAGTGTCTTTAAGACAGAGAAAGATAGGTTATTGATTAATAAGGTGATCAAGGGTTACAGGGAGAAGGCAGGAAAATGAGGTTGAGAAACATATCAGCCAAATCACAGAACAGACTCAATGGGACGAATGGCTTAATTCTACTCCTTTAATTTCTGATTTTATAGCTCAAAATGAATCTTCTACCCAGCATTTCTGGCTGCAAACAATTTAGCTGTGACTTTTGCAATTGTGTGGCAGGCTTCCTTTTTAGTCAGAATGGCGATGCGTCTGGAACTTTCTCCTCTGGTTAGCTGTTTAACCACCATGCATGACTTCATGTGATAGGACTGAACAATTTGGACATGATCTACCAGTTGTGGAGCCGCTTAGCTCTATCTTTGTGTTTTCACTGTTTGCTCTGCATCTGCGGGTGGTTTCAATAAAACATTTCCCCGTTTCCAGGCACCCTGGCATATTTTCCTATACTCTTCAATGAGCCTATCTTGATGATAAGAAAAGGATATGCCAATGAGTGAAATTACACATTATGTCGTAAGCAAGTCTAGAGCTGCTAAGAGTCCACAATGCCTCATTTTGAACAGCTAGGTCTATGATGAAACCTGTGTAGATACACAGTAACCAGTCTTTTCCACTGGACAAAAGATACAAACATTTGAAATCACAAACCAATAGGTTTAGGAACAGCTTCTTCCTCACTGTTATCAGATTTATGAATGGATTTCTTATATATTAGAGTTGACCTTTTTCTACACCTCTGTAACGGTAACACTATATTCTGCATTCTGTTCTAATGCCCTGATTTCAGTGAGATCCCCCTGATGCTTCAGAACTCCACTGAGTACAAACATGGAGTCCTCAACCAGTCCTCATATTGCAAATCCTTCATCGCCGAGATCATTCCTGTAAACCTCCTCTGGACCCCCTGCAAGGCCAACGCATCCTTCCTTCAATGCAGGGCCCAAAACTGCTCACAATGTTACAGATGTGATCTAACCAGAGCCAATTCAGCCTCAGCAGGGTATCTTGATACATGTATTTTGGACAGATGGCATGGTGGCTCAGTGATCAGCACTGCCGCCTCACAACTGTGTGGATTTACACATTCTCTCTGTGTCTGCGTGAGTTTCTGTTAGGTGCTTTAGTTTCATCCCACAATCCAAAGATGTACAAGTTATTGGTCATGCTAAATTCCCATTAGTGGGTAAATTGACCATGCTGAATTACCCATAGTATTCATGAATGTAGGTTAGATGTGTGAGCCATTTGAAATGAAAGGCTACAGGAATAGGATAGGGGGATGGGTCTTGTAGGGCCAAATGGCCTGCTTCTACACTGTAGTGATTCTATGTGACAATAATAAATCAAATCAAAAATCATGATAGCATATGCTGTTCACCACGTCTCCAGGAGACTATGTAAATCATGAACTGAACAAGTGAGATGATTGCCATTAACTACAAAAGCAAAATCTGCAGATGCAGGAAATCTGATAAAGGGTCATTGACCTGAAACATTAACCACTTCTCTCACAGATGCTGCCTGACCTGCTCAGTCATTTTCTCTTATTTCAGATAAGAGTCCCCCCTGTTATCCTGCCAGAAAATTGCTTTCTGTAAACAAATGCAAATTCTTTATAGTATGTTACTTCTTTGACAGTTGCTGCCCTATTTTTCATGATTTCAAAGCAGTCAAATAAATCCTGCCGTGTGTGGGTTGCTTTGAGTGGTACTTGATTTAGTGCATCTTTTTGTGTTGCTCCCTGGGGTATCCTGCAATGTTAATCTGTCAGTGACAAAGTTTGCTACAAAATGCTGAGTAGCACAACACAGAAAATGTCTAACCTTTGTATAAGTCACAAGGTTGAGGGGAAATCTCTTCAAGATGTTTAAAATGACGAAGGGATTTGACAGAATATATTGAAACAGGAGAGATCATTTAGCCTCTCACACTTGTCAACTATTCAATTAGACTGTGGTTAATCCTGTATCTTAACTCATGTACCCACTTTGATGCTAAATGCCATAACACTTTGCTTAAGAAAAAAACTATCAAGTTCCGTTTTGAAATCTCCAATTAACCTAGCCTCAACAGATTTTGTGAGGAGTTCAAGGCTTCCGCTACCCTTTGTGTGTGGAAGTGTTCCCTGACACTACCCCTGAACTTTTGTGCGACTTCCCTTTGTAATTCCAGCTATCGTTACAGAGATAAAATTCCATTAACGTTTTGAAACTCCTTGTTTTACCTGTCCACTAGCTTTTAGAGAATTGTTTTTGTATTATGACCCCAAAATCAATCAGCTCCTAGTTTCTGTTAATTTTTGAAAGTAATCTGTATTGCCTTAAGTGAATGATTCCCTATTTCCCTATATTGAACACCATCTGCTACAGTTTTTCTCACTCATGGTCTCTGCTCCCATCTATGCTATTCACTGTGCCACATGGTGGTGTCAACAAACATAGATATATGTCTCATAATATATCATAGTCATCAGCAATCAAAAATGTTCACTTGATTTCTCTCCACCTCAGCTTCCTGGCCTGCTGAATATTTCCAGCATTTTCTGTTTTTAATTTCAGATTTCTAGCATTTGCAGTATTTTGGACATACTGCTGTTTGAGCCTTTATCCAAGTCATTTATAATTGAAATGAAAAGCTGAGGCCAGAATGTGCATCCCTACAGGCTACCAGTAATTACATCCTGTTACCCATTCTACACCCACTGTTGTCAATAAGCTGGCTCCAATTACATGTGTCTTTATTATTTTTATTAGCAGCCTCTTATGCCCAATTTCACTGAGTTCATTTTAAAATCCCAAAAAATAACATCTGCAGACATTCCCTTTTCCATCACATTCGGACTTCCTCAAAAAAATCCAACAAATCCTTGTGGACCTGACTTGCCCTTTACAAACTACATGCTGGCTCTCTCTGTTCATGCTGGTTAATGTACTTGGTCAATCCATACCTAACACAAAATTTAATAACTCCTCATAGCCAACATTAGATCTACAGGCCTATCATTTCCTGGTTTTTAAAGTAGTTAAATGACACTGGCAATTTTTCAATCTAAAAGAGTGAATTTGTGAAGCAAAATTGGTTCAAATCTCAGGACAGAGAGTTATAATTTCCTCACTTTTAACTGCTTAAAGCTGCTTACATTTTTGCCTGGATTAACTTTTACTTTCTGTTACAATTCTGGTACTCTATATCTGCCTACAGTGAAGCTGGAACAACTAGCCTTTGATCAAAGACCATGAAATGCTGCTCAAATCAGGTCATTGTGGCCACCTCAGTGGGTCTTTAATTAAGTCAACCTTAAACCAATCCTGGTTTGGCAGTGAAGATCTATGACCCCTCAAGAGGGGTCTCTTGGTTCGAGATCAGTCAAAAGAATCGACAAATGCGGTTTATTCAAAAAGTAAGGGTCATTAGTTTATTGAATTAAGGTACCTTGACGCAATTTTATCCAGCAACACAGAGATTGAAGCTTCTGTGTTCCGTGGTGAAGTTGCGCAATTACAGTTGAAAATTACACATTATTTATATGTTTTTTAATAAGTAGTATAGCCTTAATTACAAGAAAGACCAATCACATATAATAAGGTGACATGATTTACAGCAAGTTAATCCGATGATATTTCCTGGGAAAGGGTTCTTAATTACAAGAAAGGTCCAATCAACCGCAACAAGGTGACATGATTGAAGACAGGTTAATCCAATGGTATTCTATGCTAAAAGATATCTTATTTACGTAAATTGTCATGCCGCGTACTGGTTCAAGGTTCATTCAAATGGTCAATTAATGTGTCAGTGTTCAGCTTTGAAATCTTTTGTCCTCTTTTCTTTGAACTGCAACTTAATTCTGCAAATCAGCAGTATGGTCCACAGGCCATTTTATAGTATTCTTTTAAATCGAGAAACCATTTTGTTATAATAAAAATCTACATATTTTTGTTGCCTAAATTCAAATTTTAGATCCTCATTAGCACATTCTCCCTCTTTATTTTATTCCCTTTGTTGCATTCAAGAAGGACTAGCAGGCTGTGACGTTTAAAACAAGCAAAGGAAGTTTCTTACGAAGATGTTCACTTTACAAGGTAGCAAGCTAGACTGAACTGTGACACTCCAAAATGGCTGAAGACATTAGCATGGTTCATTAAAGTGACAGTCCAACATGCTTAACATAAATACACAACACCAGTTATATTTGATTTAATCCATTTTGGGTTTCTGGCTCTTCTATTACAATGAGCCTGGTACATGTATTAACTTCGTTAGTAAATTACTCATAATCCTTTGTAAGACTGCCAGCTGTCTCTCTCTGGAGATATAGCTTGCTATCAATTGTAGCTTTCCCTGAACATATCTGGTGTCTTAGGTAAATAAAATAATGCTGAGTTAGAATCTCTGTATCTCTGGCAATCCTCTTGCTGATTCTTTCTCATCTAATATGGAGACCAGTGGCCTTTTGTTTTGTCTCTGAGCACCTTCAGTCCAAGGATGTTGCCTGAAAGTCTCTTGCATGCCCAGTTAACGTAGACAGCCTCTTCCTGTAAAGCTATGTAGTATGTTTCAATGTCTGACAATGCTCTGGAGCTATAATAGATCAAGTACCAGCATCCATCTGCTTGTTCGTGAAAGTTTACTGCTCCTATTCCTGTACTAAAGTATTCATGTAATGATAGTTGGAAAGGGTGTAGTGGACCAGGACATCAGCATGTCTGAGATCTTTTGGAAAGTATCCTCTTGACTTGAGTCCTATCACCATCCTTGTGTTTTCTTATGTGACTATTTCAAAGACTTAGTCTTTGCCAAATAAGCCAAAAAATGTCACCAAAACTGTTCACCATGCCTAGAAATTTCAGTAGATCGCGGATCAATTTTGGAGATGGAAAATGCTTTTTTCAGTGGGAATGGTCTTATCCCATCTTTGTCAACAATATGTGTTGACAAGCAAACAGGTTCATTGGAATATTTGCAAATCTTGCTGAGAGTAAGCCCTTTACCTGTAGACATTTTAACACTACATGGGCCTTTTGGTCATATTCCTTGACCATCTCACCATGTATCACTATGTTATCCATGTAGTATATGGCAGATTGTAAGCCCTGACATATATTAGACACCATCCACTGTAGCGTCTTTGGGCTGAGGTAATTCCAGATGGCAGTCTGTTAGAACATTATTAGTGCATCAATAGTCAAAATTGCTCATATAATAATACCTGCCAGGACATGCTATTGGTTTAGTAAAATCCCTACTTTTAGGCAATTAAAATCTCATTTACTGTAGGCATTGGGTGGATCTCCCTCTCTACTGCTTTATTGAGCTGTATAAGATTAATCCATGATCCAATGGTGCCTTGGATCACAGAATGTATCCAAACAATTCTTTTCAGGTTTGGTTAAATATAGCTAAGAGAAGACTCGACAATGGCAATTTGCTTAAATATGGATGTTTATAAAACTGGTTTGTTTATTAAGTGTGGTGATTATTAAATGTGTTTGTTTAGTAAATGTGGATGTTTATTAAACGTGAATGATTATTAAATATGTTTGTTTATTAAATGTGTTTGTTTATTAAATATGTTTGTTTTAAAAATGTGGATGTTTCTTAAATGTAGTTGTTTATTACATGTGTTTGTTCATTAAATGTGGATGTTTACTAAATGTATTGTTTACTAAATCTGTTTGTTTATTAAATGTGAACATTTATTAAATGTGGATTGTTATTAATGTGTTTGTTTAGTAATTTTATTTTGTTTATTAAATGTGGATGTTTATTAACTCTGTTTGTTTATTAAATTGTTTGTTCAGCAGTGGGTCTTCCCTGAGGTATCCCGAGGATGAAACTCCCACCTGCCCCGAGATCTGCCAGTCAATCATAACTCGATTACATCGCCAACACTATAAGCGCTGTTTCTAAAGCGTGATTTTCCTTTAATGCAGGGTTGCACAAGAACAATTACAGTGGACAAATTACTGTATGTATTACTGAGCTGCTGTTGGAGGAAGGCTTGGAAAGGCTATGATTATATCCCTGAGAATTTAGAATAGGAAGATTTGATTGAAACGTGTGAGATCCTGAGGGATCCTGACAGGGTGGATGTGGAGAGGGAAACCTGGAAACAAGGGTAATTGTTTAAAAATCAGTGGTCACCTATCTTAAAAAGCGATAGTTGATCTTTTTACTTTCTCTCATGGGCTCCTATGAGACTGGAATTCTCCCTAAAAAGCTGGTAGAAGCAGATTCCTTGAATATTTTTAAGACAGAGGTGGATGGATTCTTATTGAGCAAAGGGATGATAGGTTATCAGGTGGGCATGCAGATTTGAGTTACCACCAGATCAGCCGTAACGTAATTGAATGGCAAAGTAGGCTGGAGGAGCTGAATCTTGTTCCTAATCGGTATTTTTGTATGAATCTTTGTACAAAGGATACAAGACACTTAAAAGTGACATTCAGCTTAAAGGGTCTGGAGCATGAGACATAGCTGTAAATCAGATAAGACTGGAAATGAATTTACCAGATTATTATAGACAAGATTTTAAAAGGGACTGACAAATGACATGGAGTCCAAGAGGTGCAGTTGGAAACCCTGCTTCCCATGATCTGCAAGGCCACAGTGAGTTGCAGGCACCCATGCACCATTGCTGTCAATCCCCTCTCAGGATAAACGGGCAGGATTAGTGTCATGAAAGGCACTCGTGGGTATTAAACCAGTGCCAAGTCCAAATATCTGATGGTTGACATTAAGGTTGATCAACCTGCCTTATGATGGCCTCGTGTAACATGAGATAAACCAAAAGAAGAGGTGAAGAAATCAGAGAAAGGGTGAGTTGGTAACAACATTGCATTATTGTATCACTTGCAAGAATTATCAGAAAGGCCATACATAGGGTTTGGGTATGATTAAGGAGTGAAAGAGGACACAAGACTCTGGGGGAAGTTGTTTACAGACCTCATGACAGCGATGATTAAATAGCACAGTGTATAAACATGGAGATCTGAGGAGCGTGTTACAGAATACAAGGAGGTAATTAGGGAATAGCATAATGCTCACATAAATGTGAAGAAACTGAACAAGATTCAAGAAGGCCTCAATTTATTTAACCTGAAAATTTTGACAAATCCAGTAAAACAGTCTGGCAAAAGAAGCAAGGTCGGGACAAATTAAAGGGTTAAAAGCCTGGAAATTAGTAATCAAAACGCTAACGTGGGTGGAAGATTAACAAAACACTCAGCCAGAGAACCTTATTTCGAAGATTGTGGAAGGTGGTAAAATATCCATTGTTCCTGAGAAGAAGTGAGGAAACGTCACCTTCTGCTGCAGACGGTAGCGGAGCCCAGGACAAAAAAGAAAACATTGAAAAATGGTTGAAAATCCCTGTAAGTGGTACAGAGACACAGTATGTAAAGAAATTGGAAGCTTCAGGGTAGTACATCACTTTTGTGTGTTCTTAGCATGCGGGCATCACTGGCGAAGCCAGCATTTATTCACTGTTGCAAATGGCCCAAAGTGCAGTTAACAGTCAACCACATTGCTGTGGGTCTGGAGTCACATGTAGGCCATACCAGGTAAGGATGGCAGTTTCCTTCCCTAAAGGGCATTTGTAAACGAGATGGGTTTTTTTTCTGACAATGGACAATGGTTTCATTGCCTCCTTTAGACTTTTACTTTCCTTTGAGTTGAAGTTCCACTACCTACCACGATAGAATTTGAACCTGGGTCCCCTGAACATTACCTAGGTTTCCAGACTATGAGTTTGACAATAATATCACTTGACCATAGCCTCCCTAGGGTATCCAGTAATAACATTTAAAGCTTTATTGAAGAATCTAGTGCAGCATTGCAGTAATATTGAGTTTAAATTATCATCAAGTGGAAAATACTGTACAGAATCTAGAAAGCTTTACAGCATTTGAATGCAAAACAGATTACAAAAAAGATTACTTAAAAAAGATTACAACCAATATTGATTAATAGGCACATTGGGAAGGAAGGAAAGCAGAAATAAGTCATGGTTAATGCTGCTAAACAACAGGCAATGCCTAGCCACAACAAAAGAATACTACATCTGTAAAACTATAGGTTACTTCAAGAAAATGTGCAGAAGTAGGATACGGTTTCAGAACTGAAACAGTCACATGCTTACACATGCAAAGATGTTAGTGCAGTAGAACACCCACTTTTAGATAAGTTACCCCAGGCTCTCTAAAGGAAAGTGGTGACACAAAGTTTGACAGAACACATATCTGTCAATAGACATACTATAATGTTTAAGCTTGATGCAGTTTTCCGTGTCATTATCTTTACAAATTTAATTCCATAGCTGAACACCTAGCCTTCAGTTATAGCCTACAGATGTGAAACTACATGAGCAGCAAGAATAACTCCCAAAATTAAAGATATGCTACAAGTTTATATCAGGAAAGTTCCCTTTTGATCACAAGGTTCTACACATGGTTCAAAAAGTTGAAAATCAGCAACAATACAAAAGTAAAAGTTTCTTTGAGACAGGATACGCTAAATTATTCACAGGATTATGTAAACTCAATATTAAAGCAGCATCATGTTAATGAATGATGCTAAGCCATTATATCCCTACACATCCAGGAAGATTCTGCATTCCTTATTGAATCAAGTTCAGAAATAACTTGACAAATTGATTAGAATAAGCGCTATGTGCCTGGTGACCACCTGAGTAAGCTGATTCACAGTTACTGTACCCACCATTATCAATGAACCCACCCCTGTATTGAATGGGCCAAAGGGCTAAAGGTTAATGATATTGGACATCTGCATGGAAAATAGATTGCCAAGGGTGGGCTAAAGGGCTAAAATTGTTGATGATATTCAATAAGTTGCATGACCTTGAATGGGTCCTGTGAATGTTTCTTTACAGGATGAAGATGGCAGCTGCAGTGTGTTTCTCTGTAGCTGGTGTTTTTTGTACTAGCCAGCAGTTTTATTTTCTGTATCTATTTGTCAAGCTGTTTAACAGAGAGAGAGTTTCATTCCGAGAGTTCACCTTAAAGGAGAACTTTGCCTTCCAATCCTCCCAATTCCTCCAAACCAAAGTCATCATGGGCACCCACAAGGGGCCCTAGTAATGCTTGCCTCTTTGTCAGATATGTGGAACAGTCCATCTTCCGCAGTTACACCGGCACCAGCCCTCACTTATTCCTCCATTACATCGAAGACTGTATTGGTATTGCCTCGTGCTCCCACGAGGAGGTTGAATGGTTCATCAAGTTTACCAGCACCTTCTAACCCAACCTCAAATTCACCTGGACCATTTCGGACACCTCCCTCCCCTTCCTGGACCTCTCCATCACCCATCTCCGGTGACCAACTAACCACAGACATATACTACAAGCCCATCGACTCCCACAGCCACCTAGACTACACCTCCTCTCACCCTACCTCCTGTAAAAATGTTATCCCTTATTCCCAATTCCCCCACCTCTGCTGCATCTGTTCCCAGGAGGACCAATTCCACCTCAGAAAGTCTCAGATGGCCTTCTTCTTCCACGATCGCAACTTCCTTTCCCACGTGGTTGACAATGCTCTCCAGCACAACTCCTCCACTTCACACACGTCCGCCCTTGAACCCCACCCTTCCCAATGCAACAAGGACAGAAGACCCCACTCCTCACCTTCCATCCCACAAGCCTCCGCATACAATGCATCATCCTCCACCACTTCCGCCACCTCCAAGCTGACCCCACCACCAGAGACATATTTCCCTCCCTACCCCTATCAGCATTCCGAAAAGACCATTCCTCCGTGACTCCCTCATCAGGCCCACAGCCCCCACCAGCCCTCACCCCAGTCCTGGCACCGCAGGAAGTGCAAAACCTGTGCCCACGCCACTCCCCTCACCTCCTTCCAAGGCCCCAAGGGATCCTTCCACATCTATCAGAAATTTATCTGTACCTCTACCAATGTCTTCTACTCATCCGTTGCACCCAGTGTGGACTCCTCTACATCGGGGAGACAGGACGCCTTCTTGCGGATTGTTTCAGAGAACATCTCTGGGACACCCGCACCCACCAACCCTACCTCCCCATGGCTGAACACTTCAACTCCCCCTCTCACTTCATCAAGGACATGCAGGTCCTGGGCCTCCTCCACTGCCAAACCATTACCACCCAACACCTGGAGGTGGAACGTCTCATATTCCACCTTGAAACCCTGCAACCACACGGGATAAATGTGGATTTCCACAGCTTCCTCATTTCCCCAACCCCACATTATCCCAGTCCCAAGCTTCCAATTCAGCAACACCCTCTAGAACTGTCCATCACTCCCCCCTCTGACCTATCACCTTCTCCCTCACCTTCATCCACCTATCGCTTTCTCAGCTACCTTCCCCCAAACCCCATCCTCTCCCATTTATCTCTCAGCTCCAACCCACAAGCCTCATTCCTGAAGGGCTTATATCCAAAACGTTGATGCTCCTGCTCCTCGGATGCTGCCTGACCTGCTGTGTTTTTCAGGCATCACACTCTCAACTCTGATCTCCAGCATCTACAGTCCTCACTTTCTCTTAGTTTGTTAAATGTGTTTGCTTATTAAATCGGGATGTTTATTAAATGTGGAAATTTATTAAAAGTGTTTGTCTATTAAATGTGGATGTTTATTAAGTGTGGAAGTTTATTAAATGTGGATGTTTATTAAATGTGTTTGATTATTAAATATGGGTTCTTATTAAACATGTTTGTTTATTAAATGTGGATGCTTATTAAATGTGGATGCTTATTAAATGTCCTTCTTTATTAAGTAATAATAATGATACAAATCAGAGTAATAAATGGGAAAGAAAGGAGAAAAAGCAATGAGCCGCACATCCCTCTGGCCATTGGGGACCCCTCGATCAATGGCTGGTCAGGACCCTTATCAACATTCCTGGGTCCGT
Organism: Chiloscyllium punctatum; assembly: GCF_047496795.1. Lineage (NCBI taxonomy): Eukaryota > Metazoa > Chordata > Chondrichthyes > Orectolobiformes > Hemiscylliidae > Chiloscyllium > Chiloscyllium punctatum. Next base: position 84,460,316 of record NC_092742.1, on the reverse strand, counting down.
TCACAATCCTGGTCCAAGGTGAACTCTCGGAATGAAACTCTCTCTCTTAAACAGCTTGACAAATAGGTACAGAAGACAAACCTGCCGGCTAGTACAAAAAACACCAGCTACAGAGAAACACACTGCAGCTGCCATCTTCATCCTGTAAAGAAACATTCACAGGACCCATTCAAGGTCATGCAACTTATTGAATATCATCAACAATTTTAGCCCTTTAGCCCACCCTTGGCAATCTATTTTCCATGCAGATGTCCAATATCATTAACCTTTAGCCCTTTGGCCCATTCAATACAGGGGTGGGTTCATTGATAATGGTGGGTACAGTAACTGTGAATCAGCTTACTCAGGTGGTCACCAGGCACATAGCGCTTATTCTAATCAATTTGTCAAGTTGTTTCTGAACTTGATTCAATAAGGAATGCAGAATCTTCCTGGATGTGTAGGGATATAATGGCTTAGCATCATTCATTAACATGATGCTGCTTTAAGGATGGAGTTTACATAATCCTGTGAATAATTTAGCGTATCCTGTCTCAAAGAAACTTTTACTTTTGTATTGTTGCTGATTTTCAACTTTTTGAACCATGTGTAGAACCTTGTGATCAAAAGGGAACTTTCCTGATATAAACTTGTAGCATATCTTTAATTTTGGGAGTTATTCTTGCTGCTCATGTAGTTTCACATCTGTAGGCTATAACTGAAGGCTAGGTGTTCAGCTATGGAATTAAATTTGTAAAGATAATGACACGGAAAACTGCATCAAGCTTAAACATTATAGTATGTCTATTGACAGATATGTGTTCTGTCAAACTTTGTGTCACCACTTTCCTTTAGAGAGCCTGGGGTAACTTATCTAAAAGTGGGTGTTCTACTGCACTAACATCTTTGCATGTGTAAGCATGTGACTGTTTCAGTTCTGAAACCGTATCCTACTTCTGCACATTTTCTTGAAGTAACCTATAGTTTTACAGATGTAGTATTCTTTTGTTGTGGCTAGGCATTGCCTGTTGTTTAGCAGCATTAACCATGACTTATTTCTGCTTTCCTTCCTTCCCAATGTGCCTATTAATCAATATTGGTTGTAATCTTTTTAAGCTTGTGTTTCTATATTCATTAATGCTGTTTTGCATTCAAATACTGTAAAGCTTTCTAAATTCTGTACAGTATTTTCCTTGATGATAATTTAAACTCAATATTACTGCAATGGTGCACTAAATTCTTCAATAAAGCTTTAAATGTTATTACTGGATACCCTAGGGAGGCTATGCCAATTGGTATTACATTAAAACTCATAGTCTGGAAATGTTCAGGGGACCCAGGTTCAAATCCTGCCATGGTAGGTCGTTGAACCTCAGCTAAAAGATAAAGGAAAATAAACGTCTAAAGGTGACCATGAAACAATTATTAATTGTCAGCAAAAAGCCCATCTGGTTCACTAATGCCCTTTAGGGAAGGAAATTGCCATCCTTACCTGGTATGGCCTACATGTGACTCCAGACCCACAGCAACCTGGTTCACTTTAAACTGCACTCTGGGCCATTTGCAACAGTGAATAAATGCTGGCTTCGCCAGTGATGCCCACATGTTAAGAACACACCATAAGTGATGTACTACCCTGAAGCTTCCAATTTCTTTACATACTGTGTCTCTGTACCACTTACAGGGATTTTCAACCATTTTTCAATGTTTTCTTTTTTGTCCTGGGCTCCGCTACCGTCTGCAGCAGAAGGTGACGTTTCCTCACTTCTTCTCAGGAACAATGGATATTTTACCACCTTCCACAATCTTCGAAATAAGGTTCTCTGGCTGAGCGCTTTGTCAATCTTCCACCCACATTAGCGTTTTGATTACTAATTTCCAGGCTTTTAACCCTTTAATTTGTCCCGACCTTGCTTCTTTTGCCAGACTGTTTTACTGGATTTGTCAAAATTTCCAGGTTAAATAAATTGAGGCCTTCTTGAATCTTGTTCAGTTTCTTCACATTTATGTGAGCATTATGCTATTCCCTAATTACCTCCTTGTATTCTGTAACACGCTCCTCAGATCTCCATGTTTATACACTGTGCTATTTAATCATTGCTGTCATGAGGTCTGTAAACAACTTCCCCCAGAGTCTTGTGTCCTCTTTCACTCCTTAATCATACCCAAACCCTTTGTATGGCCTTTCTGATAATTCTTCTTGCAAGTGATACAATAATGCAATGTTGTTAACAACTCACCCTTTCTCTGATTTCTTCACTTCTTCTTTTGGTTTATCTCATGTTGTACAAAGATTCATACAAAAATACAGATTAGGAACAAGATTCAGCTCCTCCAGCCTACTCTGCCATTCAATTACGTTACGGCTGATCTGGTGGTAACTCAAATCTGCATGCCCACCTGATAACCTATCATCCCTTTGCTCAACAAGAATCCATCCACCTCTGTCTTAAAAATATGCAAGGAATCTGCTTCCACCAGCTTTTTAGGGAGAATTCCATAGCCTCATAGGAGCCCATGAGAGAAAGTAAAAAGATCAACTATCGCTTTTTAAAATAGGTGACCACTGATTTTTAAACAATTACCCTTGTCTCAAGGTTTCCCTCTCCACATCCACCCTGTCAGGATCCCTCAGGATCTCATACATTTCAATCAAATCTTCCTATTCTAAATTCTCAGGGATATAATCATAGCCTTTTTAAGCCTTCCTCAAACAGCAGCTCAGTAATACATACAGTAATTTGTCCACTGTAGTTGTTCTTGTGCAACCCTGCATTAGAGGAAAACCACGCTTTAGAAACAGCACTTAAAGCGTTGGCGATGTAATGATTGGCAGATCTCGGGGTAGGTGGGAGTTTCATCCTCGGGATACCTCAGGGAAGACCCACTGCTGAACACTTCAGCGCCTGACTGGAATTTAACATGGTGGGAATTCTCCAAAGAAGGCAATGTCTGCTCTCACCATAGAATCATAGAATTCCTGCAGTGTGTGAAAGCAGGCTATTTGGCCCATTGAGTCCACTCCAACCCTCCAAAGAGCAACTCACCCAGACCCACTCCCCCTACCCTGTCCCTGTAACCTTGCATTTCTCATGACTAGTCCGCCTAAGCTGCACACGTTTGGACTGTAGGAGAAACCCAGTGGAAACCCAAACAGACACAGGGAGAACGTACAAACTCCACACAGACAGCTGCCCGAGGGTGAAATCGAACCTAGGTCCCTGGCGCTGTGAGGTAGTAGTGCTAATGACTAAACCACCGTTTCACCCTTAAACGTATTCACATTGTTGACCAACAATCCTTCTAATTATTTCTCTTCTGCATGGACCTCCAAGGTTTATTTGTGATAGTATCTTTCTAAACCAGAAGTGAATCCTGTGATCCACATCAGCACACCAATCAGCATGCACCCAGCCATTGCTCCTGACCTGTGCTTTCTAGATAGTTGACAGGCTTTGGGGAAATAGACAGTGAGTTACTCACTGCAGAATTCCTAGTCTCCAATCTGCCACTATAACCACTGTATTTATATGGCTTGACTAGTTCAATTTATGGTCAATGGTAACACCCACGTTGTTGATACTGGGGCAGTTTCGTGACGGTAACACCATTGAAATTCAAGGTGTGGTATTTAGATTTTTTTTAATAAGTCTATTTATCAGGTTTTGTCATTAAGTTTTTAAAAATATTATTTACAGACAAATTCATGAAAACTTTATACCTTTCATTGATGGAGTTCGCTATTACCTGTACTGTCACATTCCCATCTCAGTCAGTAAAACTGAATCACAAGGAAAACTCGTCTCTTATTTAATTACAAATATATGAAATACATCTGCAAAATTACCACTTTTGCTCACTAACTGATTTTCTTCACCTCAAAAATTTGTGACAAATAGAGTGTGTTTCGCGTTCTGTGATGTGTAGGACAGAACGAAAATGAACAGCTACGACTATAAATTGAGTTTAGCCAATTTTCAAGGTCTGTCTCATAAACTGAATGGAATTAAATCTAGTATTTTGCAGTGATAAATGATTTTGGTGAGCACTATTGATTTCTACTTAAGATAAATGTGGGGTCATGTGACACTAGAAAGTTTATAGTTCATATAATTGATACATATTTTAGTGTTACAGAGCTTTACAAAGAGAGTGAAAGCCAATCATCCCGAGGAGATTGGATTTTTCCTTGGACACACTTTCAGTCTTAAGGAGCCAATACCATTTTTCTTTAAATGTAAATCAGGTCAAACCAATGTTCTCTCATTTTTTTTGTGTGATCCAACAGTGATTGATTTAAGCGCGTTTAAACTTTTTTTGCATAATTGCAGATGTGTTGAAGCTTGTGTGTGGAACTTTTGAGTGGCCACACTCAGACAGAACATTGGGTGAAACTCAGTTACGCTCTAGTCACCTTGTAAAATCAGTAAATGCTTTTGATTAATTGATTTTCAGCTATCCAAATGTGTATTGATAGGGCATATGTTGTACAAATTATTGATAGGGCATATGTTGTACAAATTATTGATAGGTATTCCAGGTAACATGAAATGAGGAATAGCATTCCTCAGGCCTCTGTGTTAGGACTACTGCCCCTACATATGTAAATGTAAGTATAATATACATTAATGAAACCAATTTGAGTAAACAGGGCATAATTACAAAGTTTGCAGACGGCTTGAAGTTTGGAAAGATACTAAGTAGTGAGCAGAATATTAGCAGACATCAAGACAGAATGAATAAACTAGTGAAATGGACAAATGCATTGCAGATGAAAAATGATGATTAAGTGGGATGGGTTCATTTTGGTTGGAAGCATGAGAAGGGGCAATCTATATGTTACGATTTTTAAATAGATTTAGGAAGAGATACACATAGAGGTATATATCAAGTCTTTGAAGGGAGAAAGTTATAATTTAAAGACTGTTTCAAAAAAAGCAGATGGGATCATAAAATAATAGTGTCTATAGCAAAGAGAAGTTCCATCATGCCTGGTATTGGCTCTTTGAAAGATCTATCCAATTATTGCCATTCCCCAGTTTCCCTAACTCTGCAAATTTGTTATTTTCAAATCAGTAACTAATATCCTTTTGAATGTTACTGTGGAATCTGATTCTGCAATAACAAATTGTGTGTCTCAGGTGGGTAAGATTACCTACAGGCCCTTCAGCCCAACAAGTCCACACCGACCCTACAAAGAATAACCCACCCAGACCCATTCCCCTACCCTACATTTACTAATGCACCTAATACTTTGGGCAATTTAACATGGCCAATTCACCTGACCTGCACATCTTTGGATTGTGGGAGGAAACCAGAACACCCAAAGGAAACCCATGCAAACACAAGAAGAATGTGTAAACTCCACACAGACAGTCACCCAAGGTGGGAATCAAACCCAGGTTCCTGGTACTGTGAGGCTGCAGTGCTAACCACTGAGCCACCATGCCACCCTCTGCAACTTTGTACATGAAGAAATTCCTTCATATTTCCCCTCAGGTAATTTTTCCTTTTATTTTAAATCCATAATATCTTGCCAACGAGTCAACAAAAAAAATTCTCCCTATGTGCTTTATCAAAATTCTTAATAACTATGGGGTCTTCACCTCCTCTGCTGTAAAGAGTAAAACTCATGCTTTTCCACATAACTGCACTTCTTCATTCTTGGTATCCTCTTGGTAAATCTCCTCTCTACCCTCTTCAGGACCTTAACATTCTTTCTGAGTACTCCAACTGACGCGCAAATAATAAATTGTAAAGATTTAGTATTGCTTCCTTGTTTGTATGCTCAATAGCCAGATTAACAAACTCAAGTGTCCCATACATATAATCACTAAATTTTGTTATAGCCCATTGTGTCTGCATTGGCTCTCTGTATGAGAATTTCATTAAATGCAGTTCTCTCACCTTCTCCTCCCAACCTGGCACCTTCGCCATCCTAAATAGCAGTTTAACTTTGTTTTGAATGCTTCATTGAATTTGGCTCTACCATACTGTCATGCAGTCATAGTCAAAAAGAGTGGTGCTGGAAAAGCACAGCATCTCAGGCAGCATCCGAGGCGCAGGAAAGTCGACGTTTCGGGTGTCAGCCCTTCATCAGGAATGTTATGCAATACATTCCAGACCATTGCCTGAAAAAGATTTCCCTCGTACGTTTTCTTCTTTTACCAATTACTGTCAATGCGTGCCTTCTCATCTTTGATCCTATCACAAGTGTCTCCTACCAACTCTTTCCACTTGAATATCTTTATCAAATTTCATTCTGCTTCTCTTTATGAAGGACAACAGTCCTAACTTCTCAAATTTTCTTCATAAGTAAAACTCTTCATCCCTGGAATCATTTTGTTGAATCTTACCGCACCTTTTCTATTGCCAACACTTTCTATTGCCTTTTTAATATCCCTAACCAACTTCAGGTGTTGGTGAATGTGAACTCCAGATTCCTCTACAGTCTTGCACCTTCATTCATCATTGTGCCATTTAGATTATACTGCTTCTTCATGTTGTCTCTGCTGAAATATATCACTTCACGCTTCTCCAAATTCAACTGCATCTATCACAAGTCTACATATTTCCCTATCTATATTCCCTGTTTATATCCCCTTTCTGTCCTATTTACTACATTACAAACATTTTCTAATCATCCATCAATCTTCAAAATTTCATTCACTATACCCGTCAAAGGTGAATTGAGGGGCTTTTTTTTGAGCTGTAAGGTGCTGTGACCTGGAATTCACTGTCTGAAAGGATGATGGATTCAAACTTCATAATACCTTTCAATGTTGAATAGGATAAATATCTTTAATAGAAAATAATTGCTGAGCTATGGAGAAAGAGCACAGAATCAAGACTAATTAACATCTCTTTTAAAAAGTTGGCATTTCAAATCAATGGGTTGAATAGCTTCTTTCAATGTTGTATCATTATATAATCCTAAAGGAAATTTCCTTTCAATCCTGTTTGCTTTTCAATTATTCAAAGGTCAATCTGTTTCTTAACTTCATTTACCAGACTTTGTTCCATAGCCTAAAAAAATATATAATTTACATCCTCCAAATGTTCAATTAACTCTCGATTTTGACAGCTTTTTACTGAATCATAAAGTCATACAGCATAAACAGACCCTTCGGTCCAACTAGTCCATGTCAAGCAGACATCCCAATCTGACCTGGTCCCATTTGCCAGCAATTGGCCCAAATTCTTCTAAACCCTTCCTATTCATATACCCATCCAGATGCCTTTTAAATGCTGTAACTGTACCAGCCTCCTCCACTTTCTCTGGCAGCTCATTCCGTACATGCATCACCCTCTGTGAAAAAGTTACCCTTGGGTTCTTTTTAAGTCTTTCCCCCTCTCACCTTAAACCTATGTCCTCTATTTTTGGACTCCCTTGCCCTAGGAAATAGACCTTGGCTATTCACGCTATCCATGCCCCTCATGATTGTGTAAACCTTCATAAGGTCACCCCTCAGCCTCTGATTTTCCAGGGAGACTGCTCGATGTCCACTACTGTTTGTGTAAAAAAGCACTTCCTGCTATTACTCCTGAAGGGCCTTGCTCCAATTTAAAGTTAATGCCCCTTGTGGACTCTCACAGTTTCTCTCTGCCTACGCCATCAAATCCTTTAATCATCTTACATACTGCAATTAGATCATTTCTTAATCTTTTATGTTCAAGGGAATTCATGACTAATCTATGTAAGTTGTCATCCTAATTTAACACTTTTAACACTAGTATCATTCTTATGAATCGGTGATTCACTTGTCCACAAAGCAGAATGTCCTTTCTGGATATGGTACCCTAAACAGTGTCCTGATGTTTAAACAGAGCTATCGCTGTAACTTGACTTGTGTTCCAGCTTTATCAAAGCAAACACATCAAATATCAACATTTTTGAATGTGCCCATTAGCTTTTAACAATGTCTGGGCTTGGATGCCTCTGTCTCTCTATCAATGTGCTTATATTTCTTGTGGTTAGAAAATATACAGATCTATCTTTCTTTTGTTCAAAGTGGATGGCCTCCACTATTTCTCCACATTGAACACCATCTGACAAACTTTTACACATTTACTCTGTTTCCGGCCCTCTGCAATGGTTTTACTGCAGCACCTGACTTAGAATTATCCGCAAACTTTGATATATCGCTCTCTATTCTTGCATTCAAGTTGAAACATTGTGACTCCATTGTGAACTTGGTGATCACTTGCTAATTCGGATACATACCCGTTATCCCTACTTTCTGTCTCCTACCTCCTAAGTAATATGTTATCTAAACTGATTAGTTGCTTCAATTTCTATATCCCTTCATTGTTGGTAACCTTTTCCTTTCATGTGAAACCTCATGCCTCCTGGAATGAGCAACATCTTGGAAAGCAGATATTTCTATAGTAACTAAAATGGCCCAAAGTATTTTACAACCAACTTCACTACTTTCACAGTGTAATCAATGTTTTGTATAGGAATTACAGTAATCAATTTATATAGAGCAGGCATAAATTGAACTAACCACCTGAATTGATTTTGTGATGTTGACTAGGAAGGGGTCTCTTGCCTTTCAGTGGATTCGTATCATGAGATATTTTACTGATTCCTGTGAGGGCAGATGCTTCATCCAATAGTCAGCACCTCCTGCCGTTGTATCGCACTGTAATGTCCATCTTGATTTTTGTGCTCAAGCCTCTAAAGTTGGACTTGAACTCACAATATTCTCATTCAGATGTGAGTTCAGAACCAGTAGGGATTGAATTCAAGAGTCGTGAAGTGATGTTGCAGCTGTACAGGACTTTGGTTAGGCCACAGTTGGAGTACTGTGTGCAGTTCTGGTCGCCTCACTTTAGGAAAGATGTGGAAGCTTTGGAGAGGGTGCAGAGAAGATTTACCAGGATGTTGCCTGGAATGGAGAGTCGGTCGTACGAGGATAGGTTGAGAGTTCTCGGCCTTTTCTCCTTGGAAGGGCGAAGGATGAGGGGTGACTTGATAGAGGTTTATAAGATGATCAGAGGAATAGATAGAGTAGACAGTCAGAAACTTTTTCCCCGGGTACAACACAGTGTTACAAGGGGACATAAATTTAAGGTGAAGGGTGGAAGGTACAGGGGAGATGTCAGGGGTGGGTTCTTTACCCAGAGAGTGGTGGGGGCATGGAATGCGCTGCCCGTGGGAGTGGTAGAGTCAGAATCATTGGCGACCTTTAAGCGGCATTTGGATAGGTACATGGATGGGTGCTTAATCTAGGTTAGAAGTTCGGCACAACATCGTGGGCCGAAGGGCCTGTTCTGTGCTGTATTGTTCTATGTTCTATGTTCTATGTTCTAGGTGACACTAAACACTCCTGATCAACAAGGTCTCAAAACATTTCCACTCAGTTTGTTCCACATAACATACCCTTTACAAACCTATACTATAGTTGTGACAACTATATTCCTGACTCAAATAGAGATGAATGGAAATGAATTCATGATTGAAGACCACACTGCTCTAAGGGACTGGCACATAATTTGTATGTGCTGTAACTACCCTGTCCTTATCTAAATGTATTGGGAGAAATGACTGCAATTGGAATAGTCAAGGGTAATAAAGACATGGGTCAAGGTTTCAGTGGCAGATGACATCCCTGAAGTGGTACTTTCATACATTTGATTTCCCGTTTGCATGTTGGTTGTTTTCCCAGCTGGCACCCTGTGTAAAAATTGACTTTATTCCAAATGACCTGAACAGAATTTTAAATCTTATAATATGCCTGCAATGTTCAGTGAAATATTTCTTCAGCAATCACCAGCTTTAAAAGCAGCAAACTGGATACCACAGTGAATTAGCTTGTTAATTAGATACTCTAGTATTTTGTAATCTCAGGTAGTTCAGGCCATTGTGAGAGGCTGACTTTGCCAGACCTGAGTGACCAGACACTGTTTCATTCCATTTCACAACTGCGGCTGAACTTAGATTCTTGTCTTTTTTTCTTTCCTCTCCTCATTTTACCTGATTCACTCTTACTCTTTATGAATGTTTGTCGCTATCCTTTTTGCTCTGTATATGAATAAGAATTTTACTTTCACCGATCATATCAAGAAGGCTGAACAAGCTAGCTATAAATACTTTTGTCAAAATAGCAAACCTACATGTAATGTGTTAGTAAATTGCCCTTTATAGTTTTTTAAAAAAAATACCAATCAGTATTGGAAATGGTCTATTCTCGCTGTATAAATTGTATACCCGTCCATGCATGATTTTTTGATGTCAAATAAGCTAGTTGTAATCTGAATTTACTCCTCATTAATAGTCTGCTTTCAATTCAGTATTCAAGTAAAAAAAAGGTACTATTTTGTTGGCTGCTCTTTGATTTTCTGCTCTAATCACTGTTTATAAGTCAAATTAAAATTTATTTATCTATCATTCCTTTCTGAAAACAGTGCTTCCTTTTGGGCCTTTTTTGTTCTTATATTCTGTTCTTGTATTGACTTCTGTATTTTACACCACTCTCATACCTTACATCCTTCATAGGAGTCGGAGTAGGACATACAGCCAGTGCAACAGATTCAGTGAGCTCTGGATGGATCCCCATTTATAGACACCATCGACACACGTTGACTCCTTCGTCTTTAATAGCTTCATCAGCAAAAATCTAATGATCTTAGATTTAAAATTAATGTGAGCATCAACAGCTTTTCATGGGAGAAAGTTCCACACTTCAACTACGCATCACATGAATAACTGTTTCTTAATTTCTGTCATTCAATGACTTGGCTCCAATTTCATAGAGTCATAGAGATGTACAGAATGGAAACAGACCCTTCAATCCAACCCGTCCATGCCGACCAGATATCCCAATCCAATCTAGTCCCACCTGCCAGCACCCGGCCCATATCCCTCCAAACCTTTCCTATTCATATCCCCATCCAAATGCCTTTTAAATGTTACAATTGGACCAGCCTCCACCACTTCCTCTGGCAACTCATTCCATACATGTATCACTCTCTGTGTGAAAAAGTTGCCCCTTAGGTCTCTTTTACATCTTTCCCCTCTCACCATAAACCTATGCCCTCTCGTTCTGGACTCCCTGACCATAGGGAAAAGACTTTGCCTATTTATCCTATCCATGCCCTTTTCTGAGTTTAAAGCTGTGTTCCATTTACCAGACTCTTCCATTAGTGGAAAACTCTTTCTTTGTCCCCCTAAATTCCTTTCAAAATTGTGAAAGTCTTGATCAAATCAAACCTTCGATGTTTGGGAATACGGTGGCTCAGTGGTTAACACTACTGCCTCACAGTGCCAGGGACATGGGTTTGCTTCCACCCTTGGATGGCAATCTGTGTAGAGTTTGCACATTCTCCCTGTGTCTGCATGGGTTGTATTCAGCTGCTCCAGTTTCCTCCCACAGTCCAAAGGTGTGCAGGTCAGGTGGATTGATCATGCTAAATTGACCTATAGTGTCCAGGTGTGTAGGTTAGGTGGATTAGCAATGAGAAATGCAGGATTACAGGGATTAGGTATGGGGGTGGGTCTGGGTAGGATGCTCTTTGAAGGGTTGGTGGGGGCTCGATGTGCTGAATGGCCTGCTCCCACATTGCAGGGATTCTATTCTATCATATAAGCCTAGTTTATGTTAACATATCCTCATAATTAGCCCTTGGAGATTAATAGCAATCTGGTGAATCACCAAAGCCAGATACTATATGTACTGGTCAAAACGGCATTTGAGATGTAGTCTAACTAGTACATTTTAAATGCCTAACAAAGCTTCCTTTTATACTATTAATATGTAGAGTTCTATGGACATGGACACTAAATCTCTTGGACTTCTACATTTCCAGCTTTTTACTGTTTAAATTATACTTGAATATATACTCACCCTTTTGGTCCGAACTGGAATACATGATACTTACCTACATTGAAATGCATCGGACACAGTTTCATACACTCAATTAATTGACAAACTTAACTTTTTAAATTCCATGCTCCTGTCTACAATACTTCTTTAGTGCCTTGCCTGAAGGCAGTTCCAACCCACAATACCATAATCTTCACCATGGTTAGGGCAAGAAGGCAGGTCCTTAAGCTATGCCAGCTGAAACAAGGATCAAGCCACATACTGTTGGCTCCAATATGATCTACATCAGCCTCCCAAAGGAGCTTCTGCGGCAACATTTGCACATTCGCAGCAAGACTCGACCATTGACTCTTGAAGTGAAATTTGAACCCAGGGCTTCTGTGTCAAGAAAGGGACACATGATCCCCATGGCACTATTTACCATAACCCAATCGATGCATCATTAATAAACTTGGATATTTAGCTTTCTATTGTGTTAAGTAAGTCATGACCGAACACAGTAAGTATTTGAGGCACTTGTGGGATATCATGAGTCACTTCGTTCCAATTCAAGTACATTATCTTTACTTTCATTTCTTACCTATATCCTGTAGATAATTCCATTAAAGTCTGAAATCCCTTTACTATTCAGATTATAGCTGGTTTCTGACTGAACTGGAGGAGCCAAATAAATCTTCACTTTGACCAAAAGGGATGAATGTCAGCACCTCAGGTACTGGTATAGCGACAGATCTAATTCCTACCAGTTTAGTTTACAGCATCACATTTCAGTTTTGTGATGAATGTTATCTATTTTCCCACAAGCAAACAGTTATGGAGAATAGACAAATTTGCCTAGCAGTGCTGAAGATCTTTTGTTGTAAGATGTACTCCTTTCTCTGAAGGTTGATAAGTTGATATGTCTATCTTCCATGGTGTATCAGGAGGCATTCTTACACCTGGAATAGGACAGTACCTTAGATGTTTTACTTTTGTTCCTTTATAGAACCTTAACCAAATGGTTTCCATACATAAACTGGTCACATGTTTCCACAGATGTGCAGATCTCTCAGAAACAGATAACCGGAATTAACAATCTCTTGAGTGAAAATTGCTCTAACATTGAGAACATTGGTTTGTTCAATAATACTTCATTGAAGTCTTGTGAGGCTTCTTTAGAATCCCATCTGGTTTACTCTGTGCAACGCAGAGAAAGATCCGTGAGCCTCCAATTCTTGAATTAAGAATTGAAAAGTCCGGCTGGGGGAAGGAGACCTGATCTTCAGCTTTTAAAATCTCAACAGCAGCAGTCGAACCAAATAACTTTCTATAATGTAAAAGTAACTTCAGGGTTAAAAGGTTAGCTTTTACTTTTTATCAGAAAATCAGAATTTTTTAAAAAGAAAATGATATTTCATAAGTCTGGAATGGGGAGGTTGAGAAGTTGAAATATAACTGAACACTTTTATCACACATTAGGACACCGTACCTGTGAAATTACGGGTCCCTTTGGCTTCTTGTTAATTGAAGCAGAGTTCACCAGTTGGATTACTGTATAAACAATCCGGAGTTGATGGTTTTGCCCATTCTACTGGAAACGACAAGGAAATCACGTGTTCGTGGTTCTGTGAAAGGTTAGCAATGAGAGGGTTTATTTTTGGATTGCTGAAATGCTATCTGTATCTAATTCCAACTGCCTGGATTTAAAGCCAAGCCGTTGCAAAAGCTGTGGCATTTGGAGTAAACTTGGGGAGCAGCGGCTTGCGAAAACGATCCGGCTGCGCTGAGCCGGTGCGCTGGAAATCTCAAAGCGACTTCCGCTGTGGGCAACTGGTGCCTGCATCTTGAGAGGAGCGGGCGCGCCCCGTCCCACCGAGGCGAACTCAGCGGGGGGGCAAGTCCTCATTTCGAAGTGCGCACCTGTAAATCGCAGCTCTCCAGCTGGTTCCACTCCCCCAACCATCGACTGACTCCAGGCTGCCAAAGGGAGTTCCCATTTCGCGGCGTCCGCTCGGTTCCTGAGGACGTGGCCTTGGGAAACCCCGGGGAGTGAGTGAGGTCCTTTCTCTTTTCGGAAAAGGGTGCTCTTGTTTATTTTTTTGGGGGGGGAGGCGCCTGACGCGTCCCGGAGGCATGATCTCCCAGAGCGGTTGCAGTCCAGCTTTAAGCGTGCCCGGCTCTTCTTTGGAGCTGGAGACGCTTATGATGTAACCGGGTCGCTGCAATCTCCATCTCAATTTGCTGGGACCGGGCTTTGCAAAAAGCCTGGCTGGCTCGGGGAGAGCAAGCTTCAAGTGATGTCATCCTACTCCAGCCGGGCGAGAGCTGGCTTCGCTCCATCAGCACCTTGGACAGCGCCAAGCGCTGCTGCCTCCTGCCACTGACTGCAACCAAGCGAAACTAACGTGCACTTCAACTGGACCCCAGCTCGAGTGGGGAAGGCCGGTGGACAGGCAGCATCCTCCAACGGGTCAGAAGCGTCTGAGGCAATGATTTCCAACTGATGCATTTTCTTTTCGCTCTCTCTCCGTCTCCCTTTTCCCCTTCTGTTTCAAAATGCATTCCATGGTTTTCTAGCCTGCAGGCTGGATTTGTAGAGAGGGGAACTACTTATGGATGAGCCGTCGCCACCCTCTCTCGATCGCATTGCCCCAAGTCGAGGGAAGCCCATCATCGCTGTGCATTTTCGGAGACCGGACCGATTTCCGATCTCGGTGTAGAGCCAAAGCTGCCCCGCATGTTTGGTCCTGGATGCAACAGTAGCCCGGGTCAGTGAGAGTGAACTGTGGCCGGTAACTGATTTAAGGATTATTGGACCTGTGTGGTCTCTGTAACGAGCGATGGCAAATGAACCAGTGATTCTCAATGTTTACGATATGGTAAGTGTTAAACAACACCCTGTTGATCGATTAAAAATAAAGTCAATTTGGCTGTTCGGTAAATCCAGGAGTCATTGTTGGGTTTATTCCTCCGCAGATGTTGTTAAACAGCTCCATCGCTGTAGCACAAGGAATCGAATCTACATTAGCTGGCTTTTACAGATGGGATGATGTGCATTTGCATTGGATGGGAGAGTTATGTATAGTGCTCTTCTTATGTTAGACGAATCTTTTTTTTCTTTTAAGTTGGAATGTAACAGCATATCTTGTAAACCTATTTTGCACTAGTTACTCCTGCGTGCCATATGTTGCATTTGGTATAATAAAACGGCATTACTTTGTGATATTAATGCACAGGGAACTACATTTGTGAGACTTCTGCTACTTCAAATCTCGCAGTTAAGAGATGTTCTAACCTTTTTGTGCTGTACATTGTCAAATTATATGGAATGCAGATGGCAAATGCTTTAGCAATGTATACTGGGTATTGTAATTCAAGTAATAAATAATGTTGTGACTTCCTCATAATGATGGAGAATCGCTCTTGATATCTCTGAGGCACGAGTGTTTGGTTTTGGAGCAAGTGTAAGCAGAGACTGCCTACGGAGTTGCACCCCCCAACCTTAAGCTCACAAAGTTGAAGGGAGCAAAGAAAATGCTTATAAAAAGTTTCAACTTACAAGTAACTATCTAACTGTAGTTTCAGGATGCAATCTCAATTTGGAATTTACATGATAAACTTGTCTTACTGTAATGCCTGTCAGTGTGCTTGCTAACTTGTAACAACTCATAGACATCCTTTTTCTTCTTGATGATACACACTCGTGTGATATTTTCGTGTTATGTACATGGAAATTAATGTCAAGCACGCAAGTTCAGTCATTCGAATGACTTCTGTTCCAAGCACAGTTATTGGTACTGTCTTATTCTTATGACACTGCAAGCATCAAAACCTGAACATGGCAGATAAAAAGTGATTAATGTATTTATATTAATTATTAAGAATAACAACTCCAGCGAGTGTCCAAAAGTATGAAAGCACCTTGGGACTGAAGTGTCTACTTAATCTTTCAGGTTTCTCCTTTGGAATTGTAACAGACTTCTGTTGCACTGCAGACACTGTTGTTAACGTTCATTCAAAAATGAAACCTGGAATTAAATTAAATATCTCCATCTGCTGTGTTAAAGATACAGAGTTAGGGTCTGAAAAACATGTGAAAAAAGGAGGGTATACCACTCGCACAGACATGCCAGAACCTTGATTTCAGTTTAAAATCTATAGGAATCTTTCCAAGTATTTACTTCTGTTTTTGAACACATATTGATTACAGTCCATGCGCACTAATAAAACAACTTCTATGTGATGAAATGTCCCAAGACACGTTGCAGGAACATTTTCAAACAAATTTATAATTGAACTCTGTAAGGAGATGTCAGGACAAGAGGTAGGCGTTTAGGGTGCATCTTAAAGGAAAAAAGAAAGTCCTAGAGATGTGTTGGGAGGGAATTTCAGAATTCTGGGACCCAGCAGCAGAAGGCATGACTGTCAGTGATGGTGCATGAGTGTCAGTGATGGTGCAGGACTGTCATTGATGGTGCATAAGTGTCAGTGATTGTGCATGACTGTCCGTGATGGTGCGTGACTATCAGTGATGGTGCATGAGTGTCAGTGATGGTGCATGAGCATCAGTGATGGTGCATGACTGTCAGTAATGGTGCATGAGTGTCAGTGTTGGTGCAGGAGTGTCAGTGTTGGTGCATGAGCATCAGTGATGGTGCATCAGCGTCAGTGATGGTGCATGAGTGTCAGTGATGGTGCATGAGTGTCAGTGATGGTGCATGACTGTCAGTGATGGTGCATGACTGTCAGTGATGGTGCATGAGTGTCAGTGATGGTGCATGAGTGTCAGTGATGGTGCATGAGTGTCAGTGATGGTGCATGAGTGTCAGTGATGGTGCATGACTGTCAGTGATGGTGCATGACTGTCAGTGATGGTGCATGAGTGTCAGTGATGGTGCATGACTGTCAGTGATGGTGCATGAGTGTCAGTGATGGTGCATGAGTGTCAGTGATGGTGCATGAGCGTCAGTGATGATGCATGAGCGTCAGTGATGATGCATGAGTGTCAGTGATGGTGCATGACTGTCAGTGATGGTGCATGACTTCAGTGTTGGTGCATGAGTGTCAGTGATGGTGCATGAGTGTCAGTGATGGTGCATCAGCGTCAGTGATGGCGCATGAGTGTCAGTGTTGGTGCATGAGTGTCAGTGATGGTGCATGAGCATCAGTGATGGTGCATGACTGTCAGTGATGGTGCATGAGTGTCAGTGTTGGTGCATGAGTGTCAGTGATGGTGCATGAGCATCAGTGATGGTGCATGACTGTCAGTGTTGGTGCATGAGTATCAGTGATGGTGCATGACTGTCAGTAATGGTGCATGACAGTCAGTGTTGGTGCACGAGTGTCAGTGATTGTGCATGAGTGTCAGTGATGATGCATGAGTGTCAGTGATGGTGCATGAGCATCGGTGATGTTGCATGACTGTCAGTAATGGTGCATGAGCGTCAGTGATGGTGCATGAGCATCGGTGATGTTGCATGACTGTCAGTAATGGTGCATGAGCACCAGTGATGGTGCATGACTGTCAGTGATGGTGCATGAGTGTCAGTGATGGTGCATGAGTGTCAGTGATGGTGCATGAGTGTCAGTGATGGTGCATGAGCACCAGTGATGGTGCATGACTGTCAGTGATGGTGCATGAGTGTCAGTGATGGTGCATGAGTGTCAGTGATGGTGCATGACTGTCAGTGATGGTGCATGAGTGTCAGTGATGGTGCATGAGTGTCAGTGATGGTGCATGACTGTCAGTGATGGTGCATGAGTGTCAGTGATGGTGCATGAATGTCAGTGATGTTGCATGAGTGTCAGTGATGGTGCATGACTGTCAGTGATGGTGCATGAGTGTCAGTGATGGTGCATGACTGTCAGTGATGGTGCATGAGCGTCAGTGATGGTGCATGAGCGTCAGTGATGGTGCATGAGTGTCAGTGTTGGTGCATGACTGTCAGTGATGGTGCATGACTGTCAGTGATGGTGCATGAGTGTCAGTGATGGTGCATGAGTGTCAGTGATGGTGCATGACTGTCAGTGATGGTGCATGAGTGTCAGTGATGGTGCATGACTGTCAGTGATGGTGCATGAGAGTCAGTGATGGTGCATGACTGTCAGTGATGGTGCATGAGCGTCAGTGATGGTGCATGAGTGTCAGTGATGGTGCATGAGTGTCAGTGATGGTGCATGAGTGTCAGTGATGGTGCATGACTGTGGGTCATGGTGGATGAGCATCAGTGATGGTGCATGACTGTCAGTGATGGTGGATGAGCATCAGTGATGGTGCATGAGCCTCAGTGATGATGCATGAGTGTCAGTGATGATGCATGAGTGTCAGTGATGGTGCATGAGCGTCAGTGATGGTGCATGACTGTCAGTGATGGTGCATGACTGTCAGTGATGGTGGATGAGCATCAGTGATGGTGCATGAGCATCAGTGATGATGCATGAGTGTCAGTGATGATGCATGAGTGTCAGTGATGGTGCATGAGCATCAGTGATGGCGCATGACTGTCAGTGATGGTGCATGACTGTCAGTCACGGTGCATGACTGTCAGTCACGGTGCATGACTGTCAGTGATGGTGCATGACTGTCCGTGATGTTGCATGAGTGTCAGTGATGGTGCATGAGCGTCAGTGATGATGCATGACTGTCAGTGATGGTGCATGAGTGTCAGTGATGGTGCATGAGCGTCAGTGATGATGCATGACTGTCAGTGATGGTGCATGAGCGTCAGTGATGATGCATGACTGTCAGTGATGGTGCATGAGTGTCAGTGATGGTGCATGACTGTCAGTGATGGTGCATGAGTGTCAGTGATGGTGCATGAGTGTCAGTGTTGGTGCATGAGTGTCAGTGATGGTGCATGAGTGTCAGTGATGGTGCATGACTGTCAGTGATGGTGCATGAGTGTCAGTGATGGTGCATGAGTGTCAGTGATGGTGCATGAGTGTCAGTGGTGGTGCATGACTGTCAGTGATGGTGCATGAGTGTCAGTGATGGTGCATGAGTGTCAGTGATGGTGCATGACTGTCAGTGGTGGCGCATGAGCGTTAATGATGGTGCATGACTGTCAGTGATGGTGCATGAGCGTCAGTGATGGTGCATGAGTGTCAGTGTTGGTGCATGACTGTCAGTGATGGTGCAGGACTGTCAGTGATGGTGCATGAGCGTCAGTGATGGTGCATGAGTGTCAGTGTTGGTGCATGAGTGTCAGTGATGGTGCATGAGCGTCAGTGATGGTGCATGACTGTCAGTGATGGTGCATGAGTGTCAGTGATGGTGCATGACTGTCAGTGATGGTGCATGACTGTCAGTGATGTTGCATGAGCGTCAGTGATGGTGCATGACTGTCAGTGATGGTGCATGAGTGTCAGTGATGGTGCATGACTGTCAGTGATGGTGCATGACTGTCAGTGATGGTGCATGACTGTCAGTGATGGTGCATGAGTGTCCATGATGGTGCATGACTGTCAGTGATGGTGCATGAGCGTCAGTGATGGTGCATGACAGTCAGTGATGGTGCAATTAAAATCTGGATGCTCAAGAAGTCAACATTAGAGGAGCACAGAGATATTGGAGGTTTGGAAGAGATGAGTGATAATGTCATAGAGATTTGGAAACAAGCAAAAGAAGTTAGTGAGTCATAGAATCATGAAAAGAAACCCTTCAGTCCAACCAGTTGATATGAACCATGTTTTCAAACTAAACTAGTCACCCTGTCCGCACTTGGCCAAAATCCCTCCAATTATTCATGAGCTTATCCAAATTTTTTTTTTGAAGATTGTAATTGTATCCACCTCCACCACTTCCTCTGAAAATTCATTCCACACATCAACAGCTCTCCTTGTTAAAAGAATTGCCCCTCGTGTCCTTTTTATATCTTTCTTCTCACACGTTAAAAGTATGTCTCCTAGTCTTGAAATCCCCCATCCTAGGAAAAAGACACTGCTATTCACTGTCCTTTGGCCGACCATTTCAACTCGCCCTCCCACTCCGCCAATGACATGCAAGTCCTGGGCATCCTCCACTTCCAAACACCAGCCACCTGACGCTTGGAGGAACAATGCCTCATCTTCCACCTAGGGACCCTTCACACACATGGCATCTAACATTTATTCACCAGTTTCTTCATCTCTCCTCCACCACTTCATCCCAGATCCAGTCCTCCAACTCGGCACCGCCCTCTTGAACTGCCCCACCTATCCATCTTCCTTTCCATCTATTCTGTATAAGGTCACTGCTCAACCTCCTATACTCCAGTGAAAAAAAAACAGTCTATCTAGCCTCTCCTTATAACTCAAACTATTTATTACTGGCAACATTCTGGTAAATCTCTTCTGAACTCTCTCCAATCTAATAATATCCTTCCCATAACAGGGCAACCAGAACTGGACACATTATTCCAGAAGAGGCCTCACCAACCTCCTGTACAACCTCAACATAACATCAAATATAACCTCAACTTCCAAATCAAGGTGTTTTTTTTTAACCAACAACCATTGTAGATCAGTGAATATAGAGGCAAGAGCAAATAGAATTGAAGTAAGTTAGGATATGGCAGCAGAATTTGGATTTGCTAAAGCTTACAGAGAGTAGGATATTGGAATAGTTAAGTCTGGATGTAACAAAGTCATAGATGAGCACCTCAGGAACAGATGAGCTGAGGCAGGTGTAGAAGCAGGTAATAGTGTCTGGAAGCAGCAGCTGATCTTGGTGTTCAGGAGGATGGTGTTCACAAGCTGAACTCAGAATCAAGCATAACAACCACATTGTGAACAATCGGATTGAGCCTCTGTTGGCTGCCAGATTGAGAGAAGGTGAGATGGGAACAGAGTTTGTGACAGGGCCTTTAGACAATGACTGTGGTCTCCCCTTTATTTGTTTGGAGGAAGCTCTTACCCATTCAATACAGAATGCTGGACAAACAGTGTGACAAATCAGAGACACTGAAGGGATCAAGGGAAGTAGTGGTGAGCTGGAAGTGGATGTCATCAGCATTTATGTGGAACCTAGAATGTTTTTGAATGATACTGTTGAGGAGAAGTATTTAGGTATGGAAGCGACTGGGCTTGTATACCCTTGAGTTTAGAAGACTGAGAGGGGATCTGATTGAAACGTATAGGCTTATGAAAGGATTGGACACTCTGGCAGGAGGGAACATATTTCCGTTGATGGGGGAGTGCCGAACCAGAGGACACAACTTAAAAATACGGGGTAGACCATTTAGGACAGAGATGAGGAGAAACTACTTCACACAGAGAGTGGTGGCTGTGTGGAATGCTCTGCCCCAGAGGGCAGTGGAGGCCCAGTCTCTGGATTCTTTTAAGAAAGAATTGGATAGAGCTCTTAAAGATAGTGGAGTCAAGGGGTATGGAGATAAGGCTGGAACAGGATACTAATTAGGAATGATCAGCCATGATCATATTGAATGGCGGTGCAGGCTCGAAGGGCAGAATGGCCTACTCCTGCATCTATTGTCTATTGTCTATTGTCTATTGTCTAGTGAAAGACCATATAGAAATCCATGTGAACTGCAGAGGCAATGGTGTGAGAGCGGGAAGAGAAGGCATTGCATGTGATTCTGTAGCAGGATTAGATGGATAAAGCAACTGTGCCATTGCCCTTAATGTGGTCTCCTCTACAGTGGGGAGACAGGACACCAACTCGCAGAGTATTTCAGAGAATATTTCTGGGACACCTGCACTAAACAACCTCACTGTCCCGTGGCTGAATACTTCAACTCGCCCTCCCACTCCACCAAGAACATGCAAGTCCTTCGCCTCCTCCACCGCCAAACACCAGTCACCCGACGCTTGGAGGAAGAATGCCTCATCTTCCCGCCTAGGGACCTTTCACCCACACAGCATTCAACATTAATTCACCAGTTTCCTCATCTCACCTCTGCCACTTTATCCCAGATCCAACCCTCCAACTCGGCACCACCCTCTTGAACATCTTCCTTCCCAGCTATCTGCTCCACCCTCTGCTCCAACCTACCACCAGCACCCCCCCACCTGCAATCACCTATTGCCTTCCCAGCTACCTTCCCCCACAGCTCTACCACTATTTATCTCTCAGCCCCCTTCCCACACTAACTCACCACCCCCCACCCCCCATCACATTCTTGATGAAGGGCTTATGCCCGAAACATCAATTCTCCTGCTCCACGGATACTGCCTTACTGGCTGTGCTTTTCCAGAGCTACACCTTTTGACTCTGATCTCCAGCATCTGCAGTCCTCACTTTCTGCTGGATAAGGATGTAATAAGGCAAGTACAATTCCACCCAGTGAGCCGTAGTGGATGAGGTCAACAATATCAATGATGACATACAGGTTGAGAAAGATGACTAGCATTAGTTTAACACATTCACATTCAGATAGGATATATCTTGTGGTTATTTAGTTCTGTTTAAAGATATTAAACTTGAAGTTTAAATAAGTACAAACCAGCATTCACTCTAACTTCTTTTGAGTCTATGGGTGATTTATTACATTCACAGCCCCTGAATCTTTCTGTGCAGTCACATATAAACACAAAGGAATTATTTTTCGGTTGCTGCTGCACAGTTTACTGCAGAATAGAAAGGCATGGATTTGGAAGGTGGCAACATTATTGAAGGGGCAGAAAAAGGAGGTTTTGGTGTGGGCCAATAGTTTATAAGGACAGATGGATTTTGTTTTAAGAGTGGTCATGATGACTGATTTGGAGGGAAGGAAGACAGAGCCAGAATTGAGGGAGTTCCAAGTAATGTTAACTAATATGGAGGCCAGAAAAGAAGTTTAATGTGGGTCTCATGGACACAATGAGATAGAATAAAGCTTTTGTGGACAGAGGAACATGAGGTGTTTAGCACCTATTGGAGATTAGAGGTGTTTAAAAAGATGGTTCATAGTGGACAAAAAACTGTGAATTTCTTTTGCACCCTAGAGTGACCCTATGGAAATTAAAGACTCAATACTAAGTAGAATATCTAATCCAATTTTTAGTTATGTAAAATCTCAGTCATTTGTTTATTTTGCCTATCAAAGTCATTAAAACAGCCATATTGTATCATAACTCAATTGTGCTTGAATAGTGGGTTGAATATCTGTAGAGAATGGATCTGTCTGTTTTGGCACTATCAAGCTCATTGTAATATTGATTTGTGCTCTAAATAGATCTAGGGATTGAACAGCAATCAGGTATAAAAATCAGGATTGCTGAGCTCATAAATTAAAGGGAAAGGAAGCTTGAAATAGGTTTTTTTAAAAATTCAAAATACCCATACAGAATTTTTCATGTATTAAATATTGAAAAGAAAAGTAAAGAAAGAATTGAGGCCATAGTTTGTATGGTGAAAAACTCTGTATTACGCCTCATTATTATATGCAGGTATGTTGGAGGTGATGTCATGTTAATTTCACTGAAATTATAATCCAGGGGCCCAGATCAACGCCTTAGGAAGATGGGCTCAGATTCCTCCGTGGAAGCCGATTCATAAGCAATTGTTGTGTGATCCCATCTGGCTCACTAATTTCCTTCAAAGAAGTGAATTTTGCATCTTGTATTGGTCTTTTCTACATGTAGCCTCAGAGTCACATCAATGCTGTGGTTGACTCTTAACTGCCCTCTGAAATGACCCAACAAGCCTCTCAGTTTAAGGGAAATTAGTGATGGCAACCATTATCAGTGACATGCACACCCCACAAATGAATGAAGGAAAAAGATATAGGCTGAAGTTATCTAGCTGTGTAAATAGAATAAATTGCACATTACATACAACTTGGAGATATATATGTATGTGTGATATATATATATTCTAGCTCTACAAACAGGGTATGCAATATAAATTTACAAGCATATATGCATATCAATAAAGATATGATATAAAAGATCATAATGATAAATATTGCTTTAAATAATATTTTAGTGACCACATCTTTACACAGATGGCAATACCCCTCTAAAAACAAGACACTTACATTTGCATTCCCCTATCACAAACTACTTTATAACTCAGTTTATCACCTCTTATGGCCACGCAATTAGAATAGACCATTTAATCAGTAAAAGGGCATTCATATATTCTTTATACATCAATTCATGTGGTTTATTTTTAAGAAGAACTGAATTAAGTTCCCCTGTAAATTGAAAGTGAGCTATTCTTGCATTGAATAGCCTGTTATGACTTTTCATGTGATGAATCTGTCTAGCATTTTTCCTATTGTCCATTTCTGATTTCTTAATGCTGCTCTACATTATCTGTGGTACCAGGAATGCCTCTGTCAGAATGATGTAAATGACGTTCCATATCTGGTCAATGCAAGAGTAGCTCATTTCCAATTTACAAGGGAACCTAATTCTGCTCTTCCTAAAGATAAACCATGTGAACTGATGTATAAAGAATACTTGGGCGGCACGTAGCTCAGTTGTTAGCACTTCTGCCTCACAGCGCGAGAGACCTGGGATTGATTCCACTGCCGGGTGATTGTCCGTGTGAATTTGCACATTTTTCCCATGTCTGCACGGGTTTCCTCTATGTGCTCCATTTCCTTCTCCAGTCGAAGATGCACATAATAGGTAGATTGTCCATGCTAAGTTGCCCATAGTGTCCAAGGATGTGCAGGCTAGGTGGATTAGCCATGGACAATGCAGGGTTATAGGGATAAGGTAGGGAGTGAGCTCATCAGCGGGTTGATGTGGACCCGATGGGCTGAGCGGCCTGCTTCCACAGATTCTATGATTCTATGCCCGGCATGGTGTTGATTTACTATACATTATGTACAAAGAAATTGTTGTACATCAAGTTTAGAAACTATGCAGGGAGAAACGGTTGAAAGGCATTGTCAGTTGTTCAATGGTATCATTTCTGTTTAGTGTCAAAATATAGATAGTAGCTGGGAATGAAGTAAATAACTCCAGTGGGATCTGTAAATGAATATAGATAACATCATAGAAGTAGGAGCAGGTATAAGCTATACTATATATCTATATCTCGCACAGGCTTTGCCATCCAATAAAATCATGGCAAATCCTGTATCTAACTGCACTTTCACATTCCTTTCACATTCTGTCTCATAAATAACTATACAGCCATATTGAGCACACAGACAGCGATACATGCTAGCTGCTCCTTATGGAAAGATGAAGATCCCTTTGGTTGCTATACATCAACCATTTTGTAAATTGAGTGGCAGGATTTCCCCAGGACACTCATTGTAATAAAATTATATGTACCTTCTTTTAGGATAATTTTTGAATCTTTTCTTTGTGGTAAAATGGGTTATTATCCCATTATTGTGATTATATTGTAATTTGAGCATATTTTCCTCACAGTCTTGGTTGATATGAGAGGAACATGTTCCACATTTCTTTACGATGCTAATCTTCACTACAGCCAATGGAATGTAAATGTAAAACAATGTAATTTTAATAGAGATAGCAAACTGGTCAGATTGTGTTGCAATGTAATAGATACTCTAATATATGCATTTTAAGAATAATTTTAATGCATTACATCCTTCTGCTTTAGTATTGTTTGCAGCACAGCATTTGTACAACGTACAATCGAATCTTGCCATAGACATG
Source organism: Chiloscyllium punctatum (assembly GCF_047496795.1). Taxonomy (NCBI): domain Eukaryota; kingdom Metazoa; phylum Chordata; class Chondrichthyes; order Orectolobiformes; family Hemiscylliidae; genus Chiloscyllium; species Chiloscyllium punctatum. Next base: position 84,434,967 of record NC_092742.1, on the reverse strand, counting down.
TGACTTCTACCTCTGTTGTAACTTCCTTTCACTTTAGTTGTGTCAGCCATTAACCACATCACACAAAACTTTATGTCAGAGGTGAAAAGCTAAGACTGAGTGAATTTTCAGAGCTTTTAAAGCACCAGCCACAATAATAACCAGCAAGGAAGAAGGAAATCTGCAGTTGCAACTTTAAGGTGAGTTACATTTTCACTCCCTACTGCTGTGGAACTGAAAGGCATTATGAGACAAAGTTGAATTTTTTTTCCACTCTGTGGCAAAATTATGAAATAGATACAGAATCAAATGAAAAGACTGAGCATGTAAGAGTAGCAACTGTGTTTCAGGAACAGACAGCTATGAGCTGTATTGTAGCTTAGGTCTCACTGAGGAGCAGAAAAATCAGACATCAGAAATTTTGATGGATTCTAAGATAAACTTCTAACTCTATATTAATATTACCCATGAAGATATATGCTCAGCATCAGAACTTGGAAAAGAGGGAGATGATTGATCGATATTCAACAGCACTGATACATTTTGTTCAATCCTGAGAGTTTGGGCAACTGAAAGAATATCATATCAGAGGTAGAATGATCTTAGCCAACAGGGAGCAGATAGAGTCATAGAGATGTACAGCATGGAAACAGACCCTTTGGTCCAACCTGTCCATGCTGACCAGATATCCCAACCCAATCTAGTCCCACCTACCAACACCCGGGCCCATATCCCTCCAAACCCTTCCTAGTCATATACCCATCCAAATGCCTCTTAAATGTTACAATTGTACCAGCCTCCACCGCATCCTCTGGCAGCTCATTCCATATACGTACCACCCTCTGTGTGAAAAAGTTGCCCCTTAGGTATCTTTTATATCTTTCCCCTCTCACCCTAAACCTATGTCCTCTAGTTCTGGACTCCCCAACCCCAGGAAAAAGACTTTGTCTATTTATCCTCTCCATGCCCCTCATAATTTTGTAAACCTCTATAAGGTCATTCCTCAGCCTCCAACACTCCAGGGAAAACAGCCCCAGCCTGTTCAGCCTCTCCCTGTAGCTCAAATCCTCCAATCCTTGTAAATCTTTTCTGAACCCTTGTAAGTTTCACAACATCTTTCCGATAGGAAGGAGACCAGAATTGCACGCAATATTCCAAAAGTGGCCTCACCAATATCCTGTACAGCTGCAACATGGTAGGCGGCACGGTGGCACAGTGGTTAGCACTGTTGTCTCACAGCGCAAGAGACCCGGGTTCAATCCCCGCCTCAGGCGACTGTTTGTATGGAGTTTGCACATTCTCCCTGCGTGGGTTCCCTCCGGGTGCTCCAGTTTCCTCCCACAATCCAAAAGTGTGCAGGTTAGGTGAATTGGCCATGCTAAGTTGTCCGTAGTGTTTGGTGAAAGGGTAAATGTAGGGTCTGGGTGGGTTGTGCTTTGGCGGTCTGTGTGGACTTGTTGGGCTGAAGGACCTGTTTCCACGCTGTAAGTAATCTAATCTAACATGACCTCCAAACTCCTGTACTCAGTACTCTGACCAATAAAGGAAAGCATACCAAATGCCGCCTTCACTCTCCTATCTACCTACGACTCCACTTTCAAGGAACAATAGTCAGCAACACTCCCTAGGACCTTACCATTAAGTGTATAAGTCCTGCTAAGATTTGCTTTCCCAAAATGCAGCACTTTGCATTTATCTGAATTAAACTCCATCTACCACTTCTCAGCCCATTGGCCCATCTGGTCCAGATCCTGAGAAGAGAAAGTTACTCTCAAGTGAGCTATCTACATGTGCAAAAGCTCTGAGATTATTGATCATCAACTAGAGCATGTTAATCGGAGAACAGAAGACATTTTGCACTATGTTGAGTGAAGGCTGGATATAAATAGCATGTTGGAAGAAGGAAACAAATATTTGCAGAAGAGCGAACATAATGGTCAAGGCTAGAGGACTGGATGTAAATATCGTGTAGGACACCACACCAAAGACTTGAAAACATGTCCATCACAGGGAAAGTAGAAAACAAAAAGAAAAAAAAGACTACCTGAGAGATATCAGCTGATGATTCTGTTTGAATCATTTGACACCACGCGACTGCTGGCATTGTTAATTCTAAATATGATAATCCTTTATGGCTGTTAGAATGGTGACTGCAGAAGACAGCACCAAATGAATGTGAAGGATCAGACTCTGGTGCTTTGTGCAACATTATGAGCTTCACAGAATGATGCACTCAAAGGTAAGGTTGAGGTTATATGTTGGAATGATTTACAGGTGTTGGTATTAAACAAAATCCACTCCCCATAGCCGAACTAAGTCTAATGCTTGGACTTAACATTACATGTGCTAGAAGATATTTGCAGTGTTTTGCAGATGATTAGGCCACTGGTAACAGATCCTAGAAGAATATAAAAAGTTTTTATAGGTCTTGTGTACCTTGCTTGTGACTATTGTTTCAATGTAGAAGAGCATGTGAGAGCAACTCAGTATCTGTGAGGGAGAGTTCCATCCAAGGGATCTTAAATAATACTTTAAAGAGATTTCACTATCCACTGAAGAAATGTTGTCACAATATGACAGAGCAAAGCTATTTACAATCATCAGTGCATAGGATAGTTACTGGTAAGTGAGTCTTGATGAAAGCTGTAGCTAGGTTTTACATGTCACTCGGGGGTTACAGATAGTTGTGCATGTGGTTTGACATTTTCACTGCTCAACAAGAATTAACCAAAACCAATGGCATGAACTAGTCCATGATCTTCCCAGAGAGGAAGGTATTGTGGTGATCTGTGGTGATAGATAGAGAGACACAACAGATGAAGATATTGCTACACAATCATAATTTAGTGTAACTGTTAAGAGAATTTACTGGCCGACCAGAAGCTGAATACGACGATGCAATTGAAGATGCTTGAACTCAAATGCATAGGTCATGTGCTGACAGAAAAATGATGTTGCCTTGATTCTGGCATGATGAAGGCTACTGCAGTAATGCATTGACCAACAGATGTGGGAGTAGTGCAATGATTTGTTGGATTCATGAACTATCCACAAAGTTCTTCCCTAATTTATCATCTGAGTACAAAGCTCACCACTAGGAGTACACAGTGGTATTAGGACACAGCAAAAGAAGTCCTTTTTTACTTCGATCAAAAGATAATCCATAACTGGTTGATATGATCTGTAAGTCATCAATCAATCGACATCAAATTTTGAAAGTGGGACTGATGAGAATTAACACAATGCTTTGCTAATGAATGATAATTTCTTTGTTGACCATGTTTGTTGGGTATGAAACACAATACACGAGGCACTAATTATTTGTTAGTTTTCATTATTTATTAATCTGTTAATCTCTAAGATTATGGCTGTTTAATTTGCTGTGCAACCTCAAGTTGCAATCTAGGAAAATTTCAGCTTTACAATGTTAGTTACAAGTAGGATGTTAGAAGAAAACAAATGTCTTACTAAAACGCATGCAAGAGGTATTGGGATCATTACCCACATTCTCCACTTAAGGGCAGCATAGTAGCTCAATGATCAGTATGCTACCTCACGGCACCAAGGACCTGGCTTTAATTCTAGCCTCTGGCAACTGTCTGTGTGGGTTTCCTCCTTGTGCTCTGGTTTCCTCCCACAGTCCAAAGATGTGCAGGTTAGGTGGATTGACCATGCTGATTTGCCCATAGTGTCCAGCAATGCGCAGGCTAGGTGGATTAGCCATGGGAAATGTAGGGTTGCATGGTTGAGGTAGCAAGTACGGGTTTGGCTGGGATGCTCTTCGGGGGGTCAGTGTGGATTCAATGGACCAAACGGCCTGCTTTCACACTGCAGGGATTCTATGACTCAACTAAAAAGTTTTTTCTGATTAAAATGTAATGAGTTTAGGAGTATTATGTCAATATAAATGAAACATACATGTAAAACATGTTAAATAATAAGAAACAAGCTGAAGTGATGTACTGTACATTAATCACCGAGATTTAGAATAGAGATCTGGAACACTCTCTTTCAAAAACTGCTGAGGATAATTTCATTTAATTCTGAGATTGGAGATTTTCTTTAGGCAAATGTATTTAGGTACCATATAATCAAGCTCAGTACTGTTGGATTGATTATTTAGTTGAATAACAGAACAGACCAGAGGGGCTGAATGGCCTATATTGATTTCTGTGAGTGTTGCAGTTCTGGAAGCAGGACATATATGCTATTGTAAAAGCAGTTTGACATAAATATAATATGGATGAAATTTCCTAACTGTGGCTCGTTAGTCTAGGGGTATGATTCTCACTTTGTGACTTCTTCTAAGCAAACTTGTGAGAGATCCCCAGTTCAAATCCTGGATGAGCCTACATTTATAGGAGGCAGCACAGTGGCGCAGTGGTTAGCACTGTTGCCTCACAGTACCAGGGACCCAGGTTTGATTCCAGCCTCAGGCATCTGTCTGTGCGGAGTTTGCACATTCTCCCCGTGTCTGCATGGGTTTCCTCCGGGTGCTCCGGTTTCCTCTCACAATCTAAAGATGTGCAGGTTAGGTGAATAGGCCATGCTAAACTGCCCATAGTGTTAGGTGCATTAGTCAGAAGGAAATGGGTCTGGGTGGATTTCTCTGTGGAGAGTCGGTGTGGACTGGTTGGGCTGAAGGGCCTGTTTCCACACTGTAGGGGATCTAATCTAACTAAAGGAGTCACAATTGAATATGCTAAACATACAGCCATTAATACCACTGACATCAACTTTAAGGCTAATGTACAAGATGTGCATTGGATTGTTTGTATATTTGAGATAAGTGTCAGATTACCCCAGGGGCCTGAAACAGGATATTCCCATTCATGCACTCACTTGGATACTAATTCAATTAACTGCAGATTCCTAAGAAATCCCAATTACTCTTCAAGTACTCCTTCACATCCATCTGGATATACTTTTGTTTCGTCCTAAAAATATAGTTCATGCAATCTAGGTGAATTGGATTAAAGGATATTAACCATTCACAGCTGGAGATAAAAACTGGAATGCGACCAAACCAGGGTCAGTTCATAAAATCCGCAACTCAATTATTTTGCTGGGTGTTCTTTTCTACACGATGAACGTGTCATTATTTTCTTGGTTTGTTCTATGGGAAATAGAGCATTTTATACTTCATCAAGTCTCAACAAAACAGGTGACAAAACCGCCAGCTTTTGAAATAAGCCGAATGCAAAGGGCTTCTATAAATAAATAATGAGGCAACCAGCCCACAAATAGGCACCTCTTGAACCTGTTTCCTTTGTAGTTTACATCACTTGAAAAATGAGTTCTGCCTCCATGCGTGGAGCTGAGTAGAATCCTTACAGTGTGGAAATAGCCCAAAAACATCACACCGACCCTCCAAAGTGCATACCACCTAGAGCCACCCCTCTACCCTATCCCCATAACCCTGTATTTCCTGGCTAATCCACCTAACCTGCAGGTCCCTGGACACTATGGGCAATTTAGCATGGCCAATCTGCCTCACCTGCACATCTTTGGACTGTGAGATGAAATCAGACATTCAAAGGAAACTCATCCAGACACAGGGAGAATGTGCAAACCCCTGAGTCTGGAATTAAACCTGGGTCCCTGATGCTGTGAGCCAGCAGTGCTGACCAGTGAGCCAGCATGCCGCCAACCCCCTCCCCCCACCCCCCCCCCACCTTGTAAAACATCAGTCAGTCATCCAGCAAGGCCATGGTAAGGGGCTCAGTATCTTTGCATTTTGGAGAATGGATCCATCCTGGGGGGGGTCCAGTGCAACCAGTTCTGGGAGTCGCGGGAAGTTAGGCATCAAGCAGGGGTCTGTTCACTCACCTTTTGGGGCTGGTTAGGTCACTCAGGGAAGTGGCTATGGTCAGTCTATCCACTAAAAGTCAAAGGGGCACCAGTGCTTTGGTAGGGAACCTGGGAAATGTCAGTGTGGGCATTGGAGGCAGAATGCTGGATTAGAATGACCAAGGAAGAATCTTAATATACATAAGGGGGTGGGGGGAGAGAGATGATAGAATATTAAAAGGGAAGTGGTAATGTTGGAGGAGAATCTCAATAGCAACCTGGCTTCATGAGGAGATAGTGACTACCATACATTCATGTTTATTCAGTTTGCCTGGGGCTGGTGTAGGGATGGAGGTAAAGTGTGGGGATGAAGAATTAAATAGATAGATTATGTAGGGACCTGTGGAAGCTCAAACCAGATGGGATTAAAATGGGGGGCAGGGGGGCAGGGGGGATATCGAGAAGGAACTGTATACATTTGAGGGTTCACCAGCAGTAAGAGGTTGAGCCTGACTCTTGCTGCTTTGAGGAGCGACCACTGTTTCCATCCATTGTCCAAGTGCGCAATAGAGCTGAAAATGGCTGTCACTACATCTGGAGTGGATGGAGCAAATGTTTCATTCTGTGAGGAAGGGGGTTTCAATTTTAAATAATGGGAGACCCTTCAAAGTGTGTTACATAGATACCTCGACAGTCCAGGGGAAAGATACCTACCGCCACTACATGCTGTGTGAATCCTAGGCATGAATCTCCTGTGTGCAGGCCAAATCCTTGCTCCATGCTCTCTTGACTACATTACAAGCCTAACCTGATATTGGCTGTAAGGTGTAAAGACATTTTGTGGCCTGCAAAGATTCGCAATCACCTTCCAAGTTCCCAGAACCTGCTCATCTCCCATCTTGCAGCCTGGAACCTCATTTGGAACTCACATAAAGCCTGTGTGCTGACTGGGCTTTATACCTTTAATGTTGTACCTTGGGCTATGATGGACACTCACTGATAAAGCTGATGATGAAAAGTGAACATGTATTTACTGACGTGTGAACATAATTAAATAATGTTTCACACGTGGCACATATCTGCCTGCAAAAGGTCTATTTCTTTTGTGTCCTCCCTCCGTGTCTTGATGCAGAACCTGGGTTCTGCAGAGGGAGCCCATTGTAAAATGGAACCCTTTCATCTTGGAGGTTTGGTTGGGTGATCCTGGGGGCGTTACGTGCCTGGGGAACCCTGATATACTGAATGTGACTGGATTGAGGACTAGCCTGCATCCACATGCTAATGTGGCCATTTGGTTCAACAAACATGGATTGCCTTTGCCACGCGGGCACCTGGCACGTGCTGCAAGTGCATGATTGTTGTCGTGGTGTGAATTATGGCAAGACCTCTACTGGCAAGATTGACAGGCTGTGTGGCAGTACTGATGGCCTTTAGGCTATAGTTTGAAGGACTAACAGACTAAGAGGCATGACAGAGCAAGGCATGGCATGGATGCTCCCAGCATGCAGGTAGGTACTATGTGAATGAATACTAACAGAGCAAGTGAACAGCCCTGAGATGCAGATCTGTGCTTCCTTAGCATTCTACAAATGAATCGGAGAGGTGGAATGAAGATCCTGAAGGGCTGGTAAATATTAAGATGCCAATGTCCAAGGGCAAGTCTGACTCATGGTCATGGGTGAGATGTTTCTTTTTATTCTGAGCACTCCTCACAGCTGGGCGTGTGTGCTCTGACTTCCATTTCGAGGATCCTGAAATGAGGTCTGGTTTGTTCAGTGAATTTGTGAAACTGCATATTAATGAGATGAGATGTGCTGTTAATAAGGTGGTTTAATGATCTATAACCCTGTTTCTTGGCAACTTATATAAAAAGTGCAGTTGAGTTGTTGCTGATATATTAAGGTGAGCCTCCTCATGTGATTCTGCGACAAGTCTCACTGTCGCCCAGGTAATTCAAATCCCTATAATATACCGACTGTAGCAACATTTTTAATGTTTCTGCTCACTAAATATTTTACTGCATAATCGGTCAATCAGCGGAACAGCAGAGGGTAATGGAGGGAAAATAGGGTAGAATACTTAGAGGACACCATGAGTTATGAACCTGTGTAATGCTTAATAATCTGATGACTGTTTATAATATGCTGCCTCAGAAATAGTCCCAATTTAAATGTAGTCCAGAAGTGGGTTTAGTTAAGACACTCAGCTCGCAAATTATATATAATTTGCCCACATTATCTGCTGAAGGTTTTATTCTCTTAACATATTTTGGAGATGATTTTATTTTTCAGCTAATAAAAGTGCTGTAAACTAATGAGACATTTTTAGTATATCCTGCAAAATACCAGGCTTTGTTATGTTTGTAGGCGATGCAAGACAAATAGCATTCTACTCAAAGTCAGTTCTAGTTTGTGTTGGCTTGATCTTTTGTTTGGTATCACATTGGAAGTGTTCAAAGATCCCAACATTCAGGATTGAAGCCTACTCTCGAGACTCGATAAGCTCTTCTTGAGCACCAGAAAATGCAGTGGCACCACTGATCCATTGTACATCAAAGGTTTAGGCAGACCTAATGAAACAATTACAAAACTGTCAATAGACAACAAATGTGGATTGATACATCATTCTAAGTAGATCTATATTCTTATAGCACCTACTCCTTAAACATGTATGATTGCTTATGGTAATATAAAACAAAGGATTTTAGTGTGAAACGTTGTGACCTTGACTGAACCATTAGTTATTTGTGTCTTGTTTATAAACAGATTTAACAATAAGCTTTGAATACAAACTATTTCTTGTTATCAATAGTGATAATGATGCTATATTTAATGGAATAGTATATTCAAAATTTGGGAGAAGATTTGTAGCTCGGGTGCTTGTTGTTGTGGTTCTGTTCGCCGAGCGGAAGCGGCAGAGACAGGCCACTATAAATGCCGGAGGAAACAGCACAGAAGCGCTTCACAGGAGGCTCCCAAGCACTGAGGATGTCACCTAGACAGGGGACGAAACGTTTGCAAGACAAATTCCCAGCTCGGCGAACAGAACCACAACAGGAATGGTATATTATATATTTGTAAAAATAAATTTAAATTTAAATTTTGAACAAATATAACTAATTTTTTTACTCTGAATTAGTCAGCCTCAGCTACTTCATTGGATAGATATTGCAAGTGATTTCAATGCCCTGGGATAAGCAGGGAAAGAACTCGAGAGCATTTGAATTTCTAATATTCTGCTGAAAGGCGCAGGTAGAATTAAGCTCAACTTGTGACCGCTCAACAATGAGGCATTCAGATATGAAAAGTAGCCACTTGGACAGGGCATTAGAAAGATGATGCTGCTAATGACTGAAATAGGACCTTTCAAAAAGGAAAGACTGTAAAAGGTGAATCAGCACTGCTGTTTTCACTCCAGCACTGATGCACACCATGGTTTTGACCCAGGTCTGTCTCCCAGCAGGTGTCCCACCTCCTGAAAAATGTGTTGCTGGAAAAGCGCAGCAGGTCAGGCAGTATCAAAGGAACAGGAGAATCGACGTTTTGGGCATAAGCCCTTCTTCAGGAATGAGGAGGGTGTGCCAATCAGGAGGGAATGCAATAGGTGGAAGGAGGTCAAGGTGAGGGTGATAGGCCGGAGAGGTGGTGGGGGCGGAGAGGTCAGGAAGAAGATTGCAGGTCAAGAAGGCAGTATTGAGTTGGAGGGTTGGGACTGAGATAAGTTGGGGGGGAGGGGAAATGAGGAAGCTGGAGAAATCTGCATTCATCCCTTGTGGTTGGAGGGTTCCTAGGTGGAAGCTGAGGCGCTCTTCCTCCAGGCGTCATGTTGCCATAGTCTGGCGATGGAGGAGGCCAAGGACCTGCATGTCCTTGGCAGAGTGGGAGGGGGAGTTAAAGTGTTCAGCCACGGGGCGGTTGGGTTGGTTGGTGCGGGTGTCCCAGAGGTGTTCTCTGACATGTTCCGCAAGTAGGCGGCCTGTCTATTGCATTCCCAATGCCCCTCCCTCAAGTCCCTCCTCCCTACCTTTTATCTTAGCCTGATTGGCACACCTTCCTCATTCCTGAAGAAGGGCTTATGCCCGAAATGTTGATTCTCCTGCTCCTTGGATGCTGCCTGACCTGCTGTGCTTTTCAAGCGACATATTTTTCAGTTCTGATCTCCAGCATCTGCAGTCCTCACTTTCTCCTAGTCCCTCCTCCTGCTCCTACAAGTTTGCCCTGGGAGCATTTCAAACATATTGAGGATTGGGTGATGTTCATGGGCTAGTGTATTAGAAAATTGGTTTATAGCTGAAATTCTGATGACATCGAAGTCTCCTCTGTCTGCTGGTTGTAAATGATCCAATGTGAATTCCTCATTTAGTACTCATCTGCAAATTTAACTACTTGGCCTTGTATTTCTAAATCCCAGTCTGCACACCCAAATAACTTTGCACTAAATGAGCCTTCAATTTTTCCGAACCTCCAGCCTGTTTCATATCCAATCTTGGGGTTTATTTGTGATAGACAATACTTTTGCCTTAATCCATGACTTTTGACATGGAATCATGTTGGAAATTAATCACATTGTAGGATTGACAATAATCCACTCGATTTGCCATTTTGTCAAAGAAGGTGAAGAGGCTGAGTCATTCCTTTCTGAATCATGACTGCTAATCGGATTACTGTTACATGGATTTTAGTTTGTATTCACATTTACTTATTTATTCTGTTGCTGTAAGTAAAATGAAAGTAAGACTATCCAGATATATCATCTGTGGTGCTGTTTTAAAATATGGGTGTTATGCCAATCTATTTCCAACTCACTTGTACATGCCAGTATCCATTGACTCTTTTGTGGTCATTAACAGTATTATACTAGGGGGAGAAGACTGTGAGGAAATCTGTTACCCAGAAGTCTTTTGAGGCTGGGCTGGAACCAAGTAACTGGAGTATTGTAGAATAAACTGAGACTGTGGCTGTTCCAGAGCATGGTACAGCTCGTCTTATGAATAATTCTCACTACACTAGACTGGCATAGCCTTTGAAACTTGCACTTTCTTTTGAAACAGGTGGGGACTTATGGACTTTGATCAGATTTTCTTCCCTTTATTTTAAGTTGGGAATGGGGCATAGCATATCAGTTCTGCTCTGTGGATTTCGTACTTCGTAATATTTTGAATAATGTATAATTGTTTTCTTAAGAAGTGCCAATATTTCGAAAATCACCATAGTTTTTCTCAGGTAAAATATGCAACTTATGTTAGTGAAGCAGTTTATAAGAAATAACATTTAGCATTTCAGCCCATTGTACAGTTTAAAGCAAAAACAAATCATGGTCAATTTCTAATCTATTGTGCCCAGTGAGGCATTATAGTTGCTGGTCACAGTAGGCTAGTAAAACAGTAATTTGGTCATAAATTTTGAAGTACAATTTAAGCACTGTTTTCGCTAAATATCTTCAGCATGAGTTGTTATAAATCAAATTTATTTTGTATGATATCTACCGTTGCATGGTTCACAGATAGTTGGCTAACAGTGATTTGTAAAAAAAAAGCAACACAATCCTCCAGGACAATGGACAAAAGAAATACTGCTTTTGTTGTTAAGTTAATCTGTAAGCTGGAAACTGAGTGTAATATTGCCCAGGAGAATGACATAGTATACATGTCTGTTGGAGATATCTGTCTTTTTAGCCAGTGTAAGCTACACACTTGTTTATTTAAGCTTTAGTGCGGATTGTCTGTTATCACCAAGAGGCTTTGTGGACAGTTGAGACTAATTGCCAGCTGAGAGTGTGATCATCTTCTGCGATGTCATGTGTAGTGGGGAGGGTGGGGGTGTTGGTGGTGAGTTGTGGGGAGGTGGCACCGATGTTGGGATGCAGTGCAATAATCAACCGAAACATAACATGAACAGATCAGATGGGACCGGAATTCATAATTAAACATGTTTTGATGTAAGTAAAGGTTATCACAATAAAAGTAATGAATAATAAATGTACATGTAAATAATAATAATCGAGCATGCAAATCATTCTGAGAGAGCTTGGGATCTGCTATGATAATCCCCTAGGGCTGATAACAAGTCCTGTTCAGATCAATCTAGCGTACAGGACCTGCAACAATAATATCCACTGCAGATTGATTGTTCTACACTGTTATCTGTGACTCATGACAGTCTGACCTGTAATTCTATTCTTTCAATTTACCTATATCCCTTCATGCAATTCTACAGAAATTTCTCATGTTTGACCATTAGAAAGAAAAACATGTCATCTTCTTTTTCATTCCCTGCCAACCATTTAGATTTCTCTGGATGGATGAATTGAAATGTAACAAGTGCTATTTTTCATCCTTTGCAAACTTCTTTGCTCATGAAATTGAGAATGTTAACTAGAAAAAATAAGAATGTTTAGGTCAGGCATTGGATAGTAAAGTTGTTATATTGACAATTTCCTTCACTGCACCAATGGAACATCATCTGATGTAATCCCAGCTGATGGCAATACTAGACAAGTCAGAGAAGCCTGGCTTGATAGACATTAATTTTACTTTTGCAATTTGTTTACTGTGGTGGTCAGTAACTGAACATATTCACAAGTGGCTGTGTTTGACAAGGGTCAGAAGTGATTGTCAAACCTTTTAAACAAAAGGAAAACATTATCCTTACAGAATTAAAATGAAAACCCCATCTATTTTAAAATCTGACTTCCCAAATAACATTGATGTGTTATAAAGCTTAATTACGTGGCAAATAGGAACAAGAGGAGGCTTTCAGCCCTTGAGCCTGTTCTGCCACTCAATGAGATTGCTGGTGATCTGTGCCCTAACTCCATCCATCCACCCTGGTTCCATGTCCCAGAGAATCTTGACTTTACTTTCATTCACTGACAGGATGTGGGCATCGCTGACTGGGCAAACATTTATTGCACATCCATAATTGCCCTTCAGAAGGTAGCGGGGAGCTGTCTTCATGAACTGCTGCAATTCATTTGGTGCTTATAGATCCACAATACCATTCGGGAGGTGTTTCGTTTCAGGATTTTAACCCAGTGACATTGAAGAAATGACATCATATTTCCACGACAGAATGGGTGAGTGGCTTGGAAGGGAGCTTGTAGGTGGTTGTGTTTCCATTTATTTTCTTGTCCTTCTAGTGGTTGGGGATTTGGAAAGTGCTGCCTTGGAAGCCTTACTGACTTTCTTCAAGGCACCTTGAAGATGATACACACTGCTGCTACCCAAGTTCTGGAGGGAATGGATGCTTTGTGGATCTGGTGCAATCAAGCGGGTGTTTTGTTCTGGATGGTGTCAAGCTTCTTGAGAGTGTTGTTGGAAATGCACTCATCCAGGCAAGTGACAGTATTCCATCGCACTCCTGACACGTGTCTGGCAAATGGTGGTCATGCTTTGGGGCATCAGGAGGTGAGTTGTTTACTGCAGAATTCTTATCCTCTGACCTGTACTTGTAGCCATAGTACTTAGTTCAGTTTAATTGCTTGTCAATGGCAACCTCCAGGATTTTAATAGTGGAGGATTCAGTGATGGCATTGCCATTAAATGTCAAGGGGTGATGTTTAGATTCTCTTTCATTGGCTATGGTCGTTGTCCAGCACTTTTGTTGTGTGGCACAAATTTTACTTACCAATGTGACTTGCAATTCTGCATTGATCTAGCATCTACTCTTTTTCCTGGCAGCGAGTTACATTTTTCTACTGTTTCTGAATGAAGACATCTTTCCTAACTTCTCTCCTTAGCTTTGATTCTAAGAGCAAGTTCTCTTGACTCTGGACTCTGCCAATAATAGAAGAAGTCTCTCTCTGGCTACACAATTAATTCCTTTCAGTATCATAAAAACCTCAATCGTATTACTCCTTAACCTGCTGTATCCCAGCCAACACAAGTCTACATAATGTAAGCTTTGCTCATTATCGGTTGCTCTGATCTCTGGCAACACTCTGGTGAACCTATACTGTACTCCTGCCAAAATTATCCTTGCTAAAATAAACAGAGCCACACACATGTACACACACCGTTGGAATCTTTGAGCCCCACGGTAGTTTTCCCAGGGCCAGGATGTGAAAATAATGAAGTGAAACGTGTGGGACCAGAACCTGCCACCTTTTCAGAATTAAGTTTTGGATAGGCAGGCCCAAGCTCCACCTTCCAGCCCCGCTGCCTATTGAGGACTTTACGTGGTCAATTAATGACAAATTAAGAGCAACATCCCACTCGAGTTGCAATAATTTCAGCTCCATTTAGGAGGACAAAGGGTCATCCCACTCGATTCAACATTGGCAATGTGGATCTTTGGATATTGACTAATTTGTGCATCATTGAGGGACTGGATATACCGTATAATGTGTGACCCCTGTGAACACCATCTGCCATTGCAACCAACACCCTTACCCCTCTCCCCATGACTTTCAATCCCAGAAACATATATGTCCCTGCATGAACAATACTGCTCTGTCATTTGGGCATTCCTCCATTCTCAGGCCTGGGGCTTGACTTCCCAGACTCCACTGCAGTACAACTGGGCTTGGATTGGCCTGTAGCTGTTGGCTCCCAGAGCTTCCTAATTCTGGGTCTTAATTCCAGTCAAAAGCTTAAAAGCCAACAATCTGCTGCTTGAATGCCAGAATATCTGATGGGATTTCCAATCTTAGTCTCCCATTATTTCTTTCCTGTAAACTCTTCCACTTGGACTTAATCTGAAAATAGGAACATGTTGAGCAGTATTCTGGATGGAGTTTGATCAGGGCTTTGTACAGCTGTAGTGAAACGTTTATGTTCCAGCCCTCTAGAAAAAGACTAACTCCAACTTCTCATTCAAATCAAATTTCAGTCTTTAATTTGCCACTTAATATTGATCTTAATTAACCTGCTTAACTGTGCTTCACTTGTTTTTCTTACCTGTACTGTTCTGCCCTCCTGGTTTCAAATCCATGGTATGAAAGTGGCTGTAAGTGAACAGCATGTAGTGAGTCAGCTACCTTTGGTATCTGGGCACAGTGTCACTGCTCAATGCCTTGTGAAATGCAAAATATTAAAAACTGCTCTTCGAAGTTGAAATTGAGGGATTGGAGGCAGACCTCTGAAATGTACCGAAGCAATATTACTTTTAATTTAGCAGCCCTCTGCCCAGAAACTACCTTTGCAACTTCCAAGTGATCCATTAGATCTACCACTATCTAATGCCAAGTGCCTTCTGATGTTGCTGGCTGATGAGCTACAAATTCTTGGCACTGCCCTGTTGTATTCCTGAAAGCTGTCGTAAGTCAAGTTAACAAATGAGAAGCTCACAGTTTTCCAAAGTAAATCATAACAATGGATCCAACTGAGAATCTGAGAGTGCTGGTATCAGAGCCCATGACTGCGGTACTGTGAAGTGAGCATCTTAACTGCCTCATTATTCAGAGACTAATATCGCCACTAGCTAATAATGTGAGTCATCAATTATACAACCAAAAAAAACACATCTATAGTACTGAGTTCCAGCTCTATCTGATTTGAAATGACATGATTCATCTCAGTAGCTTATAGGATATCTAATTTTGGAGAATATTACTCATGCTGTTCACTGAAAGGTGTCACGAATCGTAATGTTAAGTGGCACTGGAAACAGACTTACCAGCTTGCAAGCCAGAAATTTCAATAAATGAAGGGATGGAGTACATAAGGTGTGAAGGACCAAGCAGAAATAATTAAACAACGCTTTCACATAACTCGCTTTCCTGCATCAAAGAAGGCAAGGTAAAAGGTCAAGATGCAAAGTACAGAATAACTCAGTTGTTGAAGAGTTGACAGTGCAGAGGAATAAGTTGAGTAAATTAATCATTAAAGAACCCAAGGTTGTGAGTGAGAGAGAGAGATAGGAAACCAGAGATGAGAGTAAATTAGCTATCTAGTGCCCTATTTCTCATCGGGCCAATCTTGGCTTTTGTGCAATATTGTAATGAAGATTCCATTAAAGTCAATAGAGATAAATATTGAGAGAGGTATCTAGCTGGCTGCTCACTCACTGAGTTAGACAGATTTTTAATCGGTGAGGGAATTGTAGATTATAGCGAATAGCTAGGCAGGTGGAACTGAGGGGAATCAGATCAGCCATGATCTCACTGAAAGGTGGAGCAGACTCGATGGGTTGAATGGCCTGCCTCTTCCTCTACATCTTATTGTCTGACAGCCTTAACCATTTTATATTTTCACACAAAGTCAAAATTACTTCCTAGTGCTATCAATCAATGTTGTAGGTCAGTCTCAACTCCTCATATTTTCAAAAGTGTTTCTCCTTGACTTGTTTGTTTTTCATAACATTTTGTGACAAATAGAAAATCCTCTCTGTCAATTATATTTTACTGCTGGCTTATCTTGTGTGTCCAGTGCATTTCATTTTAATCCGTGACGCCTTGTTTAAAGTTAAAACTGGGAAGCAAACGTATTACAAATAATGAACCAATTAATGGTCCAGATATTGCTAGAATGGTGTATCTTGTGGCAAGCAGCATTAAGTAGGCTTTATCCTGTATCCTTCAGCTCCATTTTAATTTGGGGAATAGCTTGCTGGCATTAAGAACAAGCAGATAACAGCAAGGGAAGGAGGATTTGAGACCTTGTTGAGCAATTGTTAACAAGCTGATCTCCTCAACCAGTAAGATGCAAGGATTGAGACAGATGTGGAACATTAATGAGATTGTATTTAAGTCAAATCAGACATTCAAAGTAAAATAAACAAAGGAAATAAAATGATGGAATAAAGACAGAGAAGAACAAGAGATAGGGAGGAAAAGTAAGAAAAAGTGTAAAAACTTGAAATGTTTGTAGTCACAGAGATAAATTTACCACATACAGGAATGCAGCTCAACATTTCCACTCTTCCTGGGTGAGGGAGATTGATTGATGTTGCAATAACAAGTGTCACATTATTAAAAGGCCATGTACATTGTTTGGTTTGAAGTCAAGCTTTCGATGGCAAACTCAATGGACAAATAATGTGGAGAGTGAGCATGTTCTTAAAAATAAAGAGAGGTTGAGAGTGAAATGCAGTTTGCATGAAGCAGATGATAGAACAATACAAACTGGCCTGCAGATTTTGAAGATTCACAACTGAATCTTCTCATCCTTTATAGCCCTACATTTGGAGGATAACTTGCATATTAATAATGATATATGTCAGACAGATCTTGATTCTTTGCCTGCAAGATTTAATGTATTAACATAGCAGCAATAAAAGTCTTCAGCTTTTTAACTAAACTCTTCTACTAAGCAAAGTAATTAAGGGCTGCAACCTTATGAAATAAACAAATACATTTTAAGTATAGATTTTGTTCTTTATTGCTTGGCTCAGCATGGCTCTGGGCAGCACTGTGGCTCAGTGGTTAGCATTGCTGCCTCACAGCACGAGGGACCCAGATTTGATTCCATCTTCGGGCTACCGTCTGTGTGGAGTTTGCACATTTTTCGCTGTGTCTGTGTGGGTTTCCTCCCGCAGTCCTTGGATGTGCAGATTAGGTGAATTGGCAATGCTACATTGCTCATAATATCCAGGGATATGCAGGCCAGGTGAATTGGCCATGCTAAGTTAGCATGTCCAGGGATGTGTAGGCTAGGTGGATTAGCCTTGAGAAATGCAGGGTGATAGGGTAGGACGGTGAGTCTGGGTGGGGTGCTCTTTGGAGGTTCGGTGTGGACTTGATGGACCAAATGGCCCACCTCCACATTGTAAGGATTCTATGATCGCACCATAGCATAAAAGCAAATCAGGAAGGAACATTAGATGTGTAGACAGAGTTCGCCAAATTCCACATAAATTAATGGAAGTGAGATTAGATGGGCTAACTCACTAACCTGTGATCCCAGCTAACACCCAATTGGTCAATAAAGGTAAATCCACTGTTTGGTGTTTCTTCTACCTTTCAGAAGAATTGAGTTATCTTTTAGAGTTTAAAAACAACCTTTTCTTTCTTTAACAAAATGAGCTGCTGCAACACTGAGGGGTTTCAATACTTTACCCTTGAAAGCTCAGAAAAGATATGTCTCTTCATTGGAACTTCCTCATGTTGAACTTGAAACATTAACTCTGATTCTCCCTACACGGATGCTGCTAGTCCTGCTTAGTTTCTTCAGTGTTTTCTGTTTCTATATCAGTCCAAGCTATTCTACCTGAAATGCACCATTAAGCAATTTTGTGCCACAGTGCATAAAAGTTTTACATTGGATTTTGCACTTGACATCCCACTGTGCTTCCTGTGAGTTGGAAAACGTTCTGCCTCACTACTGAAAATGTATAGAAATCTATAAAATTCTAACAGGGCTAGACAGAGTGAATGCAAGAAAGAGGTTCCCAATGACCAGGGTGAACCAAATCAGGGGACAAGGTCTAAGGATATGGGGTAGGCCATTTAGGACTGAGATGAAGAGAAAAATTTCTTCATCCAAAGAGTGTTGAGCCTGTGGTATTCTCTAGTTGAGGCCAAAATGTTGAATGTTTTCAAGAAGAGTCAGCTATCGTTCCTCGGGCTAAAGGGATCAAAGGATTATGGAGAGAAACCGGGAACGTTGAATGGCTTACACCTGCTTCTATTTTCAAAATTCCTTAAATTCCAGGAGCATGGGCTAGAAATTCATCATAGATGGTGATGCAGAAAGGACAATGCTGGGCTGATAGTAAAATCAGAAAATGCTGGAGAAACTCCAATCGGCTGAGTTTCTCAAGCAATTTATGTTTTTAGTTACAAATTGTCTGCAGCTCTTTGTTTTATTTCAGTGTCAGAATCTGAGAGCGGATAGACAGATGGGTTTCAGCCAAACCATCAAAAGGTTCTTTTTGTAATACTTTGTCAATAGACCAAGAGTTGTGATTTTGATGCCATTGCAATAAAATGAAACGGCACTTCTTTTTAAGAGTTACCTTTTAATCCTAAACAACATTGCATTTCCAGCGTGCTGATGAGTCAGTGTGTGGGAGGAAACAATTTGAATCCAATCAAATGCAGTAGCAGTTAATTTATATTTTTCAGAAATTGATTGACGTTGTTTGCTGAGCACGATTACAAAATATCAGTAAGGCCTCTCTTCCTCAAAAGGATATTATTTCTTATTTGTAAAGTAGCATATTCTCCAAATATTTTTGTACAGTGCATTTAGAAATCAACTTGAAAGGTATTATTGAAGAATTGTATGATCTGAACAGAAACAAGATTAAGGGGTTATCTAATTGAAGTGTTTCAGAAGATTTAAGGAGTAGATAAGATTTCTAGAGAGAGATTATTTCCCGTTGTGGGAGAGCTCATATCTAGAAGGATTAGCTTTAAGATTAGAACAAAGCCATTTGGGGGTGATGATGGGAAACATTTCTTCACCTTAAGGGGTAGTGGAGATCTGGAATTATCTCCTCAAAAAGCTGTTGAAATTTTGGGTAATTTAAAAATGTAAAAACTGATTGATGATTTTGTTAAAGATTGCAGAATTAAAGTCTGTAGATGGAATTAGGAGAAAGATTAAGCATGACCTTATGAAATTGTGGAATAGACTCCAGTGATGAACATCTAGCTCTTGATCCTAAGTAAGCCATGGATTTCCTGATTTTTTTTTTGTGTTCTCTGACGATGTCCTTT
The DNA here is from genome assembly GCF_047496795.1 of Chiloscyllium punctatum. Taxonomy (NCBI): domain Eukaryota; kingdom Metazoa; phylum Chordata; class Chondrichthyes; order Orectolobiformes; family Hemiscylliidae; genus Chiloscyllium; species Chiloscyllium punctatum. The sequence continues at coordinate 84,415,599 of NC_092742.1, read as the reverse complement.
GGCAATCCAAGCTTCCCAGGAATAGAATTATCTATTAAAATGTTCGCACCCTCAGTGTTGTGTTGATAATCTACAAGTTAAAGGGCAATGTGCTGGCTTGATCATTAGCACTGCTGTCTCACGGTGCCAGGGGACCGGGTTCGATTCCAGCCTCGGGTCTGTGTGGAGTTTGCACATTCTCCCTGTGTCTGCTTGGATTTGCTCTGGTTTCCTCTCACAGTCCAAAGATGTGCAGAATAGGTGGATTGGCCATGTTTAATTGCCCATGGTGTCAGAGGTGGATTAGCCATGGGAAATGCAAGTTTATAGGGTAGGGGGATGGGTCTGAGTGGGACAGTCAGTTGAACTCAATGGGCCGAATGACTTGCTTCACACTGTATGGTTTCTGAAGGGGCTGTCTTTGGTTAGGGTTAAAAATAAAGGTAAAAGTATCTCAGGGCCTCCGAAGTTCTCAACGGTAACACTAATTGCATTATTTAATCTTCAGATTGCGAAATGTTTCATCTTGGCAGCTGGATCACCAACTTATCAAGTGTGACAGGAATTTCCATAGCCTTCACTAATTCTTTGATGGGCACAAAATTGATTTCATGGATGTTGGAACTCCATAGCAAGCAGTTTTATTTCTTTGATTGCAATAGGGAGCCGAACGCAAATATTTCATTTAATAGTAATAAAATATCAGAAGGCGCGTTATTATTATATCATTTTATTCAAATATTTCAAATAACTTTTGAAATATTTCTCCTTTTGTTTATTTTTACTGGTTTAGCTTTCATACTATTTGACATATTCTATCTTTTCCAACTTGTGTATGTATCGATGTCGAATAAGTACAATATCCATAGTAAGGTTTTAAGATTTTATCTGTCCAGATATCAGTGGCTATACCACACTAGTGAGGACATTACTTAATTAATTGTCCATTATAAAAGACACAGTCTTTAAATACACTCGAAAAAAACTTGAAATTTAAAAAAGAAGCCTAAATTCAGTAAAAAATTATCATGAAGTTACTGGATGGTTGTAAAAGGTTCGCTAATATCTGGCAAGGAAGGAGATCAGAGTCTTGGGCATAAGGCATTCCTGATTAAGGGCTAATGCCCGGAATGTCGATTCTCCTGCTCCTCGGAATCTGCCTGACATGCTGTGCTTTTCCAGAACCACACTCTTGACTCTGATCTCCAGCATCTTCAGTCCTCACTTTCTCCAAGGAAGGAAATCTGCCACGCTGACCCAGTCTGGTCTACATGTAACTATGCAGAACCACAGCATTATGGTTGATTCTTAATTGCCTTCTGAAATGGCCTATCAAGCTACTCGGACGTGTTTAACCACTAATGAAAAATGAAAAGGGATAATACTACATGGAGCGTTGAACATGCCAACCAGTCTGTACAGTTCAGAGGACAGCCTTGTAATCTAATCTTACAATGCCTTCAAATCCACCTATCCCTTCTCAAAGCTCACCACGATGGCAATACAAATCACATGGGTATTGTAACCAGTAGAAATAGTGATTTCAGGCCTGACAATGGAATTAAACAGTTTAAATTATAAATGACATTCAGAACACTTGCCTGGAACCTTTGAGGACTGCCAGTTTATCCACAGTCAGCATAATTACTTCAATGTTTCCTTTAAATCAACCCATCCATGTATACTGTTGCATACCTCTGAAGCTGATGTGGCTTAAAACTTGGGCCTTCTGACCTAGAGGTAGAGACACTATCACTGTCCCACACAGCCCCTTGCTCCTCCCATTGTGTGCAATTGTTAAATACCTTCTACCTGTTCCCCAGTAATACAACATCGGCACTCCCCTTCTTAAACTTATTAATGAACAGGCAAAACCTGCCAAATTTACATTAGCAGAATCCAAATCACATTGTATTTCTCCCTTTGTTGCTCAATTTTACCCAAGGTTCAAACAATGTTATAAAATCTTGCACTTGTAACAAAATTAAGGACATCATCCATCACATTAGATGAGTGTATCGTCATTCTTAGTATGACAGATTCAGAACAGAGCTCGCAGCTCAAAGCTAGATGTTCTTGAGGAACTGTGAGCCATCCACAGCAGAATTATATTTAACTAATGTGTCAGTCACCTCTGTACCTGGCATATCTTCACTCCATAATTACTATCATGCGAGAGGACTAACCATGGTTCAATAAGGACTGTAAGGTGATATGTCGGAAGCAGCTCCTTAACATGAGTTATCAACCTAATGAAGCTACAATACAGGACTACAGACATGCTCAATCAGTGATAGATAAGGTTAAATGATCCCACAACATATGGATCTGTAAAATTCTTCTACATCGCATCGTGAATATTGATGGACACTTGTTATGGACCAGGCCAGTCCCCTCAAAACATTTCAAGAAGGTAGCCTAGATCCTAACTTTGCTAGTTGTTTTAAGCTATGGAGAGTAGATATTCCAGGATAGATGCAGTTGGTCAAATCACTTAGTTTTAAGCAAAACAGAATTTGTTTACAAGATTACCGAATGAAACACAAACAAAAGGGAACAGAATACAGAATAACGTAACCTATCTGAAAACCCAACAGATCATCCCAACTTAATGATGCTGTTCCCAATGTTTGCAACAATCCCCATAAACACCCCTTGGCACAAAAGGAAATATCAAACACAGGGTCTTACAGGAGAGAAGTCAGAGAGAGAAAGTGTCAGCCTGGGCCTGCTTCTTTGGGTCCAGCAGCTTCAAAACATTACTGTGGTAAAAACCAAATCAAACCAGAGAAACACAGAGTGGGGAGAACTGGCCACCCCCTTTTCATTGTGCAAGTTGTTTTTAAACTTGAAAGCCTTCTGCCTCAGGCAGTATCTGTTAGCGCTAATCAAATTGGCCCTAAAACCCTTCAACTTCGACCTTTTCAGAGTCTGTGTCTTTTATGACCACTCTGAAAAAAATATTAAGGACAGCCTAACTTTGTTAATGTTTCTGTGCTTAAATATACGCTTAAATAGCTAACTGGTGGTGGGGAGACTCGGCGACTATTCCCATCTTTAATAAAGGTGGAGTCACCACATCAGGGCGAAGGATGAGGCTGAAAGATTTGCAAGCACCTTCAACAAAATGTCCTGAGTGGATTTTGTCCTCCTCCTACAGTCCCCAGCATCGCAAATGCCAGCCTTCAGCCAGTACGATTCATTATCTATGACATTAAAATGGTTGAAGGCACTGGATACAACAAAACCTTTGGGCCTAACAATATTCATTGTATTGCTATCACTTTGTTACAAGAGGTCACAGTCTTAAAATACTATGGATGATTTTAACCCTTAATTTCAAAAATGTGTTTCTTGTTACAAAGTGGACTGCTACTGAGACAAAACAACTATGTGCTTAAATTCAGTGACTGGCTACAAATACTCTGTAGGCCTGACAGGATGGAGGTGTTAAAGAAACCTCAAACAGACTGGACTGTGATCTCCTTTGATTGCAATGGTAATGACTAGCTAATGGGCCCTGTTCAACAGCAAGCAGATTATGTCCTACATCTGCGTTTTTCTCTTTGAAAAATACACAAGGACAAAGGATTTAAAGAGCCAATTTAATCTCTACTGGCTTATGTTCATGGGACTGGACATTCTCATGTATATGTCAGTTTGGATACAATTTTTAATAGGCAGGAAAGGTTACAGTCAAAGAACTATCCTCTAGTCATCCCTGTATTATAGGGAAAGACAATATCTAAGCCTGAGTAAGCTAGCTAGCAGCTATACGAAAGGTAAACTGGAGAACAAAAGTACTCTCCTCAGCTTGAACGCTAGAATTTAATCACAATGGAAAGCAATCAAAACCATAGAATCTCAACCAATCTGCAAGGATGGTGACACTAACAATTCAACTAGCAAAGTCACTTTTACTGGTAATCTCCATTGCAATGGTCACAATGTTCAGTTATCTTCTTTTAAAGTTTTACATTTTTGGACTTATCTCTTATTATAATCTGTATATGTGTTGCTAATGCTTCTTATGAGGAGTAATGAATAAACTCACTCTTTGTTAACTCAAGAATACCTTGTTAAATTGGCTCGTTTTAGAACAAATGTTCATTTGGTTCTGGATGAAAGGTTTCCATAAGGGAAGGGAAGGCAAACAACTAAGGAGGAGCTTAACAGTTAAAGTGTATCTTATCTAGAACCTTACAAAATTGGGGAACCTCATTTAGATTCTGGGTGTAACAGCTGGTTTTCCAGAACAAGTTTTGTGCCTTTTCAAGTACAGCTGTACACTGGCATCTACCCAACAATGTGGAAAATTGTATTTCTGCAAAGATCAAGGTAAATCTATCCAGTTAATTACAACTCCATCAGTCTACTCCCATTCAACAGCAAAATTACAGAATTTTCTGTTTCAATGCCATCAAGCATCACTTATGCAGCAAAACCTGTTCAGTGAGCTGAATGTAAGTGATGAGGTGAGAGTGAATGCCATTTATGTCACACAGCATTTCATGTCAAGAAAACGTAACAAAATTTAAGTCATTCACTTTCAGAGAAAAGATCCTCCTCTAGCTGGAGTCATAATTAGTACAAAAGATGATGGTTGTTGTTGTTGTAGGCCAAGTGTCTCAGTGTTAGGACATCATTGTTGGATTTCCTGACAGTACTCCCTTAGGCCGAACCATTTTTAGCTGCACAATGTTCAGCACCATTCACAACTCCACAGATATTCCATTCCACATGCACCAAGACCTAGACAATGTTCAGCTTTGCACTAATATGTGGCAAGTAACTACAGTCCAGACCAAGTGTCAGGAAGTAACAATCTCCAAAGAGAGAAGCTAACCATCTTCTTTTGGCATTGAATATTATGACCAAGGTATCAATAAACTGAATATCAATCATTCGTCTTGGTGAAAACAAACTCTGCACAATCACTACAAACACTGTGGATAGAAGCACAGGTCAGTAGCTAGGACTTCTGCAGCGAGTCACTCATTACTGAACTCGATACCTACAAATCACAAATCATGAGACTGGTTGAATACATTCCATTTTTTCTGGAGGAATGCAGCTCCATTAACTGTCAAAAAGCTTGACGTCACCAACACAACAATGCAAACATGATCAGTACCCTAACAGCTACCTTAAATATTCATTCCCTCTGACAACATGTTGTAAACCCGTGATTGGCACCATCTAGAATGACTAGAGCACAAATGAATGGGAACACTACGACCTCGACAATCCCTCCAAGCCCCACACCATAGTGAGTTAGAACTACATCATTGTTCCTTTAGTATTGCTGGGCTAACATTCTCGAATTCCAACCATATGATCTGCAGCGGTTCAAGAAAGCAACTCACTCTACCTTCTCAGGGGCAAATAAGGATGAACAATTAATGCTGATCTTGCCAGCATTGCTCACTGTTGGAAGTCAATCAGTTAAGAGACTGGAGAGAGGTAATATTATAAAAACAGCTGTCTCAAAAATGTATTGGGAAGAGATAAGAATGGAATGTAATAGCTGATATCCATAGTTTCTAATTAATGAGCAAAATCAACAATGAACAGATCTTGCTGTGCCAATAAATTGAAGACAAGTTAACCAGATGTAGTTCAAACACAATGCGTAGATGGATTTAAGTTCCATTTCAACACATATTAGCATAGAGTATAATCCATTCAGTGTGGAAACAGGCCATTAGGCCCAACAAGTCTACACCAACCCTCTGAAGAGTAACTCACCTAGACCCATTCCCCTACCCAATTACTCTACAATTCCCCTGACAAATGCACCTGACCTACACACCCCTGAACACCATGGCAGTTTAGCATGGCCAATTCACCTAACCTGCATATCTTTGAATTGTGGGAGGAAACCAGAGCAACCTGGAGGAAGCCCACGTAGACAGTGAGAGAATGTGCAAACTCCAGACACACAGTCATCCGAGGCTGGATATGAACCAGGTCCCTGGCACAGTGAGGCAGCAGTGCTAACCATTGAGTCACCAAGCCACCCCATAGTCTATGGCGATACTTCACGAACTGTACTGTTGTCATAGATCTTCAGATGAAATATTAAAATGAGGCCTCCTCTACTATCTTCCAGTAGATATAAGTGATCCCAGAGTGCTATTTGAAGAACAGAGAAGTTTTTCTGTTCTGTTCAATATTTATCTCTCAAGTAAATTCACTAAAAGCAGAATGTCTGGTGATTATCTAATTCCTCTATGCAGGACTTTGCTGTGTGCAAATTGGTCTTTGTGCAACCTAGTCTACAACAATGACTTAATTTAAAGATAATTAATTTGCTATCGTTGTGAAGTTCTAAGATCATTCAGACCCCATATACACCTAAGTTTTTTCTATCACTCTCTGTGGAATTTTCCTGTGTGCATTCTCCATTTCACAACAGCAATTCCAAAATAATTATATGGCTAAGAAGCACTTGGCAATATCCTGAAATGGGTACAGTTCTATAAAATGTAATGCTTCACATCACCTATAATTATGACTATCTGTTTCTTTGCTATCCAATTATGGAAGTATATAGGGCTAAATTCAAAATGTTGAGCAATTTTGTTTGTGATTTAAAAATTGTGGTTCTCAGATATGAATTTAGTTTGTTACCTGCTGAAGGGTTACGGTGATTCCATGGAGTGGCAGGTCAGGCTTGCAGGACTGAATGGTTTACTTCTACTCTCGGTTTATAAGTTTGACTGATGTAGCTTAGCCACTGAGCCATCAACTTGCTTCACCATAATGTTAGCTCCCACCATAGCTCAAACAGATTCATGGAGTTTTGGTCTCTGCATCTGTCTGAATTCTAAAAGAGGTGATAAATTTGGAAAAATAAATCAGTTACATAGCTATACGGCAATGAATCTTTATTGGTAAAATTCTTTAGTGCAGTTGAATGATCGGTGTTAGTCAAATTTTCTCCGTGGTAACTATCACAACAAAGGATTGCTAGTCCATGAACAAGTCACTTTTTAGCCTGAGTTATTTGCTTGTAATCAATGAGTTTTATTTATACTTACTAATAATAGTATTGGAGTATATATAATCTGTCTACAGTGGAGTATTAAGTGACAAATGAAACATTCAGGTACATAATTCTTTGAAGTTAGAGTTGCAGGTAGACAAGGTGGTTAAGAAAGCATTTAGCATGCTTGCCTTCATCGCTTATACCTTTGACAATAGGAGTTGGGATGTAATGTTGAGGTTGTACAAGACGTTGTGTGGCCTCTTCTGGAGTACTGTGTCCAGTTGTAGTTGCCCAGTTGTGGTAAGGATATTATTAAATTAGAGGGTTCAGAAAAGATTCACCAGAGTGTGCCGGGCATGAGTTATAAGGTGAGGATGGATATGCTGGGACCTTTTTCACTGGAGCGTATGGGTGACCTTATAAAGGTTTATAAAATTGTGAGTGGTATAGATGAGGTGAATGGCAGCTGTTGTTTCCCCAGGGTGGGGGATTTCAATCAGGGAGGGTATATTTTTAAGGTGAGAGGAGAAATATTTTAAAAAGACACGAGGGGCAAATTTTTTATACAGAGTGGTTCATGTGTGTGGAATGAATTTCCAGAGGAAGTGGTGGATGTGGGTACAATGTTTAAAAGACATTTGGATAAGCACATGAATAGGAAATGTTTGGAGGAATAGGGGCCAAGCACAGGCAGGTGGGACTAGTTCAGTTTGGGATTATGGTTAGCATGGACACGTTGACCTGAAGGGTCTGCTTCCGTGCTGCATGACTCTATGACAAGATGACATATGGATGATGCAGTCTGGCTCTGAGGCCTGAGTGACAATTCCAGCTCTCTAGGCTCCTTCCTCCTGTAATCCTCTGATTGAGTCCCAACAGTAGGCCAACCTCAAGGGACCAGTTTCAACCAGCCTCCGAACCTCCACGGGTTGGACCGAAGGGTCTGTTTCCATGCTGTACATCTCTATGACTCTATGACAGCTGCGTTCCTAAGTCCTCACGTGACAATTTTCGGCCCTCCGGCCCCTGCCATCTTCCAGAAGCACTCTTTTATATTACCAGCTACTTTGACAATGGGTGTGATCACATTTGCAGTACAATATGAAGTTTTGGCACCGGACATAAGGAAGGACGTACTTGCTTTCGGGGTAGTCCAACTGGTTCCGGTGAAGAGGGGATTGGCCTGTGAGGGTAAGATTGAGCAAAACAGGACTAAATTCCTGGGAGTTTATGTGAAAAGGCCTAATTGAAACGTTTAAATTCCTGTGGAGCTTGAAGGGATAGTTGTTGAGAAAATATTTCTCCTCCCTGGGGAATCAAGAACGCAGGGGCACAACCTCAGAATAAGTGTTCAGCCTGTTAAGGCTTAGATGAGGAGTTATTTATTCAGTCAATCTTCTGAAAGTTTTACCTGGAAGAGCTATGTGTGCTCAGTCGTTGAGTATATTCAAGACAGAAGTAGATTATTGTTCGAATAATGAGGAAATTTAAGGGACTTGGGGCTGTCTGGAAAGATGAAGTTTATCTGTGACCTATCAGAATGCTGGAGTAGGCTTAACAGATCACATGATATAGTCTAGCTCTTAATTCTTATCACAGAATCCCTGCAGTCAGGAAGAAGGCCTTTTGGCACATTGAGTCCAAACTGACTCTTTCAGGAGCATCCCAACCCTCCTTCTCCCTCCTCCACCCCACCCCCTCCCCAACCCTATGCCAGTAACCTTTCATATCACATGGCTGATCCATTTAGCCTGCACATGTTTGGACTGTGGGAGAAAACTGGAGGAATCCCACACAGACATGGAGAGAATGTACAAACTGCACACAGACAGTCATCCAAGCCTGGAATTGAACCTTAGTCCCTGGCACAGTGAGGCAGCAATGTTAACCATAGAGCTTATACCCTATGTTTGTGTATCATAGAATCCCTAAACAGGTTATTTGGCCAACAAGACCACACTGACCCTCCGAAAAGGATCCCACCCAGACCCATTCCCCTTCCCTATTACTCTACATTTACCCCTGACTAATGCACCTAACCTACACATCCCTGACCACTATGGGCAACTTAGCATGGCCAATTCAACTAACCTGCACTTCTTTGGACTGTTGGAGGAGACCGGAACACTCAGAGGGAACCCACACAGTTATGGGAAGAATGTGCAAACTCCCGACAGCCAGTCACCCGAGGCTGGAATCGAACCAGCTGTGAGGCAGCAGTGCTAACCACTGAGCCACTGTGCAGCCCACGGTGGAGAGTATATGAGCAGAGAAAACCCAATTCATAGCTGTATGTCACCCAGGCCATATATTTAGCTGCTAACCCCATTTTATATTTTTTTAACTCAAGCTTTGTTTGTTGTGCTGCAATTTGTAGGCAGATTGTTATCTTTATGGCGGATTGTGCTCTGTGGTATCTTGGGCGTCTGTCAAGATGTCAGATTGTTTATCGGTGTACAAGCCTTTTTGTTGACCAGGGTGTTTATTATTCTATATCTTTGCATTTCCAAATTGAGTATTTGTCAACATATGTAGGCAAGAATGAAGTTACACTTTCATCCACATTTACACGAATGCTTAAAGTGCCAAGGGAAGGGCTGCTTTAAATCATCTGACAATATTTTTGAAATTTATCAGCTGGCAAAGCTGGTGCGATCATGTCAAAACATCTCAGTCAAAGTGCCAGTGATGATCTCTTTGATAACAAATACCGGGAACATGCAGTTATTCAATCTCCTTTGTGTCTGTGCTCTGCCCGTAACACAAATAATTCCAGCCACACATCAAGGGCTGCATTTCATGCACCCTCCCCTCTACCTTGTGGTGAATTTTGTGCTGGATGGGTGGCACCTCTACCACCTTCCTGCTCCTAACCCAGCCAATCTGTGGTGGGAAGGGCTCATGAATGGCCTTCCTGTTCGCGAGACAATTGAGCCCCTTAATTTCCCACTTTGAGGACCTGAACTGGCTACAGTTCCACGCTGAGGCAGCATGACAGGCAGACCCATGTGGGTTTGCTCCTGTGTACCTACGAATAGTCTCTTGTTCAAAGACACTCAATGGACGGTCAAGGGATCCAGCATTAAGAAGTGAGGGGCGGGTGGGAGCTCTACCTTCTTACCCCCAATACCCTCGCCTGAGAGCCCACACCCACACACCTTGCCCCTTATTACTCACCTGTGGCCTGTGATCCAGCTCCAGTCCTATGGCTTGGGTACCTTTCATACTGCCAGCTGCCACTGCCATCCCATTGTTCAATAGAGCTGCCGGCCTCTGTTTGACCCTTGGATCTTGGTAAGCTGGACTTCTACCCCCGGGATCATATGTTTCAGAGAGAGCCCAACACTGTTCAGTTCAGTGCTATAGTGGCCCTTGATGTAGTAGGCATTCCTTGAGAAAATACTGGGCTTTTTTGCATGCTCCTATACTATTCGGTGAGACTCCACCACCTCCATTAAATATTGCCAGAAATGTGCAGGATGCTCTTTGTGAGTCTGTAGACTGGATACAAGGTTTATAGCTAGATCTTTGTGCAGATTAGAAAGTAATCTAAATGAACAGTCAATTACATCAGGAACATATGGAGCTGATTGTGCAGTATTCGCTTCAAAACATCTTAATTGATGTAGCAGAAGTTATTAGTTATTTTAAAGATCTTTGATGGTGAAGATAACTCTTGGTGCAATTATTACTGAATTATGGCTGAATACTTTGAAAAGAGCAGAGTTTCATTATAGAGATACAGAATCATATAACACAGCAACAAACCCTTCAGTTCAGCTCGCCCGTGCTGAGCACATTTCCCAAACTAAACTAGTCCCATTTGAATCCATTTGGCCAATCTCCCTCTAAATCTTTCATATTCATCTATCTGTTAAAATATATTTAAAATATAACTGTGTCTGCGAATACCAATTCCTCTGGCAGTTCATTCCACATACATATGACTCTCTGTGAAAATGTTGCCTCCCTTTCAAATCTTGCCCCTCTCACCTTAAAACAATGCCCTCTAGTTTTGAATTCTCCCACCCTCAGGAATAGTCCTTTGCTAATCACCTTATCTGTGTCCCTCATGATTCTATAAAACTCTATAAAATCACCCCGCAACCTCCTACACTCCAAAAGATTCAGATACCTGGATAATTGGGGCTCATTCTGGGGTAGGTGGGATCTCTACAAGCAGAATGGTCAACACCTGAACCAGGGGCTATCAACAATCCTAGGGAGAAAATTTGCTAATGGTCTTCAGGAGAGTTTAAACTAATTCAGCAGGGGGATGGGAACCTGAATTGTAGCTCCAGTATACAGGAGATTGAGAGCAGTGAAGTCATAAATACATTTTCAAGGTCATAAGAGTGTACCGGCAGGCAGGAATATGGTTTGAAGTGTGTCTACTTCAACGCCAGGAGCATCCAGAATAAGGCAGGTGAACTTTCGGCATGGGTTGATACCTGCGACTTCGATGTTGTCATTTGGAGACATGGATAGAGAAGGGACAGGAATAGTTGTTGCAGGTTCCAGGATTTAGATGTTTCAGTGAGATCAGGGAAGGTGGGAAAAGAGGGGGAGGTGTGGCAATGTTAGTCGAGGACAGTAATACTGTAGCAGAAAGGACATTTGATGAGGACTCAATTACTGAGGTAGTGTAGGGTGAGGTTAGAAACAGGAAAGGAGAGGTCACCCTGTTGGGAGTTTTCTATAGGCCTCCAAAAAGTTCCAGAGATGCAGAGGAAAGAATTGCAAAGAGGATTCTGGACAGGAATGAGATTAAGATGGTAGTTGTTATGGGGGCTTTAACTTTCCAAATATTGACTGGAAATGCTATATTTTGAGTACTTTAGATGGGTCAGTTTTTGTCCAATGTGTACAGGAGGGTTTTCTGACACAGTATGCAGACAGGCCAACAAGAGGTAAGGCCATATTGCATTTGGTACTGGGTAATGAACCAGGCCAAGTGGGAGATTTGGAGGTAGGTGAGTACTTTGTCAATAGTGACCACAATTCAATTATGTTTACTTTAGCGATGGAAAGAGATAGGTATATATCGCAGGGCAAGAGTAATAGCTGGGGGAAAGGCAATTATGATGCGATTAGGCAAGTTTTAAGATGCATAGGATAGGGAAGGAAACTGTAGGGGATGGGCACAATTGAAATGTGGAGCTTGTTCAAGAAACATCTACTGCATATCCTTTCTAAGTATTTACCTGTCAGGCAGGGAGGAAATTGTTGAGTGAGGGAACTGTGGTTTACTGAAGAAATTGAACCTCTTGTCAAGAGGAATAAGGAGGCTTACGTAAAGATGAGATGTGAAGGCTCAGTTAGGGTGCTTGAGAGTTACAAGTTAGCCAAGAAAGACCTAGAGAGAGAACTAAGAAGAGCCAGGAGGGATCATGAGAAGTCTTTGGAGATAGGATCAAGGAACGGTGGGTGGCACGCTTGCACAGTGGTTAGCACTGCTGCCTCACAGCGTCAGAGACCCGGGTTCAATTCCCGCCTCAGGTGGACTGACTGTGTGGAGTTTGCACATTCTCCCCGTGTCTGTGTGGGTTTTCTCCAGGTGCTTCGGTTTCCTCTCACAGTCCAAAAATGAGCAGGTTAGGTAAATTGGCCATGCTAAATTGCCCATAGTGTTAGGTGAAGGAGTCTGGGTGGGTTGTGCTTCGGCGGGTCGGTGTGGACTTGTTGGGCCAAAGGGCCTGTATCCACACTAAGTAATCTAATCTAAAAAAAACCTAAAGGTTTCTATAGTATGTCAGGAATAAAAGAATGACTAGAGTAAGATTAGGGTCAGTCAAGGACAGTATTGGGAAGTTGTGTGTGGAGTCCGGGGAGATAGGAGAGGTGCTAAATGAATATTTTTCATCAGTATTCACGTAGGAAGAAGACAATGTTGTCAAGGAGAATACTAAGATATAGACTACTAGGCTAGAGGAGATTGTGTTTCATAAGGGGGAGGTGTTAGCAATTCTGGAAAGTGTGTAAGTAGATAAGTCCCTTGGGCCAGATGGGATTTATCCTAGGATTCTCTGGGAAGCTAGGGAGGAGATTGCAGAGCCTTTGACTTTGACCTTCATTTCATCATTGTCAATGGGAATAGTGCCAGAAGACTGGAGGATAGCAAATGTTGTTCTCTTATTGAGGAAGGGGAGTAGAGACAACCCTGGTAATTATAGACCAGTGAGCATTACTTCAGTTGTGGGTAAAATGTTGGAAAGGATTATAAGGGATAGGATTTATAATCACCTAGAAAGGAATAATTTTCTAAGGGACAGTTAACACGGTTTTGTGAAGGATAGGTCATGCCTCACAAACCTTATTGAGTTCTTTGCAAAGGTGACCAGACAGGTGGATGAGGGTAAAGCGGTTGGTGTGGTGTATACAGATTTCAGTAAAGAGTTTGATAAAGTTCCCCACGGTAGGCTATTGCACAAAATACAGAGGCATGGGATTAAGGGTGATTTCGTGGTTTGGATCAGAAATTGGCTAGCTATTAGAAGATGGGAAATGTTCATCCTGGTTCACTTACTAGTGGTGTACCACAAAGATCTGTTTTGGGGCCACTGCTGTTTGTCATTTTCAAAAATGACCTGGATGAGGATGTAGAAGGATGCGGCCACACTTGGAGTATTGTGTACAGTTCTGGTCACCGCATTATAGGATGTGGAGGCATTGGAAAGGGTGTAGAGGAGATTTACTAGGATGTTGTCAGGTACGGAGGGGAGGTCTTATGAGGTAAGGCTGAGGGACTTGAGGCTGTTTTCATTAGAGAGAAGAAGGTTGAGAGGTAGCTTAATGCAGACATACAAGATGATCAGAGGATTGGATAGGGTGGACAGTGAGAGCCTTTTTCCTCTGATGGTGATGGCTAGTATGAGGGGACATAGCTTTCAACTGAGGGGTGATAAGTATAGGACAGATATCAGAGGTAGTTTCTTTACTCAGACAGTAGTAGGGGCGTGAAACACCCTGCTTGCAACAGTAGTAGACTCGTCAATGTTAGGGGCATTTAAATGGTCATTGGATAAACATATGGATGGTAATGGAATAGTGTATGTTTGATGGCCTTCAGATTGGTTTCATAGGTTGGCACAACATCGAGGGCTCAAGAGCCTGTACTATGCTGTAATGTTCTATATTCTAAGCAAAAACATACCAGCCTTTCAATATAACTCAAACCCTCTAGTCCCAGCAACATCCTCATCAATCTTTTCTGCACCCTTTCCAATTTAATAATATCCTTCCTATATCAGGACAGCCAGAACTATACTCAGTATTCTAAAAGTGGTCTCACCAATGTCCTGTACAGCTTCAATGTATTGTCCCAATTCCTCTACTCAGTGCTCTGACCATTGAAGAAAAGCATGCCAAACACTTCTCCACCATCCTATCTACCTGTGACACCACTTTCAAGGTACTATGGATTTGAAACCAACACTCCCAAGGGCCCGACCATTAACGGTGCATGTTCTGAACTGGTTTGTTTTACCAAAATGCAGCTTCTCGCATTTGTCTAAATTAAATCCCATCTGACACTCCTTGGCCCATTGGCCCAGCTGCTGAAGATTCCATTGTACTCTCAGATGACCTTCTTCACTGTCAACTACACCACCAATTCTAGTGTCATGCACAAAGTTTCTAACCATTCTTCCTATATTCTCATCCAAGTTATTTATGTAAGTGACAAACAACAGTGAATACAGGCCTCCAGTCTTAAAAACAAGCATCACCCTTTTTCTACTACTGTCATGCCGATTGGTTAGCTCTCCCTGGATCCCATGTGATCTAACTTTACTAACCAGTCTATAATATGGAACCTTGTCAAAGGCTTTGCTAAAGTTCTTTGCTCTGCCCTCATCTACTTCTTGGTCACATCCTCAAAAAATTCAATCAAGTTCATGAGACAGGATTGCCCACGCACAAAGTCATATTGACTATCCCTAATCAGTCCTCGCCTCTCCAATTTCATGTCCCTCAGAATCTCCTCCAACAACTTACTCACTACTGACATCAGACTCATCTGTTGAAATTTTCTTTTCACTGTCAATGGAAGTAGCACTTCCATATGTTTTTTTCCAATATTTATGTTAGGCATTGTGATCCTGGTACCATTTGCTTTGTCTTTTCCAAGAATGGAGTAACACACAGGCTCAACCGACTATGGTTGGACTTCCACACTTGAGAGCTGCTAGCACTTCTAATAGGGAGGCAGTGGCAAGTAGTCACTGTATTAGTAATCCAGAACCCCAGGCCAATGTTCTAGAGATATGGGTTTGAATTCCATTATGCCAGATGGTGACATTTGAATCCAGTTAGAACATAGAACATAGAACAGTACAGCACAGAATAGGCCCTTCAGCCCACGATGTTGTGCTGACCACTGATTCTCATGTGTGCACCCTCAAATGTCTGTGACCATATGCATGTCCAGTAGTCTCTTAAATGTCCCCAATGACCTTGCTTCCACAACTGCTGCTGGCAACGCATTCCATGCTCTCTCAACTCTAAAATCAACTGAAAATCAAGTCTAGCATTCTTCTCTCTTTGTTCCGTCTCTCCCCAAATATCTCCATGACTCTTTTGATGCTCCTCATTATTTTAATAGTTTCCAGTTTCCTGGCGTTAACCATCTCCACTTCACTATGATTGTACAGTCTCCTACACCTCCATGCCCCAACATGGTAACACAAGGACTCTGCTTCTTCCTTGAACAGAGAATCAGAGCTACACCCATCTTTTTATGGGGCATGAAGAACATTCCTTGTTTCATTTCTATTCAGACCCTGGCCCTCAAATCTTCTTGACGACCACTTCAGTGACATTGCCTGCTATCACCCTGAATTGGAAAAATGAATCAATATTTCTTCCCATTTGCACCACTCCCTCTGTTTCCCATTGCTGAGTCTACCCTGCAATTTCCTCGTTCAATTTCTGTCAATATTAAGGAGGATAAAATGGTTTCAGGAGGAAACTCCAGAGGCACCTGGATGGGAATTTTAAAATGAAGGTGTCCAAGGGTCTGGGATCTAATACAGACCCATGAACACAGGATTATGGGTGAGTGAGATTTGTTTGCATTTGGATCCCGAGAAAGAATGTTTTGGTGACCTTCTATTTATGAAGTTAGAGTATCTTTAAAACTTGCCAAATTAAATTTGTAATTTGTGCAACCCAACATAATGAAAAACATCAAGAATACTAATGGATCACCACAAATTTAAATGATGGTAGCCTAAAAGACTGAGATACTATTAATTATGTACATATCTGAATAACCGTGCAGCTTATCTTTGCTTGATTTGTGTGACTTGGCTCCTTAACTGAGCCAGCAGTCTCAGGAGATGACTGAGCAGAAGGCTTAGATCATGTTAGATTCAGAATAGTATTCCTAATTCAATTAATAAGGAACAACTTCCAAAATCAAGCTAAATTAACTCTTTATTTTTTGTAACTCACCTCCATCATTGATACAGATGATGTGACATTCTATCTTAAACTTCGAAACTGAGTGTCACATAATCAGTTCCATAAGTTTCAAATGTGGTTTTGAGAAATGTTTTTCTCCACTCATCTCCCAGACCTCTATACTCTATGAGCTTAAGTGAGGATTTCCGCTACAGTTAAGGACTCTGGCTTTAAGTCACTTGGTGAAGTAGATTACTTCATAAATCCTACTTTCTCTTCTTGTCTCAAAGCAAAAGTTAAGGAATTGCTTGATTCACAGCTTGGATAATACCACACAGGGTTTGAAGATTTGCGGATTAGTAAGAAAGGGAAAAGATCAAAGAAGAGCTACAAAGGAAGTGTTACAGGAAGTGCATTTTAATGCTGATGTATACAGCAAGTACATGTTTCTCCATCTGCAGAAGTGAATACATCAGCATGGCCAGAATTAAAATAAAATGTAAATGGATTGTCAGTTAAAGGGACAGTAGCCTTTGGTTCTTCCTGAAAGGAGAAAACACATATTTGGTGTTCATTTCCAGTTTCACTGAAAAAGAGTTATGGATGGATCTGGAATGGGACCATTCGCCACAGCAGATTCGCCAAGGACACTTAGCCACTGCCCTTTGACCACTGAGCACGCTTAGCCACCGCCCATTGACCACCGAGGACGCTTAGCCACTGCCCTTTGGCCACCGAGGACACTTAGCCACTGCTCATTGACCACTGAGGATGCTTAGCCACCGCTCACTTACCACTGAGGATGCTTAGCCACTGCCCATTGACCACTGAGGACGCTTAACCACCGCTCATTGACCACTGAGGACGCTTAGCCACTGCCCATTGACCACTGAGGATGCTTAGCAACCGCCCATTGACCACTGAGGATGATTTGCCACTGCCCATTGACCATCGAGGACGCTTAGCCACTGCCCATTGACCACCGAGGATGCTTAGCCACCACCTTTTGACTACTGAGGACGCTTAGCCACTGCTCTTTGGCCACCGAGGGCACTTAGCCACTGCTCATTGACCACTGAGGATGCTTAGCCACTGCCCATTGACCACCGAGGACACTTAGCCACCGCCCATTGACCACCGAGGATGCTTAGCCACGGCCCTTTGACCACTGAGGAAGCTTAGCCACTGCCCTTTGACCACCGAAGATGCTCAGCCACCGCCCATTGACTACCAAGGACGCTTAGCCACTACACATTGACCACTGAGGATGCTCAGCCACTGCTCATTGACCATCGAGGATGCTGAGCCACTGCCCTTTGACCACCGAGGATGCTCATCCACTGCCCATTGACGTCTGAGGACACTCAGCCACTGCCCATTGACCACTGAAGACGATTCGCCACCACAAGTAAGTTGTATATTTTGATTATTGGTGGTATAAAAAATTGTCATTGTCTTGGTTAAGGTAGTGTTTGCATTGTTTCAGTAACAACTGACAGGGTTAGAAGATTTGCGGATTAGTAAGAAAGGGAAAGATCAAAGAAGAGCTACAAAGGAAGTGTTACAGGAAGTGCATTTTAATGCTGATGTATACAGCAAGTACATGTTTCTCCATCTGCAGAAGTGAATACATCAGCATGGCCAGAATTAAAATAAAATGTAAATGGATAGTCAGTTAAAGGGACAGTAGCCTTTGGTTCTTCCTGAAAAGAGAAAACACATATTTGGTGTTCATATCCAGTTTCACTGAAAAAGAGTTATGGATGGATCTGGGATGGGACCATTCGCCACAGCAGATTCGCCGAGGACACTTAGCCACTGCCCTTTGACCACTGAGCACGCTTAGCCACCGCCCATTGACCACCGAGGACACTTATACACTGCCCATTGACCACTGAGGATGCTTAGCCAACTTGATGTTGGAGTTAAATGGAAATTGCAACCCATAATACATTGGGACTAATTACCTGGTGGTCATTTTTCCTTGATGGCCAATTAGTGCATTTTGTCTCCAGCAGTTACATGTACCTGATAGAGTAATGCTCATATTATCTCTTGTGGCATAAGAACTAAATGTAGATTATATGGTATTGAAGAATCCATCAGAATGTTATATCACTTATATACAAGCATTAGATTCACAGACACAGAAGTATCTAGGCTATTTGGTTACAGAAAGTCAACAGACCACATGCTTCAAGTGGTTTGGGTTTTGAAATGTCTACGCTCTGGTTATGTGTTATAATAGTGATAATATCATGAGTATGTCTCTTAAAAGTGTACTGACATGCTGACTCTGAGACATAGAAATACCTTTCATCCTTTCAAGAGTGAAAAGTAGACTGTCAAAGTTGGAGGTCCCACAGGTAAACCCCAAACATGGAAAGAGGTGCTGCTATCACACTTACTGGGAAGAGACAGTTGCTTCATCTTGAGGCAGCTACTCAGCAAGTTTAGCAGAAGAGGCAATGGCCTTGTTGTATTATTGCTGGGCTGTTAATCTAGAGATCCAGGTAATGATCTGGGGACCTGGGTTCAAATCCCATCATGGCAGATGCTGCAATTTAAATTGTTTAAAAATCTGGAATCAGGAGTCTACTGATGACCATGAATCAATTGTCAATGTTTGGGGAAAATCCCATTTGGTGCACTCATGTCCTTCAGAGAAGAAAACTGACAATTTTACTTGGTCTGGCCTCCATTTGACAACAGACAAAAAAAAAATGCAGATGCTGGAGTCCAAAGTAGACCAACAGGAGCATAGAAGGACACAATGAACCAGGCAGCATCAGGAAGTGGAGAAGTCGGCATATTCGGTTGAGAAGAGTCTCGACCTGAAATGTTAACTTCTCCACCTCCTTATGCTGCCTGGCTTGCTGTGTCCTTCCAGCCACCTGCTTGTCTACTTACCATGTGAGTACAGATGCAGAACAATATGATTGACTGTCAACTGCCCTCTAGGAAATTAGGAAGAGGCAATAGATACTGGCCTCGCCAGTGATGCCCATATCTTGTGGATAAATTTTTTAAAAAATTAATGGGCTGCCGTTGTGAAGGAGCTATGTGAGGCATGACAGCCTGCCTGCAGTTTGTTCCCTGGGCTTCCACCCAGTGACCACTCCTGTCATCTGGCCTGTCAATAGACAATAGACAATAGGTGCAGGAGTAGGCCTTCGAGCCTGCACCCCCATTCAATATGATCATGGCTGATCATCCTTAATCAGTATCCTGTTCCTGCCTTATCTCCATAACCCTTGATTCCACTATCCTTGATAGCTCTATCCAACTCTTTCTTAAATGAATCCAGAGACTGGGCCTCCACTGCCCTCTGGGGCAGAGCATTCCACACAGCCACCACTCTCTGGGTGAAGAAGTTTCTCCTCATCTCTGTCCTAAATGGTCTACCCCGTATTTTCAAGCTGTGTCCTCTGGTTTGGCACTCAGCCATCAGCGGAAACATGTTTCCTGCCTCCAGAGTGTCCAATCCTTTAATAATCTTATATGTCTCAATCATATCCCCCCTCAGTCTTCTAAACTCAAGGGTATACAAGCCCAGTCGCTCCAGTCTTTCAGCGTATGGTAGTCCCGCCATTCCAGGAATTGATCTTGTGAACCTACGCTGCACTCTCTCAATAGCCAGAATGTCTTTCCTCAAATTTGGAGACCAGAACTGCACACAATACTCCAGGTGTGGTCTCACCAGGGCCTTGTACAGCTGCAGAAGAACCTCTTTGCTCCTATACTCAATCCCTCTTGTTATGAAGGCCAGCATGCTATTAGCCTTCTTCACTACCTGCTGTACCTGCATGCTTGCCTTCATTGACTGGTGTACAAGAACACCCAGATCTCTTTGTACTGCCCCTTTACCTAAATTGATTCCATTTAGGTAGTAATCTGCCTTCCTGTTCTTGCCACCAAAGTGGATAACCATACATTTATCTACATTAAACTGCATCTGCCATGCATCTGACCACTCACCTAACCTGTCCAGGTCACCCTGTAATCTCCTAATATCCTCCTCACATTTCACCCTGTCACCCAGCTTAGTATCATCAGCAAATTTGCTAATGTTATTACTAATACCATCTTCTATATCATTAATATATATTGTAAAAAGCTGCGGTCCCAGCACTGATCCCTGCGGTACCCCATTGGTCACCGCCTGCCATTCCGAAATGGAGCCGTTTATCACTACTCTTTGTTTCCTGTCAGCCAACCAACTTTCAATCCAAGTTAGTACTTTGCCCCCAATACCATGTGCCCTAAGTTTGCTCACTAACCTCCTATGTGGGGCTTTATCAAAAGCTTTCTGAAAGTCGAGGTACACTACATCTACTGGATCTTCCTTGTCCATCTTCAGAGTTACATCCTCAAAAAATTCCAGAAGATTAGTCAAGCATGATTTCCCCTTCATAAATCCATGCTGACTCTGACCTATCCCATTACTACTATCCAGATGTGTCGTAATTTCATCCTTTATAATTGACTCCAGTATTTTTCCCACCACTGAGGTCAGACTAACTGGTCTATAATTTCCTGCTTTCTCTCTCCCACCTTTCTTAAAAAGTGGTACAACATTAGCCACCCTCCAATCCGCAGGAACTGATCCCAAATCTATCGAACTCTGGAAAATAATCACCAACACATCCACGATTTCTCGAGCCACCTCCTTCAGTACCCTGGGATGTAGACCATCAGGCCCTGGGGACTTATCAACCTTCAGACCTAACAGTCTCTCCAACACCAATTCCTGGCAAATATAAATTCCCTTCAGTTCAGGTCCTTCAGCCACTGTTACCTCTGGGAGATTGCTTTTGTCTTCCCCAGTGATCACAGATCTGAAGTACCAATTCAATTCTTCTGCCATTTCTTTGTTCCCTGTAATATATTCCCCTGTTTCTGTCTTCGAGGGCCCAATTTTAGTCTTAACCATTTATTTGCCTTTCACATACCTAGAAAAGCTTTTACTATCCTCCTTTATATTTTTGGTCAGTTTACCTTCGTACCTCATTTTTTCTCTGCGTATTTCCTTCTTAGGAATGCTCTATTGTTCTTTAAAAGCTTCCCAGTCCTCCGTTTTCTGACTTATCTTTGCTATGTTATACTTTTTCTCTTTTAACTTTATATGTTTCTTAACTTCCCTCGTCAGCCACGGCCACCCATGCCTCCTCCTAGGATCTTTCTTCCTTTTTGGAATGAACTGATCCTGCATCTTCTGCATCATACACAGAAATATCTGCCATTGTTCCTCCACTGTCATCCCTGCTAAGGTATTGCACCATTGAACTTTGGCCAGCTCCTCCCTCATAGCTCCATAGTTCCCTTTATTCAACTGAAATATTTTCACTTCCAATTGTACCCTCTCCCTCTCAAATTGTAGATTGAAGCTTATTGTATTATGGTCACTACTTCCCAATGGCTCCTTCACTTCATGGTCCCTGATCAATTCTGGTTCGTTGCACAATACCAGATCCAGAATTGCCTTCTCCCTGGTCAGCTCCAGCACCAGCTGTTCTAAGAATCCATCTTGGAGGCACTCCGCAAGGTCTCTTTCTTGAGGTCCAATACCATCCTGATTCTCCCACTCTACCTGCATGTTGAAATCCCCCATAACAACTGTAGTAACATCTTTGCGACAGGCCAATTTCAGCTCCTGATTCAACTTACATCCGACATCCAGACTACTGTTTGGGGGCCTGTAGATAACTCCCAAGAGGGTCTTTTTACCCTTTTTACCCTACATCCCCTGATTCTAGGTCCCCCCCCACGCAAGGGACTGAATATCATCCCTTACCAACATGGCCACCCCACCCCCTCTGCCCGTCAGTCTGTCCTTACGATAGCACATGTATCCTTGAATATTCATTTCCCAGGCCCTGTCCACTTGAAGCCACGTCTCAGTTATCCCTACAATATCGTATCTGCCAATTTCCAAAACAGCCTCAAGCTCATCCATCTTATTTCTAATGCTTCGTGTATTCATATATAGTATTTTTAATTTGTTACTGCCCTCACCCTTCCCATCAACTCCTATTTCACTCAACCTCACAGCATGATCCCTGAGTTTTCTGCTTCATTGATACAGTTGTCTTTCTTGACTTCCCTTGTTCTAACTTTCCCTTCAATTTCCTGCTTAAACATCCAGTTTGTCCCCCCCCCCCCCCCCCCCCCGCTACTTAGTTTAAACGTAGCTGTGTTGCAGTAGCAAACCTGCCTGCCAGAATGCTGGTCCCTCACCTATTAAGGTGCAAACCGTCTCTCTTGTATAATTTATGTTTACCACAAAACATACCCCAGTGATCCAAGAATTTAAATCCTTGCTTCCTGCACCAGTTCCCCAGCCACACGTTCAAGTCCATTATCTCCCTGCTTCTGGCCTCACCAGCCCGAGGAACTGGAAGCAAACTGGAGATAACCACCCTGGACCTCCTGCTTTTCGGCCTTCTTCCTAGTTCTCTGAAGTCCCGCTGTAGTATGTTCCTCCTCTTCTTCCCGACATCATTTGTGCTGACACGTACCACCACCTCTGGCTCTTCACCTTCATCCTTGAGGATTTCCTGCACTCTGTCTGTGATGTCTTTAACCCTGGCACCAGGAAGGCAACACACCATCTTTAAGTCCCGCCTGCTGCCACAAAAACCCCGGTCTGTTCCTCTCACTATGGAGTCCCCTATTGCCACGGCTCTGTGCGATGACCGACTCTTCCGCTCTGTCTCCATGCCAACCTTTGATTGACAGACTTGGCCACCTCGCGGATTGGCCATGTCATCTATCTGTACTGTTTCCAAAAGATTCAACTTGTTCCTGGGGTCTCTTGCACCTGTCTCCTCTTTGCCTTCCTCATCGTCTGCTCTCTTCTGGTATGGTCGGTGACAAGACCTCGCTGAAGGTCTTGTCCAGAAAGATCTAATTCTCTCGGATGAGCATTAAGGTCCTCGAGTTCTTTCATCAGCGCTGCAATATGCTCTGTCAGTAGCCGAACGTGCACACACTTTCCACACTTATACGAACCACACATACCAGAGTCGCTGACATCCCACATCAAGCATGTAGCACACTGAACTAGCTTGGCAGTCATGTCTTCACCCTCTTCAACTGTGGCGTAATCACTTCACTCAACCTCCTTGTCAAAGACTCCTGAGCTAAAGCCTCACTCTTCACTCTACAGGAACTTCCTTGTACCCTCTTTTTGGGGCAAGTCTGTGGACTTTTAATTTAGGTTAGAGGAGGCCCTACTTTGTAGGACCTGGGGTCTAGAACTCACCCACTCAAATAACAATCACTTACCTTCCCGACTGGCTTTGCGCTCCGACTTCACTTCCGCCCAGCACTTGCCATTCTCTGCTGCAAAAAGCCCAACACTGACAGGAAAATTCTCACACTAACTTATCGCATGAAATTATGTGTCTGCCCATCTCCCTTCCAGAAGGAAGGATCAATAAAACACATGAATAACATGTACTGATCCAACCCATCTTGCGTACTTCAAAATAGAGCTCTAGCATGACCAGTATTCATTTCCAAGAGTTACTGGCATTTACCTCTGCACCACAATTTGTCCCTGAAAATCTTGCCGAATGAGAGATAAACATGATACAGCTGTAAATCTCAGCTATAGCTGAGAACACCTACCTTCTGCCCTGATCTTCCAGTTGCCTGCCATTTTAACCCACCACCCTGTTCCCTGGTCAACATCTCCGTCTCAGACTTGCTGCAGTGTTCCAGCGAAGTCCAGCATAAGCTGGAAGAACACCCCAGTTTCCGCTTGGGGACCCTGCAGTCCTCTGGACTCAATATCGAGTTCAATAATTTTAGGGGCCTGAACTCTCCCATGTCCTCGTCCCCTATCCCACACACCAAGCCTTGTTATCATATAGTCTGCCATTACACACTGCCTGTTGTTAGCCACTAGGAGTCTCCATTAACAGCTATTCACTTTCATAGCCAGATCGCTATCAATTCCTTTGTCCGTCCAACTGTTCCTCTCTCTCTGTGGGACCTATCCTCACGTATCGTTTTCTCCTTACCCACTCCCCCCACCCTTCTGCATGTTAACCAATATTTTCCTAGTTACCATCAGTTCTGAGGAAGGGTCATCGAATCTGAAACATTAACTCTGATTTCTCTTCACAGACGCTGCCAGACCTGCTGAGCTTTTCCAGTAATTTCCAGAAATAAATCTCAGCTTTATTTCAGCAATACCTCCATCCAATGTGTAAGTTATAAGGCAAGTTACTGTGAGGGAAATATCTGAATGCAGTTCTGTTCGCCGAGCTGGGAATTTGTCTTGCAAACATTTCGTCCCCTGTCTAGGTGACATCCTCAGTGCTTGGGAGCCTCCTGTGAAGCGCTTCTGCGCTGTTTCTTCCAGCATTTTTTGTGGCTTGTCTCTGCCGCTTCCGGTTGTCAGTTCGAGCTCCGGTTGTCAGTTCGAGCTGTCCGCTGTAGTGGCCGGTATATTGGGTCCAGGTCGATGTGTTTGTTGATAGAGTCTGTGGTTGAGTGCCATGCCTCTAGGAATTCCCTGGCTGTTCTCTGTTTGGCTTGTCCTATAATGGTAGCGTTGTCCCAGTCGAATTCATGTTGCTTGAAAACAACCATCCCAACACACACAAACGAAGTTGCATCAGGACACTATTCAAAAGGGCCACAACACACTGCAGCACACCAGAACTACAAAAAGAGGAAGAGGAACATCTGTACAAAGTATTCGCCAAAAACGGATACCCTCACAATTTCATCAACAGATGCCTAAGGGAGAGACAACGGAACGAGGACATGCCGCAACCCAAAGGACTAGCCACACTACCATACATCAGGAGCATTCCTGAACTGACAGCCAGACTACTGCGACCACTAGGACTCATAACAGCACACAAACCAACAGCCACGCTCAGACAACAACTCACCAGAACAAAGGACCCGATACCCAACATGAGCAAAACCAATGTAGTGTACAAAATCCCATGCAAGGACTGCACAAAACACTACATCGGACAAACAGGAAGACAGTTAACGATCCGTATACACGAACACCAACTAGCCACGAAACGACACGACCAGCTATTCTTAGTAGCCACACACACAGACAATAAGCAACATGAATTCGACTGGGACAACGCTACCATTATAGGGCAAGCCAAACAGAGAACAGCCAGGGAATTCCTAGAGGCATGGCACTCATCCACAGACTCTATCAACAAACACATCGACCTGGACCCAATATACCGGCCACTACAGCGGACAGCTCGAACTGACAACCGGAAGCGGCAGAGACAGGCCACAATAAATGCCGGAAGAAACAGCACAGAAGCGCTTCACAGGAGGCTCCGAAGCACTGAGGATGTCACCTAGACAGGGGACAAAACGTTTGCAAGACAAATTCCCAGCTCGGCGAACAGAACCACAACAACGAGCACCCGAGCTACAAATCTTCTCCCAAACTTTGAATATCTGAATGTAGTTTTCAACTAGCTTCGTTTGGTTATAGTCATCAACCACAATCATCAAATAATTGGTCAATCCAATTGGGGAAAATACATTTCACAAAGCGTAGAGCCATTGCAATTCTGCACTGGATTTTCAACACATTGAAATAACTTCAAGCAACTTATTATAATGGTCATTGAAAGCAAACTGATGCTGATTGACAGTTAAAGTCTAAACTTCCAATTGAAATATTAACTATGTTAAAGGCTTGGGTCTGAATAAATATTTATTCACTGAACAAATCGGGACTCCAATTATGAATAAGCACAGTAAGGTGGGTCAGTTCCTGAAGTCCACTCAGTTCCAAATTTAAAAAAAATGTGTTCATCAGCAACATCACTGACATCAAATAGTATCTTTAATAATAGATGTCTACAAGCCACATAAAATCGGTACTCTGACTGAGAGGTTCTAATCAATTTCTAATTTACAGAAGTCCACCTGATTCCTGAGCTTTCAACCTGGGAGGCAGTCTGTTATATTAGGTTTTATTGCTTTTACCGTATACTTTTTCAAAACCACAAGCAGTTTTCTTCATTGTTGGAATCTGTGTTTGCGCATTTACTCAAGGGGATCAATTTGATATTGGGTGATGGATGTGTGCACAGATAATACTGAAGCTGCCTTCCATTATACAACGCCCTGAAAACTGGGTTGAGATCTATACCCAATTTTACACCAAAACCCTGACGTAGTATTATTTCCAAGGTGTGTGTAAGTATGACCCAGTGAAAGGGATTATTACATGCTGTTATACTTTAAATGTTTGCATTTCTACTGTTTGATATTCTGAGCAAAATAGGTAACATTTTAAAACTCAAGACGTTAAATAAAAGGTATCTTTACAAAAACACAGTACTGCACAGTTACACATAAGGAGCTAAAAATACATTTATTCCACCGCACATGGCTACTGTAATGAGACAACAGTAAAATGTATAACGATGATGAGTAATGATGTTGTCAGTATCACATGTCTATGTAGAAAGAACAGGAATGGTGTAGAAGGTCTACTAGAGTCTGAAGGGAATATGTTTTTACAGAAAATACCTTAGACACAGAGCGCAGTACTTTGGAATTTAATAAAAGTTAGGCTCCATATATCTACTGCACAAATATTTCTCACAGCAGTTATCCCTGGGGTAGAGTTTGATGCCTCTGGCCTGCCACCAATAATGTTAACAGCCCACCAAATGCAATGGAGAATTCACTACCTCATTCCCCCATCCCAACCTTTCCCTCTGTCAGAATGTGAAGACTGGACCATCACCAGAAGCACATGTGTAACTAATTTCAGTTTCTTAATTGGTATCCTCAGACTACTCTTGCCTCCCTAAACCTAAAGAAAGCTCACTTTAGGTCTCAGTGGATTGGAGGGAGCACTATGTATTCTCCTGAATCAAGTTGATGGTTCAGCCAAAGAGGAGTCCAAAGGGTACGAGTTTAAGTTATGTCTGTGGGTACACAGACTCTCAATCAGATTATTGATTTATGTGGCTTTTGACATTTATTGTTAAAGACACTATTTGATGCCAGTGATGTTGCTGATGAACACAATTTTAAAATTTGGAATCAGGAACTGACACACTTTGCTGTGCTTATTCTTAATTTGAGCTCCAGTTTATTCAGCAAATGAATACTTATTCAGACCCAAGTCTTTAACATATTTAATATTTCAGTTAGAACTTGAGACTTTAAGCATCAATCAGCACTAGTTTGCTTTCAATGACCATCATAAATGTTGCTTGAAGTTATTTCAATGCGTTGAACATCCGATTCAGAATTGCAATGGCTCTATGCTTGGAGTGAAACGTGTTCTGCAAATTGGATTGATCCTCGTAAATGGAACACACTGTCTTTTTCTCTGGGCCTGGAGATCAGCAGGTCCATTGGACATTGTACTCACCCAGATCTTGTGCACAGTCTGGTGCATTTCTGTTCCACTGTCCCCCACCCCTATCCCTGCCATTGGACCAATGTTAAAATAGCCTAGCCCTTGAAATGGGCTGAATTTCCCATTGATACAATTGGATGGTTGCGTGGAAGCCACAGAGAGAAAAACCTATGTCCTTGCATCTTTTCTAATTGAAATTGCCAACCAGTTACTACACAGAAGCAGTTTTGTGCTGATGGCTGTGGCCAATTTTAACTAGCAATG
The DNA here is from genome assembly GCF_047496795.1 of Chiloscyllium punctatum. NCBI lineage: Eukaryota > Metazoa > Chordata > Chondrichthyes > Orectolobiformes > Hemiscylliidae > Chiloscyllium > Chiloscyllium punctatum. The sequence continues at coordinate 84,387,580 of NC_092742.1, read as the reverse complement.
GTTGACCTGGTTTGTCCACAGTCAGTTCAAAAAGAGACTTTCATCAGTTTGACCTGAGCATGACCCCATATTCATGGCGTATCTTAACCTGTATTTTTCTTTACTCTTTCATGCTATGTGATTCATCCCATGTTACCTATCTCTAATTGCCTTTCACCTGAATGGCTTGTTAGGTCACATCAGAGGGCAGCTTAGAGTCAGCCATATTGCCATGAGTTTCGATTCAGATGTAGGCCAGACTTTGTAAGGATGGCAGGTTTCTTTCCCTAAAGGTCTTTAGTGAGCCAGATGGATTACTGTAACAGTTGGTGATTGGTTCATGATCTGCAAGGGCAGCACAGTGGCTCAGTGGTTAGCACTGTTGCCTCACAGTGCCAGGGACCTGGGTTCAATTCCAGCTTCAGGTGACTGTCTGGAGTTTGCACAATCTCCCCGTGTCTGTGTGGGTTTCCTCCGGGTGCTCCGGTTTCCTCCCACAGCCCAAAGATGTGCAGGCTGGGTGAATTGGCCATCGCGTTCAGGGATGCATAGGGTAGGCGCATTAGTCAGGGGCAAATATAGGGTAGGGGAATGGGTTTGGGTGGATTACTTTTCAGAGGACTTGTTGGGCTGAAGGGATTCTAATTCACCATTACTGTCACTAACTTTCTATTCTAGATTTGATGACGTGTACTTCAGTTAACATTTCACCAGTTGTTGTCATGGTTTGGTCATTGTCTCACCCAATTCCAAATGCATTAGATTTACTCAGTGAAAACTCACTTTTGGTTACTGAATGTTAAGGCAATGAGCATACATTTCAGAAGTGGTACATTAAAAAAATATTGAAAGTTCCATGTTTTGTGAAGTAAAACAAATCCTCTGCCTTCTGATAGAGAGGTAAATTAAAGCATGTGTTGAAACTTTTTGATAAAAAGGGGAAGACAAGAACAAGTCAAACTAAAAGAAACTGTTAAGATTTCAGTAAAAAATTAAAGTAAAAAATACTGCAAATCAGAAACAGAAATTTCTGGAAACTTTCAGCAGGTCCGGCAGCATCTGTGAAGAGAAATCAGAGTTAACATTTTGAGACCAGCCACCCTTCCTCATAATTGATGGTAGCTGAGCAAAGGTTGGTTCTTTTGCAGAAGATAGGATCATGGGGTTGGAGTGAGCGGGGGTGGGGGTGGTAGCTCGATAAGGAGTAAATGATAGGTGGAGATAGAAACTAACGACAGAGAACAGTTGGACAAATGCAAGAGTGGCTAACAGTCAGCCTACTAGAATGAATAGCTACAAATGGGGACTATTAGTGACTAATAATGTGTAGTGTGTAATGGCAGACCATGAGATAACTAGGCCAGGAGTATGGGGACTTGGGGAAGGACATGGGAGAAAGTGCATAAAGCCCTAAAATTGTTGAACTTGATGTTGAGTCCAGAAAGGTGTACAGAACCCAAGTAGAAAATGAGATGCACTTTTTCCAGCTTGCACTGAGCTTTGCTGGAGCACTGCAGCAAGCCTGAGACAGAGATGTTGGTCAGCAAAAAAAGTGGTGATGAAGCAGACAAATGGAAGCTGAGGATCCTTTTCCTTTTTCAGTGACCCTTCCTCACAACTGGACCCAAAGCATTAACTCGGATGTCTCTCCACAGATGCTGCCAGACCTGCTGAGCTTTTCCAGCAATTTCTGATTTTTGTGTCTGTTTAAGATTTTGCTTTAGAAAAGCTCTTGTACAAGCTTAGAATAACTCAAGCCTGGATCACACTGAATTTCCAGGCCTTCCATTGAAAACACAAAGGAATTTGCGCTTCACAGGGATTCTTTTTTTTATAAAATCAACCAGTACCTTTCAATTTATTGTATTGTAATGAATTACTCAGAATATTTCTCTTGTCATCACAACTTGCATTTATGTCATGCCTTTACCAAAATAAAACAGAGTGCAAACTCTTGCCTTCTGTGGAATTTCTGGTATGTGAAATGAAATAAAAATTTATACATTTCATGAGCTTTAAATTTAACACCCAGTATCGTTTTAGAATGCTGATGTTAGCACAATTTACCACAAGGGACTAACAGGAGACTTTCAGACAATTGACACCATGATACATTGTGCTGACTGGGTGAAACAAATCTGATGTATTTTAATAAATAATTTTGTCTCCGTGAATAAAAATATTTTAATGGTGTGACATAGAAATCAGTTGTCTATGGTATGGATTTCTCGACAAAGTATAATCAGCTCTATATATATAGTCCATTTTCTGAATATTTTCATTCAAGGACGTCTCTATGGTGTCTTAGTAAGTCTAAGGAACAGGATTCCTGATGAAGGGCTTATGCCCGAAATGTCGATTGTCCTGCTCTTCGGATGCTGCCTGACCTGCTGTGCTGATCCAGCACCACACTCTTGACTCTGCTGTCCAGTATCTGCAGTCCTCACTTTCTCCTTATTTCTAAAGCTGACTTGTAGAGGGGATATGTGAAGCCACAGCGTCGTCCTTAAAGAATATTTGGTTTTCTTTAAAACCCAGGGCAGTTTATCTGTTCAAAAAACAGAGATTGCTGGAAAAGCTCAGCCAGTCTGGTAGCAACTGTGGAGAGAAATCAGAATTAACGTTTTGGGTTGAGTGACCCTTCTTCAGATCCGAAACGTTCACTCTGATTTCTCTCCACGGGTGCTGTCAGACCTGCTGAGCTTTTCCAGAGATTACAGCACCTTCAGTTCGTTCTTTTTTTTTCAGTTTATCTGTTGTTTGAGTTTGTTTCTTTTCCCCATTTTCCTCAGAACTTTGCTTGTAGTCTCCTATTACTCTTTTGATTTGGAGGACATGTAGTTAGGATTTAGATTGCAGAAATACAGGAAAACCGGGAAGGAAAGGGGCAAGTTAAATTTGAGGAAAGTATTAAGATTTCATTCCAGGAAACCGTTTCTACAAGCTTAGATTTAACTCAAGCCATGTGACACTCAATTTCCATGCTTCCCATTGAAAACACAAACTGCTGTGTAGTCCAAAGGAGTTGTTTTGTACAATCATACAATTGTGTTAATTTATGACATTGCAAATAGCAACTTGGTTTTCTGATACTCTGTTGCAACCTGTACTTTCAGCTGCTTAAATTTGTAGGTCATTTCCCAGAATCATCAACTCCAGTATAAAGTCAAATTTGTTTTCTTGGCCTTTGATGCCACGTGATATTTGCATGTAACGGCATGCGCTTCCTAACTTGCAGTAAGCAGCTGACTCACTTTCCTGCAACCACCCGAGGTGAACAAATACGTTTGTACATTCCATATCAAGCAACAGTCAACCAAACTATCATGCACTATGCAAAGGTGGGGAGGGAGGGTGGGGCTGGAGCTTGCAGGAGTGGAACGTGGAATTTCATTTGATCATCTCAAACATTGAGGAGAACCTTCTGCATCTTGAGCTTGGAGCTTAAAGCTGGTTTAAAGTTGGCCACTATTCCATGCTGGAGCAGTTTGGATGCAGAAGTGGACGGAGGTGATAGGACAATTCATCGTTTCGCTTTCTTTCCTCTTTTCCATTTTTATTCTAACATTGATTTACTCGAGTTAAAGACTCTCTGCATTGATGGAATTCTCACAAGTGAGGGAAAAGGCAGAGCCAAATGTCATTCAAATGATGCAAAGCAAAAAAATTTTAATCGTTAGGTCGTGCGCAAAGTTTTTATGAAGGTGCGTCTTTATGAAGAGAGTAACTCCCTGTGATGAAAGGCATTGTCCCAGTACAACCATTCATAAGACCGTAAGACCATAAGACAAATGAGCAGCAATCAGGCTACTTAGCCCATCGAGTCTGTTCTACTATTCAATCATGGCGAATACGTTTCTCAACTGGGAGGAAGTGAGCACTGCAGATGCTGGAGATCAGAGTCAAACAGTGTGGTGCTGGAAGAGCACAGCCGATCAGGTAGCATCCGAGGAGCAGGAGAGTCAACATTTCAAGCATAAGCTTTTCATAGGAATGTGCTATAGTGAGTCCAGAAGCCCAGGTCTTCAGATGATGTGATGTAAGGGCTGTGTTTTTGGATGAAGAGCTTATGCTCGAAACGTTGAATATCCTGCTCTGTGGATGCTACCTGATTGGCCCTGCTTTTCCAGCTCCACACTCTTTGACTCTGGTAAGTTTCTCAACCCCATTCTCCAGCTTTCTCCCTGTAACCCTTGATCCCCTTGACAATAAAGAACCTATCTATTTCAGTCTTCAATATAAACAAATGACCTAGCCTCCACAGCCTTCTGTGGCAATGAATTCCAGAGCTTCCCCACTCTCTGGCTGAAGAAGTTTCTCCCTATTTCCATTCTAAAAGGTCTTCCCTTTACTCTAAGGCTGTGCCCTCGGGTCCTAGTCTCTCCTACCAATGGAAACAACTTCCCAACATCTACTCTGTCCAGGCCATTCAGTATTCTGTATGTTTCAATTAGATCCCCCCTCATCCTTCTAAACTCCGTTGAGTATAGACCCAGAGTCCTCAAACATTCTTCATAAATTAAGCTTTTCATTCCTGAGACCATTCTTGTGAACCCGCTGTGAGGGCTCCAGGGCCAGTCCATCCTTCCTGAGATATGGGGCCCAAAATTGTACACAATACTCCAAATGTGGTCTGACCAGAGCCTTATAGAGCCTCAGAAGTATACCCCTGCTTTTATATTTAAGTCCTCTCGAAATAAATGCCATTATTGCATTTGCCTTCCTAACTACTGACTCAACCTGCAGGTTTACCTTGTGAAAATCCTGGACTAGAACTCCCAAGCCTCTTTGCACTTCAGACTTCTGAATTTTCTCTCCATTTAGACAGTAGTCCATACCTCTATTCTTCCTACTAAGATACATGACCTCACACTTTCCCACATTGTACTCCATCTGCCACTTCTCTGTCCACTCTCCTAACCTGTCCAAATCCTTCTGCAGCCTCCCCGCCTCCTCAATGCTACCTGTCTCTCTTCCTATCTTTGTATTGTTTGCAAACTTAGCCAGAATGCCCTCAGTTCCTTCATCTAGATCGTTAATGTATAAAGTTAAAAGTTGTAGTTCCAACACTGAGCCTTGAGGAATACCACTTGTCAGTGGTTGCCATCTTGAGAAGGACCCTTTTATTCCCACTCTGTGCTTCCTGCCAGTCCCAACCCTGGGAGATGAATGCAGATTTCTCCAGCTTCCCCCCACCTTGTCTCAGTCCCAACCCTCGGACTCAGCACCGCCTTCTTGACCTGCAATCTTCTTCCCGACCTCTCTGCCCCCACCCTTTCTCCGGCCTATCACCCTCACCTTAACCTCCTTCCACCTATTGCATTCCCAATGCCCCTCCCCCAAGTCTCTCCTCCCTACCTTTTATCTTAGCCTGCTTGGCACACCTTCTTCATTCCTGAAGAAGGGCTTATGCCCGAAAAGTCGATTCTCCTGCTCCTTGGATGCTGCCTGACCTGCTGCACTTTTCCAGCAACACATTTTTCAGCTCTGATCTCCAGCATCTGCAGTCCTCACTTTCTCCTTCCTGCCAGACAGCCAAGCTTCTACCCATGCTAGCACTTTGCCTCTAACACCGTGGCCCCTTATCTTAATCAGCAGCTTCCTGAGCAGCAACCTTCTCAGGAAGATAATACTTTGGAACCAACATACAAATGTATGAATTAGAAGCAAGAGTAGCTCGTTAGACTCACTGAGCCTACCATTTGAATATAAGATTACAGCGAATCCAATTGTGGCCCTTACATTCCTATCTACTCCTGACATCCTTCGACTGCCTTGCCAATGAAGAATCTGTCCAGCTCAACTTTTAAAATACTCAATATCCTAGCCTCCTCTGCTCTTTGCAGAAGAAAATTTGACAGACGAAAGACCCTCCAAGAGGATTCCTCCTCGTTGTTAGATGGAGGACCCCTTATTTTAAAACTGTGGCCCTGGTTCTAGTCTCTCCTATAAGGAGAAACACTAGGCCGAATCCTAAAGATGTCCGTGCGATGTACGCTAGGGTGAGATGTGTGGTGGAATTGAATGAGAAGTCTGGTGCAGCCTACCTCGATGTCAGAGCAACGTCACATCAATGCTTGTGGTTTTCACAAGTGCAAGATTCACACTAGGAAAACACCAAGTTGCCAGTTGACGCTCATCGTTGCTTACTAAATGCCAACAGGTCTCATTAACATTCAGCCTCCTGTCTTACAATCTCGACAATGGAGACCAGAGTATGTGTTTGGTGGATTAAGCTCAGCCCTTGCTCCGAATGATCTCCTCCATGTTGTCTACAACCAAACAGCAATCCATTGGATAAGACATGAGCACCAGCTGCATCCCTCCTCCACACGCATTGGCATGTGGAATCCACCAACCACTCACAGCACTTTTCTGGCACTTTTCTGATGCACTGGCAGAGTAATCTGGAGCACAGATTTACATTGCAGGCTGTGTTAGCGACTAACATTGAAAGGTTGCAGTGAGGGCACTTTGGCAAAGGGCCTGGCAGTTTGCACACCAGCCCAGGTGGTATTTCGGAGCTGCTGGTTGCTTACTCACTTACCACCTACCTTCCAGTTCACAGCTCCCCTGCCTTGTGTTGCGGAGCCAATTAGCACAGACACATAAACAGGCAGCTTGCCTTGCTGCTAAGCTGTCCTCAGTCTAGGAAACACTGTTGAATGGCAGTGCCCTTATGTCAACCTTGTACCTGCTCCATGTGCTAGCAGCTGTTACATGGCCTACACTGCATGTGGAGCAAGCAGCCACATGTCTAGGCCTTGGAGAAGTCATCCTCACTGAAATTCATGGAGGTACCGATGGGGGTCCCGATAGAGTGAGTCAGTGACAGTGTCCCACGTCAGGCCAGGGGATTCACCTTGATCACATGACTGGTCAGGGTATATTGGTCAGGGGCTCCCTACCTCTGCTGTCCATGGAGCAGGTCATGATCAGTGCTTTACCTTCACAGAGGCCATTCCAGGGTCTAGGGCGATCATGGTCGGGAGATGTATAAGCACCAGAGTGATGAACAGCCACTTGTAAGGTTAAAGCACAAACATCTTTACATAAGCTGAGAGGCACCTACAGGCCATTGTCACCTGTGCCACCAACATCCCCTCAGTAAGTTTGCTCTTTTCTCTCCCTCTCACTGTACTCCCTCGGTCTACAGCTGGGGTGGAGGCTGCCAGCTCAGCAGTGGCCCCAGAGGTTTGGTGGGGCAACCCACCAATGAGTATGGTTGTGTCTGAACGGACCACACGTGCTGAGGATCTTCTTTCCAGAGGCAAGTTGACCAGCCTTACCTTGAACTTCTGGGGTTGGAGGGGGGAGGGGTACAGACTGAGTGGAGATGCAAAGCCTCAACAAATCACGCAGTGTCCCGAGCGGAAACTGAAGGTCCTCCTCCAGGCAGGTGCCTCCTGGTACTACCTGTTGCCTTGTGAGGAGGGGGCACCTGGAATGTGGTCAAAGTTCCCTGTGCCTGCATCACCCCTGTCACCACGCCTATGGTCCTGAGGATGCAGTGTACCTCTCCAGCTGGCCCTGAGGGAGCTGGTCCTCTTGGATCTGTCCATGGAGACAGACAGACATTTGCAGGATTCACTGCACTGCTGAGGCTTCTGGGTAATGAGCGCCATTATGTCCCACATTCCTGTCTGCCAATGCTGCTGTGCCCTCTGCTACTGGATGAAGTCCCTTCTGCCAACACCCCCAAGGTCCTCTCCCATCTGAGCAGTGCTCTGAGTGTCAGCTGGTGAGGGGATTCAGGTGACAGCCTTGCCATTGCTTCTTCTGAAACCCTAGTACCCATCCTCAGGATTCAGCAGGACCTGGGTATTTTCCACAGAGAGAGGCTGGCTGTAACTCCGAGATATGAGGGGAGAGAGAGAGAGAGACCGTGTCACAGCTGGGTGGTCAGAGGTGGTGTACATTGGATGAAAATGACAGTGGGGTAATGGGAGTGTGGCAGTGACATGTAATTACTTGGTTAGCAGGACATGGATGTTACTGCATGCTCACAGGAGGGTCTGGTCTTTCAGAGACCTGGATTCCCTCCTTGTTAGGGGGTGAGAATACAGATGTTGGACACCTTTATGGGCTTGCTGTGTCCTGTTATGGGCTTGCCTGCTCCAGTCCTGACTGAAAAGTGGGTGAATGACTGAGACATCAATTGGCAACACAGCTGGTAATGTTGTGCATGTGAGGGAAAGCTGGGGAGATGAACCAAAGGACTGAGGAAGGCAGCGCAGAGGGCATGCAGGGTTGTTAGTGTGTGAACTTGAGGGTAACGGTTGCGAGTGAGGGAAGCTGTGGAAGGCGATAATGAGAGTCACAGTGAGCGGTGGATGCAGTGGCAGAGTGTGAGGTAACAGAGAGAAGGGTTTGGCACCTACCCAGGCAGCAAGGAGAAGGTCACGGACCTTTTTATAGCACCGCTGGCCATTCTTCCACACACTGGAGCTGGAAATGAGCTGAGCCGTGACCTGGAACCAGGGTCTGATGGCACAGCTTTCTCTGCTGGTGCCCTGGGATACCTTTCTGCTGCTCTATCCCAGCCAGCAGGATCTCTCAGGGCCCTGTCGATGAAATGCAGTTTCATCTTCCCCTTCTGTACCATATTCTGACTCTGCCAATGAGCAAGCCAACTTCGGAGTGCCAGTGCTCATCTGTTTGCACAGTGGCCTTTTAAAGATGGCATAGTGGAAGTGAGGCCAGTGTTTGCGTGGGTGTTGCTGGGTGGTGAGTTATTCCAGGAATGGTGCATGGTAGGAATATAGGAAGATAGGCACCACCTTTCAACCAGGTCATGGCTGATCTGGGTGTTAGCCTGCCATTGACCCAAATCCCCTAATCCCTTAGTTTATCCAAAAATGACCTATCACAATTTTGGAAGTAACAACGGATCCAGCATCCACTGCCATTTGTGGGAGAGAGTTCTAAACATCTCCCACACTTTGCGTGTAGAAAGTAAGAGGGAGCAGAAATCAGACATGAGGGACACCAGTGGTAGTTAATGAGGCAGGTTTGGTATGATACCTTAAGAAAAACCTGCTAGACCTTGCAGTGAAACATCCTCCAAAAGTCTGAAAGGGACAAAAAAAGCACAAGGTTCAGCCCAAGCTTTCAGCATCCATGAAGGAGCAGGCACTGCTGGCTGTAGGCAGTAGTGCACTGCCTGGCAGATTGAGTCTTAGGCTGTTTTTCAATGGAATAGGGATCTGATCACTCTGTCTCTCTATTGTTGTCAACTAATTACAGTAGGTTCAGAACTACCACGGAGCTCAACAGTAATGTAACAACACTATAGATTCTTTCTTTTGATGTTTTTTCTTGCAAAGGACATTTTAATAAATAAATGGTATGATTGTACACTTGCCCCACTACAATATAAATGGCTATTATTGCCAAATCCTGGCTACTTAGCTAAATAAAAATAGGTTTATAGACGCTGAAATAGATGAGTGCATCAAACACTGACTCTTTAATCATACAGTGTACAGGCAGTGAATCAGTCTGTAGAGGTCAAATTACCCCAGAAAATAAGAATGTACAAAGGCACACAATGTGACAGAGCTTTTTCATTCATTTATTCCTGACTGATGAATAAATGCTGCATTTTTTAAAATGTGCCAGTGCCTGAATGTGCAGCATTTCACTGCGTTTGACATTCACTGTTAACATTAAGCAGTGCCAGGTCATGGGATACCACAGATTACATCATGTATGGACAATACATCTTGTAATAATGATTCTCCTTCCTGCAATTACTGCACACGATGCTGAAATAAGGGAATGGTAAGGTTAAGAAGCTTCCTTAGGTTTGGTGTCAGATTGCTTTGTTAAAAGCCTGTGGTGAAGAACTGGCTCCACCCCATTGCAAATTGGTTTCAGTCAGCTGGGTTAGCGGAGTGAATGGTAATGGTCTCGGTTCAGTTTGGGGGCCAGATTTTGTTAATGTTGAACATTGTCAGTCAGACCACCAGCTGATATCCATGGTTACAGGAGCATGTTCCATCTACTTTTGTCCTAAATTGTAGTTTGATTGACATCATCAGTCACTAATTTCAGAATAAGCTGCACACCTCATTCAGACAACATGCAGGGTATTACTGCCTGAGACTCAATATGCTGCCTATAGCTAGCAGTGCCTGCTTCTTCGTGGATGCTGAAAGCTTGGGATGAACATTATGTTTTTTTTTGTCCCATTCCGATTTTTGGAAGATGTTTCACTGCAAGGTCTAGCAAGCTTTCTCAAAGAATCATATCAAACCTGATACCAAAGTATCATGCCACCTTGGGAAAGGTGGAATAAGTCACAAGGCTGACAGGAATGTGATAGCAACTTAATCCTCAGCATCTACAGGGAATTATTTCAACGGGCTGGAGGCCTCAAACTTCACTGGATTACTTTTCACGACCTCAAATACTTGCTACAAAAGTTTAGGGAGATCATTGTATGGGAGAAAGCTGGGTGAAAGACCAAGGGAAGTTCTGAGTGAGACAAATAGATGAGGGAAATAGCAGGGAATTGACACTTTGACTCCGATGCTAAACACAATAGAAAAGGGGGCAAATTATAAAGCTCGCGAGAGTCCAGGTACACAATTACTGTTTACTTTTCGCTCCTGTATATCACAGAATTAATTCATAATATACATGGGTTTAAATTTTCCTGCTTCTAAATTTTTGAGTTGAACAGCAAGTGTCAATAACAACATGCAAATTAAAGGCAAAAGCAAAATGGTGCAGATGCTGGAGTTCTGCAATAAAAACAAACTGTTGCAAATATGCTGTTGGTCAAGCAGCTGCTGCAGAGAGGAAAAACAGAGCTAATGTGCTAAATTGTACCAAATGTCAGATAAGTGTCACTTTATAGGAGATTCAGGAAGTGTTCTCTCTGTGAAAGTGGTGTGGGTTTTCAACAAGTGAATCCAAAGATGGAGGAACAAGAAAAGTCTGTGATAGGGCGATATTGTGATAAAAGGTCACTCGACTCGCAAAATTAACTCTGTTTTTCTCTCTGTAGATGCTGCTAGACCTGCTGAGTTTCTCCAGCACTTTGGTTCTCTTTCTGGTCTCCAGCATCCACATTTCTTAGTTTTACTTATGCAATAATAAGGACCTCAAAGGACATTAAATGACAAAGGCCACAATGATGACAGGAATGTGACAGCAAGTTAATCCACAACATCTACACGGAACTATTTCATCAGGTTGGAGGCCTTGAATTTCACCAAACAAAAAAAAACAGATGACGTGACAAGGGTGGAGTTCAACTATAATTATTAAACTAATTACTGAGTCCAGAGTCTGTAAAACACTGAGGCATAAGAGCCTTTGCTTTCCTTAAGATTGTGTAGGGCTGTATTGAATCTTTGAAACAGGCCAAGGACAGAATGGTTAGAGTGGGAGCAAGGTGCAGCATTGAAAGGGCATGCGTTAGAAGATTGAATTCAGGCTTGCAGAAGATGTGAATGTTTTCCATGAAGCAGTTACTAAGTCTGTGATTGCTCTTCCTAGTATCGAGGGAACTACATCATGATCAAGAAATGCTGCATATTAGGACAAGTAATTGGCTTCTCTTGTAACAAGATCTTGAACAATGAGAAGTGAAGGGCAAACTTCTTCTACATTTATACGGATAAGTGCCTTAGGGGGAGGGGAGTGCATGTGTTTAGGGTGACTGAGAGTGGACCAAGGTGTCTTGGAGAGACTGGTCTCTGGAAAATTGAGAGGAGAGGTATGGTTTGAGGACAATATCTCTTGTGGTAGTATCATGCGTGAGGTGGCAAAATTAGAAGTCTTCCCATCTCCACTTCTCCAAATAAGTCATATCAGGCTTGAAATATTAGATCTGTTTCTCACTCCATAGATGCTGCCAGAACTGCTGAGCTTCTCCAGTATTTTCTGTTTTTAGTTCTGATCTCCAGTATTTTGCTTATATCAGAAATAGATAACCTGGGGCAACAGTTCCCTGCTGAGTTCAGAACCACGGCCAGCAACTATTGAGACAGTGTCATTATCAACAATTCCCAAGGACTGGCCGTGGCTTTCAACTCTGTAAAACAAAATCATTCGTGATTAAGTTGAACCCCTACTCTTCACCTAAATATTTGGTGTCAAATCCTTCTCAGGCATAGAAGATGCATTGCCTTTGTTACCAATTCCAATTATAATACTAATCCTAGAAACAGACCCCTTTGGCCTAACAAATCCACACTGACCCTCTGAAGAATAACCCACGCAGGCACATTCCCCAACCCTATATTTACCCCTGACTCATGTACCTAACCTACACATCCCTGAATGCTATGGGCAATTTAGCGTGGCCAATTCACCTAACCTGCACATCCTTTAGATTGTAGGAGGAAACCGGAGTACCTGGGGGAAACCGACACAGACAGTCACCCGAGGCTGGAATCAAATCTTGATCCCTGACGCTGTCAGGCAGCAGGGCTAAGCACTGAGCCACCGTGCCACCCTCAATGCTCTGTTCAATTTTATAAATTCTGTTGTTAAGGAAGGATATAAATTCTGCTGGGGGGAGAAGGGAGAGTCTATAAATGTCTCCCAACAGCAGTAATGCATTTTTAAAAGCAAATAGATTGAAGAATGGTAAAATTAATAGGACAATGAAGAGAAAGGGATATAATTTAATGTGAATGAAAAAGGTTCAAATAAGGTACAGAAAGTTAAATAAAGAGAAGGGAAGAAAGATTAGGTGAAGAGAGCCAATGAAAAGAGGATGAAAGGAAAAGTAAAAATTAAGTTGTTTCTTTAATTTTCCATTTTTAAACATCTAAACATAATTAGAACTTGAGGGAATTAGATTTCATCTTTGGAATTGATCACTTTCGGCTTCAAAGAGCACTATTGGTTGTAATTAATACCATTTTGTTAAAAGGATCTTCAAGTTGAAAAGATTTGGTTTAACTCTCTGTACTGAGGTTAGGTCGTATCTAACATCAAATACTGGACAAAGAGTTGCTGTTTTTTTGTGAAGTGAATAACAGAACAATGCTGGAAACCTTTTACGTTTCTGTTTAACCACTCTTCGGAAATTGCTTTACCGATTATACATGTATTATAGCAGTCACCAACAGCACCATTGCATTCATAGCAAATAATGACTTTGTACTCGTTACATTTTCTCCCCAAATATAGAATATTAACTGTTATTGGAGGATAAAGGTTTTAAGTTGTAGATACGAAGATGTAAATAAAGGTTAAGATGGAATAAATGCATTTGTAGTTCTTTTTTTGATTAGATTTCCTACAGTGTGGAAACAGGCCCTTTGGCCCAACAAGTCCACACCGACCCTCTGAAAAGCAACCCACCCACTCCTGACTAACGCACCAAATGCGACAAGCAATGTAGCATGGCCAATTCATCTAACCTGCACATCTTTGGACTGTGGGAGGAAACCCACATAGACACGGGGAGAATGTGCAGACTCCACACAAACAGTCACCTGAAGTGGGAATTGAACCTGGGTCCCTGGCACTGTGAGGCAGTAGTGCTAACCACTGAGCTACCATGCCACCTTTCTCTTTGTGTTAATTATAATGATTGCTGCCCATTAGAAAAATGTGTCAAATAATGTGAAAGATGGTAAGGGTAAAACAACCTTTGCTGACATGATTTTTCTGGGGAAAATAGTGTATGGATGTTACTAAACTACTGATCCAGAGCCTTTGAATAATCATAATAGGGAAGATGGGATAGTTTAAACCTTCGGGTCCAGTGGGATATAATCTCAATTACAATCTCAATTTGTCACTGATGTGCCCACTTCAGCTTTTAATGGAGCCTAGATGGCGAATTAACATTGGACAACAGGCAATTAACCTCCTCCCAGGAGGCACGTTGCTGATTTCAATATCATAGTGTTTTTATGCCTGACCTCTCTTAGACCTCTCTTCTGGGTTTAACCTTGGCACCTTAAAGAAGGTGGGTTTTGCTTCCTGAGGAAGGAAGTGATATTTCAGGACAGCTGCCGGACTGGGAGGAACAGGAATATTTTCCCCATTTCACAAGCACCTCATCCCCAGGATCTGACCCTCTGCCTCTGATTATTAATTGTATGTGAACTGTATTGTAAAGGTTCAGGATGTGCAGATAGAGTGTGTTGATTTATTAAGTGTCTTGAACACATATGAAGAGACTTCGGGGACACAGGATGTTGCTTATAGAAGAGGAATAAATGTGACATTTCATTCAGCAAATAAATAAAAACATAAGAACTAGGAGCAGGAGTAGGCTGTCCGGCCCCTTGAGCCTGTCCACCATTCAATAAGATCATGGCTGATCTTTTCGTGGACACAGATTCACTTACCAACACCTACACTTAATTCCCTTATTGTTCAGAAAAAAAAACTACCTTAGCTTTAAAAACATTTATGTACCCCCTCTGTACCCCCTCCACTGCCAGTACATCCTTTCTCAAGTAAGGAGACCAAAACTGCACGCAATATTCCAGGTGTGCCCTAAAGGATAAAGTAAAAAGATTGGTGTCTGATTTTCCCCCTTCCTCACCATCTGGCTTAAGACTGAACTAACATGGATTTTATCCTCTGGGATTGAACGCGCCCCACAAAAGAAATCCAGAACCCCTTTCCGACCCCTAAACCCAACAGTACACCCACATGCTGCTTTGACGAGGCCATATTCCCCAGTACTCTCGCTCCAGCAGGGAGCCAAGTCTGTCAATCAGGTGAAGGTGAGAAGGGGTAGAACATGTAGATGCAAAAAAAGATAATGCAGGCTGCAGAGCGTAAATGGCAAAGAGGCAGCAGCAACCAGAATTCCTCCCCTCCCCGCCACTCACAGAAAACCTTTCTGCCAGTGTCAGGTCAATGAGCTCCAATCCTGCACTGCCAGAGAAGTCATTCAGAGAGAAAGGTTGGCATCAGTAAAGGTTGACAATGAAGCTGATGCAATTGTTATAAGATGCCCAAGTTGTTCACTCACATCCCTCTGAGAAGTAAACCTGCCTTTCTTGTACGTTATCTGTATCTAGTCTGATATGCCTGACTCTCTAGAATTTCCAGACAAATTACTCAGTTGTATTAGCAACGGCTGGTCTTATAGTCAGAATCAAATGTGAGACGGAATTCAAACTTAACAACGGTGGCTGACCAAAACAGCCAATCTGAAGAAGGCTTTCATCAGCAAAAAAGTATTAAATGACAAATTCAAAATAGAACCACAGATGCCGATGTGACCTTCTAAGATTATTAATGAATTATGATCTGTTTGATTCTATTACAGCCCCATGAGATATTCCCAGGACCAAGCATTACCATATGCCTCCTATGTTCATTATAAGCAAGAGTGACAGACGGTGAACTGGAGCTGAGGGAAAATTAGAGGGGAATTGAAAGCTCGGTCAGCCGTTGGTTTAAGATTATCTTTGACAGAGGAAAGAAATGCATGGCTGTGCACCAGAAGGGGCACGTTGATGAGAAAGCCAGAGAAACAGAGCATATGGACTGTATAGGGCCATCCCTGTATGAGGAATGAGGATGATGGGATACATGTCCACAGCAAGAGCCTGTGTGTGGAGTCTTTTAAGGTGGAGAGGCTGTTGCACCAGGTTCTGATTAACTGCTCCTAGAGCCAGCCATAGCAAAATTGGAAAGATTCATGGATTTGTTAGCAACCTTGCTTGGCCAGACATTTTCCATGGCCATCAGTCCTGACATTGGACTTTAATCAAGATCTTCTGGCGCCACCACCTAATGTTACTGTGACTACAGAAATCAATAAATAACATGCAATTGGACCATGGAGGCATTTGCAAATGATGAGCAGGATCATTCACTCGGAAGAATGAATGACAATAAATCGATGAAATCCGTTGGAGAAAATAATAGAGGCACAGGCAATTTTCTGACAGAGTAACCGAGAGGCTCCAAAAAATATGTTTAATCATAACACTCATGTTTGATGCCCTAAATTATCAATACTTAATGAATTTAAAAAGAAATAAAAGAGTTCACACTCAAAATGAGTTTAAATGAATTGTTTGGTAAATCCAAATGAATGTGATTAATGCACACCAAGACAGAAACACCCAATGTGATGGATATCTTTGGTCTGCATGGAGTGAGCTAACTGGAGATGCAATGCACTGGGATTTGAACACTGAGTGCTCTCTCTGCTTCCTATGCTGAGCAGAGGAGAGATTGACAAAGGTTCCTTTTTGTAATAACAGTCCAGAAACTACACTCTCTCCTATGCTGCATTGAGTTATACTGCATCCATGCAAGGACATCTACTGGCGATAGGATTGATCATCACTGATAATCCCAGGGTTCCCCTTGGTGCATCTTACCACTGATAATTTTTTACCCAGGGACTGACAAGAAGAAGATTGATTTGGAGTGAGTTACCAGGAAATCACTAATAGCAGTTGGAATTACAGAACTCAAGTATTGCTGTAGAGTTAACTATGGAGAGCATTAACTACAGTGTGGAAGCAAGCCATTCAGCTCATCAAGTCAATACCTCCCCTCCAAAGAGCATCCTATCCACCTTGGCTGATCCCCTTAGCCTCCACATCCTGGACACTATGGGCAATTTTGCATGGCCAGTCCACCAAACCTGCACATCTTTGGTCTGTGGGAGGAAGCCAGAGCACCTGGAGGAAACTCATGCAGACATGGGGAGAATGTGCAAACTCTACACAGACAGTGAAATTGAACCCAGGTTCCTGGTGCTCTGAGACAGCAGTGCCAACTGCTGAGCTACCATGCTCCCCAAAGCCAAGCATATTGTCAAAACAGGGCAAATGCACGAATGCCAAATTTCAAATGATCTTTCGATTATGACCATAGGAATTGGTTTCTATTGGTGCTCTTGCTTTCTCCATGGTGATGCCTCGGAAATCTGAGTTGATTTGCTAGTCAGCACCTATTTCTTCATTTGAAATTTGACAATCTAGTTTTTGTCCTGGTGAAAGATGAAAGAGCTTTGGATACTTGTCTCTTTTCCCAGTAATTTGTAGCTGTTAGTCCATGTGCAGCATCAGACTGAATCAGGAGAAAATGCAGGAGCAGGAAAGCCTTATGTTTCTGATCTATAACCTAGCAATGCCTGGGAGAAAAAGTAGCTGTGAAGTTTGATTGAGGATGAGAGTAAGTTCAGGTTCACAGCCCTTTCATTATGGAAAAGTCTTCCAATGTTTAATGCTAAATTATACATTGGAATAATGTCACGGGGTTAAAGGGTAACCTCATTGATGGAACTACAGTCCACCAAATGAGGCAAAAAAAATGTTTAATAACGTATAAAATTTGTTTCAAAGTTTGTAGTCTATGTAAGAGTACAAGTGTAAAGTTGAAGTAATGTGTAACTATTTCAAGGACATGGAACATTGCCCACCTAATGCAAAAAAGAAAAAACGTTTACACTTATAAAGCATTTCAGAATATCTCAAACAATGTTGCTTCTTCCCACCTAAATTTAGTTATCCCAATTTGAAAGTACATCTGATTCCTGTTTGTGCATGCTCATAAAACAATCTAGAGCTAACGGATACAGTGTTTTGCAAAATAACTAAGAATGAGCTGGGAAAAATCTTTTTTTTAATAGACCAAATGGTTCGGGTTTGGAATGCACTGACTGGAAGTGTGGTGGGGATGAGTATAATTGAGGCATGCAAGAGGGCATCGGAAAAATATTCAAGTAGAGACAATGTGCATGGTTATGAGAAAAAGGAGGAAATTGGTACTCAGTTAAAATGCACAGAGAGCCAATGCAAGCACAAGTGGCCAAATGGTCTCCTAAACCGAAACATTTCTGTGGTTCTGTGAAAATTCAGAGTTTGGGTATCCTTTGCCTGCACATTCAAAAACCAAACATGTAAAAAATGAGGATGTTTTGACAGCGGACCCTAATTGACTGTAAGTGTATCTGAGAACTGAAACTATCCTCTATCTGAACTCCGAAACTATCCTTCATCTGAAAACTGAAACTATGCTGTATCTGAAAACTGAAGCTATCCTGGATCTGAAAACCAGAGATTTTTGAATAAAGGATTTCCGACCTGTATCCAGCATGAATCCTGATAAATTCCTGTTAGATACAGCACTGTATTTGTACCATGGATTGGTATGTGGATAATTAAAGGTTTAGAGGGATATGAACCAAACACTGGCAAATGGAAATAGTTCAGTTGAGCAAAGCTGGCAGACATGGCCAAGTTGCTTCTGTGACTGTATGACATTGCCATAATAGGTGAAACTGCATCACAAACAAATTAGTTGGATTTATCTTTTGGTCGTATATGCTGATGGGTATGTATTAACAGAGCTCAATTCATAGTACAAGCTCCAATCAGTGTTTTGCTGACAGATAATAAATTTATGTAAACTCTTTGCTACATGTAGACATGCTATTTCAATGTTTAATGAGAGAATGCAGTAAAACCAGCTTTTATTTAATTGATGAAACAACATGATACATTCACTGTGTTACATATCTTAGGTTAAAGCTGGAATGCTTTCCAACATCACTTTTTTATTTGTCTCCAGTGAAATCCAAACCACCTAATCTATTTTCTTTAAAGCTGGTTTAATTGGAACGCAATGGCCCTGAGCTCAGAGGCCCCAGCCTATTAAGCATTCTCTTTATGAAGCTGACATTATTTGATTATAACTCTTCTTCCTCTAATATACCCCTCCACTCCTTTTCAAAGGGCTACTCTTTCATTTGTAATGATTCCAGTGGCAGTTCTGTTGTATCTCAACAATAAACATTGTTTTCCTAACTGCAGAGAACATCAAAGCTGTGTTCAATTTTGTTCCTATTTCATGTCTAGGGATGGTCACTGATTAAAATAAAGTCACCATAGTCCTACCAGACCATAGGGCTGCTCTCTCCTCAGAGAGGGATAACTGGTGGTGGGTTAACCTGAGGGTTACCATGCCTCAGGCAAGGGGAGAGGTTGGGAAGGTTGGTAATGTCAGTTGATGCGACAATTAAACTCATGGTGTTGGCATCACACTGCATTGCATCCAGCTGACTGAACTAACCAACTCCAGGTCACTGCTTAGAATTTGGAGTAAGAAGCAAGAATCTTGACTGTTGATTTTCGATCAAACCTAAGGATGCTGGGCTGAATTGCCGAAGGATGGAGTGAGAAACGCTGAGATTGAACACTGAGTTTCAGTTGAGAAACCTTGCAAATTGTTTGTGCCAATGCCACTGCCTCTCTGTCCTTGATAGCTCTCTTCTATTGTGTCTGAGCAAGACGGCAGTTTAAGCTATAAATGATTGTAGCAGCGCTGATGAACCCATGCAGGTTGCGGTCTGTTGTAACCCTGTTGGACTTCTCACACAGTTTCCAATAATGTAATCTAAACACTAATGGAATGATGGCCTTTATCACAAGTGGGCTGGAATTCAAGTGAGTTGTTGTGTAGACTCTTAGTCAAATGTTATCTTTTGGCGATCGGCTCTCAGGAAAAATATAACATCCTTCAAAAAAAGGAGGACCGCACAGGTTGATCAGAAATTACACTAAGGTTTATAAATTTAATTTATCAGGGAAAATTGCATAAATTAGGTCTGCAATTCATTGAGATTAAAAGTTTGAAGGGTGATCTAATCATTGCTGCCTGAAGCGATGAAAAGCAGATACCAAATTAGTATTTCCTCTGATGGGAAAATCCAGAGCAGAGATGTGTCATAACAATAAAGCTGAGTGATTCAGCAGTGAAAGGACTTTCTCACAAGCAGCTCAGTCAAACTTTGGAACCCATTTCTATAAATGCTTTACATGTTAATTGACATTTTTCAACACAGAGATTGACCTGAAATTGACCCACTATTGCCCTTAAATATTAACTTTATTTCTCACTTCACAGTTGCCAACTGACTAAGTATTTCAAGCATTTGCTGTTTTTATATCAGATTTCCCAATTTATCTTTAGCAATGGGGTTTTGTTGGGTATGTATATAAAGGCTGGGAAAAGGCAGTTGAGCTACAGTTCGGCTATAATCCAACCAAATGACAGAAGGTTGGAATGGTCTACTTCTGGTCCTATGCTCCTATGATGAGACACTTACCATTTGTAGTTGATGTAATATATCTACACGATAAATATTTGTGTATATCTTCTTCCTCAATTTTCTGAATCGAAGGCAGGTCTGACCCACCATGAGTAGGGCAAGGAAGCAGCTTCCAAGTCCACCCCAGTTGGAACAGGGATCAAGCTCCATGTTATTGACAACAGGATGATTCACACTGCCTGGGCAGCCAACTGAGCCATCCAACCTCCCAAGGATATTATGTTGCTGTGGCACCGCATATTTTACACACATGCTGTAATTCAACGTTTTGGATAATGGCGATGGAGGCTTCAATTTCTTTCCATAACAGTGCTTTATGAAATACGATGCTCTTGCATTATAACTAACTATGATGGATGGGACAATGTGTCTGGATGATCCAAAGGTAGGTCCTGTGTCCCCCAACATTCAAAGAGTCAGTGTTCCAGGGACGGATGAAGAAAACACTACAAAGACACTTCAGAGCTCTCCTTGAAGTGCAGCAGAACTGACCCTAATGGCTGAGAGGAGCTTGCTACAAATCTTTCAAAATGGCAACAACATGCCCATTGAGCTGCATCATGCTTTGAGTCCAAGTACCTTAATGATAAGATTGGATAGGTGCAGAGGAAGAAAGGAAGGGAAGCACACCCTCTACCCTGGGTCTTGCCACCTTTAGGGACAAGATTTGTGGGGCAAGAATCTGCCTGTTCAATCGCAACAGCCGAATCTTGAGATCCTGAGTAGACATCACCCTTGAATCGAGGGATAGCTACTCCAGCAGATGATATGCCATACACATTCAAGGCGACTGCATGCTATGGACAACTTGTTGGAGAACTTGCTTGTTGCAAAGAAGGGAATTTGCCATCCTTATCTGGGCTGGCCATCATGCGATGTGTTTGACTCTTAGCTCCCTCTGAAATGGCAGGGCTGGCCACTCCAGTTTAAGGGCAATGAGAAATGGGGCAACCATGTTCCTTGATAACACTGCCACATCTCAGGAGAGAATAAATATATGTCACAAAATGCTTCCAGGCTGTACCACTGTCACTCTGTAACTGATTGCTAATGGAGGACATGGAACACAATGTTAAAAATCTGTTATTCTACAAGCTCCTCATCTACCAGGGATGTGTTCACTGCACTGAAATCAAGACAGCACACTGCCTAACTTCATTTCTTTCTTAGACTCTGCCTGCCTTCCCATAGTTTATGGGTTCTGTTTTACAGCCCAAGCTGTATGCAATTTTCTCTTCTACTCTCTTCCATGTTGATGAAGTTCTGCTTTTTGTGATGTGCACTTTTATTTTTTTTTAAATGGGAAACAAAGTGCCTATTCCTGTAAACTTACACATCCCTTTGAGGAGGTGCCTCAGAATTCAGCTCTGCACTTCTGGTGATGAATATTAACTGAAGTGCTGTTATTGCTTGGAGTGGTGTGTTAATCCCAAATGTGCTGTTGTCTCCCTGATTAGCAAATCTTTTAACTTTGAAATACAAAGTGGATGTGGTTACTTAGTTCACTGAAAGCATGTTATGTGCATTAGTTTGAAGGGAATCTCAACTGGATTTACCCGATGACTCGCATCTGACTCCAATGAGATCTGCATAGCCATTAAGGCCAATATTGAGTCGTGCATTGTGCTGTAAATTATGTTAGGCTGGTATTATCATTACCATAGAGTATATCTGATCTCATATAGGAAACGCTCAACAAAGGAGTCTGCACACCTCAACTAGCAGGTAAACAGAAAAAGATGTAATCTTCAGTAACTTGGATTCCAGTAATTCCACACAAATAAGCTGAATCAGCAGTAAACACAGCTTGTTTTGCAGTTTCACCTTAAGGGCTTCTTTCATGGAGGCTTGTCATGGTATGAGCTGATCTGACAGTTCAAAGTCAAGTTCCAAATTAATACCTCCTGAGTCCTTTCTTATCGGCCTTTGCTGCCATTGTTGCAAATATCTCCATTGTAATGGCAGCTTTTACTCTTGAAGTGTTGGTAAGTCTGCAGTCCAATCTTTTTCTAAAAATACAATTACAAAATGTATGTGCTAAAGTTGTTTTTCTATGACCATTTTGTACGTGAACGGACGTTTTGAATGATCTGCATTTCAGCCTCATTGAAATGTTATTAAAATTGACATCCTTTATAATATATACTTTGACTGCATTGTCTAACTTTAGAAGTTGCCACTTGACTACGAGTTCATTACAAAACCTCATAAAGGAAGAGATAGATGCAATAAATAAGGCTAGAGGAGAATATTAATAATTCTTTTGCAGAGAGTTGAATGCTTTAGTATCATTCCAGTTGTCATGGCACTGTGGCAGTACAACTAACAAGGTTCTAGTGCCTTTTATAATAGAGTGGGTCTTTGCATAATGATTGTTACTTGTCTGCTATACTGTGTTGAATAGTTGACAGCAAAAACTGTGTTATTGGTGAGTGAGCAGTTGAATAAATCATTTACATTACAGTATTGTAACTCAGTTCAGATGCATTAGCCAGAAGCCTCCAAAGACCAAATACAATTGAAGGCAAACGTGTCAGTGAAGGGAGAAAATCCCAGACTGCCCCTGTGGGGAGGGAGAAACCTACTTGACTTCATCTGTACCAGTCGACATGTTGTCAGTGTATCTGTCCATGACATTATTGCTAAGAGTGACCATGCACAGTGAAGATGAAATCTCTCCTTCACGCTGAGGTGATGGTCTGGAGGTATTACCATTGAACTGTTCATCTAGCAACCCAGGTAATGTTCTAGAGATCTGTGTTCAAATCCCTCCATGGCAGATGTGGAATTAAGGATCTAATGATGACCATGAATTAGATGTCAGGGAAAATCCATCTGCTTCACTCATGTCTATTAGGAAAGGAAACTGCTAGCCAGACCCACAGCAATGTGGTTGACTTTTGCCCCTCTCGGGCCTTGCTTGTTACTGGTTCCCTGGTCACATGGGTTTTTTTCCTGCTGGTGGCAATATTGAATAAAATTATTTGCACAAATGGTGTCTTCACTGAGTCCCTACACTTACACACGCACAACACAAGTGCCATGAGGAAAAATAACCATTGTGTAGCAGTGGTGTTGGGGTAATGGGAAAAAATTGGAAAAGAAGAAAGAATAAACAAGAATTTAAAAAAAATATACCCTCAGTATGTTGTGTGGCTATACTAGAATGCTAATTGGTCTAGTTTCAGAACAGATCTACTGCTCAAAACTGGACATCTGGGAGGTGCTGTGGGCAATCATCAGCAAGAGAATTGTATTCCACGACAGGTTGTAAACTCTTGACTTGGCATATAACTCACATCAACATTACCATCAAGATGAGGAATCAAGTGAGGTTCAATGAGAAGTTCAATGGAGCATGTCTGAAAGAGACCAGGCTTACCTAAAATGAGATGCCAAATGTCCATAGCAGAAGCTCCTGTTGTGTCTTGTAAGGAACATAACAGCAAGTAGTTGGTTTGCATTTTCAGAAAGATTTAGCCAGTATATACCAAAAGTGAAAGCACATACATGAAACAAACATGATATATTAGGGTAGGCAACACACATGTCAAATTGCATCTCTGCGAGGATTTAATGACAGATAACAATTGGTAAACAGACTACTGAGTGTACACTCAAACCATGAAAAAAGAAGATAAGTGGAAGAAAAATACCATGGATGTTGGAAATCTGAAATAAATGTAGAAAGTGCTGGAGAAACATAGCATCATTGGAGAGAGAGAAACAAAAGTTGTGAAGAAGAGTCATTTTGGACTCAAAATGGTAACAGACTCTGCCAAATATGTAAATGGGTTTTCCACTTTAACTGTACTCTGCATTCTGGAAGGGCATTGCATATACTAACATCACAGTTTATTAAATCAATTCTCTTTTGCTTGAAATTATGCTCCCTATTTGGGCGACATGGTGGCACAGTGGTTAGCACTGCTGTCTCACGGTGCCAGAGACCTGGGTTCAATTCCTGCCTCAGGCAACTGTCTGTGTGGCGTTTGCACATTCTCCCCGTGTCTGCGTGGGTTTCCTCCAGGTGCTCCGGTTTCCTCCCACAGTCCAAAAATGTGCAGGTTAGGTGAATGCTAAATTGCCCGTTGTGTTAGGTGAAGGAGTAAATATAGGAGAATGGGTCTATGTGGGTTGCTCTTCAGAGGGTTGGTGTGGACTTGTTGGGCCGAAGGGCCTGTTTCCACACTGTAAGTAATCTAATCTAGTTTCTTGCTGAGCGATATTGAAATTGTTTCCATGATTTATCATAGCTTCTCGAAGTTCTGAATAGATTCTGAATCTCTTCCTAATCTGTCTGCTTCTTTTGTTTTCCCATTTTACTTGGGTTTACAGCAATACTGATTGATTACCTTTCTCCATTCCCCATGTTAGTTGCATATTCCTCATCCAATTCCCCTGTATTTAAATTTCTTGTCACTGCATCTTTCCATCTCCTTCTCCCTGGCAATCCCATCTTTATTACTTGCCTCAGCACATTTTAACCGTATCACATTGCTCCCAATCTTTTTAGTTCAAGTAAAAAAGATCCCATTGTTCTTCATGACTAAATTCTCTCACTGGCATCATTTCAGTGGATCACCTTTGTACCTGCTTCATTACTTTGACGTGTTTCCAGAAGTAACCTGTCCAAACTTTAGATATAATATTCTGACTGCAATCTAGTCAATAAAGTTCACAGAAACATAGAAAATAGGAGCAAGGAGTAGGCCATTCAGCCTTCGAGTCTCCTGCCCCATTCAATATGATCATGGCTGATCGTCCACTTCAGTATCCTGTTCCTGCTTTCACCCATACCCTTTGATCTCTTTAACCATAAGAACTATATCTAACACCTTCTGGAAAACAAAAACAACATTACCTGATTGTTTCTGTTTGCATATTCATGTTTGTAAAACCTCAGGTTTTAGGCATTTTTTTAAAAAAATGCTTCCTACTTAAGATTTGTATATGAATTCTTACACCTCTCTGGACTTTTTTTTCATGTATTTGTGTTTTCCTTACTCTTCTCTACAAAAGCCTTGTAGCAAATGTCGCTTGACGTCCATCAACCGAGATTGCTTATTTGTCCACCTCCAGCTTAGATCACAGTCCCCTTCATTGTTAAACATGCCCCATTCAAAAAAAGGCTGAGGAAAGAAAAAGTTGTAATTTCCAATCTTTAGTCATTTTATTACTTCTTAGAAAAATACTCTCCTTTTGATCAGATCAGGGAGTAGAAATACATATTTGATGAGTGCATGACTTTTGTGAAGTGGTACTTACAGGAGAGGTCATTAATTATTTTGGGTTAAATACATACAAAGACAGACGTGCACGCACACACAAAAATGAGAACAGTCTATACCAATGGAAGGAGAACTTTGCACAATTTACAGAAACCATAATCTAATCTCCTGAAATGGTTTTCCATGGTCAACAGTTCCAGAAGTTACAGACACATTATCTGTTGTGTCACTAACAAGGTTTTAAGCTCTAAATCAACTAATTCCTCATACCACAACACTGCAGTCTATTCACTTTGACCCACAATTATGCAGCACATCCTGCTGAACTCAGTAAATAAGACATTGAATGATGAGAAATGTCGTGGATATGTTTTCCCTTACCCGATTGTTTGACACTTGAGTTGGAGTAACATGGTTTATGGGTCTTCTCCTTGGAGAGTCCCCTCTGGACTTCATAACTTCACAATACTCTAAATCATTGTGAATGATTAACATTGTTACTTGCTAGCTTCTAAACTCTTAAGTGCATTAGCATTTTCCATGGCGTAACAATGTTAGGATTAGATGGTTTCCAGACAAGGTGGAGTGGGCAACACATAGTTATGGTGATAAATCTGCACAATCCACTGCTCCAGCCAATAGCAAAGCTAACCCTTTAATGATAACATAATGGGTACAATATTTGTTGACATTGCAGCACATGGACTGGCATTGTGGAGGCTGTGTGCCACTCTACCCAATGTGTTTTGTAATTTTCTATATATTAGCCCATGTATCATATACCCCAAAGACTGGCTTCTTGTTGAATCCGATACCTCGAACATAGGAAAATGTATCCATAGGAACAGGAATAGCTCATTCAGCCCTCACTTCTGTTTTGTCATTTAATGAGGTTTAATTTTAATTCGATTTAGTTTTTGTCACGTGTACGTGTTACGTGTCAGAAGTGTTGTGCAATGTCGCCACTCTCCGGCACCACTTTAAACACAGAAAATAAGCCACGACGTAGAATATAAAGGCAGAAAGGAAGGAGTCAAAGTTAAGAGTTTAACTTTACAGCCCTTAGCTTTGGTCCTGGATCCTGGTTTTTCCATCCCAATGCTGTGACCAACACCAGTATAAAGCTATCGACTAGCCTTAAGGCCCTTTGCCATGACTGATCTGTAACCTAACTCCATATACCAGCCCTTTAGCTGATAAGCCTTTTCGCAGTGATCAGATCAAAAGGCATTATACTGTAAACTTCGTGGTGAAAGATCTCAAACATTATCTTCTCAGACAAACACACCTCTAGCACAAGACACAATTGGAGCCCAAGAAATTGATTAATATAGCCATGAACTTTGAGGTTATGTTCTCCAAGGGCACACTGTATGCCAGGCAGAGCAAAGAAAGCTTGGCCAAGGGACAGCAGCTTAGTAAAGGTGAGGAAAACAAGGCAGCAGGTCCTACTAAGAAAAAAGTGAAATAGAATATGAGATAACATCTGTAATCTGGAGTGATAAGTAGAAGAAGGAAAGAGTAATTTGAAACCAGTTAAAACCAATAGTTACTCAACAGTTTCAACTATTGGAGAGAGTGCTGTGGTTCAAAATGGTCCAGAACTTGGTACATAATTATCACTGTCTCTCAAAGAAATCATAGCAGTAATTGTTCAAGATTCACACTGATCGGGTGTGCCCTCTGAGGTTGGGTAGAAACATAATATAAGGGTCACTAAGTGAATATTTATTCTGTGCCTGACCTAACAGTTCTCCTTTATGATCACCACCAACAAAACTGTAAAATAAGTAATATTCAATCAACAATTGATGTCTGTCAGCTTTTGGAGAAAATCCAGCACTAATCAGTAATGAGGTATGAGAATATACAATGACTCAGGAGGAAACATCCAAATTTCTTCTTGGTATGAAGACCAGTATTTCAAGTCCTCCGATACAGCGACTTGCAAAGGCAAACTTGTGAAGCTTCAAACATTGCATGAGAAAGGAAGATTTCATATCATCCCTGTTTCTAAGCAACATTAGCTAGTGCATAGAAAGGTATTCTATTTTCATTCAGCACATGAAGATAGTCAAGTATTCTTACAGAATGGATTTGTAGCAGAAGTAATTCTCACCCTCCCCATTCCCTCTGGTTAGGGGTTTGACAATTAAAACCGTTAGTGGAAGGTAATGAGAGTAATATTAATTCTCAACTCAGAGTCAGCATAAAACTCAAATCTGATTCCATCACATATACTGGTTTTCCTCCATTTATAGCATGATGCGATAGAAGTGTTTAGAATTCTGTAAAGATAGGTCACAGTGGTTAGAAACAGACTTAAAAGCAGTTATAGGGATTAGATAGGAAGATCCTGGGTACAAGATTAAAAGTGATTCAGAAGAGAAGGCAGAAGCTACATTTTCACACAAAGAACTGTCAGGTTTTGGAATTCACTTCCTGCGTTGGTGGTTAAGACAGAAACAATGCTGATATTCAAGATTAGACTGGATAGCTGATGAAGGAAAGAGAGATGAAGAGATATGGCAACAATGTGCCGCCTGTAATGAGGAATTTGCCGGAGGCTTGATTTTCAAGGCTTGGAGGACCCAATGACCTGTTTCCACATCAGAAATTCCCTGTATTTCTATGAAAAGAATCTAGCTTTATTGGTCTTCAATGTATCTTCTTTAAATCTGTATTCTGCATTCGTTCCAACACAACAAAAGAAAACTGGTGTTAGCATGTTATTGTGGATCTATTTGAATGAGAGGTGAAATATTTTTGTCCTGATGAACAAAGGAACAGGCTTTTAATGGTTTACTATTGTACTGGTGCAAATGACAAAAGAAAATTATTTGTGCTTATGTGGCACCTTCTCACTAACCTCAGGCAAATCCCAAAGCACGTCATGTACAATGAATTACTTTGAATCCTATCGTTCTGTTATATTACTGAATGCAGGAATAATTTCATAATGTCCTACAGCCACAGCTTAAATGTAAGTCAATGTATTTCACAGAATTGTTACAGTGCAGAAGGATGCCATTCAGCCTATTGTGATTGTACTGGCTGACAATTGTGATAATGTCATGCCTTTTTCCTGTAACCCTTGGCATTGTTTCTACTTTATTAATCAACAACTAACGTTGGTAGATTTTCAAAACATATTTAATAAGGAAATGCACATAAGGCTACTTAATAATATAAGAGACAATGGTGATATGGTTAATCTATCAGCTTGCAGCGAGGATTGACAAACCAATAGAAGACAGAGAGCTAGGATAAAGGGGAGTTTTCAGGATGGCAACCAATAACTGCTAGAGTGCCACTGGGATCAGTACTGGGGTCACAGTTATTTACAATACATATTAATGACTTGCATTACCAAAGTGAATATTCTATGGTCAGGTTTGCATATGAGACAAAAATAGGTGGGAAGACGACTGGTGAGAGTCTGCAGAGGGATATAGATGTTTAAGCAAAGTGGGCAAAACTTGGCAGATGGAATATAGTATGTGAAAATATGAGGCTATTATACTTTGGCAGGAAGAATAGAAGAGAAGACTGTTAATTAATGGAGAACAACTGCAGAAATCTGTAAGGAAGGCAAATGTACTGATGGTCTTTATTTCAAAGGGAGTACAGTAAAGCAGTAGGGATGTCTGCCTAAAATTATACATCAGACCAGAGCTGGAATATTGTGAACTGTTTTGGACCTATTATTTAAGGATAAACATACATGCAGCCATTGCAGAGAAGACTCACCAGGCTGAATCTGGGTATGCAGGGATCTTCTTACGAGTAGAGGTTGAATAAGTTGGGCGTGTACTCATTGGAGTTTAGAAAAAAATAAAGGCTATATTTTTAAAATTAGTAAAATTCTTAGGGGATTTGATAAGGTAAATGCATAAATGTTGTTTTCCCTTATGGGACAACTTAGCACCAGAGGGCTTACTGTCAGCATAATGGGTCATCTATTTAAAGCAGAGATTAAGGGAATTTTTTTTCTCTCTCAGCGGGTAATGACTGGAATTCTTCATGGTCAAGTGTCAATGGGGGCACAGTTAGAAGCCAGTGATCATAAATTTTAAGATAATGACAGAAAAAGGCAACAGACAAACTAGAATATGATTAATTCCCCATGGGATGGTGTTGGGACCCTTTCTTTTCCTGATCTATGTTTATGATCTGGATCTAGAGATGCAGGATATGAGTTCAAGTGTTGCACATAGTGCAAAACTTAGAAGCATTGTAAACTCTGAGGAAGACAGCTGACAGCATTGAAAAAACATAGACAAGTTAGTAAGTGGGGAGATAGTTGGCAAGGGAGTTAAATAATAATATTCTCTTCTATTCTTCCTGCCAAAGTGTTAAAATCTTACATTTTCTCATATTCCATCTGCTAGATTTTAGCCCACTTTGCTTAAACATCTATATTCCTCTGCTGCATCTCATCGCTTGCTTTCCCACCTATTTTTGTGCCATCCGCACAGGAGTTCAACCCAGACAAGTCTAAGATGATGCATTTAGGCAGGAAGGATATAAGCAGAGACCATAAGCCCAGGAGTAAAGAGGGTGCAGGGGCAGAGGGAGTTGGATGTTTATTTAAATAATTGAGGGTGGAAGGACAGGTATTGAGAGCTGTTAAAAATATCCTGGGCTTTATTGACAGGGACATAGAATACAAGAGCATGGAGGTTACGCTGATGAAGTTTTCAAAGTCATGAGAGGTCTGGGTAAAGAAGATATGAAGAAACTATTCTCACTTGTAAAGAATCAAGAACAAGACGGCATGCATTTAAAGTCATTTGCAAAAAGGATGTCGGAGAAAAACCTTTCTCACAGCGTGTAGTTACAGTCTGAAATGGATTGCCTGAATGTGTGGCGCAGACATGTTCAATTGAGACGTTCAAGAAAGCATTGGATGTTTAGTTGAATAGAAAATATGTGCAATGGTATGGGAACAAGGCAGGATAATGGTTCCATGGTGGTTTTAGTGGCTAGCACTGCTGCCTCACAGCACCATGGACCTGGTTTGATTCCACCCCTTAAGCACCTGTCTGCGTGCAGTTTGCACATTCTCCCTGTGTCTGTGTGGATTTCCTTCCACAGTCCAAAGATTTGTGGATTCTGCTTTGGTTCCTGAATGCTCTGGGTTCAGGCTCTGCACCAAGACATGTATGCTGTGGAGGAGCCCAGCTATTGGTGCAGACATACATGTGTGTATAGATGACGGTCCTCAGGCCAGAGAACCGAGAGTGTTAATTGCATGAAAGAGATGAAAAGAACTGTTTAAATTAAACTTTGTTGTTTTTTCTATTTAAAAATGAACACTGGTTGCCACAAGACATGGCCCCTGTTGGTCACATGATGTTAGTTGACTACGGTTCTGGAAAATTCCAACGCTAATTGTTAGGACAGAGGTTAGATACCGTTTCTCTGAAATCTTACACTTTTCATTGTATGAAGATTGTAGTCAACAAAGACAAAAAAAAAGTGGAAGGCATGTCTGACCAGCCAAAGAATAGCAGCAAAGGGAGACAAAAGACAGAAATTGCTGGAGAAACTCATCAGGTCTGACAGCATCTTTGGAAAGAATACAGTGTTAACATTTGGGTCCAGTGAGTTTTCTTCAGAACCGATTGTAGCTGAGAGAAGGTTGGTCTATATACTAAATGTAAGCTGGGAGAGGGTGGAGGAGGAAATGATAGGTGGAGATGAAGCCCTGAGAGAGAGAACAGCAGTTGGGCAGACAAAGGAGTAGATAATGGTCAGCCTGGGAGAATCAATAGCTGTTATTGGGGATCATTAGTGGCTGACAATGAGTCAGTTGTGGTAGCAGCTCCATGTGATGACATGGTCTGGTGTGTGGGAGTTAAAATATGGACATGAGAGAAATAGCTCAGTCCCTAAAATTATTGAACTCGATATTGCATCCTGAAGGCTGGAGGGTGCCCAAAGGGGAAATGAGGTGTTGTTCTTCCAGCTTGCACTGAGCTTCACTGGAGCTCTGCAGCAGGCCGGACACAGGGATATTAACCAGGGAACTTGGAAGCTCGGGGTCATTTTTGCAGAGCTGTTCTGATTTCAGTCTACATTTCATCATCGCAATGTAGAGGAGACCATGTTGTGAGCAGCATTGTTAAGTTGAAACTGACACTGAAGTGGGCCCATCAGCTGATGCCATGGCCTTTGAGAAATTTTAATATTTCTTCCTTCTGGGTCTGAGCCAGTCAATACCCAGCCTCTCTACAATACCATCAATAGAAAGCAGGACTCCAGATTGATTGCTAAGTCTGCCTCAAGTCCAAGTCTAATAAAAGTTTAAGCTGCTGATAACACCATAGCCAGACAGCAGGCTAACAACAAGTTGTCTCAGGGAAACCTCTTCAACATCTGTTTCACTGGAAGATTCCTGTCATTGAAAAGTGGACTAGGTCTCAATACACCAACCTCATCTTCCTTCACATTCATCAACTTTAAAATTAATGCAGCAGCTGTCCCTGAACAGCACGAGCAGTAATTTTAAAGACAACCCTCTTGTTCTGGGCTTCCCCAGATGGAGAATTTGTCTCCCTCTTCCCACCACTTCAATATCTTTCACTTCCTAATTAGGTCAGCCCTTCTTTTTCTATCCTCAAGTGCTTGCTGGCCTCGTATATGCAACATTTCTTCATCAATTTAACCTGTTTAGCATCTGATATCATTCTGGGAATCTGTGCTGTGTCATTGCAAGTTCCCTCCATCCTGGCTTGTAAAAATGTTGCTGTTTCTTCACTGTCGCTGGGTCAAAATACTACAATTTCCTCTCTGAGAGCACAGAAACTGCAGCGGTTCAAGAAGGCAGTTCACCACCACCTTCTCAAGGGGGCAACTAGGGATGGCAATAAATCCTGGCTCAGCCAGCGATGCCTACATGACATGAGTGAAGTTTTTTAAATTATGTAATTCCAGAGACTCAGTGCCGAGTACTCAACAAAGTACTTAAGGGTCGAAAAATCTCACCAGTTGAGGTTGAAAGGATTGTCAGATTTTTTTTATGATGCCATTGTTTTCTTCTAGGCTACAATTAAAGATCAATTTAACATTGACCAAGTCAGGAACACTCTATTTCAAAATAAGAACATTATTAAGTTTGACTGCAATATAGCTAGAGAACTCTACAGGAGTTTGCAGACAGGACCAATGTTTTTACTCGGAGAAAGTGAGGACTGCAGATGCTGGAGATCAGAGTTGAAAAGTGTGGCATTGGAAAAGCACATCAGGTCAGGCAGCATCCGAGGATCATGAGAATCGATGTTTCGGGCATAAGCCCTTCATCAGGAATGTGGGAAGGGCGGGGGAGATGGGTGCTGAGAGATAAATAGGAGGGGGAGGGGTGGTTACCTCCAACTACAGCCACCATCAATGTTTTAACTATCCTTAAAAATCCTTTAAAGGAATGCATTCTTAACCACTAAACCACTAAACAGACTCACCATGTGAATGCTAAACAATAGGCCAGAGGCTAGGAATCCTGTGGCAAGGAATTCATCTTCTATCGATCCAAAGCCTATCCAATATCTACAAGTCAGAAGTGTGATGGAATACTCCCCACTAGCCTGGATGAGTGAAGTTCCAGCACCAGTCAGAAAGGTTGACACCACCCTGCACAGACCAGCCCGTGGTGATTTACACACCATATACCACTGTCAGCGTTCTCTCTCTCTCTCTCTCTCTCTCTCTCTCTTTCTCTCTCTCTCTCTCTCCCCGCAGCCAATGAACATTGGCATCAGTGTGTGCCACTTACAAGCTACTTGGCCACAGCTCACCAAGGCTGCCTCTACAATACCAAGCCTGTGACTTCTACCTCCTGGAAGGACAAAGTCAGCTGATACATCCAGCACCACCAGTTGTATATTTCCTGCCAAGTCACACACCATCCTCACTTGGGACTATATCAACGTTCCTTCTCTGTTGCTGGGGAAAAATGTGGGAACCCCCCTGTAACCAGCACAGTGGGTGTACCTAATCCCCACACGGCAGCGCAATGGTTCAAGATGGTAACTCATCACCACCTTTTCAATGACAGTTAGGAATGGGAGGGCAATATATTGCCGGCTTATCCAGCTAATCCCTCATACCATGAACTAATAGTTTCTTTTTAAAGAAAACTTGTACTTTTGAAAAAGCTGCCTTGATGTAAGCCTGCCGCCTCTTTAGACCACCCCCATGCTGCAGCCATTCGCCCCTTCCCGAAGCTATGCTGTCTTTATGGTGGACTTAGCTGACTCTTCAAAAGACAACGAGAAAAGGTCATACATGCCACGAATATAAAGGATGTTGGACAGAAATTCAATCGGCAGGAAAATAAGAATCAAAGGTAAACTTGGTGATCTTCAAAATGCCCTCTTTAAAAGCAACTGAGAAGAGTGGACATGAACTGCCCTTTACATTAGGGGAGGAGAGCTGAACAGGGGACTCCTCTGTTTCAGGTAAATTGATTCAAAATCTTGGTTATCATTTCATCTCCTCTTATGCAGAGATCATTTTGTTTAAGTTAGCTACATATGAATTACAATATCACTTTCGTATTAAATTTGTTAAATTAATTCATATGCTTTTGTAGATGTGGATATTCATTTGAATTCACTATGTCACAATATTTCTGAGCCATAAGTTCATTATTTCAATACTTGTGTCTTCCCAGGTTATTTGACATCACTGGAAAGTACCAGTGGAAGATGTGCTAAGTCTGAAGACCTCCAAGAGTCAAGACTGCAGGAATAGCAAGCACTGATGTGGCGAAGAGGACAGCTGGGAGGGAGGGGAAGTAATGTGGGCTTGGGGTAGAGGTGGGGAATAGCCGCTGCGAGACCATCTCTGACAAATGCAGATCAAGGGCAAAAGTGGAAGCAACTTATCCACTGCAAGGGTCAAGAGCGAATAACCAGACTCAGGCTTGGTGGAGGCAACCAAATATGGAGTCACTCTTGATTTGAGAATGTGAGAAGTTACCATGTAGTCAGTTTACTCTTATTGTATAACCAGCCAGTCTTGTCTTTATCTAATAGTGAGCTCTCCAAGTTATTTGATTTTGGATGGAAGGGACTGATGGAACTGAAGTGCTACACTCCCCCAATTGGAGCCCATACAGCTTCTTGCATTTTAAGGATTGCGAGTATGTAACATAATCTGGCACTGTTGTTGACTATGCCAAAGTCAATCCGTATTGCATAGAATTTGCTTTTTTTCTACTGGTATTTTTCTTTCTCAGTGTTGTTAGATGAGTTGGCTGCGCAGCTGGCTTGCGATGCAGAGTGATGCCAAACAGTGTAGGCTCAATTCCCACATCGACTGAGGTTACCATGAAAAACTTTCATTCTCAACCTCTCCCCTTGACTGAGGCATTGTCAGCCTTAGGTTAAACCACCACCAGTTGTCTCTCTCTCTCTCTCTCTCTCTCTCTCCGTTATGAGAAAGCAGCCCTATAGTTTTATGGGCCCCTATAGTTTTATGGGATTATGGTGACTTTACTTACTTTGGCTTCGCTGATTCACATTTTATATTTGCCCTCAGGATTTAGCTAATACTGCTAAGTTCATATTTTATGACCCAGTTCCCTTGACAACTCTAAAGCTTGTTAGTTCGTAATAAAGTACATTTAGAGTCCACGAGGGGTAATAGACTGTTAAACCCCTTTTCTTGCAATACCTTTTTGGTTGTAAGAAATAGTTGCTTAATAATGTTACAAAATCTTAATAAATTAATTAAATCCTGTGACAGTAACTCTCTCTCTCTCTCTCGTACTGCTATTTGAAGGGAGCTTCTCTTGCAGTCAGCTCTAACCCAAACAGAGAATTCATCATCGTCATGATAGCTGAGATAAATTAGGCTTTATAAAGGCTGTTGTCCAGCTGAGACTTGGTGCAAGGTATTCCTATGTTTGATAAGATGGAATCTCATGTTGGTTTGTCTAAACAACTGTCTGTGTGAAATGAACAAGATAGCTCTCCAAATAATCAGAGGAGTGATCTTGTGATCCAAAGGGTTCACAATGTGAGGGTTTACTGAACAACTGTGTGAGAACACAAGACCAAATGAGTGATTAGCATGAGATAACAAGTCACCCCTAATATAAACAGGTACCTCAGGATGGAAAATGTTGCCCAGGAGGAATATTGCTTTCCAAGGTAATACCTCCTGCCAACCTGAATGAAATCAGGGAGAAAAGCTCATTACTGTGAACTACAGAGACCTTCTCTCCTGTCTTTCTGTCTGTTCATGGTCCCAAAGACATCCTCGCCAGTTATAGATTACATATCTATTTAATCAGATTATATGTTGTATGTCAATTATTGCTGTGACATTTCTCAATAAACCGCTTGCAATTCTTTGACTCTTGGGTAGTCTATAACCTCCTGAAATCAATCTTTCCAAAGTCCGTGCACCACGTTGATGGAAGATTTTGCCTTGCAGCTTCTGATGATATATTCTGAGATCACGGGTTAGATTGAGTAAGGGACCAGATTGTTACAGAAAGATAAGAGTTTGTGAATTTCCAGATGGATCCTACACCAGGAGTTAGGATCCTTACTGACATATAGAAGGGACCAAGGCTCCTCTTTCAAATGGCAACCAGAAATCTTTGGGGTGCAGAGGATAGTCCTGAAAAATTAATTCTTTACCCGGAAAGGACACTATTAAATTGGAGAGGGTTCAGAAAATGTTTACTGCGATATAGCCGGGAATGGAGGGTTTGAGTTATAAGCAGAGGCTGAATAGCATAGAAGGTTGAGGGGTGACCTTATAAAGGTTTATAAAATCTTGAGGTGCAGAGAAGAATAGCTAAGGTCTTTTGCCTAGTGTGGGGAAGTTCAAAACTAGAGGCATAGTTCTAAGGTGAGAGGAGAAAGGTTTAAAAAGGACCTGAGGGGCAACTTTTTCACACAGAGGGTGGTTCCTGTGTGGAAATAAATGCCAGAGGAACATTGAAAAAACATATGGACAGGTACATGAATAGGAAAGATTTAAAGGGATATGGGTCAAACTCAGGCAAGTGAGTCTAGTTTAGTTTGGGAAACTTGATCGGCGTGGACGAGTTGGACCAAAGGGTGTGTTTTATGCTGCTTTACTCAATGACTATTATCCACTTTGAAATTGAGGACAAATATCTAAGTCCCAATTGTTTTGGCTTTTCACTGATCTTGTCTTTGTCCAAACAGTTATGAGAGAAATAAAAGAGAATTGTGTTGAAAACTATAAATTATATACTTTCTTTGGGGTCTTTCCCTGTCACTGATTCCTACTGTAAAAAGTGTGGTATTATACAATGGAGCATCTTATAGCACAGTGCTCAGGCTCCTACCTCTGAGCCAGAAGCTCAGAAATTGAAGGTATCTTTGTCAGATGGCTAAGCAGCTTATTAATAATGCATAAATTCATTGTGTCCATGGCAGGCAGTGAGAGCAGAGATCAAACTGTGCAGCAGTACACTACATCAATCTCAGGCCTGCAGATTGCACCAGCAAACTAACATGGCAAACACACTGCATGTGCAGCAGGCTGGCAGCTATCTCTCTAAGTCTTAGTGGAGTAGTACACACTGATGTTCATGAAGGTCCCCGTGAGTCAGGGTACCTTGCTGCAGTAAGTCAAGAGAGCCTCTGTTACTAGTCTAGGGGATTGGCTCTGGTCCAATATGTGATTGGGGTGCTCTCAATCAGAGACCCATGCCTCTTCAGTGCCTCCTGTGGCTCCATAGTGACTGGTCTGGCATGGCGGAGATGTTAGGGCTAACGTGGTCAAGGAGATGTACAGCCCTTAGAGGACACTTCTTGTCTGAGGCTGCGCTTCAGGCCAGTCAAGAAGTAGGCCACAGTCAGTCCATCTAGGAAAACCAAAGGGAAAGTGAGGAATGGGGAAGGACAAGGGGGCACTGCCTGGGAAGGAGACTCAGCAACCTATTCATGGGGATTGGAGGCTGCAGGCTGGGGAGGGGGAGGGGTTGATGAAAATGATGAAGAGGGTTAACCTTACTAGAAAAGGGGGCTTTAGTAAAACGTGAATGAGAATGGGAATGAGTGTGGGAAGGGGATTTGTCAATGGTCAGAAGGGGTGGGGGGAGAGAATGTGATCATGGTCTCCAAACATCCAAGGGGCTGGGGAGGGCAGAAAGGTGGGCTGGTGCAAGCTCATGTAGATGTACTGGGTAGTGACCTGGGAAGATATGAACACTATGAGGGTCCCAGGAAGGGCTGCCGCCAAGATGGCAAGGGTGTTTGGGACCAACATGTAGAGGTTGATGTTGGAAGCCACTGGCTTAAACGTATTCACTGTCATCTTCCATCACAGAATGGGGGCTAAATATCTCAGTTAGTGAGGTGGGGTGGGGGGAGGGGGGGGGGGGGGAGGGTGCTATTAAACACACCAATAAGGCCCTTAAGAGTGTCAACAACATCATACACAGATCCAAGCACTGTCCAGGATACAGATCTGCAGGCTCTATAATCCCTGGTGATCCCGCATTCCTCTCTGTTCCAGTCATTGCTGATCACTTCATTCAAGACCAACATTTCTGCACACAGGCCAGGGAAAGAGGGATGTCTGACTGTTCAGGCTACCAGCAGGTCTCAGTGCCCGGTGTCCATCCTGTTCCTCTTGCTTATACATTCTGCAGCAGGCTCTTAACATGGGACATCCCGTATGGACATGGAGTTAGGCATCATGCTGGCACAATTATTTTAGGGGCTACGCAGAGATTCAAATAAACCGACACACACACAGTACAAAAAACAAGCAAATTAATACAAATATGATGCTCTATGTGCAGTATGCTGTCACTCGTTCCTCCTAGGTGTCCTCAAAAGTTGTACTCTTTCTTTTCCTCCCACTAAATCCGAATGCTGTCCAGGATTCTCTCAAGGTAAGCTTGCAGGTTGAGTCAGAAGTTAGGAAGCCACATGCAATGATAGCATTTATTTTGAAAGGACTTGAATTTAAAAGCAGGGATGTACTTCTGATGTTCTATAAGGCACTGGTCAGACCACATTTGGAGTATTGTGCGCAATTTTGAGCCCCATATCTCAGGAAGGATTTACTGGCCCTGGAGCATGCTCACAGGAGGTTCACAAGAATGGTCCCAGGAATGAAAAGCTTAATGTATGTGGAACATTTGAGGACTCTGGGTCTATACGCAATTGAGTTCAGAAGAATGAGGGGGAAATCTAATTGAAACATACAGAATACTGAATGGCCTGGACAGAGTAGGTGTTGGGAAGAGGTTTCCATTGATAGGGGAGAGTAGGACCCAAGGGCATTGCCTTATAGTAAAGGGAAGATCTTTATGAACAGAGATAGGGAGAAGTTTCTTCAGCCACAGAGTGGTGAATCCATGGAACTCATTGCCACAGAAGGAGGCTAGGTCATTGAATATACTTAAGACTGAGATAGATAGGTTCTTGAGGATGAAGGAAATCATGGGTTATGGGGAAAAAGCAGGAGAATGGGGTTGAGAAACCTATCAGCCATGATTGAATGCTGGAGCAGACTCAATGGGCTGAATGGCCTCATTTCAGCTCCTATGTGTTATAGTCTTATTTTGCAGCTGGCATAGAGGGACCCTCCTTAGCAGTTTGTCTATTGGCCTTGCAGATTGGCCCAGGAGATCCTTGAAGTATTTATAGATGGCTTAGATGTGCTGAGGGTGTTCTTGCCAGAAGGGAGTGGAATTTTCAAGGGGCAGAGTGTTGGCTCGGGCCGGGGGGATGGTGGGTAGGCTTGGCCACCACTACAGCGTGCTGATAGGAGACCTCTGAGGGACTTGTGTGTTCTTCCCCCGAGCGGTGCTTTCTGTTGCTACCCTATCTCCTTGTGAAGAAAGGGGTACCAGGTTCCCTGTGCCCCTCAGGAGCTAAGGCAGAGAGATGGAGCACAGGTGAGTGTGCCTCAACAGCAATCCCTGAGAGCGCTGGACCTGGGTCACCATGGCAACCACCAACCTGCCCATAGAGGACATACATTAGCATGCTTAGGAAAGCATTGCTGCATTCCTGCATCCTCTGGGCAGTGACTGCTATTGCCTCTCAGATAGCTGTCTGGCTCCTGCTTCTCCCCCGTGCCTGAGCATGAAGGCTCTGATTACTGACACCACAGGGCAGCTCCCAGCAGCCAGGGCCGTTTCTTCCTCGGCCAGATGTCGAACTGTCACAGTGAGGTGCTCATCAGGGTTTGCTCCAGCCTTTCTAAGCCTGACATTCCCACCCATGTGTCAGTCCCGGGGCTGGTGGAGTTTACAGGGTGCAGCCTTGATGATGGTTCCACCGAGCTCACGGTG
This sequence comes from Chiloscyllium punctatum, assembly GCF_047496795.1. Classification (NCBI taxonomy): domain Eukaryota; kingdom Metazoa; phylum Chordata; class Chondrichthyes; order Orectolobiformes; family Hemiscylliidae; genus Chiloscyllium; species Chiloscyllium punctatum. The sequence continues at coordinate 84,348,006 of NC_092742.1, read as the reverse complement.
CTCTCATCCTCTGAGGTCAAGGATTTGGCATTCGATGGAGCTGACCACTCCCCACTAGGGTACTGGGCATCCCTCTGGCACCTGTAAAACCCAAGGGAGAACAGGCGTGGTGAAATATGGCTACAAGTCGTGTACAATGAATGATACTGGCAATGGAATGCGTAGAATCCCTACAGAACGGAAGCTCATCGAGTCCACACTGTCCCTCTGAAGAACATCCAACCCAGACCCGCCCACCCTACCCTATATCCGTGCATTTCCCATGGCTAACCCCCCACTGGCCTGCACATCCCTGGACACTGTGGGCAATTTAACATAGCCAAATCTTCTCAGCTTTGGGCTATGGGAGGAAACTGGATTACCCAGAGGAAACCCACCCAGATGTGGGGAGAATGTGCAAACTCCACACGGACAGTCACCCTGAGGTTGGAATTGAACTCAGGCATCTGGCACTGTGAGGCAGCGGTGCTAACCACTGAGCCACCGTGCAGCAGTGGAATGGAGAGTGGTACCTAATCATTTGGCCAGACATGGATGTTTTGGCATCCCGGCAGAAGTGGTCGCAGTATTCTTGAGGGGTGCAATTCTCTTCTGACAGGGTGTGAAAAGCCAGATGTCAGACACCCCTCTCCCCATCCAGACCCTCCCCTGCTGGTTCACTTCTCCTTAAACAAGAGAAGTGGAGAGATTGAATGAAATGAGAGTATATGGCATGGCTGTTGGTGCTTGTGCAGCTGGTTTACAGGTGGCGAGGTATCCGGTGTGAGTGAGTGGGCAGTGCAGCTGGCATGCAGCATCAGTCTGGAAGGCTGGGGGACAGCGAGTGAGGGAAGCCAATAGTGAGAGTGGCAGAGCGAGAGTCTTGGTGGGAGATGCGTTCAGTAGCCTGAGATGGAGTGATTGTGAGGTCCCAGAGAAGGGAGTGGGTCATTTACCCCAGTGCTCCAAAGAAGGTCATTAATCTTCTCACGGCACAACAGGCCATTCCTCCGCACCATGGAGACTACACTGATGTGGCTGGCATTCTTAGGATTGACCCGGGGTCTGGTGTTGTGACCTCTTCTGCTGGTTCTCAGAGAAGAGGATATCTCTTCGCTTTAGCACCTCTTCCAGCAGGACCTCCAATTCCCTGTCAGTGAATTGTGGTGCCATTTTCCCTGTCTCCAATATCTTTGGAATGACTGGCCGTTACCAAGCGGACAACTTCAGAATTCCAGCTCCCATCCTGGTGCACTTTGAATCCTTTCAATGTGGCACAGACACCAGGGATGCTGGGATACTTTGGGTATCTGCTGATTGATGTGTTGTTCGGGGAACATCATGGGGACAGGGTAGGTAAACAGTGGAGGTGAGTTTGGTAAGATATGGTACGAAATTGTGCCAGGCCTTACAGCAAAAGCCTTGCAAAAAACTCAACGCATTTGTGCAACTTAACAAAAAGAAGATTTAGCCTCTGAGTCTAATTAAAATTTTACAATTCAGGTTACTCAGGGAACAAGAAGAAACATTTTGTCAGGTTCCATTGTGGTAATGATGCATCGGATTGAATTCATTCTGGACGTGTTGACAGGCATTTTATTGGACGTAGAAAGCTTGATGCAAACACAACATCTGCTGCTTTGCTCTGAATAGTTTCCAGACCATTTGCATATTGAACAAGACAGTGCATCAGAAGAAATTAAATATTACAGCTATCCTCATAAATCAAACTGAACATGCACTCTGGAGAATTAAGAGGCCAAAGTCCAGTGTGACATTCAAGTGTAAGGCTGGATGTTGGTGGAAGTGGGGACTAGGAATGTCATCATTCCACCATTTTTCTAAATCAATGAATCCAATGTCATGGAAAATTCAGGAGAAACATCTTTACTGCAAGAATGTGGAGCTTCCCATCACAGAGAGTGGTTGAGATGACTAGTTCAATTCTGTTTAAAGGAAAGCTAAACACATAAGGGAATTTTAATGAGTTATAGAATCCAATTGTTTTGATAGTTTTGTGTAGCTAAACATAATGATGCTATGTTCATCCAAACTTAATTCTCTGTTAAACTTTTGTTCACTAATATTGGTAATAATAGAATGCACTGTCATGGAATTTATCTCATTTTCTCAAGATTTGATAGTGTAAAAGTAAACTGGAAGGTAAAATCTATCTCCTAGTAATGGAAGCTGAAGTAATTTGGAATTCGCTGCTATTACATAGTATACCAGTGATGAGATTCTGAAAGGGATTCGTTTCAATTAAGATGATGTTACTTATTTTTAAAAAAACTGACCATTGGCATGATTGGCTGAATGGTTTTCTTCAACATTGTAAGAGTCTATGAATCTAAGGAGGAAAAAGAATTTGGTAGATCCATTCTTTTATTGAAATAAGATTAACTCATCCCCATCTTCTAACCAAACCCAGAAATGATAATTCTGAAATGAATTGACTGCATGAGTGCTAAGACTTTCAGGTAGCATCATGTCCTGATGACCTGGGACACACAGTACTCATAATTTGAGTAAATATGGTACATGTATAGGGTAGGCCAGCAGTCAAGTGACACCGGCAATCAACCCCATTCAAATGTTAACCCTTGATAAACAACAGTCAATTTCTTAAGGAGCACTTTCATGTAAAAGAAGACGCAACAATTCCTTAAGGTTAATTTTGTAGAACAGAAAGACTTAGGGGTTCAGGTATACAATTCTTTGAAGTTTGCATCACATACAGATAGGGTGGTTAAGGTGGTGTTTAGCATGCTTGCTTTCATTGCTCAGATCTTTGAGCATAGGAGTAAGGGACATTATGTTGAGGTTGTACAAGACATTAGTGAGGACTCTTCTGGAGTACTGTGTCCAGTTCTGGTCTCCCTGTTGTAGAAATGATATTATTAAGCTGAGAGGATTCAGAAGAGATTTGCCAGAATATTGCTGAGAATGGAGGGTTTGAGTTATAAGGAGAGATTATATAGCCTGGGACTTTTTCACTGGAGCGTAAGAGATTGACAGGTGACCTTAGAACATAGAAAAATACAGCGCAGTACAGGCCCTTTGGCCCTCGATGTTGCGCTGATCCAAGCCCACCTATCCTACACTAGCCCACTATCCTCCATATGCCTATCCAATGCCCGATTAAATGCCTATAAAGAGGGAGAGTCCACCACTGCTACTGGCAGGGCATTCCATGAACTCACGACTCACTGAGTAAAGAATCTACCCCTAACATCTGTCCTATACCTACCACCCCTTAATTTAAAGCTATGCCCCCTCGTAATAGCTGGCTCCATACGTGGAAAAAGGTTCTCATGGTCAACCCTATCTAAACCCCTAATCATCTTGTACCTTATAGAACTTTGTGAAATAAGGAGGGGTATGGATAAATTGAATGGCAAGTGTCTTTTCCCTAGGATGGGGGATTTCAAGACTAAGGGGCATTTTTTATGAGGCAAGGAGAAAGATTTTCAAAAACGATATGAGGGGCAATTGTTTTACACAGGGAGTGGTTCATGTGTGGGACAGAATGTCCAGAGGAAGTGGTGGATGTGGGTACAGTTGCGATGCTTAAAAGATACTTAAGTAAGGACATGAAGAGGAAAGGATTGGAGAGATATGGGCCAAGTGCAGGCAGATGGGACTAGTTTAGTTTAGGAACATGGTTGGCAAAGGACTGGTTGGATGTATGACTCCGTGACTATGATTCCATGTATAATTAGGTGCTCTCATGTTTACATAAACCTGTATGATCAAGGCTTGTTGTAACATATTCACTAGGAAGTTGAGGCAGGGGTTTGAGCTGGAGGCTTCCCTTGTTGGGTATGTTCCTTCCATGTTTTCCAGCATAGTGGTTAGTTGATGGTCTTTTTTTGAGGATTAATTATTGCTGAAAGGTCAAAGATGGCTCTAGTATCCGTAATTCATGAATTCTTCATGTTAGAGATGTTTACCAGCCTTGGTGCAACATGGAAATGAGACACAAGTTAATTTGCAAACCACATTATGCAACGAATACGTGGGTGGTGATGACGCCATTAAACCAGCTGCTAACATAAAAACTGAAACCATTGCGGATGCTGGAAATCAGAAAAAAAACCCAGAAATTGCTGGAAAAGCTCAGCCATCTTGCAGCATCTGTGGAGAGAAATCAGAGTTAACATTTCAGGTCCAGTGACAGCTCCTCAGACCATGGCTGCGCCAGAGGGCCAATGCACTCCTGAGAGTTTCTTAGCTCAGCCTCAGTTCCTGTAAAGGGACAGAACAGAACTCCAGCACTTCCCTGCTGTACAAAAGAAATCAAACACTATTGCCACATGTTACACAATCGATACCTATCACATGCCACCCCATTTGGTCACAGCATTGTAAGGCTTTGGGAGACAGAATGATGGCAGAAGTATCGTAGGAGGGCAGTGGGTAAACCGCCATCTGGTCATCATTCAGGAAGTTCCTTTCCTTTGCTTCCAAGTTTAATAGTTGTCACAGCGATGCCTCTGCTGCCAAATTGTGCTTTATAAGTACGTGCAAACTTTAAACTAAAGGAGATGTTAAAGAATTAGAGCACATTTATGCAGAGATCCTGCAATAACCTCTAAAGCACATCTACATTTTGCATAAGCTCATTTGTTTACCCCTCAGTTTCTAAATGAGGCATCTTGAAGACACTTTGAATATCTGTGTTGGAAGTCTCAAGATTTTTTGTTCAAAATTCAGAGAGTCCTTAAATCAACACATTCATTGACAGTATCTAACTTGGCCTGAAATAAAAGTAAATTGGTTCTGTGTAACCACTGAGAACTGAAATTGACACTGCCTTGTTATGTATATGGACTCTACCTCTAATTAGGCCCCCAAGTACTGTTTTTGAGTCTTTCTATAAGAACCTTTATTGGTAGTTTAGTAGATACACATTCTCTCAAAACCCTGGCAAAGCTTCTGCTCTCTTCCCATTCTTTCTGCATAATCATGTGATATTATTATTACAATACGTTATGCATTCTGCCAATATCGCATTGCTCTGCAAATCTTACCACCAAATCACTTATTCAGCAGCCTTACAAAGAGACCTTCAATCTCAAATTTGAAGTGAAGTTTAAAACTCAAGTTGTTCAAATGAACAGATTTTGTGTTCATTGGTGCTATATCCCACCAATCCCACTCTAATCGTCAGTGGTTGGAACTTGAAATTTTCATCTAAATATATAAATAACCATATGTTTTACACCCACTATTGAACAAATGTCTATTGTAGTTAATTTCAGAATTAGTCCCTTGTCGTAGAACTGCTCTTGTGGATAATTTGTGACTAAACGTCAATGAACCCTCAAGTTAAATAAAGCTGTAGGTTGTAAAAATGCAAAGGTCTTATATAAACTCAGAATTAATAGGTTGTAAAGTCTTTTAACAAAATATTTAAATTTCTGATGTGGATCCGAGGAAAGACTTTTGAAACACTAAGAGCTCCAAATCTGAATGCAATTCGATTTAATGTTTGTATTCTTCATATACTCCACCTGGTCACCCCATTCCTCCCTGATGCACTCAGTGCATTTTAAGCTCGTTTTGAACAGAAGACCAGTGAAACGGTGTCATCTGCTTCGACAGCCTTAGATGCACATGTTCTCTCAGTCACTGCTGCCGGCCTCAGATTGGCTTTTTTGAGAGTGTACCCAAGGAAAGTGACTGGCCCAGATGGAGTCCCTGGCCTTGCACTCAGATCCAGGATGTCCCAGCTGGCAGAGTATTCGCCGACATTTTTAACTTCTACTTACTACAACTCGAAGTCCCCACCTGCTTCCAGAAGACGTCTATCATCCCAGTGTCAAAGTAAACACATGCAGCGTGCCTCAATGACTACCGCCTCTGACCTCCATAATTATGAAATGCTTCGAGAGGTTAATCTTGGCTCATTTAACTCTGGCCTTCCAGCCTGCATTGATCCCTTGTCATTTGCCTCTCATCGCAACAGGTCCATGGCAGAGGCCATCCACCTAGCCCTACACTCCTCCCTGGAACATCAGGTTAACATGCGTACCTACGTCAAGCTTCTACTTATTGACTACAACTCCGCCTTCAACATTATAATCTCAGCAAACCAATCTCCAAATTCAGAGACCTGGGTCTCTGCTCCGCCCTCTGCAACTGCATCCGTGACTTCCTGACTCACAGACTGCAGTCAATGAGAATAGGCAACAGTACCTTCTCTACAATGATAAGACATAGGAGCAGAAATTAGGCCATTCAGCCCATCGAATCTGCTCTGCCATTCAACCATGGTTGATAGTTTCTCAACCCTATTCTCCCACTTTCTCCTCATAAGCCTTGATTCCCTTTACAATCAAAAATCTAGCTATCTCCATCTTAAATATACTCAAACACCTGGCTTCCACAGCCTTCTGTGGTAGTGAATTCCACAGATTCACCATTCTCTGGCTGATAAGTTTCTCCTTATCTCCATTCTAAAAGGCCTACCCTTTACTCTAAGGCTGCGACCTTGGGTCCCGGTCTCTCCTGCCAATGGAAACATCTTTCCAACATCTACTCCGTCCAGGCCTTTCAGTATTCTCTAAGTTTCAATTAGATCCCCCCTCATCCTTACAAACTCCATCGAGCATAGACCCAGAGTCCTTAAACATTCCTCATGTGTTAAGCTGTGCATTCCAGGGACCATTCTTGTGAACCTCCTCTGAACATGCTCCAGGACCAGTCCATCCTTCCTGAGATATGGGGCTCAAAACTGCAATACTCCAAATGTGGCCTAACTAGAGCCTTATAGAGCCTCAGAAATACATCCCTGCTTTTATAATCAAGTCCTCTCGAAATAAATACCATCATTGAATTTGCCTTCCTAACTACTGACTCAACTTGCAAGTTTGCCTTGTGAGAATCCTGGGCTAGAACTCCCAAGACTCTTTGCACTTCAGACTTCTGAATTTTCTCCCCAATTAGAAAATAGTCCATGCCTCTATTCTTCCTACCAAGGTGCACAACCTCACACGTTTCCCACGTTTTACTCCATCTGACACTTCTCTGTCCACTATAAACTAAAAGGTTGCGGTCCCAACACTGAGCCTTGTGGAACACCACTTGTCACTGGCTGACATCCTGAGAAAGACTCTTTTATCTCCACTCTTTGCTTTCTGGCAGACAGCCCAGTTTCTATTCTCAACACTGGTGCCCTGCAAGGCTGCATACTCAGCTCTCAACTGTGCTCCCTCTACCTTCATGACTGTGGAGCCAATATCATCCAAATTTGCCAAAGACATCACCGTTGCAGGCCAGATCTGAAACAATGACAAAACAGAATATCGGAAAGAGACAAAGTGTCTGGTGGCATGGTATAAAGATAATGATTTGTCCTTCAACATCAGCAAAATGAAAGAGCTGATCATTGACTTCAGGAAGCAAGTTGGAGAGCACGCTCCTATCTACGTCAATGGAGCTGAGGTGGAGATGGCTCAGAGCATCAAGTTCCTCGGAGTGACGATCAGCAACAATCTATCCTGGACTGTTCATGTTGATGCAATGGTCAGGAAAGCACAACAATGTCTCTTCTTCCTCAGGAGGCGAAGGAAATTCTATGTGTCCATGAGCATCTCACCAGCTTTTACAGATGCACCATTGAAAGCATTCCATCTGGGTGCATTACAGCTTGGTATAGCAACTGCTTTACCCAGAACTGTAAGAATCTACAGGGAGTAGTGAACATAGCCCAATCATAAGACCATAATACCATAAAACATAGGAGTGGAAGTAAGGCCATTTGGCCCATCGAGTCCACTCCGCCATTCAATCATGGCTGCTGGGCACTTCAACTCCACTTACCCGCATTCTCCCCGTAGCCCTTAATCCATCACACAAACCAGCCTTCCATCTATTGACTGCACCTATATTTCTCGCTGCCTTGCAAGGACAGTTAATATCATCAAAGACCCTTTCCAATCCAGATAGAATCCCATTCAACATCTTCTGTCAGGCAGAAGATTCAAAAGGTTAAGCACACGTACCATCAGGTTCAAGAACAGCTTCTTCCCTGCTGGTATTAGACTTCTGAATCTCTCAAATTTCAAATCTAATATTGATCTTGCTTTTTGTGCACCTTCTTTGCAGCTGTAACTTTGTATTCCTCACTCTGTTCAATCACCCTGTGATCCTTGTATGGTATAATCTGCATCTGCATTAGCAAAACAAAACTTTTAACTGTACTGAGGTACATGTGACAATAATAAATCAAATCAAATCAAATTCTTCCTACTTGGTCTGTATCTCTGTCTATCTTCTGTCTCTAGATATTATTGGTTGTGATATTAGCCATATGATAGTAATGTTTGTATGAAATTCATTTGTCTGCTTTTAGTACAGTCATCTCTAAAAATGGTGCACAAAAACATACAAAATTGTTGGTGTGGTTTCATCAGTTAACATTGCCAACTGTAATTGTAATTACCATTGCCTTTTACACCCTTTATCTCTTTCCTTCCTTCACCTGGCCTTGCCTGTCCCTATTTCCTCCAATGTGTTCATTCGCTTCCTTCTGTATTTTTTTTTTGCTCCTTAATGCACCCTCATGCTCTGTTTCACTTTCTGATCATCCCTCTCATTTTCTCCTCTGTCAATGTTTCCATCTCCCTACCTCTTCTACTATCCCGCCCTCCATTTTGCTCATTTTCCATTCCCCATTTGTTACCTCTTAGCTCACTCTAAGACCTTAATACTCATGATCTGAAGCTTCAATAAATTACTGTTATTATACAGGGTGGCATGGTGGCTCACAGCTCTAGGAACCCGGGTTCAATTCCCACTTCGGGCGACTGCCTGTGTGGAGTTTGCACATTCTCCCCGTGTCTGCATGGGTTTCCTCCGGGTGTTCCGGTTTCCTTCCACAATCCAAAGATGTGCAGGTTAGGTGAATTTGCCAGGCTAAATTGCTCATAGTGTTAGGTGCATCAGTCAGGGGTAAATGTAGGGTAGGGGACTGGCTCTGGGTGGGTTACTCTTTGGAGGGTTAGTGTCGACTTGTTGGGCTGAAGGGCCTGTTTCCATACTGTAGAGAATCAAATCTAAAGAAAGGATAACAGTCTCCAGAACATATTCAATCAATTTATGGTATAGATTCCATAATGTTCATACATTAATGTTGTGTTTGTATTCTTCAGAATAATATTTTTATGAAAAATTCAAACAAAATTTTGCATTCTATTGATTTTACCTCATTTACTCCAAACTAGATGCAGAAATCTCTGCTTGTTAAAAATGTTACAATTCTTCCTGTCAAATGCCTCCTACACACTTCAGGCTGATCTCTCACTGTTGATGTATTTGCATTAATTACTGCATCAATTAATGTGCTGTTTAATAGAGTTCCACTCCAGGCAGCTGTTGCAGACAATTTTATACAGGACTATATAGATAGCAATGATTATCTGTTGTGATTCCTGGCATCATCATTTTTTTCTTATTTTCATTCCATGCATTTTATAATAATGTAGTATTTTAAAAGGATAACACAAAATCTAAACTTTGAGTCTACAGAGCTATGCATGCAGTAAGTTCTATTGTTTTAACTCTTCAAATTCTCCACCCCCATCTCTCCATTCTACCCTTTTTCCCTGCATCTCTCTCCAGCTTCTGAGACTTATTATGGACGAGACCAAACCCCTTTCAAACATATATCAAGGAGATAACCTAGACTTGACCTTTATCTTAATAGAAGTGTTGTGTTCCAGATGTAATTTGATTGGTCACACCGTTCAGCTTTAAGCATCATGGATGGCTCAGTGGTTAGCACTACTACCTCACAGCGCAAGGGACCCAGGTTCGATTCCAGCCTCAGGTGACTGTCTGGGTGGAATTTGCACGTTCTCCCTGTGTCTGCATGGGTTTCCTCCCACAGTCCAAAGATGTGCAGGTTAAGTGAATTGGTCATGCTAGAATTGCCCATAGAGTTAGGAGCATTAGTTTGGGGGAATGGGTCTGGGTGGGTTACTCTGCGGAGGTTTGGTGTGGACTAGTTGGGCCGAAGGGCCTTTTTCCACACTGTAGGGAATCTAATCATACTTTATTCTGACTCCCAGTTAATATACAAACAAGAAAAAGAAGACTTGTTATAACTTTAGTGGAAAACTTAACAGAATAATAGATTATTTAACTACTAAACAGCACTGTTCCAATATGGTAATAGCCCATAAACATACCATTGGTAAAGGCAAATTCAGTAAAATAGATTATCTCACATAAGATGAATCTCCAGTCCAGGAGAAAAGAACACCAAGAGAAAATTCCAGCAGAGAGAGATACATGGCAACTTCCACAACCAACATCAAAACCCCAACACTGAAAACTAAACTGGAACCCTAGTTCTGTGGCAGCCTGACCCCACCCATTCATGCTGCTTCTATTGTTCTAACTTAGAAAAAAAAACCCAGAGCCTCACAAGCGGTTTACTTTATTGGCTTGGAAGAGGTAACTTGGTACCTCTGTCTTAAAACCTCTCTTCAAAAAATAAACACCCAGACAAAATACACCTCTTAAATATGCATTAGATATTACTGCAGGTGATACCAGCCATAAGATGACAAAGTTTGTATGACATCCATTTATCTGTTTTCAGAAATGTCGGCTGTATGGTTTCAAACACTACTGTTAAAATAGGGTGCTTCCTCCAGCAGTAAATGCATTGTTGGTCTTTGTCCGCATCCTGAATGTCAACAGACAAAATGGCAGCCCAGTGTACTTCTGGCCATTCAAGCGGCTAGTTCCATTGGCACCAGTGACACAGCTAAAAAAAACCTCTTGGTGGGGCACTGTATTAGATCATAATGCTGCCAACCATATCAACCTTGCAAATCCTTGTGCCCAAAATCTCTGTCCATAGAATTATTGAGCTTCAACTCTTAATGAAGGGCTGCATGTTTTGCTTTGATGTGGGCATAGCTAGCAAGCTGAGTGTTTGTTGACTATCGCTAACTTGAATTGAATGGCTTGCTTGGTCATTTCTGAAAGCAGGTCAGAGTAAAACATGTTACTGTCAATACAGAGTCACATGTAGGTTAGATCCGATAAAGGACATTAATGAATCAGATGGGTTTTTACAATAATCAATTATAGTTTTGTGGTTACCATCACTGAGACTGACTTTTAGTTCCAAATTAAGTAAATTTAAATTCTAACAAATGCTGTGGTGGAATCCAAGCCCTTGTCCCCACATCGTTTCCCTCGACCTCTAGATTGTGAGATCACCTTGTCCCATAAATGTTGAGATCAGATTCAGATCATAAGAGCTGATTATTAATCAGACTAACTAATATCCCAGCAAATTCTCTCAGATTTAGGAGATCTAAGTTGGGAAAGTTTCTCACTTCACCTCCCTATATTTGACATATATCCAGGCAAGATTCATGTCACCACCTTCCTAGGTTAGTCTGAGGTAGCATCAAGGGAGTGTTGGTGCCAAGGCAGGCTAGTTGAGAGTATCAGTTGTTCAGCTAAATTCTTCTACAGCTTTTAAAGCTCAGCCAAACATTCATAATGTGTTCAGTTGTTAAACAAAACTATTTCAGCTCCAGAAAATGGAGCACACTAAAATTGGATGGCTAAGTTTTCCTTTGTTTATCTACACTGTAGAAAGTGGCCTGTTATCAAATACTTGCAAGTTCGGGGAGATTTCATTACGAGTTGGTATGTCTATGAAGACCCATACTAATTTTTATAGATGCACCATAGAAAGTATTCTATCCAGATGTACATTGGTATGGCACTGCTCTGCTCAGGACCATAAGAAACTACAGAGAGTTGTGAACACAGCCCAGTGCACCACGCAAACAGACGTTCCATCCATTGACTCCATCTATACTTCCTGCTGCCTCAGAAAGGCAGCCAATATAATCACAGTCCCCTCCCACCCTAATTATAATCTCTTCCAACCTCTTCCATCGGGTAGAAGATTCAAAAGCTTAAACACATGTACTAACAGATTCAAGAGCAGCATCTTCCCCACTGTTATTAGACTTCTGAATGGACCTCTCAAGTTTTAAATTTAATGTTGATCTCAGTCTTCGTGTACCTTCTCTGCAGCTGTAACATTGTATTCCTCGCTCTGTTCTATTACCCTTTGCATAGTATGATCTGCCTGTACTGCATGCAAAACAAAACTTCACTGTACCAAAGTATGTGACAATAATAAATCAAATCAAAACAAAACAAATCAAATCCACCTGCCTTAATAGGACAGATCCCTATGATCAATCACTGCAGTAAAAGCACATTAAACTCACACAACAGTACTTAATGACATTTTAAGCTATCAGAATGCTTAACAACTACTTGTCAGTATGTTCCCAGCTCCTCAGCAGGCTTTACCCAGAGTTTTCAAACTCTCTTACTTGGTGGGTTTTCGAAAGGCTTCAATGCTGACAATGGTGACTATTGGGAGTTTGAGTGGGGCTCTTTCTCTGGCAGAAGTTCAAATTTCTGGTCCTCTAGCCTCAGTTCTGCTCTTCCTATAGTGGTTCCTTTCATTTTAGGATACAATCATCCAACCCAGGATTTGATTCCTCCTGAGCAAATACTCATACTTGAAATAGTCCCTTTCCAATTAAACATTGTGTAACTGTCCAAGAAAATGCATTTAGAAACTTGACCAAGGATAGATATGAAACTGGACATAATCCATCATTCTCTAAGGAATTTGCAACTTTGGGAATATGGAAAGCAATTAGCCAGGTTAATGAAAGGAGATAAAGACTTGAAGTATTGTCTATTGGAAAGGGAGACCTACTGAAAACTGATTTGTTCCTTAGTCGCATTTTTTCTTCCCCTATTGTGATAGATAAGGTCCTTTCATGCATGGGATTGACTGCTATATCTAACTGAGATTGAGTAAGGTAAAGAGGGCAGTATATTCAAAGAAAGGGCAATAAAGTGAAGGCAAAAACTCAAAGCAGAATACTTGTGGAACCAGCCAAAAGACTATGAAATGCTCTGATAATAGGTCTCAGGGTTGAAACATGAGCAGTGCTAGTAATTGGGAAGCTCCCAGCCTCTACAAGACACTCACCCTCATTAACTTGGAAATATACCACCGTTCCTTCACTATTGTTGGATTGGCCACCCCGTCACAATGTGGGTCACAACACAGTGCATCAAATATACTGTAACATTTCAAGAAGGCAGCTCACCACCACCTTCTCAAGGACAAAAAATGCCAATCTTGTCAACGAAGCTCACGTCCCATGACTGAATAAAAAAAAACAGACTTGGGATTGGACAGCAGAGAAGGGATTTGCAGGACATAAGTAACAGTCAGGAAGTATGAATATCTTGGAGGTCCTGCTGAATTTAATGGCAGGAGCTCAGTTGTTTTTTTTATTCATTCATGAAGTGTGGCCATCACTAACTAGGCCAACATTTATTGCCCATCCCAATTTATCCAGAGGGCAGTTAAGAATCAACTTTGTTCCCCTGTATCTGCTGCATAAGTCCTTCTAGAGAGTAGTGGCCATGGTGCTGTCTAAAGAGCCGAGGAGGATGTCTGAAATGTATCTTGTAAATGATATATATTACTGCTACTGAGAATTGGTGGTGGAGAGAGTGAATATTTGCAGATGAGGTGCTAGGCAAGTGTCCTGGATGATGTCAAGTTTCTTGAGTATTGTTGGAGCTACACTCATTTAGCCAAGTAAGGAATATTCCATCACATTCCTGACTTGTAACTTGAAAATGGTTGACAGACTTTGGGGAGATAAGAGGTGAGTTCCATGCTGTAGGATTCCTTGCCTCTGACTTGCTCTTGTAGCCACAGTAATTATATGGCTAGTCAAGTTCAGTTTGTGATCAGTATGTTGATATTGGGGGGATTTTGTGAAGGTAACATTGAATTTCACAGGACAATGGTTAGATTCTCTCTTGTTGGAGATGGTCATTTCCTGGCAGTTGCGCATTGCCAGTGTTACTTGCCACTCGTCAGTCCAAATCTGGATATTGTCCAGATTTTGTTGCACTTCGTCATGGTCTACTTCATATCTGAGGAGTTATGAATGGGGCATGAACATTGTTCAGTCATCAATGAACATCCCCAATGCTGACCTTACGATGAAACAACTGAAGTTGATTGGGCCCAGGACACTATCTCGAGGAACTCCTGCAGAGATGTCCTGGAGCTGAGATGACTGATCTCCAACAACCACGGCCATCTTCCTAAGTGCCAAGTTTGTCTCCTGATACCCATTGATTCCAGTTTTGCTAGGGCTCCTTGACACCATGTTCGGTCAAATGCAGTCTTGATGTCAAGGGCTGTCACTCTCACCTCACCTCAGGCATTCAGTTCCTTTATCTGTGTTTGAACCAAGGCTGTAATGAGGTTAGAAGCTGAGATTGTGGAACTCAAACAGGACGTCACTGAGCAGTTTATTGTTGAGCAGGTGCTGCTTGATAGCACTGTTGATGACGCCTTCTGTCACTTTACTGATGATCAAATGTAACTGTGGGGTGATGATTGATTGAGATGGATTTGTTCTGCCTTTTTGAGTATAGGACGTACCTGGGCTATTTCCAACAATTCCAGCTAGATGCCAACGTTATAGCTGTTCTGGAACAGCTTGGCTAGGGTTGTGGCAAATTCTGGAACACAAGCCTTCAGTACTATTGCTGGAATATTGTCAGAGTCCATAGCCTGTGCAGTATCCAGGACTTCCAACAGTTTCTTGATATCACATGGAGTGAATTGAATTGACGGAAGACTGTGACGCTGGGACAGTTGCAGGGGGGAAAGATAGATCATTCACTCAGCACGTCTGGCTAAAGATTATTGTGAACACTCTAGCCTTATCTTTTGCATCAATCTGCTATGTTCTTCCATCATTGAGGATGGGTGTATTTGTGGAGCCTCCTCCTCCAGTGAGTTGGTTACTTGTCCACCACCATTCTTGACCAGCTTAGATCTGATCCCTTGGTTGTGGGATCACTAAACTCCATCTGTCACTTGCTGCTTATGCTGTTTGGCATGCAAGTAGCCCTGTTTAATAGCTTCACCAGGCTGACCCCTCATTTTTAGGTATGTCTGGTGCTGCTCCTGGCATGCCCTCCTGCATTCTTTATTGAATCATGGTTGATCCTCTCACTTGATGGTAATGATGGAGCAGTGGATACATCAGATAATGGTTGAATACAAATCTGCTGCTGATGGCCCATAGTATCTCTTGGATGCCCAGCCCTGAGTTACTAGATCTGTTCAATTGCTAGATCTATACCATTGAGTCCAGTGATAGTGCCTCACAATTTAATGTAGGGTGTTCTCAATGTGAAGATAAGATTTTGTATGCACAAGGATTGTGCAGCTTTATTGTCAATAACAATACTGTCAATGCATGTGCAGCAGGCAGGTTGGTGAGGATGGAACCAAATATATTCTTCACTCACCACCTGCTGCAGATTCAGTCTGGCAAACGTGTTCTCTAGTCCTCAATCAGTTCAGTGAATAATAGTGATTGACATTCAAGTTGCCCCACCCAGAGGATATTCTGAGCCCTTGTCACCCTGAATGGTTTCTCCATTGCTGTTCAACATGGATGAGTGCTGATTCACTAAAAATGAGGGGTCAGCCTGGTGAAGCTATTAAACAGGGCTACTTGCATACCAATCAGCATAAGCAGCAAGTGACAGATGGAGTTTAGTGATCCCACAACCAAGGGATCAGATCTGAGCTGGTCAAGAATGGTGGTGGACAAGTAACCAACTCACTGGAGGAGGAGGCTCCACAAATACACCCATCCTCAATGATGGAAGAACATAGCAGATTGATGCAAAAGATAAGGCTAGAGTGTTCACAGAGAGGGGTAAGTTCAATCAGCAGGAGGTTTCCATTTCCATGTTTGACCTGAAGGCTTCATGGGGGATGGAGCCGATATTGAGGACTCCTTGGGCGAATCCCTGCTGACTGCATATCACTGTGCCACCACCGCCCACCGCCCAGGGATGATTGTATCTGGGATGTTGCGTGTAAGGTATCATTCTGTGATGATGGCTATGTCAGGCTATTGCTTGACTAGTCTGTGAGTCAGCTCTCCCATTTTTGGAACTAGCCTCTGAGTGTTTGTGAGGAAGATGTAGTGGTTGCAGGGTTGTCACCTTGCTCATTTCTGATGCATAGGTCATCGTCAGGTGGTCTGTGTGAATTATTCTCATTTTTGAGACTTTCTAGCAATTGATACAACTGTGTGGCTTGCTCAGCCTTTTCAGAGGGCAATCAACCACATTGTTGTGGGTCTGGAGTCACAGTAGTTTCCTTCCCTGAAGGACATCAGTGAACCAGGAGAGCTTTTATAACAATTAACAGTGGTTTCACGGAAATCATTAGACTCTTAATTTTACATCTTTATTGAATTCAAATTCCATCACCTGCCATGTTGGGATTCGAACCTGGGTCTCCAGAACATTACCTGATTCCCTGAGTTCTGAGTCCAGTGATATTATCTCTAGATCATCACCTTGGTTGAGCTAAGTACTGTTTCTCCTCCTGGGATTTGGGCCTCCTTATCTCCTTTAATCTGCGAGGTTTCATGCATTTAGTGTTCCCAGGAAACCAGGATGCAGCAAATAAACATGGAAACCTGAACAGTGAGGCCTCATTAGAATATTATGAATTCCATCTCTTGAGCATTTGTAGATTGTCCCTCGTTGCTGCTGGTAAGACATATATTTGAGTAGTTTATACTCTGTTTTCAGATATTTCCCAGTTTAATACCGGGGTTGCCCTAACCCACTAACTTTCTTCCACTTGTCATTCGAGAAAGTACCAATATAATGAATTGATTTTGAGGCAGTAGTGGAAGCTTTAGACTATATGCAACCCGAACAGTACTGCATTAAGTAGTTAAATACTGGCACCAGAGGACAGCTTCTCTGACTGCAGATATTTTCTAATCAACCTGTTCGAAGATGTTATCACACACCTCTGAAACTTGCAAGCCTTAAACCTGGGTCTCCTAGTCTCGAGGTTGGATGCTACCATCGTGCCACAAGAGCCCCAGTATTCCTTTGATTGCATATTCCTCACAATGAGCTTCATCAGCTCAGGATGCACTTTAGGAGATTGGTAACACCCTTTCCTGAAGAAGGGCTTATGCCCGAAATGTCGATTCTCCTTCTCCTTTGATGCTGCCTGACCTGCTGCGCTTTTCCAGCAACACATTTTTAGGTTCCAAACACCCCTTCATTGCCCACCACTCTTCAAAATGTAACAGATGCATGTGTGCCATCCCTTTCATCAATAGTTTGCCTTTTGATCAGCATGACTTCACCAATTGCAATGAAACAATGCAACGTAATTTTGAAGAAATGATTTGGAAAGGAAGGAAGTAGAATGAACACATATGAGACATGTAAAGATTGGGATGAGTTTAACCCTGGTAAAGCATAGTAGGGAGATCATTGCACTTGTGCCTGCAATTTTGATATGTAAGTTGAATACATCTACTAGCCATCAAAATACATTACATTAGATTACTTACAGTGTAGAAACAGGCCCTTCAGCCCAACAAGTCCACACCGACTCTCCGAAGAGCAACCCACCCAGACCCATTCCCCTCCACCTAATACTACAGGCAATTCAGCATGGCCAATTCACCTAACCTGCACATCTTTGGACTGTGGGAGGAAACCGGAGCACCACGCAGGAAACCCATGCAGATATGGGGAGAATGTGCAAACGCCACACAGTTACCCAAGGTGGGAATTGAACCCAGATCTTCTGGCACTGTGAGGCAGCAGTTCGAACCACTGGGCCACCGTGCCAGCCCTGAATAAATTATTATTCTAACAATAGGGTTTTATTTACAAATTTAGCAAGTCACATTTCTCAGCTATTGTCAGAGACTATTTTTCAT
Source organism: Chiloscyllium punctatum (assembly GCF_047496795.1). Lineage (NCBI taxonomy): Eukaryota > Metazoa > Chordata > Chondrichthyes > Orectolobiformes > Hemiscylliidae > Chiloscyllium > Chiloscyllium punctatum. The sequence continues at coordinate 84,330,145 of NC_092742.1, read as the reverse complement.
TTCACTGCTGCCCTTTATACACCAAAACCGAACACAAGTAAATCCATCCTGGGCTGTTGGTAGGGCAGGTTCTAGCCTGCTTTGTATCCACATCAGTGGGAAAGAAAATTGAACAAAGTGTAAAATAAGCTGCCAATTTGCTATTGCCCTCAAAGTATTCAGTTAGAGCAGGAGCTGAATTGCCCAATTATTACTAAATCATAGAATCCCTACAGTGTGGAAGCAGGCCATTCAGCTTGTCAAGTCTGAAGAGGAGGATTCCACCCAATCCCTGTAACCTTGTATTTCCCACGGCTAATTCACCTAGCCTACACATCCCTAGACACTATGGCCAATTCATCTAATTTGCTCACCTTTGGACTATGCAAAGAAACTAGAGCATCTCCATACAGACAAAGGGAGAATGTGCAAACTCTGCACAGAGAGAACAAACCCACCTGAGGCTGGGAATCAAACCCAGAACCCTGGTAGTACAAGACAGCTGTGCTAACCACTGAGCCACTATGCCACCCCCTTTCATTGCTGTTCTCTTTCAAGTATTCATGGCTGCCATACATGATACATAATCTCTTCTATAAAATACTTAGGAATGTTTTGTCTTAGAAATCATTATATAAGCGCAAAGATAATATTGGAAATATTTCAAAACACTTACTCCTACAGATAGTGCAAAAAGTATAAACTGCGTTTAAATCTTGCTGCTGATTTACTGCAAGGGAAAAAGGCAGCATTTTGTTGTTATCAGCAGTGTTATCTCTGATATCGTTTACCAGCCTGGGATTTTAAAAAAAATGCCAGTTGAGAGCAGATCCAATTAGTTTAAGTAGCCCTTGATATTCTGGTATTTCCAAATCCCTGCACCACCATCATTCTAAGTGACACTCTGACTGGCTTTCGTTACTGAACAATCGAATTGAATTTGTACTTTCTATTGATGAATATGAGGAATACTAATTATTTCTCCACCCCCATCCCCATCTCCATCCCCCCAGCCTTTGAGCTGAGCCCAATTTATGTGATTAACTTGTTTGCATTGTATCATATAAGTGCCCTGTTGTAATGTGCAGTCGTTACTCTTTCCAGCATCCCAGCAGTCAACATTTTTGAGGATAAATCAATGGCCAGTATTTCAGCCAGTTTGGACCAAATACCTACGACATGACTCTTACATTGGGATCAGTATCCACAGAAAAAATGAGTATTATGTGACATGCAGTCAATAGGTAATGTGCACTAGCATATGAATCCAGGCGCAAAATGTAAATGAAGCACGATAGAAGCCAGAAGTGTTTATCATTTTGATTTCTATGAGCGTAAGACTTTACAAGATAGTTATTTCTTAAAATGCCTTCTTTAAATTTAAAGTAAAGCAAAATGTTCTGGAAAGGGGAGGTAGTGACCTCTTATCTCAGGTCGGAGACTAGCCCATGTGAATTGGAAAGGGGGGGTAGTAAGCTCTTATCTCAGGTTGGAGACTAGCCCATGTGAACTGGAAAGGGTGGATAGTGAGCTCTTATCTCAGGTTGGAGACTAGCCCATGTGAACTGGAAAGTGGGGGGGGGGGGTAGTGACCTCTTATTTCGGATTGGAGACCAGCCCATGTGAACTGGAAAGTGGGGGGGTAGTGACCTCTTATCTCAGATAGGAGACCAGCCCATGTGAACTGGAAAGGGGGTAGTGAGCTCTTATCTCAGATTGGAGACTAGCCCATGTGAACTGGAAAGTGGGGGGGTAGTGACCTCTTATTTCGGATTGGAGACCAGCCCATGTGAACTGGAAAGTGGTGGGTGGGTAGTAAGCTCTTATCTCGGATTGGAGACTAGCCCATGTGAATAGGTTGCTATTGGGAAAGAAACCCAAACTGAAAATCAAATTTGAAAATTGAGTGGCACCTTTCAGACCTTGATGGAGAAAGAGGCACAGCTGGGGTTGAGACATCACGGGAGAAAGTCTGGAACTCTCCAAGAAACAAATCGTTGCTGTACTCAAAGAAATAGTGGGGAGTCAGAAGTTAAGCTCCCCATGGGGGAACCAGTTTTATCAGAGCCGACAAACCTTTGAATTGCTTGGATAAAGGAATCACTGGAGTTCCTGATTGTTAGAACTGTGGTGACCTGGACTAGCCGTGATGATTTGTATCTTTCCAATGGAAGTCAATTCTGCACTACTCAAACTGAGCGGAACACTTTTCAGAGGACATCAGAGATTTGATCTAGAATGGGCAGGAAGAAATGAACCTGCTGAAAAGTTGAGATTAATTTGCAACTTAATCTTTAATTACTACTTATCTACCATAAAAATGACATGGCCAAAAATAAGAACATTTCACAAGATGTATTTCAAGTATATTAGTTTGTCAATGCACAAGTCTGTTGTTTGGTATATTTGTTGCCTGTTCAGAAATGTTCAGTAATGTTGAATCTACATTGATTTTAGTTTGTTTGTTGGAGTAAAGGAATT